>NW_027094096.1:2652777-3252777 GCF_029207755.1 Chamaea fasciata | reverse complement strand
TGACAAGGCATCCGTCTTGAGTTAATTAAAATAGAGAAGTCGTACCATGGTGCCAAGGGAAATAGTAAGAGCACAGATGGGGAGATTTGATTGCTTACTGGGGATTAGTGTAGTTAGTGCAGAGGTCTTAAAAGGACAAAGGGACAATCTGGACAACCTCAAGGCTGGAAACAGAAGCTGAGAATAGACGTGGGCATATGAATTGCAGATAGAATAATTTTAAGCACCACTGCTGGTGTGAATTTGTGAAGGGAAAGGCAAGCTTTAGGGTAAACCCAACATTTGTAATTATGGGAGTTGGGTCTGTGAAGAAGGGTACTTGTACACAGTCTTGGCTTGTCATAATAAATGTCATCACACTCAAGCTGTAGCAGTGCCAAACCCAGGCCAGGTCTGTTAAACAAAAGACAAACTGTGCCCAAGCCAGGCTGGCCCATCCTTTTCAGTGCTTCAAGGTGAATGTGGTTCCAAGAGCACCTCAGCCCACCAAGTGAGCCTTGGAGATGCCAGAAAAAGCCCTTCCCTCCATCAGCTCCTCCAACCAAAAAAATTCCCAACACAGAACCAAGGAAAAGATCAGAGCAGGAGTAATATTTCCATGAGAAGAGGAAAGGGATAGTCTGGAGGCAGAAAAAGGGAAATTCCAGAGCAGATGAAAATGGATAAAAATTTCCAGATTAGGAGGGGTCTTCTGAAAAATAAATAAGGCACATGAGTGTAGGAACATGTTCTTTCCCAGTGTTCAGCTGATTAGATGCTGCTTGAGCTCTGGATGCCTCTCCATCAGGCTAGAGATCTTCTTGTGCCTAAAAAAGGAACACAGGCTGCTTGTTCCTAAGGCTACTATATTAATTGAAAACAAAATCAGTAAATTACTTAGTAGTTCAGAGAAGCTTTTGTTGGGCCAGTTGCTGAAATCAGTCCCAATTATGCAAAATTATCAGAGAAGCTGGTCATTTATAGCATGCTAAAAACAGAAAGGACAGCACGAAGGGTCAGTAGGAGGAGCTGACTCTCTTCCAGTTCATTTACAAAAACAAATACCATTTTATAATTCTGTATCCCTGCAGACACCCTGTGAGGCTCCAAGTTCCCCATCTCAAGTCTGACAAAGAGGGAGTTAACCCACTGCAAGCTGTTCCCCAACAGGCTGAAAGGCTTTGCCTGGTGGGGGGGAAAGTCCCCAGGCTGGTGTTTATTGATGGTTAATAATGGGACAGACTTCTCTCTGTTTTGGGAACAGAAAGAGTGGGCCTGGAATCTTGCCAGGAAACAGCTTGGGGTGTATCCTCAAGGGCTCCTGCCTTCCTCTGCTCTGTCCTTCCGCGCCTTTCTCTCCCTGCAGGGCTGAGGTCACTGCTCCTGTGATGTTTCAGCAGTGTCAAGGTGAGACACTGGCTGTGAAACCCAGTGTCGAGCACGTGGCAGGCAGCTCCAGTGTCAGCCCCAGCACACAGCAGGGGCTGGAGAACTCCTGACTTGTGGGAACGGCCTGTGTTCCTCTCTGACGAGGACAAGCTGAAAGAATTGGGGTTGTTCAGCCTGGACAAGAGAAGGCTCCAGGAAGACTCTATAAAACCTTCCAGCGTGCAAGGAGCTCAAAGAGGGATTTTGGACAATGATGTGCAGGACAGGGCCCTGAGCAGCCTGACCTAGTGGAAGGTGCCCCTGCCCATGGCAGGGGGGTTAGATGGTCTTTAAGGTTCCTTCCAACCCAAACCATTCTTTGATTCTGTGAGGCTGCTGGTGCAGATTTGAGGCTGTGGGAGAAGGGGGTTCCCCTTATGATGACTCCTCAGCTTCCCAGGCTGCCAAGTGCAGAAACAGCCTCAGACACGCAATGCCTTCAACTAAAAGTGGGGCTCAGTGCTGTACATCAGAAACTGCCTCACAGAGGGTCTTGACAGCAGCTGAAGAGGTTCACAAATAGGCCTCGTAGGAGACTATCAGGACAGAGCTGGGGATGAAAAGTGACACTGTGTGTCTCATTTTCACCATCATTCCAACATCCAATAGCAGGCAGGAGAGAGAAATAAGTAGAGGTGTCAGCTTAGAAATTGATGTGGAAGAAATTGGCAGGAAATGAAGAGACACAAGTGGCAGGCGTTGAGGTGGTGTCCTGGGGGATGGCACACGTAATTCCACAGCTGCTGTGCTGGTTTGAACACAGCTCAGGCAAGATCCAAAATCATGAGAATATTGAGGGCTTCCCAGGGAAACCAGGTGTTTGAAAGGAGGAGGAGTCCTGGGGCAGCTGGTATTGGGGTGACCACCAGAACATCTGATGGTGGTAGTGCTTCCAGGAATGGGAACTGCACAGGAGTATGTGCCCCTGAACGACCCCAGAGCACCACCGCAGGACTTCAGTGAGAGACTGGGACAGCTCTCATCTGGTTCAACCAGCAGCTTGTTAAAATGGCCTATTAAAAATGGTTGCTAATTCATTTTTCTTCCTATATGTGTTGCCTTGAAGATTTTTGTGGTCTATAGCAGTTCTGTGCATCTTTATATTTCCCTTAGTTGCTATCCATTGTGCTTGGCTGGCATTGAAATGTTTTCTTTGGGGCAAGAAACTGCTGTTTTATGGGAGGAAAAAACCAGCTCAATTAAAAGGACCTAAGAATTCCTGAGAAAATGCTGAGAATGGATTAGAAAAGTCATCTGGTTTCACCCCAGTAGCTGTAAATGTAGTGAACTCCTGCAAGACAAGCATTTGCCTGTGAACAGCTGAGCTATCTCTGAGATACCTGGGGGAAGTTTGGAGTAACTTTCGGCTCTAGGTGCTGCTTAGGATAATAGTAAAGAAAAGAGAGGATGTCTCTTCTCTGGTGCTTCTCATGAACATCTTTTAATGAGCAGGAATCTGGATTGGAGAAGAAAGAAACAAATAATTAAACTAGAAATGAAACTGACTGTGTTTTTTAGTGAGAAGTTCTCATCTTGCTGTTCTGTCCATGGCTCAAACTCTCCCTGTTGTGAGCTGTAACTCTGCCAGTTTAGTGAGAAGTTCTGGACATACCAGGGGGTGATGTGCCCTCCTCTTTGTGCCTGTGGAGGTCGCCAGGAGAATAAGACTGATGTGGACTTACATAACAGTAGTAAAGCCACATCTTGCTCTCCCCTCCCCCCCCTTTATTTTTTCTTTTAATTCTCTTTTTTATATAAGTTTGGAACAATTGTGTTCATATTCCCACCCTAACAGTGTTTTCCTCTCATGACGCCTGAACCTCCGGTGTGAGAGGACAGGGTACTGCTGTGGAAATGAGTGGGAGCAGTACAAAGCCATTGGTAGAAGAACAAGGCAGAGTCAGGCCTCATGTGGAGAAAATCTAATTTTTAAGCACCTGTGCTGGATAAGCAACAAAGGAGCTGCTGGGAAGGGACAAGAGCGCTTGTGAATGGCAGTGTGTGTGCGGCCCACGGCGCGTTCCCTGCTTGGCTAATAAGGGACCGTGACTATTCAGCACATGCTGGCAGTTAATCTCTGTGCCATATGGCGGCTGTGCCTGGCACCTGCTTCCATCAGTGTGAGATAAGGTCAGCATCTCCCTGTGGGCAGAGTTATTGCACAGAATCGATGTTGCTTCAATGTCTGTGCCACCGGGGAACCACTGCCATTCCCAGGTGCAGTGCTGGGAACTGGGAAGGAGCAGCTTGACTTTGGCAGCGAGGCTCCTTCCTCCCCAGGATGGTGCTGTGCCCTGTGCTGCTCTGTGCCATGGACATTCATTCACAGCCTGTCATCAAAAGGCACGAATAGCAAGACATAACACCTTATTCTCTTTGACATGGTGTCTTTCCTCCCTCTTCTGTTTCAACTCCACTTCTAGAGTGTTTCCTTCCATCTTGATTCCTTTGTTGCCTTTGCCCCCAGGTTGTACGGTGAGGTGAGCACATCCCGGCTGGCAGGGAGGAGCTGTGACTGTGCAGCTGTGGCTGGGGTCCTCCCTGTCAGCCTGGATACGCCAACATGTCCCTCCTACCCTTCCTAATTCCAGCTCTGGTTTGGTATTTCATTCTAACCTGCACCTAACACTCTGCAGCCATCAGCATCCCTTCTCAGCAAGCCATCCTTCAAGGAACTGTTGTGCTGCACCACTCCTGTGCTGCCTGGCTTTTTACATGAGACAAAACATAGTAAGACAGGGACAGAGCCAGATAACTTCTGCTTTTGCCTGCCTGCTGCAGCCCTTCCTAGGAGATGCTGGAGATCATTGCAGGTGAGACAGGACAGGAACATAAAACTTCTGGTGGCAGCCACCAGCAGAAGGACAGACAGCCTGAGATGGATGGGCCCTTCAAGGACTTTGGTGGATGGATCTCCGCCACTTGAGAAGCTTTCCCTCAGGAGAAGGAGCTTTCTCCTGTGTTAAAGGAGGAGTCAAGGAGTCACGAATTCACATGTGTATTTCTAGTTCTGCTCATCACTCTGTGTGGTATTGAATATTAGTTTGATCTCTTCTGATAGCTGTTAAAAACTCAGATAAGAATGATGTTATTGTTCTTTATCTAAAAGACTTAGCTTTTGGCAGGTAAGTCCTGTTAGCACCAGTGTAGTTGTATAGTGTTCAAAATTTAAGCACGATTTCTTCTTATAAATTAAACTGCTTTAGGAAAGAAGCTAATATTTTACAAATAGGCCTTATTTAGTAGGCTATTTGTCCTGTTTCACAGAGACAGTGTTATGAAAAGTAGGCAGGCAGGAGAGATCATTAAATCGAAGGAAAAGTCTAGGATGGCTTCTCTTGGAGTCCTATGAGTCTGTCCATAAATGACCATGAAAAGTAGCAGTTGTTCGCTATAAATCCCTGGTCACATCTGCAGCCTGTCACAGGAAAATGTGTTTGTGTGTCCTTTCAGCACAAAAGAGGAAAACCTGTCTTTCTTTGCCTTGCCAGACTTGGGGAATAAAAATGGGTGGGTTCTGCTGGCTGCAGCTGCAGCATTCAGGGCTGTGCAGTGACCTGCAGGAAAGCAGGAGGTGTCTGGGACTTACACTATTACTTCTCTACACTTTTGTTGAAATATTTGCCAAATATTTAGGAAATCTGTTCTGACATCCAGCTTATTTCTCAATGTTGCATCTGCAGAGCCGATGTTGTACAAAATTGATTTTGACTTTGTGATCACCACGGCTTGATGGTATTTGGGATTAGAAAAACTGATGTAGGGATTTAATGCTGAGTCCTCCCAGTCTCTCTCGATGCCCTCTTTAGTTTGGGAGCCTCATTAAAATGTCTTCAAACCAGCACTTTCTAATCCCTGTTTTCTTTTGTTCCAGGTTTCCTTTGACCTTTCAAAGCATTGTAATCTGAGCTTAGTTTTCACACCCATTTCTTTACTTCCTTAACTTTAGTAATTGCTCTGCCCGACTTGTGAACTTTGTACAGTTACAAGAGCAGTGTGCATATCTCTTATCTACAGCAAATAACAGGCAAGACACTGAACAATCCCTCTGGAGCCATGTGGGGACAGATAGCTGAGGCATGGACGAGTCCTACCTCTCCCTGTGGCTTTCAGAAAAGTTTCGAGGGAATCTTAAAAGGTTTAGCAAAAAGTTGTCTTCTAACTGACTTTCTGTTTAAAGGAGAAGAAAAAGGGAAGAAGGCTCGACCAGAAAAACACCACAGTTAAACTGCTCTAATTACTTTCTCCACTGACAGCAGCAGCTCATTTGCCCAGAGTGAGAATATGGAAACAGGCAGGAAACCTGGCTCTTCCTGCCCTTCTGGGAGGAGCTGGCCTGCTCATGGGCACTTGGCTGTTCATGATCAGGAAAGCTTCACCAGCAAGGGAGGCGCCTTCTGGCCCTGCATAAGCCCAGGAGGGGCGGGGGGCATTTGTGGGAGGGAGCTGAAGAAACTGTGACAGCACATGAAGGCTCCTGAGGCCAAGGCTCTGTTACTAAACACGGCTGGAAACAGACCCATGAAACAACATTCCAGTAAAAATATTGATGTGTTGGACCCACTGTCTCATCCAAAACACTTCTGTTTGAGGAGAGGTGAGGCGGCCTTTGTACCCTGCTCTCCCTGGGCTCCTGGCCAGCAGCAGCAGTCTCTGGGGCAGACCCACAGCCCAGGGTACATTTTTTAGGCTGGGACATGGTGTAAGTTGCTGGAGTAGGCAGCCACATCAAAGACTCTGTGATCACACTGAGACAGTGACGTGATGGCACCCAGGCAGCCTCAGAGGTGACTGTGAGTGTTCCTCTGGGTATCCCCTTCTAACACAGTCTCTTGGGATGAAGGGCTGGGGAAATCCTAGCGTTATTCTGTTTGTTTCCCTTTCTTGTCTGCTGCTCCCTGTCACAGCAGCAGTGGACCTGCTGACTCGTTGAATCAGTCAGGTAAACTCTGTGAAGTAGGAAGTTTTCTCTGTGTGTATGCATTAAAGAGTGTGCCAAACGCCGTAAGACAGTAACATTTCTCACATTTCTGCTCAGTTTGACAATGCCTGTTTATAGTCGGCAACAGAACACAATGGAGTGCAGTCTTTGCAGGAGTTACAGTGCTCAGCAAGCAACCTGAGATCTCCCAAACCCATCAGATAATTAACTAAGCTTTCAGCAGGATGCTTGTTGAAGCAGAAATGAGTAAAGTAATTAACGGTGCGTGGTTCAACCTGAAAATCGATACAGACTGTATTGAGCCAGAAGAGAGGCTGCTAATACTGTGTGTCTGCATCAGCAAGATACGTAAAAAGTGCGTCCACCTAACATAAATTTACTAGAGAGCATTTAAAAAAATCAATAACCAGAGCATTAAGGCCAGGTTTACAGGAAATTTCAAAAGGATCATTCAGGTTGGCACCACAAACTATTGAACACTGAGATGCAGTGGCAAACTGAGCTCAGTTCAGAATCCTCAGGAGTGTATCTCAGAGCTGCCAGCCCCTTGCAAATGTCCAGATGTGGAAATGCCTCCCAAGGTCAAGAAAATTAAAGGAGACAACCAACAGATATTCTTCAGAACCACCTGTTCTGGGTTATATCCGTGTGCCAAGAAACCAAGCTTTCACATTTCTATATCTAGCACAACTCTACTGAGCAGTTAAAAGCCCCTGGGAAAATCTGCCCAGGTCTGATGGGGTTGAATCTCTCTTCCAGTTATTTGCTGTTGCCCATTTCTGTAAAACTAAAGCTCTCCTGCATTCCTAAGGCTTTTACAGGCGCACAGGTACAACTGAACAAGCTGATGCCATGGGGCTGACCCTGCCAGCTGTAGCAGAGGAATAGCTGAACACAGGACACACAGGGCTGTGCACTTGTGCTGCCTTGAGAGCTCTGTGGTTCTCTTTGTATGTGGGCTGAACGAGAGAGTCATCAGAGGCCTTCCCTTTGTCATGAGGATGTCAACTGAGTGAGCCTTCAGTCACTCATCTAGAACTGGATGAACTTTAAGTTCCCTTCCTACCCAAATCATTCTGTGATTTATTTCTCTATCAGCTAAAGGTGTGCTGGTGTTTCTCTATCAGCTGGTGCAACAATGAACTCTTGTTGTTTTTTTTTTTTCACACTGAATCCTAAGCAGTTGGTGTAAAATCCAGTTGTGATTTTATATGGAAATTAGAGAGTCTTCCCATTAATAGGACATCCTTGTAGTGCCAGGAGCTGGGAGGCAGCAAACACCTCCACTATTAACAGAGATCTGAAATTACAGTTGGAGGTGATTTATGCATCTGAGTTTTCATTGCCTCCCTTCCATTTTACAACAAAAGTATAATTCAACAGTTTTGAGTGCTACTGTCCAGTTATGGTATTAACTGTGTCGTGACTCAGTTGTAGATGCAGGGTATGACCCTGGCACCAAATGCATAAATGCATCAATATTGCCCACACACTTCTCAGTGGATGCAGGATCAAGTGAGCAAAAATAATCACCTTTTGTTTTGCCTACCCCAGACACCACAGCAGCTGAAATGCCGTCCTTAAAATTACCATTGGCTTTTCCTTCTATCTTCTCGTTCCATATGGCACACCCTGTCAACTGTCTTAACATCCAGTTCCATGGGTGCCAGCTATCAGTGTGACAGGAAATGAAATGTGCACAAGATTGGATGACTGATGCTGAGTTTCATGAGCAGTCTGCTTGGTTGCTTGGCATGCCCTGAGGCAGCATGTCCATGGCACAGCAGGACTTGCTGACTCTCTGCATGGTGAGCTGTGCCCTTGCTCCTGTGGAGAGAAGCTGCACTGCTGTGGGCTGGTAGCACCGGGGAGAAAATGAATACAAGAATGCCAGGGTTAGTGAGCCTATTAAAAAAAAAAATATTAAATCGGCTTTTTTTATGATCACACCATGCCTGGAAGAATTTGAAATGTTCCTTCTCTGCAGTCCAGATCCTTCACAATTCTCTCATTGCACCCCCAGCTCTGATACTGAGATCTGGCATTAAAGGCAGCACGGTGCAGCAACAGAATGAGGGCCAGGAAGCCAGGAATTGGGCTCCAAATGGACACTGGAAGTGCCAAGTCTGCCCTGGGGTATGCTGGTATGGGACAGGGTATGTCACTCATCCCAGACTGCACAGATTGACTGGAAGGCTGCAAGAGATGAGAATACAGTATTTGTATATCATGCATGAAGAAAGGCAGGGGAAAGTTTATCATTCATTAATAACATGGATTGATTCACTGAACCAAAAATGGTTTTCATCTGCAAATAAGATAATTTCATTCACTAGAGTGATTGTGCTACAATCTTACAACAGGATTGAGAGCCTTTTTTATTGATCACTTCAAATAAATTGTGTTGTTGCACACACATTGGTACAAAACCACCCAATCACATTTATGACTCTTCTACATCAGTACATGTGGAATGTTGATCTGTATCATCGTGTATTTGTTTAATCAGGCTAATATTTCATCTGCCTCACTGGAGTGATGATGTGATGAGAAAAAACTCAAATTACTGAAACTGATCAACCCATTCACTTCTGTTCCAAGAGCTAGCTGAGGGATTTAGTCCTTTTCAAGCCACACAGAGTCATTCTCTTTTCTAAACATTTGATTTTTCGGAAAGAAAATAAAATCTCCTTTTTAGGCAAAACCATCTTTTGGAACTCACTTGCAAGTTTGAACTTTCTGTCCTTGAGAAGAGCTGGTAGAATTGGCTACAGAAATCACTTTGCTTCCATGGGCTTTTTGCATCCTCTGCTTCATTTGCCTTTCTAAGGACTCGGCGTAGAAGATCTTGCTTTCTCCAACTCAGACAAATCATCCCAAAATCCTAAGGAAATGGACTTGCCTGGCTGTGCTGCAGAAAGGAGAGCAAATGGAACTGGGATCTACCTCAGGGAGACAGAGCTCAACAGTTCCTCAAATTTGGATTACAGAACTTTGTTCCTTTTCCTGGAGGAATGGTCTCTCACCCCATCAGGCACAAACGTGAAGATGTTTTTAATCTCTCCAGTTGTCTGCCTCGTGGCAGGTGTCCTCATCATCCCTACCATCTTATTTGTGATCTTCTCTCGGTTTAAAATCCGCCAGGAAACAAGGTACATGCTGCTGGGAAATGCTCTGCTTTCTGATCTGGTCTACCTGCTGTTCTACACCGTGTCAGCTGCTCTCAATGCAGCACATCTACACCTCCCAAAGGAAGCTTGTGTCCTCCTCTTATTTTTGCTGGCAATGGCTTACTGTGGAGGGCTGTTCACGGCTGTTGCAATAGTCTTGGACACGTACATCGCTGTTTTGTTTCCTTTGCACTACATTGCTATTTTGCCTCCTTCACGAACTAAAAAAATCATTGTATTGCTGTGGATGTGCTCCGGAGCTTTCCCTGGGATTTTCTTCTTGGTGCTATGGTCTACCCACAGCTTTGTGCCCTGTGTCCTGGAAACATGCTCAGTTCCAGTAATACTAATATTAACCCTGAATGGGACTGGTGCTGTGAAACTCTGTTTCTGGCTTTCTGCCACAGTTATCATTCTTTGCATGTCTGTAATATTTTGTTGCTATGCTATTCTGTATTTTAAAACCAAACACTCAGGTATATGGGAGAGCATCTGCTCCAGAGCCAGTGTAACATTCTTAATGCACAACACTGTGTTGTTTTTTTACTTCTTTCCACTCTTGGCCCTTTTTGTAGAATCATTCTTGTCCATTAATGTTGTCATCAGGCTGCAGACAGGAATCTTGGTCTCCCTGACAGTCTGCAATGTCCTCATGATTCTTCCTAAAGTTTTGTTCCCTTTTCTGTATGGGCTTCGATACAGAGAGATCTCAGCCTCTCTCAAATCCATTGTCAGGAGGAAGCAGCTTCGCCTGGTGTCACCTGCTCCACCACCATCCTGAGGCAGCAGAGCAGTCACAGCAGACGAGCTGTCCTCACCTTGTTGTGGTGCAAGACTGATGGAAATCACCCAGCTTCTGAATGGAGAAGTGATCAACCCGTGGTAAGAAGCCATGGGTTCATCACTGCCTCCTTCATGCCAAAAGGCCACAGCTCTTTCATCACGACACAGCTGAGAATATACTGAATGCTACCCTGGATGAAGTTCCAAGCTTTGTTCTGATATGAAAAGCAGGACCTTCTGGAGGGGATATTGAATTAAGGTCATTTTCACCCACCTGTTGCAGATGCCTTTCTGGAAAAAGGAAAAATTAAAAATAGATAATGCAAAGCAAAGGAGTAACCACAGGTCTCGTGACAGCATCACCTACAGCAGAGGATCCTTAACCAAATGTGCTGTGAAAACAACACCCATTTCCTTCACACAGTATATTCTTGCAAGCTTGGCAGCCAAAGTCTTGTTCTTGAAAACATGCACTGGGAGGTGCCTCTGGAAACTGCTGCACTCGGTGAAACACCATCGCTCAGCCTGTGCAGTGTGCTGGTGTATTCACTGCCTTATGGATTCCATCTGACAATCTGCAAAACTCCGACGGTTTGATAAAATCTCTGCCTGATGGGAAGCCACCTTGGGTCAGCGTGTGCTGGGCAGCCAGCACATGGCACTGCCAGGCATTGCAGAGGTGGACGTGCTGCTGGGTGAGGGAGGACAGGGGGCGGCGGGTGGCATTCCCTCCCTGCCAGGTACAGAACTGCTGCAGGAGCCTGGGGCAGCCCGAACCCCGAGGCCCTGCTGAGCCCAGCAGCTGGGACAGCAGGGCAGGAGCAGAGAGGTGCCAGGCTGGGCACAGGGGTACCCACACCGTGGCTCAGACAGGACCCAGGGAGAGGGGCTAAGTGTGAACACCACTTCTGAGTCTCTGCCGAGGCAGCTGCCAGTTCTGCCTCACAAAAATCTTCTCCAGCAGCCTGATCTCAGTTTACAGCTACACCACGTCAGAGCTGCTGCTGGGTACCTGCCACCAAAGCCTTGGGAAGGTCAGGAGGAGAGGCTGCAGGTTGGTGTATCGGGGCAAGAAAAATGAGATCCTGTAAGAGCCTTTTAGGTTCTCCAGATCGGCCACCTACCTATAGAAGACAAGAGAAACATATATCTGACCTTTGAAGAAACCAAAGTATCATTAGATATAAACATCAGTGTGGGAAATTTAAATTGCTGTTCTGTCCCCTGGACTTGAGAAAAGAGTTCTGTTCTTCTAATTTGTTACATTTTATGTAAAAATACATTGGACTTTTAAAGAAGGTCCTTGCTTTCATTCTGTGCAGTATTTTCCTTGTGCAGACTCTCTCCACCTTCTGTTTGCTTAAAGCGATGCACAGAAAGTGCTGAATGTGGCTTTTGGCTATTTCACACTCATCTGAAGAATTCCACTAAGTGTGAGCCAGGAGGAGATCAGCGTCTGGTTGCATGAAATGTTTTTGGCAGCCAAGTGAGTTTGAGCAGTTCCTGCTGATCTCTCCTCATTCCCAAACTGCTTGTTACTCTTCTCACATTGCAGTGCCCGCTCTCTCCTCTTTGCTGATGCAACTGCTTCTGGGGTTGCAGGTTAAAAATATCTCTTCAAAGAGAAGTGGTGTTTTCATTTTAGCCGAGATTATCCCAGCAATGTGTTTTAGAGGATGTTCTGAAAACAGCTGCATCAGCACAACATTTGAGGATGTAACAAATTCCACTTCAGAGGTGGGGGGAATGAGCAGGGACGTCTTAGAGGCTTTGCTGCTAAGGGACACTTCTTGTGTGAGAAGTACCTCTAAGGTAAAATTGTTGCAAGTGAATGAACTGTAATATTACATATTTGCTTTACCCATGGTTCTGTGCTTCTCAATCCTCTTCAATAAAAGGATCTAGAAGTTGCTTTTTACTGGCTGCTTTTATTTTTCTCAAAGATGAATGTACCATGGACATCTGCCACAGAAACTACGTTTGAATACTTTATTTTCAACCTGTAACAGAGGTATTCCATAGCACATAGGAAGGGTGGGGAAAATGTCTGCGTACTGGATCAGGTTCTTTCTGCTGAACCCTTTTGGCATGTGGGAAGATCAAGAATGGAAGAGGTACTTGTGAATCCCCAGGTTTCCATACCCTGGGCCGAATTTTTATGCCAGTGCCCCATGACAAAGATGCTGATAACTTACAGGTTGTTTTGTCCATGCAAGGGCCATTCATGTTTGCCTCTATTGGAAAATTTCATGACAAGTAGTAAAGATAACTGTGTAAATAGCTAAAGTAAGGTAATTGAATACGGAGCCACAGGTGACTCTGTGTAACAGCAGGTTAACAGTACGTGGTCTTCCTGCTGACCTCTGATAATTATGAAGGTATAATCTGGACAGGATTCTGTTGCCAGTTCTGTAACTCCCTCTTACGTACAACATCTCCTGGATATGTTTAGATGCAACAAGAAGTTTGGCAACATAAAGAAGGATGCTGAAAGGCAGAGCCCATGAATCAGTGATTGTGGCAAGTTTATGTACGTATAAAGCCTGTCCACAGTGACGTCACAAGGCCCAGGCAAACAAAACACTGCTCTGTGGAGGTACTCTTGTAAGAAAGATCATTGCAAGCTGATATTAATTCTCTTAAAAGTTTTACATCAGATAGGTTCATTTTTCTTAAGTGACTGCTTGTAAACAACTTCCCATGGAATATTACTGTGCTGTTTGGTACAAAAGCAGCAGGTTATAGCCTGCATACAACAAGAAACACACCATGTGCCTGAACCATTTGCCATTGGGATTTCTCCAGGCTGTCTGAATAGGATCAAAGGGCTCACCAGGGCAACGTCACAAGTACTAGGTTCCTATAATGCTTTTCATAAATGTCGTGAGTTTTGTCTCAAAGAATGTTAGGCTCCTGCATTTTCCAGAACTTCATGGGTGTAGTATTCACCAGCCTTGTAAGGATGTCTCCACATAAGCTCTGGAAATTCAGACTGAGACTGTTTACCAGAGCCCAGTAACCGACCTCTCCCAGGTCACATAAGTGAACTTCTTGGACGTCACTGTGGCTGTCCAGCATTTTAATTTGAAGTGAAATGGAGAGCAGTCGGCTTTAACATGTGATTTGGCAGCTGGGGGCAGTAATCCTTTAATGAATTGCAATAGCATGAATCACTAAAGGTATTCTACTTTATAGCCTAAATATATTCCTGGTCAGTTTTTCCCCTCTTTTCTTGTGCCAGCACTGTCACAACGTTTACCTCTGCTCTCTTCCCTCTCCCAGCTGGATTCAAGTGCAGTTTGCTGTCTGTAACCTGCAGACTGAAGGGAGTCAGACCAGCATTCCAGGGGCTGGGGCTCTACCATACATCACTGCAGACAGAATTACATCAGAGATAGGTCTGTGCCTCAAATGAGATCAGTTTCACTAACAGGAGATGCAGAGGATCTCCATGCAGGTAAACAAGCACACAGCTTTGGATTTGAGGTACAGCTCACTGCGAGCATTTGAGTAATTATTCAGTAAAACTAATTAACCTCCTGCAGTTTTACTAATTACTATTGGAGTGTCTATTTCTGCTCCATCAGTTGGCTGTGTCATTTTCTGCTGGAAGTGTAATATAGGAACAGGGCAGAAGGAAAGTGGCATTTGCCTGGTTGCACTGGGGGCAGCCCGAGAGCCCCGGGGCTGTGTCCGTGCTGGGGAGCAGCACCAGCTGCCCCCAGACAGCTCGGGCAGCTCCTGCAGGGACAGCCGGCTCTGTGCTTTGCTGGGCACTGTTTTGTACATCCAGATACTCTGTGTTCCTCGGGCAGAAACTGTGGTTGTGGCCATTCCCTGCCGGAGGGGGATATGCACGGCCGATGAGAAAGAGTCTGTGATAGGAAAAGGAAATTGCAAGGTTTCGAAGCTTGATTTCTGTTGTCTGTTGTCTCCACCCCCACCTCGCTGCTGACAAATGAGTGCCCAGCACGGCTGGTTCTGGCCTTTTTTTTTTTTTTTCCACAAGCCTTGTGATTTTTGGTGTCTGCGTAAAACTACTGATTTGAATGTTTTTGTTTTTCAATATACTTCAAGTTCTTCGGATTGCAGCATGAATCCAGAAGGAACAAAGAGCAGAGAGGCAAATGACCACAACTCCTCACGCACTGCTATTAAAATGTCAGAATTTGTGAGCGATTCATGAGTTAGGAGAGGGAAAGGAGCCGAGCTGAGGTTGTGGTTGTGCTGTCTCGTGTTTGTCAGTGAGGTCTGTTTTGGCTTATGATTGCCCAAGGCTTGCACATGTGACTAGGAAACCACCTTAGCACAGACAAGAGGCTGTTTTCTGCCTTTGAGATGTGGAGTTAAGAATTTGTCTTAGGAAGTTTATTTAAACAACTTTTTTTTTTTCTAATTCAGCGGTTTATCTTTCACAAGTAAAAGAAATACAAGCCTCGCTATGGACATTACAGGGAGAAAATCAGCAACCAGTTCCTGAGAGCTGCTGGTTTTTAAGATGATTCCCAGTAGGAAGAACTAATCAGCTTCAGCAGCTGCTCTAATTAGTTTTTCCAACAGGTAAAGATACAGAAACGCAGCTCCTCAAGAGGAAAGGGAGACGCCTCCCATTCATCCACTTCTCTGTCCCTCTAGACCAGCCAGTGCTGCCAACCAAGTCAAAGGTGGTAACTGTTGTTCACAAAACCCTTTTGAAATAAAATACTCTATCTGGAGGGTATTTCCTCGTGCCCTTTGATAAGCAGAGTGGGATGGGAGAGTGTGGGCCAGCGTGGAAGTGTGAGAAGTGCTGAGCCTGCAGAATGACAGGAACGTAAAGAAGGAAGGGGAGCAATTAAAAAGTAGTTGAAAATGGAAGGCCAGTGGGAAAATTAGAGTGAGAAAATGTGGGGATTGGCTGAAATGACAGAGATGAGTTTAAGACATGGGGCAAATTTCAGAAGAAACAGGATTCCCTGCAGTCTTTCTGAGGGAAGGATGCAGTGGAGACCTGTTGGAGGGCTGCACCCGCCCTGCCCAGCCTGCACCAGCACTGTCTGCAGGCCCTGCCACACCATTGAGCACTCCGGCGTTAGTGTGCTGAAATTCAGGGACCCGTATTTTTCCCTCAGCCTAACATGACAGAAATATTATTTTTAATACTGTATAAGGCAAAAGGAGACATTCCAGAGAGGGAGGGAGGGAAGGCTGGAAGGAGTCACTGCTCTCCACGTGGAGAGATTTGTTTTCCACTGTATTTTTTTTGTCTTAATTTAACAGTGAGTTGGCTCTTTCCAGCAACTAGGCAGGGGAGGAGGGACGGGAATATGTTCCCGGTCTTCGGCCAAGAGTGTCCCAGGGCGTCCCGGGCGTGACCTCTTCAATGTTTGTTTTTCTTTCCCTACAACTGACCCAGATGCTGCGACTTGAGCCCTCCTGGCCTGTTGAACATTTGCCCCTTGTGGTACAGCATGTGACAGTCTCAGGAACCAGGCCGGGAACAGTACCTAGAACTGTTTTTTCTCCCCAGCAGACTGTTTTGTCCGGTTCCGTTCCAGGAAAGCAAAAGGCGTGAGGAAAAGGCTGGGAGCGCAGTGCCACCCAGTGGGGATGGAGGCAGCGATGGAGCACGGCTGGGCGTGCAGAGAGGAGAGGAAAAAACCCCTTCCAGGCACAGCCCTCACCCCACACACAACAGAGGAAAGGGAAACTACGTTTTGCTCTGGTTTATTTAGAAAACAGCCGCAAGTGAATGTTCAGTGGGAACAAATTAGCGTTCATTTACATTTGCAGCCTGTGCAGTCGCTTTCTTGGGAATGACAGCAAGGTTTGCAAACTGAGACGGATTGTTTTTGGTCATGCAGAACTGAAAAACCAACAAAGTATCTTCAAACAAACAAACTGGTTCGAACGTAATCTAATGTGCCAAACACTGGGGGAAAAACAAGCACAGCTTTGGAAGACGCAACATTATGTTCCACCAAAGTTAAAAATATTTAATTCCAAAAGCAACTTCTCTTTTTTTTTCACTACTGGGTATTGCAAATCCAATTTAATAAATAGTTGACCAAACTCTGGGACCAGACTGAGCCAGTTCAAGCACATTCCAGGGTAGATGTAGCTGGAAAGTAAATTTCCCACCTACATTTCTTTGCCTGATTCGAGGTATCGTGTTGGCAGGAGTAAACTACAGCCGATGCCTTTGTTCTTCTGTGGACGGGAGGAATTCAGATAATTTAAGGAAATAATGTACAGAGGAAACACAAGGATGAGCATATATACAGATACCCCCCCAGAGGACCTGCGGCGGTATTTCACTGCTCCCTGATGCTAAAACCCATCCTCTGCAGTCTGTGCCACCGAGGCTCCGGGTTCCTTTCGGGTCAGACAGAAACTGCCCCGGGCACAACCTTACGGATGGGCGTGTAAGACTTCCTGAGGGTAACGCTGCCGTGGTGAGACACCCCCCGAGGCAGGACACACTCTTCGGTCAGCTTCTGAGTTTCAGGGTCCCAGCAGAGCACTGTTGCAATGACTTCGTTCTTTTCATCTCGGCCGCCGGTGATGAACAGCTTGTTGTTGCAAGGAGAAATGCCACAGCTGGCTCTCTCGTGGGTGAACTGAGTCACCAGGCACCAAGTGTCCTCCTGGGGGCTGTAGGAGTAGAGAGCTTTCATTGCCCCACCTGGGAAGGAAATGGATATTGGTTTGCACTGGCCATTCCTGTAAGGGGTGTTAATTAAACCATCCAATTCAACAGAGCTCTGTTCCTGACATTCATAAGAATAGGTCTCTGCCCCAAAGCCAAGAAAAAACAAGGTCACAGGATACTTTATTGTTCTGAAAGCCCGATCTGCAGAAGGCCACTTATTGTTCGTAAGGCTGTGGAATTTAGGGCCAGAACAAACTGCTGTGATCCTTCAGTGTGACCACAGTGCACCTAGCAACAGATCTTTCTCATATCTGCTGCTCCAGCTAAGGACACAGCTTCACAAAAAGACTGTTTTGTTTAAAAGAGCTTAGATCATGGAGGACCAGCCGTGGTAAACCATCAGTGTTAGAAATGGGTACAGGATTTTTCCACTCACTCCTCTAACTTCATTGTCCATCAAACCTCCTTCTTCCTGGAGCTGGCTGCTTTCAAAAACCCTTCCTTGTTTAGAGCTTGTCAGACTGAATCAATAATCTTTCTATGGATTTGTTAAACAGAGAGTGACCTTCATGTTCTCTGTGTTTCCCAAAACTGAAGTTATTAATGAAACTTTTAGTGCACCTTTTCAATCTTGCAGTGTCCTTTTCTCTTGAAAAAAAAATGGTCAATACCTCAATTCTCAAGAAAGGCTATGAAAATAAATTCCCTCCCAAGATTAGCAACAGCTAAACAGTTCTTACTCTGAAATTTGCAGGCACTGAATGTGTCTTCTGTAGTAGCTGTACAGAATCACAGAATTGTTAGGGTTGGAAGAGACCTCTGGAGATTTTATCCAGTCCAACCCCTCTGCCAAGGCAGGGTCACCTGGAACGGGTTACACTGGAATGCATCCAGGTGGGTTTGGAATGTCTCCAGAGAGGGAGACTCCACAACCTCACTGGGCAGCTGTTCCACTGCTCTGTCACCCTCAGCATAAAGAAGTCCTTCCTCAGGCTGAGGTGGAGTTTCTTGTGTTGTAGTTATGGTCATTGTTCCTTGTCCTGTCCCTGGCCACCACTGAAAAGGGTCTGGCACCATTCTTCTGGATAGGGTGGGGGAAACCTTGAAGCCATGGCCTTAACTGATGAGGCGCAACAATGCCTGGGATCCTCCCTGCTGGCAAAGTGAGCATTTATCTGTGGCACTTATAATAGATGCTGAGTATTTGTACAATACTATTTGACAATACTAGTGCAGTACCTGAGGGGTGGTCAAGTCATTCAGAGGTGACTTAATTGGGACAGACTGAAAACAGACCTTGTTTGTTGTGGTGATTCACCTGGCAGTTGGTAATTCATCAGACTGGGTAACTTGATTGCTTTGGATGCAGTAACCAAATACTCTTTTATCTTTTTAACTTCAGAGGGGGCTGATTTCTATCCAATTGGAGTAGATTTGTTCCTCAGATAAATAAACAAGAGATTTACTAGTGGATGTTGCTGGCTGAAAGATGCTGAGTGAATGTGACTGGAGTATCATGTCCATTTTATCAGGGGTTATATCAGCTAGTCCATAAGTCATGTGCCTTCTCTCTCTGTCATCCTGTACAAACAGGGTGAGGTCAACCCCAGTGCTGAGGACAAGCATGAGGTATTTATGTACACAAAAGGGGCGTGTGTGTGTATGTGTGTGTGTACATGCAGAATATAAATCTCCCTCCGGAGCACCATTAATTATTTGGTGAATGCTCCATCTCTATGCCAGCTCTCAGCAACATATTGATTACATTGCAAGTGGGAAATTCCCTGCACCAAGGCTGAGAGAGGGAGGGAGCTTTTCAGAGCTACTGTTTTGGAAACAAATGTTCTTTTGGTTTTCCTGGTTCCATCTGGAGATGTGTGCAGGCTCCCTCCTCCCCCCACAGTTCAGCTCACCACCATCAAAATCCTGTTCTTCCATTTTTTCTTCCAGTTCTGGCAAGTGACTGAATTAACCCCAAGTGCAATCTAGTGAGGAGCTCTGGGTCTTTGGGTCTCACTGGCTCTGCTCCTCTGACCTGCTCCTAGAGTACTCTTATCCCTGCATAAACCCTGTTGTGTAATGCCCCTGGAGAGGGGTGGGGACGTGATGCAGCCATGAGATCATGCCCTTGCCACTGTGAACACATCTTTGGACGGCTTTGAGCTGTCTCTGGGCTAGCTCCAGCTTTCCAAGGTATCTACCACGCTAACAGGGATCTGGACTTGGTGACCTTTCCCTACATGCTGGATTCCCACCCCTGGCTAAGCCCAACGGGAAGAGCCATCTGACCCACTGATTGCACTCCGTGGGGCCTGTGGGTAAAACTAACAGAAGCACAGGGACCAGCCCTGCTGGGTGCAGCCAAGGAGAGCCACTGGTGCTTCACTCACCCACCACATAGATGTGGTCCCTGAAGCTGGCAGCGTTGATGCACTTGGCCTCCACGGGCATGGCAGCCCTGAGGCTCCAGGCGTTGGTGGCGGGGTCGTAGCACTGCGTCTTGTCCGTGGCCAGCTTCCCGTTGGGGCCACCCCCAATCACGTACAGCCTCTTCTTGTAGCTGGCTGCTGCAAAGGAGCTCACGTTGACCATCAGGGGAGCAGCCTGGGGACCAAAGAGAATCATTAGTAACCATGAGAAGCAGCCAGACTGATGCCTGTGGGGAGGGAGCCTGCGGAATTTTAAGTCAGGCATCCCTTTTTAAGCAGGGTTCAGAAGATGGTGTTTCTAAGGATAAGGGGGAAGTATGCTTCAGCTTTTTCTTAAGACTGCAAAAACCCTTAATAAAAAATATGCTCTGTTCAAATGCTGGAATTAAAATTACTTTATCAATAATTCAAAAGCTAGGAAATGTCAGAAATGCCAAAAATCTCCTTTACACACTTACATACAAAAAAAACCACAAGAAATTTGTTCATACTGATCTTTCTACTTGCAGCTGTGATTGTTAGAGTCATCCACATTGCTTTGTATAATCTAGAGACAATGTGCTGTATCTGCTGCTATGATGCCTAATCTCATTACTGCCATGGATTAATTAGTTGCCTAATTGTCTCCTCTCATTGCTTGAAGTACAATGAGTAGAACTAAGTGGGGGGTTATTCTGTTTACCTTCAAACCTGTACTTCCAACTTGAACGCATAACCCATACCAGATATAATGCACAGCTTGATAGATCCGTTTTATATACCTATAAAATGTGTCAGAGGAGTAGTTTTCAGCCTGTGCTCTGGCTCATGGATACTATAGTCTTACACCATGTTTTATGGACTGCTAGCTTTAAAAGCCAACTAAAAAAAGGAAAGTCAGTCTCATTAGATGTCTCACAGAAAATGATTGGCTGGAAATCCAGGGATTTTTACCTTCTAAAGGATATGAATTTCTATAGAAAAAAATGCATTTAGGACTTTTAAAGATGACAAATACTTTAAAGAATTATACAAGATCATTTTTATGAATCCAAGCCCTAAGATTTTCTGATTAAAATGTTCCAAGTGATTAAAATGTTACGTGATGCAGCCTCTTACCTCGGACCAGCAGTTATGAAAGGGGTCATAGGCTTCCATGCTGTTGATTCTCTGCATGCCATCAAACCCCCCAATGGCATACACTTTGCCACCCAACACTGCCATTTTATGTCTCCAGCGCCCAATATTGAGATACTCAATTTGGATCCATTTGTTGATGGAGGCGTTGTATTTCCAGACATCATGCTTTGTTTCTTTGCCACCTGTGGTGTACATGACGTGTGTAAATATGATAGCACAGCCTGTATTTACTTAAAAACTCCAATATGTTCAAATTTAAGTGTGTTCTCTCACAGGGGAAAGTAAATCATTATTACTGGTTGTTAAGCGGTCCTGTTACAACAGAAGAAAATGTCTGCATTTAGTTTACTTAACAGTGAAGGAAACTGAACAATTTCTACAGCCAAATATTCAGTGAAGATAAATCACTGTTCCCCCCTTTACCAGACCACAACCACTTCCATTTCAATACTGGGTGCATGACCAACCACACAGCAGGGCGACATGCAGTAGATTTTTGTGCAACACCAGGGCTCTGCAGAACTGCTGCAAAGCTACAAATAAACAAATAAGATTTCAATAAGATAGTGGAGGATGCTGCAGCTCAAGTGCCAAACCCCTTGAAGACAGGCCTGCACACTGGAGAACTGCCAGGTTGTGCAGGGCAGATCCAGCCAGCCCTGAGGTTTGCATCGTAAAGCACAAGACCTGACTGAACTCCTACCAACAATAGTCCTGCAGGACTTGGAAGTTTCACTATTTAAACGCTGGGTCCATATGGCTGGGATCTCCTTTTCGTGCCTCTCCTTCTGGTCTCTTTCTCTACAGACTCAGGCATGCTTCATATTTCTGGCTTGAAGATCAAAACTGGACCCTGTAAACTCATTCTAGAGCTGGCCTGCAAGTGGATCTTTGCTTGTGCTAAAGCAGAGAGCAGTGTTTTTAACAAGAGCTGTTGTTTGCCTACAGTTTCTGGTGTAACTGTGATACAAAGGGATCTAGTTAAGCCTGAAACCACATTTACAGACTGAGTAGCTTATTCCAGTCATCTGCAACCCGATTCAACATTTGCTTCACTGGTGAATATACTGAAAAGAGAATTCATATTCCATTGAGAAAGTGTCTGCCTTCATTGGTATTCTGTACTGCAGACAGATCACTGCAAATTGATGGAGCCTATCTCTGGGCCAAATAGCAGATTGAATGGGAGATAATTAGCATGCTAGAAAGAGTCGTTTGTAATGCTTTTGTCCCAGTATTTTTCACATGTATGTGTTGAATTTTATTTGCACTCAAACAGCTGAAGTGGCCAAAGGGCCTGAATGCAGCATTCATGGCTACAATGGGGCTGAGAGACTGCAGGTGTTCCACTTACTCTCCCTTGAAATTTCCCTTTGACATGAGCTTGTGCTTTCCTCCACAGGCTGAAACTCATGTAGTAGCTTGAACTGGACCAGTGGGTGAATTTGCTGCACATCAGGGGACAGGGAGAGATTTCTGAGAGGATTGGAGGTTTATTTTGTGTCTGTTTTTCCTCTGGACAACAATTCTTTCTAATTTGAAGATAAATTGTACCTAAATTAGTAAAAGCATCAGAATGGTGAATGATAGATAATTCACGCAATTTTTAGCTATGCTACAAATGAAGTGTTTCAGGCCATCCAGTCAAAGCATTTAAAATGTTTTGGAGAAATCACAATCTAACAGTAGTCATAATCTTGTGCAAAGGATTTTCTTGTTTTCCGGATGCTAAAGGAGCAGGGAAAACTCCAGACTGTACCAAGATACAGAGGGAAATGAGCACGTGGAAAGGGAGATCAAGTTAGGAAAAAATGAAAGCCAGGTTAGAGAAGAAGCAAATTACAGGAGCTAAAGAAAGAAAACAAAAGTAGAAGGACATGCAGGAGGAAGCAGGTGTTTAATCAGGATTGAGACACTAATAATTGGTTTAGCTGAGAAAAACATGCTAATGGCTTTGGTCCACTCAGACTTTTATTTGAATGCAAAGGGCAAAAAGGTGAAAGGCAAAGAGAGAATGGAGAGAGGGACTCAGAGGTGTGAAAGTAAGCAGAGAAGGAAGAAAGAGAAGCTGTGGGAATAGAAGCAAAGGGAAAGCCAGCTTAGACTCACCACAGCAGGGAATGTGTTAGCCTGGCCTGGAGGTAGCCTGGACAGAACATAAAATAATAGTGGAGAAGAGATATTGGAAAAGATGTCAGGAATAAAAGAATGCAAAAAGCCTTGAAAAAGAGGGAAGGGTAACAAATTGATGGCAAATGGAAAAAAAGACCTCTCAACTCAAGGCTGTGAAGGTGAGAGGAATATTCCCTAGCTGGAATGCTTGACTTAGCTTCCTCTCTACAGCTACCTTTTAACAGAGGGACTAATGCCACAAACTCTCTATAGTGGACTGAAAGGAAAAAACTTTTTTTGTTTGTTTGTTTTGTTTTGTAGTTATAGGAACATTAATCTAATTCTTATCCCAGGATAAAGCTTTAATAAATGTTAAATTGGAATGAAGTCTCAAAAATATGTGGAAAAGAAAGAATGCAATGGAAGATATTTGAATAAAGGCAGTGGACCACTATTCACATTTAAGCAAAGCATTCACAGTTTGGCCTGCTCTCCTCCTTTCTACTCTTCTGTTTTAATGGGGTATAGAATTTGGTGGCTAGTTTTGCAGGAAGAAAGTATTCTACCTATGATGGCCCTGCTCTGTACCACGGTTTGTAACGCCACAGTGATGAAAATTTGCTGTCACTTTTCCTCTGGAAGCAGAACAAGATCACCAAACTTGGTTTATGACAGGCCATCAAAAGCAGCTGTCAAACTGGCTAACAAGCTTGATTTTAACATTTTGATCGTCAGAGTGGAATCTCTGCAGCTCTGGGATCACACCCCTGTATTTGTGTGGGAAGGTAGATAGACCTCCTGAAGCTCTTGGGATGATGATCAGCACATGAGTTGTTCGGACCCACACGGGGTGTCTGGACCATGGGATTTCATCTGGCTTTGACAGTTTATACTGCCAAGTTAATAACTGTGGGTGGGCACTTGTACACTCCTCTGTGATGGCAGCTTTCAGGGGGCAGCCAAACATCAGTGACAGTTCCCTGGAGGTTCTTGACTGACTTTTGCAGAACGGCTCAGATTCTGGCAGCATTTTGCTTGCGCATGCGGAGCTTCCAATGGACTTGTCATGAGGAGATGCTGAAGCAAATTGTCATTTTATGTTTGGTAAAACATTCCCAAGGACCCTTCTGTGACCTTGGTCACTGTTTAGGGTGCTGCACACGACTACCCATGCATATAGATTAATGTTGTTTAAAAAGGAATCCTGTGCTCAAATCAGAGCTAGGCAGTGTCCTTACACATCCAGTGCTCTCTGGAGCGTGTCCAAAGCCAAAGCATTAAAATCCTGTACTGCTTAATTTTTCTAAAGCTGCCTCAAGCATGGTCTTGATAAAAGCTGGAAATAATTGTGAGAACCCTTTTCTCCCCTCTTGCACTCCCCATCAACGTCTTGTTCCTTACCCGATATGTAGACTTCATTTTTTAGAGTAATGCATGCAAACTCCACCCATTTTTTATTCTCATTCTCCGGCTCCTGCTCTGTGATTGGTAACTTTGCTACTTCCAGACGGCTTCGCCTCAAAGGATCCAGGCAAGTCACTTCTGCTACAAATTTCTCATCCTTTGTACAGCCCCCTATGATCATAAACACCTCAGACTGGAACTCGTGCATCCTGGGCTTGGTTCTTTCTGTAATAATCTAAATGCAAGTGAGACAGAGTGAGTACACAGGGCACTTACACCTACAATTACAGAAAGGCCAGGGGACCTTCTTTTTGATTACCTGCTTTTCAAATCACAGCAGGCTTACAGCAGCTGAACCAATTAGCCAACACTTTCTAAGCTGAGAGCCTGAAAAGTATAGAAGCATTCAGGAGAGGTTGCTGTATCCTTCTTTCAGCAGGATTTTTCCAACTCTGGACTTAGTTGCTTTTGCCTACCTACTAGGATCCTTTCAGATGGTTTTAGGAATTACCGGGATGGCACCAAGAGCTATGCAGGGGAGCAGTAGTGACAAGGCTGGGTTCATGTCAGGTAGCTGAAAAGGACAGGTTTTATTTGGGCTGACAAAGTGAGGGCAAGGTAAGGGGGCCCCAAGGTTTGTGTATGCCTTGGGGAGCTTGGAGAGAGCAAGACTGCAGTTGGTGCTACAAGAAAATCAGTGCTCTCATTATTTGTCCCAAAAAGATAGGTTAGTGTCAGAACAATAACAGTTCTCAACTGTGGAGGGGTTATTTTTGTTTGTTTCTTTGTGTGTAAGCTCTTATTTCAAGCCAAAATTAGAAGATTTACTTAAAGTCAGCACCAGGCCCTGAAATGTGCTTAGCTCTAATTTACTGCTTGTTGGCTCAGTTTATTGACCAGGCCTTTATTCCAGGGACACTGGAAAAGGTCACTTGCCAGGTAGATGTTCACCAGGAGCAAAGAATGCAAGGGGTGCTTGGAAACTTGTGTTCTGCGTGGAGAAAACGCTTGCAAACAAGACCCACAGGTCAAGTGCTGTGTCAGGAGGCAACTTGCTTCAAGTTTTACTTCTCTTTCTGCTTTTAACATGTTTCTATACATCACTGTAATTTATCCGTACTAAAAAATATTATCTACACAGACATGAATCTTGCATTCTGACTCTGTCCAGAAAACGATTCAGCACATTTTTATGGAACGTGAGTCCCGGAACTCGCCAGCTTCCAGGACTCTGTTTTAACCTGTCTGCCACCCTTGCCAGGCGTCAGCCCCGGGGGAGGGCAGCTGGCAGCGCTGCCTCCTGCGGCTGTCCCTTTGAAGGTGAGTGTACGGCGTGCTCAGCCCGGGGCAAGGCTCCTTTATCTGTCCCGCATGCACCTGACAGCGCTGCTCGCTGGGACAAGGCATCCTCGGGGGGCTGCCACCACACTGGCCGGCACTGCCCCAGGTCACCGAGCGTGTCTCACACAGTCACCAGCACAAGGAGCACTTGCTCTGTCCCCCCTCGGTGACACAGGTGACACATCGCTGTGAGTGATGGGCCCGCAACAGCCTCCTGCCCTCCTCTGACTCTGACTGAGGAGGGACACGTTTCCTCACACACTCACGTCCTTTGCTCCTGTTGTGAAATCCGACCTCTTGCTCGCTCTCCCCTCTCCCCCATATTTTGGCCAAGGAGATGTGAGTGATACCCAGCTTTCCAAAGGGGACAGGCAATGGAAGAACCAGAGATCCACCACAGCCTGCACTGAGCAGGCAGGACAGGACTCGACTGGATGTCAGGATTAATCTGTCTCTTTGGGGGCAGGGACCTCTGCAAATGGCAGATGGGCAGTCCTCCCTTCTGGAAAGAGACCGTCTTCTTCACAGGAGGAAGAATATTTCCTTTATGAAACATTTCCCCCCATAAGTAACAGGTGGAGATGTTACATATTCACATTTGAAAGAGTCATTACAGATTGTGGCACAGTTTGGTGGGGAAATTATTCCTCTGTTCTTGGGCTTGAAGTAATATCTGAGAGGGTGAGGTGTCAGGGCTAACACCATTTGCCTTTTTACTAGGGAAGCTACCTGGGGTCTTCATTTAGCAAGGGTGTGTATGAGGGGTCAAGCTCAGATGTTCATAACCAGGAAGCTGTACACTTTGTTTTAAAACAGCCCACCAAAAGCTTCTGAACTCTGTAAGACAGCAGGAGAAATTCTGAGGCCCATTTGTGAAAATTCAGTGTGATTACCCTCTTCTGCCCCATGGCACTGCTCCTTTCAAATCGATTTTTGAGCTGAAGCATGAGACGTTTACAAAGAGTGCCTAATACCTTCCTGTTTTACTCACCTCATTGCCTGACAGATGGTACATTCTTGCTTCTTGGAGCAAAGGAAAGACATCTGGACACTGTCTAATGAGTTGATCAGCTTCAACAGTCTCTACAAAATACCAAGGGTCCAAGAGGGGCAGCCGGACATTCTCCAGCACGTAGGGCAGGAGAGAAAACCTCTCCGACTCCTTGTACCGTACCCAGTTCATCACGGTCTCGAACACCTGGGCCTCCTCCGTGACGTAGAGCTCATCACTCCTGAGCGTGCTGCACAGGATGTCTGCCGGCAGCTCCAGGAACTCCTCGTAGTTCAGCACCTGGGTGAAGTTCTGGATAATGTAGTTCTGCACCTGTTGTTTGAGGCTGTGCAGGGAGTGGGCATCAGCCAGCCTCAGGATGCCAACGCAGTTCTCTGGCTGGAGGGCTTCGGTGAGAAAACTGGCACATGCATCCACCATGCGCAGGAACTGCGGGCAGAAAAAGCTTCTATGAGCGCAGAAGGGTTACTGTGCACCTCTCACAGGAGGGCCATGGAGCAACCAACCGTGCCCAGTACAGCAAAGAGCTGGGGGAGACTAGAGTTAGATCATCTGAGCACAGGGATCATCCAGGATCTGCGGTCTGAAGTGAGAATGTCTTCCTCCCACTGTTTTTATTCCCTCTGCATCCAATTGCTCCTTTCCCCTCCTGCAGGATGCAGAAGACCTGTGACATGAATTTTATTTGTTCCACAAAAGGGTTTCTGGGAGGTTTGGAGCAGTGTGCTGCCCCAGAAGGAATGGGCAGCAGTCTTAGGACTGGGGTGAGTGGCAGGAAGAGATTGGCCATCAGCAATTCTTTTGAGCTTCCTGACGGACTGGGCTTTCTGGCAAGAGTCTGTTGTGGGGGAGGCCTTCAGAGGGTCTAGTGACCTTTGTCATCACCATTGGCTGAAATAAATATTGATATGCATTTTACAGATAGAGTCTCCTTAATCAGAGAACTGGCTGTGTTTGCATTCAATAAGGCATCACAGCCACTCCCATGAATTTCCTCGGCAAAATAACCCCACCCGAGGGTCCCAAATGCACATATTCTGGGCCACAGGTGTCTGCGGGGCAGTTCTAAAAACTATGATAAGAGCTGGATTGCTGATGATTATTCAGGAATTGAGAATCAGTTTGGGGTAGAACTGATCAGTTACAGTGCTTCATCCTAATGGATGTCACCCCTGTCAACTCCATGATTTCAGGTACAAATATTGCCACCGCATAGTGCAATAAAGATGGGTCAGAGCTAATGTTGTGCATTTCCATCTGTGCTTTTTGGGTTGTTTTTCCATTGAGTGTCAGCAAGCAAACCATTTTAACTCATGTTCTCTCGCTGGGGAAAGTTGCACAACAGTAATTGAGGGGCAAAGAGGAAGCGAAACATTTTTTAAACACTGTAGTATGTAGATTTGTTGCAGTAATTAGGGTAGAATCTTCCAGACCCATCGGTGTCGTGTTGACGTATTTAGACTGTTTATCAGAGCTGAGCGCTCGCAGACGCTGTGTACAGACTGGTTCCTGTTTTACATTTAGCTGTGGTCAAAAGTTTAGAGAAATGCAACTGACTGATGAACGAGGCTATGTGAAGTCCCAGAATGTGTTGCTGCCATTGTGATAAAAATATGTCAGTGGCCCGTGGTGACACCTCGGCACAACTCAGTGACACCTCGGCACCTGCCACATTCACCCTGCCTGCTCTCAGGGCCAGCACAAGGCAAGCACTTTGAACTCACCAGGGCATTTCCTTGCGCATCTGAAAGAACTTTGCCAGCAGGTAGGCTTCAGACCTGAGGCAGGTAAAGCATCAACCTTATTAAGCTTATTAAGCATAAGCATTCAAAGTTGTCAGTAATGAGACACAAAAAAAAACCCGAACGTAGGATTTGCCAAGGTCATTCATCGAGTCATCTGTGAGTCTGGGAATAGA
This sequence comes from Chamaea fasciata, assembly GCF_029207755.1. NCBI lineage: Eukaryota > Metazoa > Chordata > Aves > Passeriformes > Sylviidae > Chamaea > Chamaea fasciata. The sequence continues at coordinate 3,224,509 of NW_027094096.1, read as the reverse complement.
CCCCGAAACAACATTCTCACCAGGCTGCAGCGAAGCTCTGTAGAGTTCTCTGATTATTTATACATGGCTTGTTCAGAGCGATACTGAGGAGGTGACAGCAGAGGTTTTGTCCCAGGCGGTGCGCACTGGTCCCACGGCCAGCAGGCCCCACTCCCTCGCTGGGTGGCTGTTGGTGGCCAGGCAAATGCAGAACTGCGAGGTGTGGGTGTGAGAAACGGCCCTGCTGAGGGCTTCACCAGAGAGCCTGGGCTGCTCGGGAGCAAATCAAGGCAGGACTTTCCCTGGTTCAGCTCCTCATCTCTGCGCTGCGCTGTCTCCCCACCACTGCCTTCATTTAGACACTAAATTCCCCCCGAAACTCCCCCAAAACTTGCTGGGCATGTGTCAGTCAGTCCCAGGAGAGCAGGTGAGTGACTCAAGAGAGCATCAGGAGGAAGACACCCCTGAGCCTCTGCCTCATCTGCTCTCATTATTCTGGCAGAGCTCTGAATTTTCTGCTTGTCCACTGTGAGTACTCCTCCCAATGCCACTGCAGGCACTTTAAAAGCCCTGTTCCCTGAGAACAGTTTCTTCAATAAGTTAGTCCTTCTCCTAACACCCATTTGAATCCAGGTCCTCACTCACTAGAGACATCCCATATGCTTACTTGGCTTCACTCTGAACAGTAAAATTTATTCTCCCCCTATAAGTCCTTTTTGTCCCAGCATTGATTCAATGGTCGAGTGCGAGCAGTGCCAGCAGCCCTGCCTCCAGCTAGAGCCCACAGAAAGAGAGGGGAATGGTGACTGAAAGCTCTCTCATTCATATCCCTCTCTGTATGCAGCACACTTTGGGCTGAATCCTGCTCCCTGCAGCTGGCGGCCCTGCTGTGGCTGCAGGGACAGCACGCCTGGCTCTGCTGTGGCCGCAGGGACAGCACATCTGGCCCTGCTGTGGCTGCAGGGACAGCACATCTGGCCCTGCTGTGGCTGCAGGGACAGCACGCCTGGCTCTGCTGTGGCCGCAGGGACAGCACATCTGGCCCTGCTGTGGCCGCAGGGACAGCACATCTGGCCCTGCTGTGGCCACAGGGACAGCACGCCTGGCTCTGCTGTGACACCTGTGCCCCGAGGGAGCCCGGGCCAGAGCCAGCTGAGGGGCACAGCCCCCCTTGCAGGGCTGCTCTCCGGGTAGTGGGAGCTTTCTGAGCCTGCGAGCCCTTCTCCCACCGGGAGCTGCCCTGAAGGCCTTTGTTAGCAGATGGTGCCCTCTTGTCTGGCGTGGCCTGCACGGCCACCCTGGCTCTGCCCTGCTCGGCGGCCTCAGGATGGCTGCCAGGTATTGAACTGCATTTCCCTTAGAGTGCCATGCTCGTGTAAAGTGGATTAACACAGGGATGAGGGGTGCTGTGGGGTCAGTCAGGCCATCAGGCTGCTGGAGCTTCAGCCGCGCCCTGAGGGCAGAGCAGCCCTGCTCTGCTTGGAGAGGGCAGTCCCTCCACTGTTCCCACTGCGCCTGGCATTTCCATGGCAGCGGGCATCCCAGCCTTTGGCATTTCCATGGCAGCGGGCATCCCAGCCTTTGGTGACAGTACAGTTTCTTTTCCATCCACTCAGAAGCCTGCTTCCCTCTCACCATCCCTTTGCTTCCACCACCGCAGCTGATGTGGTCCCTCAGCCAAACCCTGCTGAGGGAATGGGTAATACAAAGGTTGCTGGAGGGGCAGGAGCAGTGCAGGCAGGTCTGGAGGTAGTTGCTGACTCCTGGTGAGGGAAGCAGGGCTCCCTGCCTTGGCCCTGGGAAGCGGCCGGGATCCTGACCCTTCCCAGAGGTGAAAGGATGAGCAGCAGCTCTGCAGGCAGTGTGGGTGGCAGAGGCTGCAGGGCGGGATCCAGGGTGGGCACCAACCTTGCAAGTGCAGTGGCTGGGCAGCCACCAGCCCAGACAGAGGCAGTGACTACCGAACTCATGTCGCAACCGTGCTTTAGGTGGAAAAAATTTGTCTGGGTCACTTGAGGGTGAGGCTTAGCTGTTCAGCAGCTCCCTGTTCCAAACCCTTCACCTGCCTCCCCCACTGTGGCAGGGACGCCTGCTCTCTCCAAATAGCCCTCCACCTCTTCCTGCTGTCAGTTTTGACTGCGTTTGGTCAAAACTTACCAGAATGGAGGCACTCATTACATAAAACTTTTTCAAAAAACAGTTTCTAGAGAAAAGTAGATAATTGACATTGGAACATCTATACTGCAATATCTAGAACTGTGCAAGGTATTTGTTCTTTGGTTCCTTGCCGAGTCTGCAAGGTTAAAAAGAGGCACTGCCACAGTTCTTGCTAGTCAGATAAAAAGATTCTATTTGGAATTTGCATTTCTCACATGTCACTGATTTGAAAGAATTTATCAAACAAAAATGTTACAATAAATTGCAGAAATAATCTTTTTAGCTGTTGATATATCCAAATGAAACATTTGACTCTTTCAACTCTGTTTTTCAGCATAAACAGCACAGACAAGCTGGCAGAACTCTAGTTCTGTCAGCTTGATATAGTAGATTATTAAAGATTTAGTAGTTACTAAATCTTTTTTGCACAAAACACATTTTCAGCCCAAACCCTCACATTTATAATGTGAGGCTTTAAGGCCTTATAAAACTTGATAGTATCCAAGACAACCGGTTTTTAGCTGAACATTCCCAGTGTTCTAGGTTTGTCTAGTTTTTTCTAGTTTACTATTCTTACTTATGGTACCCTCACAATTTTAGCATTATTCTAACACAGTTTGATGGTTCTCTTAAAGCACCAGCCTTGGGAATCAAATTAAATCTTAATTTTAATGAAAAATAGGGAAGATACATGAAAAAAATGTAAGTTTATAGTTTTGATAGTTCCAGAAGGAATTAAAAAAAAAAAAAAAAAGCTGAGGAAGAAAGGTTCTAAAATCCTAAGGAAAAAGGGTTCAAATAAAACAAACAAACAAAAGAAAAAAGACAGAAAAGTGTCCTGAAAATGAATCAAAGGTAGCCATTGAACGCTGTCAGCTAACAGTGTTGGTGTGTTGAAAATGTCAGTGAGTTACTGCACTGCAGGCCCAGGTGACATTAAGGTTACCTTTGTGATATCCAATCTAAACCTCCCTTGGTACAAGCTGAGATAATTTCCTCTTGTCCTGTCACTTTTTACCTGGGAGAAGAGCCTGACTCCACCTGGCTCCAGCCTCCTGTCAGGGAACTGAAGAGAGTAATAGGGTTGCCCCTGAGCTTTTCTCCAGACTGAGCACCCCCAGCTCCCTCAGCTGCTCCTCACAGGACTCGTGTTCTAGGAAGCGGAGCTCCAGAACTCCAGAGCAAAATTTCCAGGAAAGATTCGGGAATCTGAATTCCCTCCTGAAGCAGGATGATCAGGGAGTTGGGTGTTTCTTGCCTTCCTTAATGAGAGGACTGGACACACACGCACATTGGCGCTTGGCAGGTTGTGTTGGTTACAATTTGTTAGCGATTTGCAGCAGGGTACCGGACCCTGCAATTTGGGAGACCTCACAGGTGGTTCACAGGACACGTGAATACCTCGTGGACCACAGGCTGAGTAAGGCTGCCCAACTCCGACCTCCCACAAGTCCCAGGTCATGACTAACGCCCTTTACATCACAGGTGCTACAAAGGAGGATGCTATCTTTGGCCGGCCAGCCTCCATCTCAAGGCAGGGGAGATGCAGAGGCAAAGTAGCTTCGTGCTGTGGCCAGCCATGCCAGCTGCTGCCCACTAACCCTTCTGACTGGCCTCCACAGCCTGACCTGAATTTAGGGGAGCACTGCCAGGCAGGCAGCACGTGGCAGCAGCTCTTTTCCTGTTTGCATGGCACTCAGCGCAACAAAATTCCAGCACGTGGCTGCCACTGCCATTTTTTACCTTAATGTAAGTAAATATGAAGCAAAATGCTTCCAGAAGCCATGAAACCAGAGAGGTTTGCAGTGTGCTAGCCAGGGTAAGACATGGTGCTGCCAGAGAAATGAGACTGGGTCAGTGCATTTGAGTTATCTGTACCTGAAAGAGGCTGGCGGCTTCCAAGACTTTCTGCACATTCTGCTTTGTGATGAGCATCTTGCTGGTGTAGGTGTAGTCCAAGAGTATATTCATGGTTTCTGCATCAACTCCTTTTAGTATGATCTTCTCCTCATATTTCTCTCTTAAATCATTGCAGAACATGGCCCTGGAAAGAAAGACATTTATCTTTTACTGCATTCCAGTCAGGATGAGGCATTCTGAAAACACTGGACTATTTAGATTTCAACACAGAATACTCTGATTGCTTCACATTTTATGCAATTACTCCTGTTGAAAAGAAACTACAAAAAAAAATCTTTTTTTTTTTTTTTTTGCTCTTCTACCTCCGTACTCATGAGTTTGATAAGGCACACACACATGATGGATGGTCTGCAGCAGACCTAAGGCTCCATGACACCAAAAGGAGCTGGGACCTTGCCTGAGTGGGGCTGGTGCCCATGTCTGGACTGGTGCTGTGGAGCAGTGCTGCTGTCTCACCTGTTGGCCTCTTGCTCAGTCTGTTTCTAGTACAGGTGCAGCTCGTTGAGGCCTGGAATTCTCCAAACTTGGTTAGAACATTTTATACCCCATGGCAGGTCAATACCCCCCTGCTTCCAAGCTGCAGGACACGGCTGGGAATGAACCCCGAGGCCAGGCAGATCCACCTGTCTGACAGCCTCACTTCTCAGCTTCCCAACACACCTTTGAGCACACTAACACCAGTGGTGGGCCAGGGGAGAGTGAATGGTTTACGGATTTCCTCTGATTAAGAGAATTAAGTTTTTCCTCTGCTAAATTTTGGGATTGTAGTGTTGGTACCTCTTGGCTAGAGAAGCAATTGGATTTGCATGAATTGGAACTACTGTTAGGCAGAAAGTGCAGTGATTTCATACGTGTAGACAGCAACTCTTGTTTGGCGGATGACACTGCCTTTGGAAGGTGACCACCAGACATACCTTTAGCACTAGGCAGGTATTTCATGTGGGGTATAAATCAGAAATTCTCTGAGGGCTATTTTAATCCATTTTGCATTGTGACATCTGCAAGACAAACACACGCATTTTCCTCTGCATTTTCAGTTCATAGATTTAAGTATTTCTTCCAAAGCTTTTTGCTTTTATTTAGGATTTGGATCAGCCCCTTCTTGTTCACTGCATTCAGAGAACGAGATGTCACATCACTTGGAATCTGCCTCAACAGATCAGAATTACATGAGTCCACTTGTAACTGCATGGGTGAAAAACATGTGCAGATCTAAAGTGTAATTAGAAGCGCTCTTTACCCCGCATTCCAAGCCCTTCTTTATTAGTCATATACAGTGTTGACAGGACAATGCAACCTTCCTCAGCCTGGGAAATGGCTAGAGGTCCCAAGTCTTAGGCCGTGCTTCTCTTGTAAAAGAAGTGCCTGAATTAAGCTGTCTGATTGACACATCTTACTGGAACCAAGATGTAAACAGATTTTATTGCAAAGCAGTTAGGCACGATGAATGGCAAATGGATGGAGGCTACCAGCTGCTACTTGCTCTAAGAACTACCTGTTCCTTACCTCAGCAGAAATTTTATAGCAAGGTCTTAGTTACCTCAGTGTGCAAAACTGCCTCTGGATAGAGAGGCCTAATTTTTGAGCAGAAAATTTGGGCAGAGAAGTTACTTCTCAGAAAAGTTGTCCAGACAAAATTCTCATTTTTCCTTTCACTCATCTCAGCTCATTAGGCATTGCTTCACTACCCTGCTTCGTAGTCCGGCTTCTGCTGAAATCAGAGTATTTCAAAGGCATCTAGACAAATGCTCCTTAACTCTGGTGACCACGGGACTGGGATTCATTTAGCTTCTCTCCCTCTGGCACTGTCAAGTGATGTGAGAGGGGATGTGTGGGCATCTGAAAAGAGCAGCCCTCGGTTGCCACGGCTCCCTGGGAAAAGGTTTCAGCTGGAGAGGGAGGCTGGCACAGCACAGCTGCTTCAGTCGTGTGGGATTGACAGGTGCCGGATGCTTCATCTGAAGGAGAAACGGCCCCATGGAGGGTGCAGGTGTTGTCTGCTCTTCTTCCTTTCATCTCATAAGCTTGTATTGAACCATCCCTGTCGGGGAGGTGAGAGTCTCACTTCCGTCCCACAGACCGGAGTGTTTGATGGGGTCAGTCGGAGACACAAGGGTTACACTTGTGCAAAGCTGCTCAGAAACCAACCTCAGCATTCTGGTGGCGGCTTTGCACAGGGGTCTGGTCAGAGTGCTTTGGCCTATCTGTGTCCTAATCTTTGTAATTGGTTTAGAGCTGCCATCCACTCCCGATTTCAGAGGGCGTGGATTCATGTAACACGACTGTGAGCTGCAGAAATCACACATCTAAAGCACGGTGCTCTCCCACCAGTTGTCTGCTCCAGATCGTGGCAGGGCTGAATGGGGCAGTGCTGCACAGGAGAGCTGGCTCCTGTGGCCTTCCTTCTGCTCCAGTGGAGTGGTTCTCATTCCCACCCTGTGTGCTGGCAGAGGGAACGCCTGACACCACTCAGGCTGATCAGGCCGAGCTTCTCTCCTAGGGATTAAAATGCTGCCTCTGAATCTTTCTGAATTTGTCCTCAGGAGGGTCTAAATCCTTCAGATGTGGCTACTGATTCCATTGTACGTTTCCCTGGTTCTTGTCCCTGTGTAATTCTAAACTGCACCTTTGAACCAACATGTACTCTAAGAAATGCGCATCTGAAGTGAGGGCCCAGTTCCAAATTTAGATACCCAAAAATGGGTAATTTTAGAAAAAAATTCTAAATCTTTTCTAATTTTAAATTAGAGAAATCTCAGTAAAATAAACAAGGGGTTGCAGTTTCTGAAGCATTTTTTAAGCGCCCTCCCACATGGGAATGCTTGTGCATGGAATTATGAACCTGACTTGAAACAACCATGCTGGAGCTCCAGGATGCTCTGGAAAATGGCTTCAACCTCTCCCAGCCCCATTCTCCCACTACTCTTGGGCAGTGCAGGACTAAAGAACTACTGTTCCACCTTAGCCAGCTGGTATTCCTCTTCTCTGCTTTGTTACCATCACGGAGGGAAACGGAGAGTTAATGTTTTTATGTCTACAGGGGCAGGACATCACAAGAATTAGTCTATCTACTCTCCAGCAGCCCGAAGAAGGACTAGGAGTGGTTAGCTTTGTTTATCCGTGTTCCAGTCAGCTGCTGTGGATTGCCTGCACTGTGGCACCCAACGTTCAGGAAGGGGGTTGTGTAACTTGAAGGGGAATGAAGCCCATGAGTCACTGGCTCGCTTTGCTTTGCTCCCGTGCACGGCTCTTAGAAGTCCTGTAATGGCATGGAAAGTGCTCCCAGGAACAGTGTGATTTGAGAATTCCTTCTTTCGCTGGGGCCATGCAGCTTCTGGAGAATTATGGCATGATGAATGAAACCTCCTCGTGAGCAGCAGAAGCAGTGAAGCTCAGTTCCCTGCAGACTTGCGTCCTCCTTTCCCTCCTCACAGTAACCTCAGCTTCCCCTTCCTGAGCCCTCCATTCTCCCTCGTTATTCCTCTCACAACTTCAGGGTCCCTCCCAGGAGCTGAGCTCTGTGCTGGCTGTGCCCAGCAGGGCAGGCCAGTGTGGTTGTTGTGTGTGCTGTGTGTGCTGGCTGGCCAGGACACCCTGCTCATTACCCTGCAGAGCACCAAGGCTGCCAGTCCAGCATCCCTCCTCTCCTAGCTGCAGATTTCCATCAAACTCACGGGAACTTCAGGCTTGAGATTTCCATCCTGTGCCAAATGTGACTGAAACTAACCCAAAGAGTCATGACAAGAGGCACTGCCAGACAGGTAATAAATCTCAACGCTGTGGCAAGCCAAATCTCTTGGCTCCTGTGGGAAGCCAAGCCAAGCAGAGGTGCCCAGAGGGGCAGATCCTAAACACATCTGCAGTTGCCTTTGGAGGAGATTACTTCTGTCCAGGTATCCCCCCTCCTCCCAAGCGACAGACTGTAGCTCAGGAAAAGCTCAGTGGAAAGCTGGCCAACAACTGTTGTCATAAAACTATCTTGCCTGGTTTTAACTGAGAAGTCCTTCTGATTCCGGCACTTTTACTTAGAGTGAAATTGGGGGGTTTTTTGACAAAGTATCATTATGATAATTTTGATTTTAATTTGTGCATCTGCTGTCCATTATACACACAATGCTAGTAACAAATATTTGGGCATGTCTGCTTTTAGATGTGTATTTTGTCGTATGCAATAAATATAGTCTCTCTGTAGAAATAATACCTGTCTCCAAATATGCACAGACACAATCTCTATTCTGGATTAGAAAAGCAGAACTATCCTTCCAGGCACTATCAGCAAAGCTTACCAGACTCCATTAAAATTAGCTTTCTGCTAATGTCACAAGTGGTCACAGGTTCTTTTTTTCTTGTGTTTCCTCTGTGGCTGCTCAGTCATCTGACCACTTTAGCAGTAAAAGAAAGAAAGAAAAAATCCCAGCCATGCAAATGTGATGGTCTAAATGATGTTGTCTAAATGATAATGGAAAATCTGTGCTAAAACTGATACCAAGTTCCTCTGTGTGTCTAAAATTTGTTCTTGTTGGCCAGTAGTCTCAGATAGAATATCTGTTGTACTGAAAGAATGAAAAATTCAAGCAGACCAGAAGGAGACGGTGAAGTGGCAAAATTGTTTTCAAGGAGATATTTCCCATTGCAACTGATTTCCAGATGGAACATTCCTTCTCTTTCCTCCTCAACAATTTAATGCACTATCTATTTTTACCCCAGAATGGTAATAGGAAAAATTAGCAAGTTCCAGAAACCCACTCCTATTTCAACAAAAATAGCCTGCCGTCTGAAAGGATATTCCTCTTTGCCCAGGTCCCAAAGGGACAAGACAAGTGGCTAAAGATACTTGGTTAAAACACCCTTTTCTCATGCACTTGTCTGCCAATATTCTGTCTTCCTTTGCATGCCTCCAAAGGACTTTTTGAGTGCTGGTATCAGAACTCCAGCAAATCCACAACTTGCCACCTGCCTTACTTAAGTCTCCAACTTTAAAAAACAAGCTGAAAGATGGAAGGAATTAGAGGCTCACTGCAAATCTTTAGCGCCCATTTTGCACTCCTTGGAGACCTACAGTTCAAGTCAGAGAAGCAAAATAAGTTTATTGGTTTTGTTTGTTCCAAACCTTACCTGAAATAATTGCTTGCTGCAGCAAGGACCACTCGGTGACAGGAGAATTCCCTGCTGTCCACACACAGGATGACATCTGTAAGGGAATTTTCCAGCCGAAGGTTCTCAAGGCCATTCTGGAGCAGCAGAGAGAGACCTGTATCGTCAAACTTGACCTTTTCACCGCTGGAGACTTCCACCAGGTCCCCCATTTTCGACGAACACTCATTGTTCAAAGAGACCTCAGGCTCCTCAGAGCTCTTCTCCAGCGTGTCCCCCATCTTCAGGGTGGCCCCGTCTCATTCTGTTGGTGCTTCGATCTAAAAAGGGCTCCTCAGCTTCAGGCAAATCACACTGCAGAAGTTGGGCGGATTTCCTGTCCAGAGGTCTCTGCTTATCTGTAGCTGTCACACACACATAACAGGAAGCCTTGCACTTTCTCATCCTGTTAACACAAACAAAGGGTGGGTTTTTGTCAGTGATTTTCAGGCAGTATCAACGTGTTTAGAAAGGCCTTAAGATGCCTCTGGATGTGAGAAGATTACAAGTGACAGGGACAGCCTGCTTCCCACCCTCTAGCCAGTCCCTGCCTGTTATCTGGCTCTGCTGGTTGTATTGATAGGGGCACCACATGCCTATCAAGCACTCCTAGTGGACTGGGCTGCTAAGGGAAAACCCATAATATTTTATATTTCTTTTTCCAGTTATGCAGTTATTAGTAACTGAGCTGGTTTGGGTTTGGGTTTTGTTTTTAATAGTGTGCTTGCATATTCAGAAAGCCCTCCAAGTGGATGTTTCTATCCCTCATGACTTGTTAGCTGCCAACCATTGCATGGCTTTTCTTTAAGGCTAAATGGGCACAACTCTCTCAAGGACATGGAGCAGCATCAAAGATCTCACAGCTGACGGTGTTCAGGCTCCACTGCTGGGCACAGGGACGTGGTCCATGCAGCCAGTGCCCTGCCACCAGCTCCGAGTGGCAGTGAAAGCTCAGGGAGGAAGCCAGGGGAGCAGTGTACTCATGTTCATCCCCGCCAGGGCGTAGCTTGGGGCACAGCTGCCTCTGACTTGTCCCCAAGACAGACACGGACAGTGGCGGCACCAAGGCTGCACACCTGGCAGTGGGGACACTGTGGGGCAGCTCTGGGCTGGACCTCCAGCATGACAGCAGCACACAGCGCAGTGCTGAGGGTTCCCCTTCACCTAAGGATGGACCAGATCTCCTTGGACGTCACCTAGATGAGAACCTGATCCAAGCTGAATTGATAAGCAACACAGCCTAGTGAGAGTTACAGAGCAGATCCCTGGCTTGCTTAGGAAACTCTCACACTGGGAGGTAGAAAAGCACCCCTCGGTCTCTCCCTGAGAGGAATGTAGGGCCAATCCTCACCTTGATAGCTTGAGTGCTAGCCAACCTTACCTTTGTGACAATTACTTCTAGGAATCCTCGTTTGGCCAATCCACAGGTTCTTATTGTGTGTTTGGTTTCCTCTTTTGTCTCCAGCTTGCATAGCTGAGCTCACGGTGTTATGGGAAGCTTGGCTTCCCCCTCTTCTAGAAGGAGGTGAAAGCAGGGTCTGAGAGAGACAGATTGGAAGATAAAGAGGAAGGAAAGCAAAAAATATCCTTCCTGCTTTCCTCTACCTCCTTGTAATATTTCTTCATTTTGTGTAGTTTGTGCAGTCCCTTGGCTTTTTCCTTCCCCAGCTGATGTAAAGGTGTTCCTGCTGCTTTTTGTGCTAAGGTTTGGTAATTAATGTTTCCTTTTCTAGAGCCAGCCCCTTCTTTCCCAAATAGTCTTGTAGGAATACAACAAGAAAATTAAGAAAACCCTCAAAAGTACTAGGTGTGCTTTAAAAATCACAATACTTTAACCCTATCTTGGGCTAGATTCTCCTTGTTTATCATCATGACTTCTGACCTTTGGGAATTCACCTTATCAGGCTTTTCTCTGAGGGTGAGAAGTTTCACATCGTGCTTATCTCTTTGAGCGAAAGCTGAGATTCCGCAGCGATCGCTTGATTCCAGCTGCTGAAGCTTGAAGCAAAGCATTAATAATTGTGAAATTGAAGTCGGTCTGTGTTGGCTGTGAGTGCTGGGAACGGAAACCCTGCAGTAACTAGGTCGGTCGGTGGCTGTGGTATTGTCACTGACTGCACTGCAGGAAGGACCTCAGCAGCTCAAGGAGCTGTTGACTATTAGCAGCAGTGATCATTATCCACAGCCCTGTCTCCTTCTGTGCCATTGCTAACCCATGTGGTGTATTTTTAACCCCTAGAAATGTTTTTTCTCTTGACAAGCACCTCCCCTCCTTTCTCTGTTGCCATGGTGTTATGGTTTAACCCCAGCAGCTGCCCAGCCCCAGGCAGCCGCTTGCTCGCTCCCCCACCAGTGGGACCAGGGAGGACAAAACATGGAAACACATGGGGTGAGATAAAGACAGTTTAATAGGCAAAGCAAAAGCCACACACACAAGCAAAGCAAAGCAAGGACTCATTCACTGCCTCCCATGGGCAGGTGGGTGCCCAGCACCTTCAGGAGAGCAGGGCCCATCACACATGATGGTTACTTGGGAAGGCAAACCCCATCAGTCCAAGCAGCCCCTCTTCCCCCCACATTGCAGACTGAGCATGATGTCACACAGTCTGGAATCTCTCTTTGAACACTCGGGGTCCCCTGTCCTGGCTGCACTCCTCTCAACTTCCCATGCACTCCCAACCTTCCCACCGGTGGGGCGGTACAAAAAGTAGAAAAGGCCTTAGCTCTGTGTAAGCCGTGCTCAGCAATAACAAAAACACCTCTATACTATCAACCCTGTGTCCACCACCAATCCAAACCGAAGCCCCACACTAGCCACTATGAAGAAAATCAACCTTAGCCCAGACAAAACAAACATATTCCACCAGTACTCCATATCATCCACACCGTGCTCAGGTCCCACACTACCCAGTGCAACCTTGCTAACCACCACCCCACCTCCCAGCCTTGGATATAATACACAGATGTCATTCCCTTAGTCTATGGACCGCCCTTGCAAAATGCCCACAATGTGTTCACAAATGGCCACAAAATGTCCTTTGAGTTAATTTAGTTTGTGACTTTGGGCTCCATCTGTTCTGGTGGTTACTTGGGACAGGAAAGGCACTGTCCCAAGTGTCAGGTGGAGTTCCTGGGCACCAAAACCAGCTTAGGTCAGGTCACTTCTGCACTGCAGCTGCTTCTTGGGAGGCTTTTCCTCCAATGACTTAGGTGCTGCCTGTTACAGTAACTCCTGCAACATACAACTCAAATCATGGCTTACAACAAAGGTGTATCCATTACAATCTCCACGCCAGGTCCTTTTTGGCCAGGTTACAGGGTTTAACGTTGCCATTAACTCCTCCCCTTGACCCCAGCCTGGCTTTACCAAGGGGTTCCTGCTGTAGCTCACCAACAGCATAGTCCACATCACTCCTCCATGGGCTCCAGGGGCACAACTGATTCACCATACGGGCTGCAGGGGAATCCCTGCCTCCCCTGTTCCAGCGTGGGGTCCCACCCACAGGAGACACTCCTTGAACTTCTCCAACACGGGACATGGGTCCTTCCACAGGCTGCAGTTCACAAGCTGCTCCAGTGTGGGTCTCCTGTGGGGTCACAGGCCCTGCCAGCAAACCTCCAGCACAGGCTTCTCATGGGGTCACATCCTCCTTCAGGAATCCCCCTGCTCTGGCTTTGGGTGCCCCACAGGCTGAAGGGGGATCTCTGCTCCATCGTGGACTCCTCTGCAGGTCGCAGCCCCTTCCACCCCAGTTCCCACTGGAGTTCCAGCCCGCCCAGTGCAGCAGCACAGACACAGCAGTGATGCCCTGGCCACCTGCCAGCCCAGCCTGCCACCATGGCTGTCACCAAAGTGCTCCCGGCCCAGCACAGTGAGGTGATCAGCAGCACAGCAGCCACAACCACCGGTGACCACCACAATGTCACTTACAGGCCGGCAAGCAAGCCCCGTGGCAGGCACAGCAGCCTGCTCATTAATAGCTAAACTGCAATAACAGCTATAAATTCAGTCCAGTACATCCCAATGAAAATCTGTGCTCTTTGTGCCCCACCTCGGGCTGCCTTGTATTCAGAGAAGCCCTTGCTCAGGGATTAATCTGCAAAGGCAGTAGTTAGTTTCATTCTTTGTACTAACACGAGGACAGTGCTGAGGTGAGTGCTGTATCCCTGCAGGTATAAGGGAACAACAAGCCCAGCAACCAGGCAGCTGCTCTCCTGAGGTGCTCTATGGCCCAAGACTGCAGCAGCAATGTGTTATTTAATCCTGGGGCAAATCCAGCTTGTTACTTCATGGTAGAAGCTTCCAGATACATTCTTCTATTTGGCCTCTAGAGACTTGTTCTGTCTGCACTCTCATACTGTTCTCAGTGAAGAATTACCTGCTAGCTAAATGAACACTGAACTGGTAAGGGCTGAAGGCTTGTCTGTTCATGACTTGTTTGTCTATTGTCTTTACCTTATGAATACTGAGCTGACCTACATATACTCTGTATCAGCTTGAGAGAACTGGCTACCTGGCTGGAATTCCTGTGTCAATAATGTGTATCCATCACTTGTGTCAGAGCAAGTTTACAGAGCTCTGTAACATCACAGCCTGCTGCTGGTACCTACGAATCTCTGTACAGTACATCTGAGCTGAGCTCAGAGGCTGCTTTCCATCCTGCCCTGACTTCCTCACCTCTGTGTCTTCTGTTCCCCCTTGAGCGTGCTCCCTGTTTAAATGTTGATCTGCAGCCAACACCAGCCCATTTTCAACTGTCTGTTCCTGAATCCAGGATCTCATCACTGTGGCATTTCAGCACTGCAGAGTTTGACCTCGACAGATGAATCTGCCTAGGCTAGCCAGGAGTCCTGGTTCCCATCTTGTAAAGTGAAAGATTCAGGCGGTCCAAGGAAAAAGCCATGGACTTGGGGCCATGACTAAGAGGAGGGACGGAAGAAATCACACTCAGCAACAATGGACCAAGAGCAAGGAGCTGAGGCATTCTTTAAACAAAGGCAGAAACATAGGAACCTGTTTCTGACAGTTCTTGTTACTTGTTTTGCTTCCCACGTCCTCGTGCCTTAGCTAACAGAGCCCCTACGGACCAGAGGAGTCTGACAGGAACCAGCTATGAAACATGAGAGTGTGTGGCTGCCTCAAGGAACAGGCCAGATGAAGACTGGCAGGGCGTTTTCTGGAGTGAGAAAGAAGATGCTCAGGCATCCTGGTAGCACAGTGGGATCTGGAAACTTCCTGCTCTAGGTAACGAGCATGTTGCTGAACTTGCAGATGGCAATGACTCCATATTTCTGACCTGGAGCTCACACAAAGTGGTCCTTGCTGTTTGTCTTCTTCCTCTTACTCCAGACTGTTGCTGCCACAAGTGATACTCCAAGTGCGTGTGTTCTGTGACCAAGTGGCTTCTGTTCCAGGCTATTCCACCTCAGAGTTCTTACATTCCAGACAGCTTTCAAAGCTGAAGCCACCCAACAACACGTTGACAGCGACGTCTCCAGGCCTCACCCTGCTTCCTGATGGCCGTGGAAGGCGGCATTCCTTCATCTGAGAGAGCCTTTCTAAAGGTGCTGGCCTCCAAGAGGGCAAGGACACAGCAGCAGAAAGCCTTGGCAAGGTTTTGACTTCTTCAAGTAGAAAAACATTGCAATTGCTTCCACTGTGCATCCCAACAGCACTGCAGAAAACACCTCAGAGCACAGAGGGCCCTGCTGGCTGGCAGAGACTGTTCCTCGGTGCAGGAGCAGGGGTGGTGACTGCAGCTGGACACGTATCAGGGCTCATCTTACCATCAGCTGTTTTCTAGCACACTGCAAAGCAAGATAGCTGAGGCCTGAGATAATCATGTGGACCCTGGAAAGCTGTTGGATTTTTGTCTGTGTTTTCAGTACATTGGGATAATGTTCACTAGCTCAAAATAGCACGTTCTTAATTTAGGTATGGGGGAACAAATGGGATTTCAGTTTTTGAAAATACGTACAGAACTTTTGGATCAGATTTTCTGCAAACTGCAGACTGGAATCCTTGTTTCATTGCAGTTTACTTCCTCTGCTGAACCAGCACCACCTCCCATTTCCAAAACTGCTGCTTGAGCCTTCTCATATCCCTCCCTCTGGGCAGCTGTAGTTGTTCAAAGTCAGCAAATAATGGTGATTTTGTGAAGCTGGCCTGTCTCATCCCCTCACTCTTGAAAATTATCTCTTATTTAGAGAGGATTGCAGTGTTACCCTGCTGGGTTGCATTTATTACCTGCCCATCTTTTGCTCTCAGAGTGGTTTTGCATGTATTTTAGGTCACTGGGATGTTTCTAGAAAAAACTGCTGCTTCCATGTATTGTTTTCTTCGGGATAGTCAGGCATTGTGCTAACAATCCAGATGAGTGACTCCAAACCATGCTTTCACCTTGTATAAAAGAGAGGCCCCAGCTGACCAAGCTGTAAATGCCAAATTATTTGGGTTCAGTATTTGAAATCCGGTTGTTATATTGCTCCCATGCGTGCCACAGGCTATAGAGGTCACCCTGACGTGTGGATGGGCCAGTTGAGCTCAAGAATCTTTGATCCCCTGCTCGGTAGCTTTTGAGGGAGTGGTGGAGGAAGGCTGCTATTTAAATGAGTGTTTGTTCCATTTGGAGCGGCTGAATTGCAGTCTGGGGGTGCAGCATGGTCACTCCCAAGGCAGCAGGCAGAACAAGCTGAGACATCACTTAGCGGCGTATTTTAAGATTTTATGGCCCAAGAGGAGATGCATCCAAACGAAACTGGAAGGGCTGAGGCCAGGAATGCGGCTGTAGGTAAGAACCAAAAGAAATGCAGTAGGTGCCAGCCATGGCAGTTGAGGAGAGCTGTAACAAGCCTTCCCCAGTCAGAAGAGTCCTGTCCTTCTCCCCGGAAGAAGGATGTCCTTTCGTCAACACCTTACACTACTGCAGGTTTTTCAAGACAAAGTGTTCCTCCGTTTCTGTCCTCAAGATAATCAGTCTTTGAAACAAACAAAATAGCAGCAGTTACTTCAATTTCTTGCTGTTTGTGGAGACAGAAGTTCCTAAAGTTAGTTTCTAGTAGGAAAGAAGAGCCTCACTTTCTTTTAACTTAGAGTTGAGTTATTCTGTAAAAGATTTTGCCAGTGTTACTCACAAAAAGGTTTTGTCATCAGCATCAGACTCCCTCTTGTTTCAGTTTATGTAACGAGATGCTCAGGTCACTTTTATACTGCTGTCTGCTCTGCCACCCATCAGAGTTTATTAGCATTTCCTCTGTATTATTAGCTAGTGGCTGTTTATGCACAAATAATTCTTCCTCTAAGTAAATTATACCTTTGATCTCCATAATTGGACAGCAGGAACCAGGTCCATGCTAGAAGAAATAGAGGCCTGTTGTCCTCAGTGATATTTTGATGTTGTATTCTTCGTGCACCTTCGTGCTGCCAGGCTCTGGAATCCAGCACACAAGGTAAGGAACACAGCCTTGGCAAGAGCAACAGCACTATAGCTCAGACACTTGTTCCACAGCTTAACAAAACCTGACCAACAAAGCAGCTCTTGAAATGCAGGAGGGCTGTTCTGCTTGGCAGGGGCTGGGAAATGGAGGCAGCTGCCACTGTAGTGAATTATGTGGAGGTCTGTGTTTTGGTGCCTCTTTGGTGTTAATGGGACACTGGCTGGACTAAAGTTTGAGTTCTTGAGACTATTCGTAGCCTTTGCTGAGTGGCCCTATGAAAAGCTCACAGCGTGACCCCAAAACCGTGGAAATGAACCTGGTCTCTGATTGATGTCCAAAGCAACACTGACTTCCATTTCTCATGAGGCCTGTCGATCTCAGCCAGTTCTGTGCACATACCTAACTGATGGGTTCACACTCTGAGTGATGCTCCAGAGCCGTGACCAAATTTTGCTCCAGTTTTTCACCAGCGTGAAGCTTAGAAATGCTGGCCCCAAAATCAGTGTGGTCCTTCTTTGCCTTCCATGTGCTGGGATTCTGCTCATTTGCAGCACAGGTCTCCTTCTTGGGTTGTAAAGCCTCTCGACCTCCTACTTGGGCAGAGTTCAAGCGGAGAAGCCAACGTGATGGTTTGTGTGCTCTGTATCCTCACCAGCTGCTGGCTTGCTCCAGGCAAGCCTTGTTTGCTTCCCCGCAAGGCTGAGTCTATCAGGCCAGAAACCCCCACAGACCCAGAGCAAAAGAGTGAAGTCCAGTCTAAACTTTCTGAAGCCAAATGAGATTTGTTTTATCTGGAGATGGTAACAGGAGAAGGGAGCAGGACTCTTTTCAAGAGGGAGTGACACTCTGTGTGGTGCACTCCACAGGTCACAGTCAGTCATTTCTTTCGACCATCATGTGGTACATTTGCCACTGCTGGCTGACATGGGGTCATTTAATAGTTTGTCTAATTATCAAAAAAAATTTTTAAAAATGGATGACGTTGGCAAATATAGCCACTCTTGGAAGCTGGAATTGCTACTCTCATCCCTGGGATAAACTTATCCTAAAGTTTCTGTAATTAATTCTTGTGTTTCCTATTCTGACAAAATAAGGGGGGAAATCATTGGTTTTACTGACAAGGGACTGCTGAAAGCTGAGCCTTACTTGGTCTGGGGGAAAGAAGCAAATTGGAAAGAAGCAGAAATCTACATGTTTTCAATAAATAAATGTGTAACTTTTGGTCAAAGTGCAATTTGATTTAATGCATCCCCACACAAGTGCTCTCCTGTACAAAACCACTACCTATGTCCATCTGATTTTCCAGTTGACTCTTTTCATCTACAGCTACTTTTTTTAGCTCAAACCTGACATTTAAACTTGCAATTTAATAGTGGGAAGAATGGTGAATGTCTTGTGAGCCTGAATGCTGGTTTAAAAAAGCGGACTGTGGTTCTTATTTAGTTCCACATCATTACAACAACGGAAGCTTCATCAAGTTCTAAAATACTGATGAAAAATCGGAACCTTTACAGTTTTTCAGCAGGGTGTCTTAACTGTCTCTTTTGCAAGAAATTTAAACTTGTGTGAAACTGGTCTTTAAGTCGCATTGTCAGACAAGAGAAGTCAATATCACTTTTAGAGGAAGGGTCTTTAATCTTAACTCTGTATGAGTCATAGAATCATAGAATGGCTTGGGTTGGAAGACCTGAAAGACCATCTCGTTCCAACCCCCTGCCATGGATCCACTCGAATCCTATGGTGTGAGCCAGGGGATGTGGATAAACCCTGCTCCCCTGCCTCACAGCTGCCAGCCACCTGCAGCCTATGGGAGAAATGAGCTGGCAGATTGTTAGCTAAGTAGCTGAGGAGGTGAGAAAATAATTATCTGAGCAGAAATTATGCTGCAGAAATGTACATTTTGCTAATTATTACCAGTAGCAAAAACCGTTATCGCCTTTTACGTAAGTGAATTATGAATGGCCTAAAGTTAGACACAGTGTAGGTGAGTTGTTACCATCCGCATGCAAATAAAGGTACTGTGTGAAGTGCAAAGATTTCAAATATAAAAAGAGGAACTGCTGAAAAAGTTGTAGTATTTCCTGCTGAGGAAGGGAATTATCCGAGTGTGCTTTAACTGCCTGTGTGCCAAATTTGAAGGAGTTCTGCTGTTAGGAGCCTGCGCCTTTGCTAGTTTGGTTTTCAAGCTGTTCAGAGAGTCATCTTACTTAACCCAGCCGTAGCTGCGAACATCAGATTCCCGGCGGCAGTGGCCAGAAAAGCACAGACATTTTCCAGAGCCAGCCCTCCTCCTCCTGCTGTGCGAGGTAGGCCAGGCAGGACGTGCCAGGCTCTGCTCCCCGCGGGCTCCCCGGGCTGCCCAGCCCGGCCCCTCTGCTCTGCAGCCCCGAGCGGCTCCCGCTGCCCCCTCGGGGGACTGGGCGCGGCACAGAGCTGCTCGTGGGGCACGGCAGCGCCCCTGGCACCCTTCAGCGGAGAGCCCAGCGGCCGGCGCTGCCCGGGAGCGCCGCTGTTCCTCCGGGGAGGGTCCGGGGAAGCTCCAGGAGCAGGGGGCGAGGTGTCCTTCCAGGAGCTGCTGCGGCTCTGCAGGGCCGGCATCCCCCGAGAGCCCGCGGGGATCGGGGCCGGCATCCCCCGAGAGCCCGCAGGGTCTGCAGTGCCGGCATCCCCCGAGGGCCCGCGGGGATCGGGGCCGGCATCCCCCAAGAGCCCGCAGGGTCTGCAGTGCCGGCATCCCCCGAGAGCCCGCGGGGATCGGGGCCGGCATCCCCCGAGAGCCCGCAGGGTCTGCAGTGCCGGCATCCCCCGAGAGCCCGCAGGGTCTGCAGTGCCGGCATCCCCCGAGAGCCCGCGGGGATCGGGGCCGGCATCCCCCGAGGGCCCGCGGGGATCGGGGCCGGCATCCCCCGAGAGCCCGCAGGGTCTGCAGTGCCGGCATCCCCCGAGGGCCCGCGGGGTCTGCAGTGCCGGCATCCCCCGAGGGCCCGCGGGGTCTGCAGTGCCGGCATCCCCCGAGGGCTGGCACAGCCAGGGACCCGCCGAGAGAGCTCCTCGCCGGCTCTCAGGGCTCTGCCATCCATCAGCGAAGCTGTCTGGAATGTAGGGCATTGGGACAGCCGCAGCGGGCTCAGGATCACCGCAACGCCGGCAGTGTGGAAACTGTGACAGATCCAGCGCCGGGAGGTGGAGCCCGGCTCGGAGGGAGGGACGGAGGGAGCCCAAGTCCCACTGGCCTTGTGTGAAATTCTGGAGGCGTGACTTTGGAGAAACAGGACGTCAAAACCATCTGAGATGGGAGCGAGCAGGGGAATTTTTAAAAGTTTGCCACTTCCAATTATAGGGTTTTAACTTTAGAAGCGCTACTGTAATTTTTCTGACAGTCAATATTGATTTAAGAAAAGGTTTTCTCTTAAAATTTTCTCTTAAAAAGAGAATGGAGAATTTGAATATTCCAGTGCTATTTCCATAATATCTGCCCTGGGGAAAGGCAGAAGTTCTTCAGAACTTCACACTCTTATTAGTGTGTTTCTGAGTCGAAGGGCATTATTAGGTTTATTTAATTTTAGAGAAAAAATATGAATAATATAAATACAGCATACATCTAAAGAAATGAGACATGTATTTGCCTTGTATTACTTCCTGCTCATGGTAATGATTTGTTCCTCATTTCAGTCTCGTCCCCTTTTAAAATTGCAAAATATTATATCCTATACATACAAATGTTAATTAAAAAGTCCAAGAAAGCTTATCCTGCCACATGTACTATCTTACATAATCCATTTTTTCTTCAAGGTTCAGTACCATCTTAATGTATGCCAGCATAGTCCAGCAATCATCTGTGATGTGACAAGTCAATTTGGTTTTTATCACAGGCTCACTGACAAACCAATCTTAGTTTTACAATCATTTCTGTCTAATGATGCTGCTTATGAAAAGACCGGTAGGGAAGGCTTAGGATCAAAGAGTGAAGCGCAGATTTCACAATGTTTTCTTGGCAAAGCAGGGTGTTGATTTAGCTGCTGCAGCACTGGAATCTGCAAACCTTCATTACACGTGTTTTTCCTGGGATTACTTTGGCTAACATTTTCTTTCCTGTCTTCGTGTGATGAGTCTGTCCAAGACCAGTGATCTGAAGTTGCTTTAGTCTGGCTGAGCATTTCAATAGAGCTGAGAGCTTTGTTTAGAGAAGCACACAACTCTTTTCCATAGGATTATTCCAGGTCCAGAAGCAGTCCCATTTTAGATCTCAGAACAGGTGCTCAAAAGCTTGTTTACAAAGGACAGGGTGACCGGGGAGCCGATCTGAGCTGGGACTTTGGGTGCTGCTCCAAAGCAGATGTATGGGCACAGCTGCTATCCCACATCCCTCCCCAGCTGTCCATGCCCAAGGCAGCCACCACTTTTAGACATGGCAGCAGCTTTCAGGCTGGGAATGCTGGGCTGGTGAGTCCAGCCAGTGATTTCTGGGTAGTAGGGGGCTTTTTTTCTGCGTGCAGGAAGCATGGGATTTGAGGACAGAATTATCAGTTGTCCTTCTGGCATCCATGATTCCTCCATCCTTGGGGAGCCAAGTCAGCCTGGAGAGAGATTGCTTTGCACCCCTGTGCCAGTAACAGAGCAGCTGCTCAGTGTGTCCTAGAATGCGGGTGCTGAGCCATTCAGCAGCTCTGGCTGCAAGCAGAGGAGGAAAAAAGTCACAGAGCTCCTGGTGAACTACCTCTTCTGGATTAACTTTACTGATGAAGCTTTGTTGATGAAAAATGTGAAGGGGTAGACAAAAATATAAGATAGCAAAAGTCACGTAGGTGTTTGCCCAAGCACCAGCCCAAAGGCAGCCCAGACCAGCGTGAGGACCTTGGGACACAGAACGGCTGCTCCTGCAACTGGAAACGTGCTGCCCACTGCCACTGGTAGGGGTAGCAAGGGTATTAGTCCAAGCTAACCAATTTCTAAACTTTCTATCCCCCAGCCTATCGCCAGAGGGGCACCAGAAGCAGGTGGTGGCAGGGATCTGCAAGCCTGGAGGTCTCTGATAGCTCTGAAAGTCTGAGATTCTCTCTTCAGGAAGACTGGCATGCGTATGCCCATTCAAAGAACTGTTTATTTGCAACCCGTCTGTTTCACTGTCAAAGCTTTTCATGGTTACTTGGGTTGGAGAAAGGATTTATTTAACTTGTGAAATGCCCGAAGGTCTTGGAGATGAAGAGGTGCAACGCTCCTGCCTATTAATTGGTCCAGGTATTGGCAAATGGTTTGAGGAGAGAGCTACTCATTGTGGCTGAAGGGCAGAGCTGGAGTTGTGCCCTAGGGTGTTCCGTGGCAGCGTGGCCTGTGGCGTAGGGAGGTGTGTGAAAATACTGTTGTGGGAGAATATTTAATGGAAACGGTTGTGGGGCTGTGGTTGGGCTTGAGGTTACAGGGCTGAGTGGGAACACAGTGATAACACCACATGGGCTCAGGGAACTGTTTTTGTTGTACCTGCTACTCTCTTGCTGGGTTAGTGGTTGCATGTGTCTGCCATTCCACAAGAACAACTCTCTTCAAGTCATCACCCGTGGAACCAACAAGAACTCAAACATCTTTCATTTCTTTGTTTCTTGCTTGTCCCCAAAGAGAGGAACCAAACACCAGCACAACAGACTTTATCTCCCCAGCTAGGCATCGGTTTCATGGTGTCTCGATACTCTGTGTTGGACAAAAATAAATAGTTCGGTGTTTACGGCAGCAGTGATGCAATGTTCATTCTTCTCAGCTCTGCAATTACACTCCCATAGTCATCTCCCAAACTTGGAACATGGGAGATACTGGGTGGAAAAAATGAGACACATATTTTCTGCACAGGAGGACTGTTGGCGTGGGCCTTGTTTTGAGGTGCTTACAGCAGTGAATGAGTGGGAATCATTGGGATGAGTGGGAAGAGAGGGGATTTGCATGGGCTAGGAGCATGGGCTGGCCTAGGAGCAGGGTGTACAGGGGGCTAGGAAATCCTAATTGCAGTGCTGAATACGTAATCATGGCACTGATGTCTTACGTGGTGGCTTTGGTGTGTAGTGGAAGTAACCCCGTGTAATCTCAGAGCCTCCCTGGCTGAGCAGGAGTGAGCACTGAGTGTGCAGGCAGTGGGACAGCACCCAGCTGGGCATGGGGCATGCAGGGCTGAGCACAGAGCCTGGCTCTGGAGAATGCCCCATTCCTTCCCATCCTCCTACCCAGGGAAGCACTGACAGCCTGAGCAAAGGGCTACAGTGTGCTGCAGAAGTGTCCAAAGGAAAGGGGGATCTACAGAGCCAGCCAGGACGCAGTGAAAGTGGCAAAAATAACTAGAGGAGGGATGTGGTTTTTGCCAGAGCTCTTCCTATGCAAGTGCCAGCGCAGCAACCTGTGTTGCAGATGGCATTTCCTGGTGTGGGTGCCATTTCAAACAGGTGATGGGGAGAGGCTGGAAGGGACTGGTCCTGGAAAAATGCCTCCCAGCCCAAATGGGTGTACCTGCTGGTTATCCCAGCAGACCAGCTCAAGTCCACGTGACCCACAGGACTTTTGGCAGGATAGTGAAAGAGTCCAGAGTCAAGGGAAGGATTTTAGAAAATTTTGGTGTGTTCTCTGTATTTCTGTGAGATGTCTTTTATCACAGAATAATAGAATCATGGAATCATAGAATGGTTTGTGTTGGAAGGGACCTTGGAAAGATCAACTCATTCCAACCCCCCTGCACTGGGCCAGGACACCTTCCACTTGACCAGGTTGCTCAGGGCCCCCTGGAACGTTGCCAGGGATGGGGCAGCCATCTTCTGGGAAACCTGTTCCCGTGCCTCAGCCACCTCACAGGAAAGAATTTCTTCTGTATATCTACCCTAAAATCCCCCTCTTTCAGTTTGAACCCATTACTCCTCGGCCCATCACCATAGCTCCTGACCAAGAGTTCCTCTCTGGCTTCCCAGCAGGCCCATTCAGGTACTGGAAGGTTGCCATGGGTTCTCCATGCAACCTTTCTTCTCTGGGCTGAACAGGCCTGACTTTCTCAGCCTGTCTCCACAGGGTAGGTACTCTCTAGTCCCCTCATCAACTTTGTGGCCTCCTCTGGACTTCCTCCAGCCGTTCCATATCCTTCTTATGCTGAGCGCACCACAGGTGTGGTCAGTACTCCAGGTGGGGTCTCACAAGAGCAGAGGGGGAGGATTGTCCTCTTATGACACGCAGAGACTTTGCTGTACTGCCACCTTCATTTCATCCAGCCTTTTTTTCTAATGCTATTTCCATAAACCTCTTTTTTTTACTTTACTGCACCTTAGTGCTTTTTTCTGGCATACTCAAAGAGCAGATTGTGCAATAGTTATTGAACTCACTTTTCTGCTTTTCCTCACAAACTCCTAACAATATCACCTTTCCTTTTGTTCAGCACTATTTGTAATCCTGCTGAAAGGCTTCTGCCATTACGCTTTGTGCACACTTGCATCAGGCTCTGCAGTGATGTCACTCAGCAACACTTCTTTTTTTTCTTTTTAAGCTTTCTGACCACTAAAACTTTTCACACAAATGTCAGAATCTGTTCTCCCTCCTTGGACTGAAGGATTTGTTTCTTCTCTGCTCCATTTGTTGCACAGCTCTTCATAACGTTCCTTGTCTTGGTTATTAGCTGTCAGTCTGTACTCATCTTAACTCAAATGTCTAAATCCTCTCTTTTATCCAGTGATACCCTTCCATGTTGCATTCCGGGTTTTTAATGTTGTCCAAGTTACACGTTGCTCTCTTCTCTCTGATCAGTGACCAGGGTAAGGGACTGTTCCCTCCCTGTCTATTCTTCCTCAGCCTCCTCCTCTGGTTGCTGTGGCTCACCTTCACCTCTTCCCTCGTTCAGATCCAAGCTCTTCTCCAGACTGTTTTGCACAGGTGCCCATGAGCAGTAATCGTGGACTTTCTTTGAGTTTTTCCTCTGTGTATGAGCCACTTGAACGCCTTTGGGTTTTCCTCAATTTTAGAAAAGTCTGGTAAGGAGGTACCACGCTTCCCAGAGCAGAGGAAGCTTCCCAGGAGCATAGCGGCACAAACTTCCCAAAATAGGCAATACCTTTACCTGGAGGAATGCACGGACCATTTAGGTGGCCCAGTGCCTCGGTGAGATGTGTCTGAAAAGTGCCCAGCAGTGGTATTCAAATCCAACACCACCAGAAAAACACGTGAACCTTGGTGGATGCATGCCAAAACCTTCACGCAGGCTTCTAATTTTAGGTTTTAACCTTTCCAGTGCCCTGAAGAAGCCTTCAAAATCTCCAAAATCACCGACCTGTTTGGAAAACACTGGCCTAAATGCTTTACAAGTACTTTACATTGTTCAAAAAGTATTAACAAAGCTTTATAGAAATGAGTAATCTTTAATAATTGGTTTCAGCTTCTCAGGCAGCGTGCAACTGCTTATTTTGGGAGAAATGCTTGGCGCAGCTTGAGAAAGAACAGCCAATGGCCCTGCTAGCAGAGGAATGAAGAGCAATAGGATGTAGTGGCAACTCAAGTATCCTTAATTTCAGACATCCTCAGTGACGTTGGCTTTCAGAACTGGAAGCGCCTGGATGTGACCACATGCATACATGAGTACATTATGAAATGATTGATTGCTCAATGAGTATTTTTAATTAGTATTTTCTTTTTAATGCTCCATCTACCCTCTTCACTCGAGATATTTTTTGCCACGTGCAGTTTTTATTGGAGTAAACATAGTCCCTTCAGATAGCTCCTTCAAGCCAGTGCAGAGGTATCTTGATCCTGTTTTGATTTTTTCCTTCCTCTGACTCATTCCTTTAATCCCAGTTATGTTTTCTCAAGTGAACTCTACGTACTCTTATTGACCCCAAGAGTTACAGACTCAAAGAACTGGGGCAGACAAGAGGATACAAAGGATAAGAAATCTATTTTAAGCAAAACATTTTTCTTGGGTCGTATACTTTTAGATTTAATGTCTTTGTAGCAAGTAAGACTTCAGGTTATTAATATTTCCTGTATTCAGTGGGTGAAATACGTTATTGCAGCAGACCTGTATTCTACGAGGTGGGCTTGCTGCTGATCTTCTCTTTGCTCTTTATGTTGTTTGGGGTCCTTCTTGCTTTTCCAGGCAGAGGATGAGAAACAGACTGAACACTCCGACTTCTAATGAAGTCAAGCAGTTCTGAGTGTTAGCTCCGCAGGAAAACGGCTGAAGGTTTCAATTGTTTAAGATCTATGTGAAAACAATTTATGTACCAAAATCAATTGACATTTTCAGTCTATTATTTTCAGAACTCAGCCTTTCAGGTTTTAATTAATAATTGTAACTGTTTTGCAAAGCTGCAATTGACCTGACCCCAGGAGAAATCAGAGCTTGTTTAGCCTATGAAAATCTGAGCCTAGTTTGCTCCGGAGGGGGTCAGCCCTGGAGTCCTGAGCACACACTGCTCCTCTTCAAGTTTCAGTGGCAGAGCACAGTCAGCTCCTGCCAAGAGCACACGGCTGGCTGCGCTTCCTGGGAATATCCTGGGCTCAGAACACTGGGGAGGGTCGCCAAAAGGTAAAGATATATTATGCCTAGGATTGATATCCACCATTCAGGAGAGCAAAGTGGGGGGGAGCTAATAGAAGAACTTGTATATCTTCCTTTCCCTTAGCAGCAAGGGGCCAAAGGGGAGGTCATCCTTCTAGGAAGGAGAACACAGCCAGTTACCTGCCCACATCAGCTCCACGGCGTTGCATAAGGCCTCATTTAGTACCAGGTAACGATCTTAATTTAAGCATGCATGTCCCTGCCCTCGCCTCGCTACTCTGCATTATGGGCTTGCAAGTTTGCTTATGCTAAAGGGCAGAACAAAAATAAATTTCCATACTCCCAGGCATGTTCCATCAGCCTGTGTTGGAGCATGGGCCACTGTCCAAATACTTTGGATATGAAGCGAATTTGGGCTCCAGGACAGGCTCAGACCTGCTCATGGAATTGCAGGGCGATGACACCAGGGTCCTGCTTTTATATTTGCAGTTGACTGGCTGCCACCACTGGGACCCCCAGCTGTGACAGCACAGCTCTCTCTTAAGTGTCCCGACTTAAAGATGACCTTGGCTTTCCGTGGTCAGCAGGGACAGGGACACTCTCTTTTGTGTTACTGTTGAAGAGGAACTGGGAATTCTGAATTAATTGGGTGGAGCTGTAGCTCAGGTAGACAAAGATTCTATCTTGGTTAATTTTTTTTTCATGTAATAGGTTTTGTTTCGGTCATGTAGGCTGAACACCCACCCCAAGACAGGGTGTTGTTTTCAGTCTGGGAGCCGGCTCTTGCTGGAGGGCTTCGGTAGGGCTCCGCAGAGCCGGCGCAAGGCACCGTCCAGCTGCAAGGTGCCGTCCCCATGCACCTGAAGCCTGCGCCCGCTCCCGGGGCGGGGTGGGTCGGGTGTACTTGTGGGGTACGCGGGGTGCGCTCCCGGCCCCGGCAAAGGGACGGCGATGGCAAGAGCTCGCTGCCACGGAGACCGCTGCCGCCCATCGCTGCTGCCGCTCAGGCTCTCCCGTCGCCGCCGTTTGTCCCCGGCTCGTCCCGGGGCGCTGACGGCCGCGGGCAGCGGGGCCGTCCCGGGCGGGGCGGCGGAACTACAGCTCCCAGGGCCGCGCGGAGCCGGTGACATCATGTGCGGTGGCTCCGAGGTCACATGCCCCGCCAGCCCCTTTGTTTTGAGCGGCGCTGGCAGCGCGACCGGCGGCGGAGAGGCCCGAGCGCGCTGCACCGCTCCGGATCGCTCCGCTCCGCTCCGCGCCCACCCAGCCGACCGGCCCCGACCCCGACCCCGACCCCGGCGGCTCCCGCGGGCGCAGCGCGGCAGGGCGCGCTCCCGGCTGTGAGTGCGGAGCGGCGGGGCGCGCTCCCGGCTGGGAGGACGAGGGGTGCGGTGCCTCACGGCGGGCCGGGAACCGCCGGGGAAGGCGGGGGGGCCACCGCGGGACAGCCGGGCCGCGGGGTGGGCCGGCACCGTTAGTCGCCGCGGAGGGGACAGCGCGTCCGGGGCCGTGCCGGCGGAGCGCGGCGGCCGTGCCACGTTGGGGGAGGGCTGCGGGCAGCGCCGGGACCCGGGGCGGTGCGCGGTGCTGTTGCTGTTGTGTTGGTGGTGGTGTTGGTGTTGTTCCCCAGCCCCGGGCAGCGCCGGCGGGCACAGCGGGGTCAGCGGGGCACAGCCCGGTGAGCGGGGCACAGAGGGGTGAGCGGGGCACAGAGGGGCACAGCGGGGCACAGCCCGGTAAGCGGGGCACAGAGGGGCACAGCGGGGCACAGCCCGGTAAGCGGGGCACAGAGGGGCACAGCGGGGCACTGCGGGGTGAGCGGGGCACAGAGGGGCACAGCCCGGTGAGCGGGGCCAGCGGGGCACAGCCCGGTGAGCGGGGCACAGAGGGGCACAGCCCGGCCAGCGGGGCACAGCGGGGTGAGCGGGGCCAGCGGGGCACAGCCCGGCCAGCGGGGCACAGCGGGGCACAGCCCGGTGAGCGGGGCCAGCGGGGCACAGCCCGGTAAGCGGGGCACAGAGGGGCACAGAGGGGCACAGCGGGGCACAGCCCGGTGAGCGGGGCACAGCGGGGCACAGCGGGGTGAGCGGGCGGGGGGCGCGCGGAGCCCCCGCGCCGCCCGCGGCCGTTTCGTAACGCGGGGCTGCGCGAGCCCCCGAGCCCCCCGCGGGCGCGGATTGGCCGCGCGGGCGGGCGGGGGCGGGGCGGCGGGCGCGGATTGGCCGGGGCGCGGGGGGGCCGCGGCGGCGGCCCGGGGTGAAGGTGAGCTGGAGGGCGGGACGGGAGGAGCCATTTTGTGCCGCCGCCTCCGGCCGCGCTTTCCGCCGCTCCGCTCGGTGTCGGTGCCGCGCCGTTCCCTGGGGGAGCGGCTCCCGGCCGGGCCGGGGCCGGGCGGGTCCGTTCTGCAGCTTTCCCCGCCGGGTTCCCGGTGGCTCGGGCCGTGCTCCAGCCCGCGGGCAGTGCTCGGTGTCGGTTGTGTGGTGCTGGCGTCCGGCTGAACCGCGGAGCCCTGGGAGCAGTGTGGCCGCAGCTCAGACTGGGGTTTGGTTCAACAAAATCTGAATCGAGTGCAACAGCGACAGCCGTGCCAAAGGACTGGGACTTCTTCGCTCTTTCCTCCCCATACATTAATAATAATACTACGCAGTGTACTTTTTTCCTCTTTTCCCCACATAAGTTGTTTTTTCCCCTCTGAGAGACTTTTTGTTTACAAAACAATGCGTAAAGGGCTCTGCAGTTTCAAGATGTCCCTTTTCAATGCTTGTTTTTGTTTTGTTTTACTTAATCGTGACTCTCGCGTCCAAGTCAGTCCCTGTTTTTTGCTGAGCAACTTTCGAGGGCATTTAATGGGTTTTTCTTGTGTGTGTCACTAGCTTGGATTACTATTGAATTTTGACATTCTTTTTCAAAAATCAAGATAGTGTCTTAGAATAAAACATTTACGCAGTTCAGCTAACTCTCACCATGTCAATCAGCTCGACCACTGAAGTCTTGTTTACTAGTTAATCGGTGTTGTTAAAGACTTCATGTTACACGTTCAAATCCTCTGTATCCGCTGTAGAACACGAGTTGTTTTTTTCTTTAAAACCAACAACGTTTTGGTCTTTTTCACACCACAAAGAAAGACGCCGGAAAGCTAAACGTTGCGTTTGTGTTTTTTGTCGGAGGGAGAGGTTATTACGCTCTCTTCCCCACGCCCTCTTCCTTTCCAAACAAAACGACACGTGCGGTGGTTCCGCCGGGGAGCGAGCTCTGCCTCCCGCGGTAACTGCGCGCCGCTCCGCGCCGCCTTATCTCCCATCACACAGCGCCGGGGGCCGGCCTCGCCTCGGCTGCGGTTCCCAGCCCCCGGCATGAGAACACCCTTCCCGCAGCTGCTTTGGTTCCTGGGGCGCTGCCGGCCCGGCCTCCCCAGCGCTTCCTTCTCTCCCCTCGCAGGCGGTCAGCGCTCCGGCCACGCCGGCAGCCGGCAGCGGGACACGGGCCGGACATCACCTCCCCTGGCAGCCGCAGGAGCCCAGCGCAGCCTCAGGTACTCGGAAATCACAGCCCGAGGGCGGGCTCTGGAGCTCGGGCACACCTGCGGACAAGGTGTCGCCGAAGGGCCTCGCCCCGGAGCTCGGTGACGCGCAGGGCACAGAGACCCGGCCGCTGGCGCAGCCCTGGGTGAGGGGAGGCGGGTAACACACACCTGGGTGCTGCAATAGAGGAAGGAGTTTAGTGCAATGTAAAGGTGTTTGGAGTAAGAGGATTTACTGAGAGGAGGTGTCAGGGCAGACGTTTTATGGATGGCTCCTACCGGCCTCTGAATTGGGATCGTAGGGTATTCCTGAGCAGCTTGTGTAGGCAAGCTTACAGATGGTGTAGGTGAAGGAAATAGAGGAACCTGAACTCGTGGTGAACCCAGCTTAACTCAGAAATACATGGGTGTGAGGTGACATCCGTGTCAGAGCCGTGTCTGTGTTCGGAAAGCGTTTTTAAAGCCTGTTGATTGGAAGTGTGATTTGTTTTTCCTTTCCAGTTTTTCAGATGGGCACACTCTGAATGCTTAAGATCCATCCTTGTTGGCCCTTGCTCTGACAAGCAATCCTGTAGATTTTGACTTATTTTTTTCCCTTTGATCAAATTAATTCCCAGTACTTGTCTTTGGGGGAAGAAATGTATTTTTCTTTTGCTTTAAGTTTACTGAAGAGATCTGAGTGTGAAATTCTCTGAATGACCGGTGTTTACAGTGCAGGGTCTGTAGGCAGGTAAGGTGTGTAAGTACCTCTGCATACAGGGAAGGTGCAGCCAGGTCTGTCCTGCTGTTTCCCCCCTTTGCTCAGCCCCAGGCACAGGTTCCCCTCTGCCTTTCCCACTTTGGCAGCTGGAAGGTGACATTTTAAAACTGCCAGAGCAAGATTTGCAGGAAGGGAACACGTATATGTGATAGAGCTGAGCATGTGACGCTGTTACTGATAGGCTTGTGAAATTGTTTTGCTGAAGCAAACCTGCAGAAGTAATTAACTGGACAGAAATTGAAGGAAAGTACATTTGAAAACAGGACGTTCTGTGATGGAGTGGAGTTCTTTCTCCTTTTTAGTATCTTATCTGTGAGTGTACAGTATTTATCCCCTTGATTAGTTTTTATTCTGTGTATTTTTTTTTCCATTCTCCCATTTCTTTAAACTGTTGGGACATTAAAAAAAACCATTTGCTGACCACTAATTTTGTGGTGTTGCAGGCATAAAGAAATCATTGCTTCCTTCAGTGAGCAGTTGTAACCCAGAGCCCTTGTTTCTCGTTATTAATGATTGCATAATACAGTGCTGTCTTAACTTCTCACATAATGAGAAAGATATCATCTTGAAGAATTTTTACTTAGTTGCTGTGTTTTGCCCTTTCATGCACCGTCAGGGTCTTGCTTCTCATTTCAGGCCAGCTTTCTTTGGAGACGGTCCATTAGCTTATGTGAAATTCATCTGATTCAGATCTGCGATGCTGGAATTCAGCCTTTAGTGTTTATATTTGCATTGTTGTATTTCCCTTAGCTGCTGCTGCTTGGTTTATGCCCGCTTTCTCAGGCTAGTAGTGCCTAGTTAGTTGCAGATGGAATTCGGTGCAGGGGGTAGATTTTGGCAGCAGAGCTGGCAAGGTGCTGGGGGTGGTTGTTGGTGTTGTTTTGTGTCGGGCCTGTGTCGTTCCAGGGTGAGGTGATTGTGCAATAGGCGGGATAGAATGTCAGCTACGGATCAGATTGTCCATTTGTGCCTCGTTAGTCTCTCTGAAGCAATCAGTTGTTAGATAGGCTCATTGCAACAGTGTTTTTCAGGCATCAGAGTGACAACTGGTCCTGTTTGAAATCAAATTAAAACGAAGTATTTCCTAGGGTAAATGAGCCCCAGGCCTAGAATCTGCCGTGTAAGTGTGTGTAAAAAATTTTGTTGGGAGCATGATAGTTTTAGAAGCTCTTTTCTCAATGAGTGAAGGTACAGCCTGCATTCTTTCCCTGCTGTTTGTTCCGATGGTGCCTTTTAAAGGTGCTGTGTAAAACGGCTGTTTAAAAAAAGCACGTTCATTGTGTTCTATATTAAGTGATGACGTGGCCAGTCTGGGACTGGGTAATTGCAGCTCTGAGGGTGGGAGTTCATCAGGAAATGAAGTTGCCATGAGGAGTTGGTGTTTCCTGACTGTGCATTCGGGGAAACTGAATAAAACCTTGGGAGGCATGAAAAAAAAATTTCCGTAAACTTTAAAATAGTTCAGTTTTTGTGGCTTCGTAGACGTAGAAATAAATATTGCAAGCATTTGGAGTTGTAGCAATGCCAGGCCTGAGAGGGTGCTTTGCCAGCCTCTTGCTACCTCAGTATGTCTTGGTGTACATTCATCCAGATCATTTTTAAGCTCAGGAGAGGCAAAAAGCCCTGTTGTGGTAGGTTGGTTGCTCCCACTGCCTCTAAAATGTGCTATTTGCAAAGTCAGCTGCATTTTCTTCACCTACACGCTTTAATATTGGCACATGCAAACGTTTGAGTATTTGATTTTTGCAACTTCAGTGCTCTGATAATGTGTGTGTTTGCAGGCTGGGAGGAACCTTTACACTTGTACTTGAAACTGGAGGGTGTTCAAGCAAAAACTTCTGCTAATAATTACTTGCCAGTAGTGCTTTGGAAAGAGAAAATCTCCCTGTCCTCAGCAATCTGTCATTTGTTATATTTCCAATAGTTTTACACAAGAAAATGTAGTTCATCTTTCATTCTGGTTCGTGTGCTAGCAGTTTACATGAATTTTTAACTGAATCATAGATTATCAGTGAACTAATTTTTAGATGTTAGGACTGAACAGGTCAAAACTTACAGTCAAGGTTACTTGTAGAGATCACAGGTTGTTATTTAACACTGGTGTTATAAGACTTCATTATGATGGACTTCATAATGAGAATGGAGTGGTTGCTCAATTAAGTTTTAGAATTAAAATTAATTTAATTAATCTAAAATTTTTAAAAAATCAAATTAAAAATTATTTCTACATTAAATTTAGAATTTCAGTTTTACACCCCCCCACCCCCCCCCCTTTTGACTAGTGCTGTTATATCGGCACTTTGGAGGCTCCAGCTGATAGGAGGATCAAACTGGAAAAAGGGAAAAGTTCAAGCTCTGGATCGTTATCCAGGAAATCTTTGGCTTCTGTCAGCCAAGTGATTTGCTGGAGCTGAGATCTTGAGGATTTTTTTCTTGCACACTAATGCAGTACCGGTGATGCTGGGACAGTCAGAAACTGCCATCCATGACAGCTGTTTGCTGGGGATATTTTGCATTCAACACTTGGCAGTGCTGCGCTGCCCTGGGCAAGGTGGACGCTAATTTGCCCCGTGCCACCTCCAAGGAAGGTCACCAATTTCACCAATTGTCAGAGTGAGCAAACAAGTGTCTTGTCTAATTCCTGTGATGCAGCTAAGAGTGTGGCAGACTGAATACTGAGGTGTTTTGATTTTTCAGACCGTTGCACTGAGAAGAAGAACCTCGGCGAGTTTTTCTCAATGACTCTATAGCCAACTGATGTAACAATGGTACTAATATTGGGACGCAGACTGAATAGAGAGGAGAGCGGGATACGAGATTCCCCTGCAACCAAGCGGAAAGTCTTTGAAATGGACCCAAAATCGTTGTCAGGCCCTGAGTTTTTCGACTTCTCCTCGGGATCATCCCACGCAGAAAGCATTCTCCAGATCTTCAACGAGTTCCGCGACAGCCGGCTGTTCACGGATGTCATCATCTGCGTGGAGGGCCGCGAGTTCCCGTGCCACCGCGCCGTGCTCTCGGCCTGCAGCAGCTACTTCAGGGCCATGTTCTGCAACGACCACAGGGAGAGCAGGGAGATGCTGGTGGAGATCAACGGCATCTTTGCCGAGGCCATGGATTGCTTTTTGCAGTACGTGTACACGGGGAAGGTGAAGATCACCACGGAGAACGTGCAGTACCTCTTCGAAACGTCCAGCCTGTTCCAGATCAGCGTCCTGCGCGACGCCTGCGCCAAGTTCCTGGAGGAGCAGCTGGACCCCTGCAACTGCCTGGGCATCCAGCGCTTCGCCGACACGCACTCGCTCAAGACGCTCTTCACCAAGTGCAGGAACTTCGCGCTGCAGACCTTTGAGGACGTGTCCCAGCACGAGGAGTTCCTGGAGCTGGGCAAGGACGAGCTCATTGATTACATTTGCAGCGACGAGCTGGTGATCAGCAAGGAGGAGATGGTGTTCGAGGCCGTGATGCGCTGGGTGTACCGCGCGGTCGAGCTGCGCCGGCCCGTGCTCCACGAGCTCCTGACGCACGTCAGGCTCCCGCTCCTGCACCCCAACTACTTTGTGCAGACTGTGGAAGTGGACCAGCTGATTCAGAATTCCCCAGAGTGCTATCAGCTGCTGCACGAGGCCAGGCGATACCACATCCTTGGGAACGAGATGATGTCTCCCAGAACCAGGCCACGCAGGTGAGGAAATTCTTTTGACCTTTTTTTTTCTGCAGGGGGACATCATTTGATGTACAGGTGTTTGATATGTGTGTGCCTGGAGAAAAATGTCTTGTGGATTATTTTACTTCGCTAAATTCTGGAGCTGCTGCAGTTACGCTTCTGTACTTCCCCTTGCACTTTATTGCCCTGAAAAGAGGTAAGTGAAGTTGTATTACCTTGCAAGTGAAATACTTAAGGTTTGTTAGGGGAGATGTTAAGGTCCTTCATACAATGTCAGTGTCTTGAAGAGAGCTCACTGTGCTGTGTTGGGTAAACCGCTCCGTTTCCTCAGCTTTCTTCTTGTAACAGAGCCATGTAAATGTACAGCACACCACAAAGGATGTGGATGGGGTATTATGTATTCAGAGCATTTCCTTGCCACATCACAAATATTTTACCGATGGAGTAGCACGTGTATTTGTAAGAGACAGCAGAACAACAGGTTCTTCACTGTAAAGAAACAAAATATTGTATTTTTAAAGAATCATGAAACAGTTCCTGAAGCATTTCGTGCTCATTCGGTGACATTTTAATAATTGAGAATTGCTGCTGCTTAATAATGTGTTACACAAATAGGCGACTGAGGTTGCAAGAAGAAATGAGGAAGAATCCATTAGTGGCGTTTATGAGCAATGACTATTATGTTTCCTTTTTTCCTGAAAAATATTTTCTCAGGTCAACGATAGTAGAGACGATAGTTTATAGTTCACTCCAGCCGATTTGAGCAGGTTTTTATAAAATCATATGTTACATTAAGGTGATGCAATGATGGTCTAGACAAACAGATTGTGTTAGGAGTTACTCCTCTTTGTTTACTCTTACTCCTAGGTGGTTACTCTGCAGTGACTGTGCAGGGAACATTTATTTTTTGGTAGGTGTTAAAGTCTCGTTTAAGGGGTTAAAAACCCACTTGGCAGTGTTTGCCCCATTAGTGACTTTCCAGTCTTCAGTCCCGTCCTGAGAGAGAAGAAACTCATCTTGAAGTCCCTGCAGCCCTGCTCCCACCCAGCCTTTCTGAGCTGTGCACTGCCCTGGGGGTTCTTTGGCTCGAGGGCAGTTTGGGAATTGCTTCAGTGTTCGTTCCTGGGCTGGAGGAGGAATTCAGGCAGTTGGAGGGGGTGCAAGCTGCAGTGTTTGATTTGGTGTTTGTTCTGCTTTTCTTACTCGACTGGCTGAGGAAGGCAAATACACTCAGTTCTGTCAGTGTGGGGTATGTATGTGCTTGAAATTCTGAACATCCCCAGAGTGGGGCTCCAGCTGGCAAGTGAAGTACCTTGCCTAATACAGGTGATTCCTGAAGCTGGGGGGGTTTGTTGGTTTTACTGCCGAGTTTGTTGAACTGCAGTGGGAGTTGGAGTAGGAAGGAACAAGAGAAGTAATTTACGAGGAGAAAAACTGGCTGGCATGCCAGCAGGAATTTTTTCCCCTTTTCTATATTACATTCATGGAATAGTTCTTTGTCATTTGTTTCTGTTGTCTGTTTGTTTCCGTTGCCTATAGCAAAAGGAGATGTTTTTAAATAGTTGCCAGCTCCCCCTGCCCCCATCTTTTCATTGCACCTTTTCTGGGCATTTTGGGGGGCTTTGGGGAGGGGAGGGCAATGGAGAGCTCTTTTCCTTTTCCTTGCTTTCCTCCAATGTCTTTTCTATAGAAACTGTTTCTAAAAGGTGACAGGCTGCAGGATAAGCAAAATCCCCACAACCAGTGCTTTAACTGAAACTTTGGGATATAAACTGAGATCGGTTGTATGGATATGGATGCACCCGTGGATGAAACGGTTCTACTTGTTTTTCCAAAGAACAGACTACACTGCAATTCAAGTTGAGTTTTGGAGTTATTTTGTTTGTTTTTGAAGCCAGTGAAGAGTTACCTGAAGGAAATAGAAGTTTAAAGTGTGGCGTAACTGTTCTCTTTGCCATTAAGGCATGGTTGGCAAATGCAGCTCTTTCTGAGAGGGCCTTTCAGTCGTGGACTTGGAATGACACAGTGACATCTTGAGGCTGTCCCTCCTGCTCCCTGTCAGCCTGTCCTGTCCCTCCTGGTCGTGTTGCCCATCAGGTCTCCAAGCTGAGACCAAGCAGTGAGCAGTAACACGCTTCCATCCCCCAAACTGCAGGGGCTCTTCCTGCTGTGTGCTTTGAGTTATCCTCAGACTTTGGTCAAAGCTGCTGTGAATGTCTCTGGTAACAATACATGAGGGTGCTCTTCAGTCAGAAGTTAGGGTGTTTCTGCATTTTAACATGTCCTTTTTGGTTGCCTTTGGAAAGCTTTAATGTAGCCCCTTCTTCTTCCACTTGGAGATGGGTTTCTCTTTCACTTCACATTTTGTCTGCTACTTCATTTTCTACTCAAAATTGATTTAACAGCAAGGAAGGAAAAAAAAAAATAGTGATTTACCAGAAGTTCTGCAGTTTGTTTGGATTTATGTAATTTGTTTTCTGAACTTTCCATGGTTTTGAATGTGATCTGTTTGACCTACCACAAGTTCTTCTGTGCAGCTCATGCTGTGCTGGTTGGTGTTCTCAGCTCCTCAAGAGGTGTGTGTGTGTGGAGCTCAGGAGCCCTGGGAAGCCTGCTCTTGGGCATGCATGGAATTGTGTGATGCTGTTGATTGTCATTCACTCCCTCTTTTCCATTTGATGCTCCTGTTCTTGGTGGGATTGTGTCTCCTGGAATCCCTACAGCCTGTTTAACACCTGTGTTACTTTGCTCACACTGTTTCTTCCGAGGGCTACTAGAAGGGCTCCTGTACCACTGGTTGAGGTCACAGCTTTTTCCAACTTTCATTTAAATATATCCTTAGTTGGTTTCTGGAATTAGCTTTGCCTGGGTGTTCTTCTTGTGTATTCCTGCCACATTTTACTTTTTTAAAAACCGGGTGTGCGCTCTGTCATTTGAAAAAAAAAAAACACAACCAAAATAAATTTGGAACTAACCATAAAACCTGAACAGTTCAAGACTTGTTCAAGAGAATACAGTGGAGTTCATTTTTCTTACCCGAAGAAGGAGTATGGTCATATAGGTACTCAAACATTTAAGAAAATCTTTGGATTTGAAATACTGTGCTAAAGGAATATTTTCTTGAAAAACTCCATTAGAGCTATTCATAAACTGCTCTTTCTGAGCAAAGGCTTTTGGTTCATTTCGTTTCAAACCAAAGATTGATAATCTGTCACAGCATCTTTCCAGTGAGTGAATGGAGGCCTTAATTCTAATCTAGAAAGTAATGCACAGACAAACCTCTTTGTACACAGCTGCTGTCTTTGGGCTTGCTTCTGAGGCAAATTATCAGATGAGCGTCTTGCTTTTATGGAAGTTCTTTTCTTGGGTAGTGCTTTGTTGGCACAGGAACTTCCCCTCTCTTACCCTTTGAGGGATTCTTTTCAGAGCTCTTCCTCAAAAAAGCCAAAAGCAGTAAACAGTAAATACATAGAAACCAGGAAGGAGCGTGACTTCAAAGCTGAGCAGCTGACAAGAGTCTCTCCTGCGGGTTCAGGTGCGTAAATGCCGTTCCTCAGACACATCTCAGTTTTCTCACCCTGCAGAGTGTTAGCACTTAGCTTTGCCTTTGCCTGTTGATGTATTCTGGGTGGAAACACGTATGGAATATTTCAATTTGCAGTGTGGTGGCAAGGAGATAGAGTGCCTCACTGGTTTTATTCATGATGTTTCAAGACAGGGAAAGCCTCATCAGGATTTATAGGTGAATATGTGCACAGGTTCATGTTAGGAACTATAGGGACAGATGGTGCAACTTTTGCCTCAAATCCAGTCATAAGTCCTTTTTTCTTTATTTTTGAGAGAAGACTGCAGTACTCAGCAATAGCGTGAATGGCTGTTCTATGAGATGCTTATTCACAGCGTATTCACACAGTACAAAGCACAACACAACAAAAAGGCTCATCAGAAATAAAATCAATCTTGTGTTCAGTTTTGCTTAACTGACAGCAGTCCTTGAAACAACAATGTCAGTGCAAACTGCTTTAATTTTAAAATGCCCTGAAAGAAAGGAGCTTGACAAATGCTGACAAGAAAATATCAGTCTTAGAGGAGCAATAATGGTGGTCGCAGTTTGATTTGCGCGTCAGAGGTAGTTTGTTGATTCTCTACATTCAAATGTGCGTTGATTTTTGTTAGATAAGTTTCGTTACTGTTGTGAATATAGAATATGTATAATGCAGAAGCATCTGGTTAGCGGAAGGATAATCAGTGTGTGGAACAGAACTTAAAGGTCTATTTGGGTACATTGCAGACTGTTTTAATGCCTGATTTATTCCCACTGAGTTTCAGCTTTCGGTTTTAAGTTTGAATTTTTTTTCAGTATTCCTTAATGTTTTGTCCTGTCACTGCTGTTTTCCATTTTACTGTGCATTGGCTCTAAGGTCTTCTTGGTTTTCCTTATTTTGGTAACTACATTCCTTCTGCTTTTAAACACTTGGAATATTTAGGTGCTGTAAAGTATTACTAATTCTGTAAAGCTCAGGAGGGGGAACGAAGACTGATTTCGTTGTCAAACAGATTGTTCATCTCATTGTCTCTGGCCTGGTTTGAACTCTTGTTTCTGTTCTGATTCTGTGTGCAGTCAAAGGAAAAATATTATTATAGTAGGGGCTTTCTATTTAATGTATGTTATTTAATTACATGGTTCTTACACAGAGCATTGTGCAGTACAACTCCGCCACTTCCACAGGACTCCTGTCAGTGTGGTAACCTGCTGTGTAATGAGACAGCTGGAAGCAGTGAAAACCTGTTCGCTAAATGACTCTTTCTTCTATTTTCTTTTTGCATTGTTGTGGAAGTTAAAGCTAAATAGTATTTTTTCTGATTTTCACAGAGTTTTGAAGACAATGTTGTTTGGCCTCCATGTAATAACGATAAATATCTATCTAATAAATATTTCTCTAATAATTATCTCCTACGTCTTAATTTTCTGTGTTCACTGTTTTAGATCAACCGGCTATTCTGAGGTGATAGTTGTTGTTGGAGGCTGTGAACGAGTTGGAGGGTTTAATTTGCCATACACGGAGTGCTATGATCCTGTGACAGGAGAGTGGAAGTCACTGGCTAAACTTCCAGAGTTTACCAAGTCTGAGTATGCCGTGTGTGCTCTGAGGAATGATATTCTTGTTTCAGGTAAATAATCATAAAAAAGTGAAGAGTTCTTTCTTTGTTTGCTTGGGTTTTGTTGTGTCCTGTTTGTGCGGGGTGTGTTTGTTTTGGTTTGCTTTTTAAGTACTGTGAACTTCCAGAAGCTCAGCTGAAAGTCACTTGCTGCTGTGAGCACCAGCCCCAGCACAATCTTACTGTAAACAAAAGTGTTTTCTGGAGTTCTCCTTTGGCATGAATCCGCAGTTTTTTACAGCTGATTCCAGGCCATCAATTGTATTTAAAGAGACCAGCTAAGGGCTGCTTTGAAATACAGCAGGAGCCTGTGTGCAGCAACAGCTGGGAAAGCTATGGACAAAAAAATCCCAAGCAGGCTTTTCTCAGCAGCTCGTTCAGTCCTTCAGCAAGGGACAATGACAGGGCGCAGCTGATGGTTCAGACAGCAGGCTCTGTGTGTTGCTTTGACAGGAGAAATGGCCTCAGGTGTGGGTGCCTGTGTCATCTGAACAGTGTGAAACCAAGGGGGGATGTGCCACGGGCAGGGGAGTTCACGGGTCTCATCTGGGTACTGACACTAGGGGAAGTCTGAAGAGCTTGGGCAAAAGCCATTAAAATGCATTCCAGCCTCAGGAAGTAATCTGGTGTGATCTCAGCCTTATGGGAAAGGAAAGCATGAGGAAAACAACTTACTGCAGGATTTCATCTTTGAAATCTACAGCAAATTACCTTCTTAGTGTAATGTATAAATACTGATAGATCCTTGCTACATCCCAAAAGGGGATATGAAGTTCTCATTGCCCACTCTAGAGGGGCATGTTCATAGTCAGCATTACCCATTCAATGATTATTCAGCTTGGCATGTGTTTCATTTTAAAGGTGGAAGAATCAATAGCCGGGATGTCTGGATTTATAACTCTCAACTTAACATTTGGATCAGAGTTGCCTCCTTAAATAAAGGCAGATGGAGACATAAAATGGCTGTTCTTCTGGGTAAAGTAAGAGAAGTATATTTTCATTTTTTTGTACTGGGAATGTTTGCTGGGTGTAAGAAAACAGTGGAGAAAATATCTAAGTATTACTTTGTATTTCACATCCAGTAATTTTAAAAATACGTGTTTTCAAATAAAATACTTAAGCAATTAGGCTCTTCATCAGTCAGACACTACCCATGGACATGAAAATCATCTTACTGCTCATTTATTTTTGGGGGGTTTTGTTGTTTCATCATTGAAGTGGCTGATTTCCAGGAAGCAATTTTTTGGGAAGCAAAGAAGCATCTGGATTTGCCTGTGCTTCAGAAGTGCTGTCTAACCGTTCATGTTGTTATTAACAGAAACTGACACTACTCTGAATGTCAGCAGTTTTGTTTAATGCTTTATATTGAAATTAAGCAAACACATGGAGTGTGGAAATGGGAGGTTTTGCTGTATTTTGAAGGAATATATGCCTGAACATAAAACCACTAGTTGGGACTCCCTTAGTGAAAGTTAGAAAAGATGTGCATGTAGGGTCACTTGATCTTCTTAGACATGAAACGTGCAGCTAAGCAAGCAGAGGGAAGAAGGTAATCACAAATAATGAGGAGCTCTGCTTCCTAAATATGAAAGAAGAGACAAGAAAGTAGAGTTTACAAACTGAGAGGAGGAAATACTTCAGTAAGCAAGTAGGGAAAAAAGCAAAGTGCCAGAAAAGCAAAGGTAAACTCAGATGGGTGTTTGCTGCTGCTGTTGTTGTTGAATGTTATCTAAAAAAAGAGAAATACAGAGGGATGCCTTTTCTAACAAATGCTATTCAAATTAGAAGTTTCCACTGCAGTATTAATAATACTATGCTTTGGCATGTGTTTGCAGTGTCATTCCACATGTGACTGAATGGAACTCTCCCGGGAGTCTTTACCTGTTATTTTTAGTCCATACTCCTCTCCTCCTGTGTACAAATAAAAAATGCGATGGATGTATCCCTTGACAAACGTAGCAAATCAGCTTTAAATCAATGTAGTTAGCTATTTAACTGTAACACCTCCTGTAAAGAGGCCCTGATGGCAGCTGTCCCCCCTGTGCAGGTGTACGTGGTGGGAGGATACGACGGGCAGAACCGCCTGAGCAGTGTGGAGTGCTACGACTCCTTCTCCAACCGCTGGACCGAGGTGGCTCCGCTGAAGGAGGCTGTGAGCTCCCCGGCGGTCACCAGCTGTGTTGGCAAACTCTTTGTCATCGGGGGTGGCCCTGATGACAACACCTGTTCTGACAAGGTCAGTTTGCTCTCCTGGCTCGCATCAGTCCACAGCAAACAGCATTGCTGGTTTACAACCAGGCCCTGCAGGAGGTCTGCTTCAACTGGTTTCTGCTGGATGGAGTGTGGAGTTACTCTAATGCAAAAAATACAGAGTGGAAAATGTTAACTGAGTGATACACTGTGACTGTAGTCTTTCTTGTGGATACATTGCTTATCTCATTGGCTTCACAAGTTCTGTGAATTCTTAAATGGGAGTGTTTGGAAAACAATGTCAAATATTGTGCATATGTATAAGTTATTGATATATGGATCTGCATCTCCATTGACTCTGTGATTTTGGGGGAGGCACTGCTGCTTTGCCTCTCCTTGTGTAAACTGTGTGGGCATGCTATTCCTTCAGCTAGGCTTTCAGTCTGAAAGGCCTGTCCTTGTTCCCAGGTGCAGTCGTATGACCCCGATACCAATTCCTGGCTGCTCCGTGCCACCATCCCCATTGCCAAGAGATGCATCACGGCCGTGTCCCTGAACAACCTGATCTACGTTGCTGGTGGGCTCACCAAAGCCATCTACTGCTATGACCCCATTGAGGACTACTGGATGCATGTACAGAATACATTCAGCAGACAGGTAATTACCAACCAAAACCCACAGACAGCTGACAGGTAATTTTTGACATTGTTACCTTAGCGTTGAAGAAGTGTACATTTGCTTATCCCTGAAAGGATAGCATCTCTGATTCCATTCTTGCTTTACCTCTTCATGTAACTCAAAACCTCACAGAAGAGCAAGTTTCTAAAGCAGCAGCTCTTCAGCTGGGTGTCACTGTTAGGGAGTCCAGGCTTTGCTTGAGAGCTGTTACTGTTGAAAAACAATATTAGTGGATGATGATTTCATTGTATAGAAATTACCTTCTGCTGCATGTTTTCATTTAGACTGAAGGGAGTAATTTCCTGATAATGGATTAAAGCCTTTCAGTGTTCAGTGTAACAGGAAATACTGAAGGCTGTTTTTACAGTGTGAAAAAGCCCCACTGTATAGCACAGAAAGTGTCTGACTTCAGCAGTGAGAGCTTTCATTTCCACACAAGGGGCACTGAACGGGATTTGAACGTGTCCCCTCAGTAGTGCAGTGTGTGTGCAGCAGTTACATTTCCCCACGTTTTAAAAACACCAATCACATACTCTATAGTATTACCTTAAGAGAAATTTGTTCTTTTTTTTTTCCCAGCCTTCCCTCTGTTCCTCTTTTAATCTGTGTTCTCTGTTTAACTGAGTAATTTTCCTTGCCTGCTTTTGAGGAAGAAATAAAATCCTATCTCTGCTTCAAGTAAGACAAAGCACTGTCTTTTCTTGTGCACTTTTTAGTCACGCCTTCTTTCCTCTCCCTATTTGCGTCCCTCTTCATTATCTGTTACTCCTCTAAGGTGCTTCTCCTTGTTCCCATTCTTTGCATTAATAGTACCTTACTGTGGTCCCTCTTCTGAAAACCTTTGTTCTCTCCTTCTTTCCCTATCTCAGATCTTTCAATGGTAAGTACAGTGTTCAGTTGTATTCCATTGTTCCCTTTGTCTGAGCTACACGTAGTAAAGGCTTAGACCTGAAATAGTCTTTTCTGTGGGTTGTGCTGCTGCTTTCCCTAATTTTTGTGCTTTCTGCACTGGCCCTTCCAGGGGGGAGCATTATAGGCCAGGCTGTTTACAGAAGGCAGTCACAGTGCTGCCCTCCTGCACTGGGGCAGACACTGGGGCATGAATCAACTCTTGCTGTTTAAATAACTGTGTATTCCCCTGTGTTTTCTTGCAACAGGAGAATTGTGGCATGTCTGTGTGTAATGGAAAGATCTATATCCTTGGTGGAAGACGGGAGAACGGTGAAGCCACAGACACTATTCTTTGTTACGACCCTGCAACGGGCATTATCACAGGAGTAGCAGCCATGCCCAGGCCAGTATCGTATCATGGCTGTGTCACCATTCATAGATATAATGAAAAAGGCTTTAAACTGTAATATTTTTTTTTCTTGAAAAAGAAGAACAGTGAATCCAGTGGTCTGCTGCAAGACAGGCTTTTTAAAGATTCCTGAAGTGGGAATTCCCTGCCTAAGTGTCGTATGAAAATTCTATCCTGTGCCTTTAGAAAAAGGGTTAATTTAACTTAGCAAACAAGT
Organism: Chamaea fasciata; assembly: GCF_029207755.1. Lineage (NCBI taxonomy): Eukaryota > Metazoa > Chordata > Aves > Passeriformes > Sylviidae > Chamaea > Chamaea fasciata. Next base: position 3,180,880 of record NW_027094096.1, on the reverse strand, counting down.
CTACAAACCTATCCAGTAACCAGAGTTCAGTTATATCTGCTGTGGGCTCTGATAGGAGAGCAGGACGTTGTACAGTGGTCGGAAAGTTTGCCCTGTGTGTGATTAGTCATTAAAACCTTGGGGGAAAGTGCCTTCAGCATTTGTGCCTGTGTCTTTAAAAGCAATATCTTCAAGGTGTTTCCAGTTCTGCTAATGGGAAAAATGCATAGGCAAGTGAATCCCAAAGAATCATCTAGGATAATTATCCATAATTTACAAAGCTCAGTTATAATTCATATGCATCATTCCTAAAAGCAGATTACTTGGCTTAACCAAGTAGAATTTTTGTCAGGTCATGCATGGGTGGGAATTAAAAAAACGAAACAAAACAAAGCCAAACATAAAGAAACCAAATCAAAACACCAACAAAACAAGCTACATCGGACAAAATGAGAATTTTTGAGGAATGCTTTCTTCTGAAAGAGAAACTGGTTGTTTGGTGAGCCACTACAACACACTGCAGTGCTGACTGTGTGCCTTAACCCTGTGGAACTTACTCATAGTGGTGATAAATGTCCAGCAAAGTACAAGGCTACATGATGTGGAAAACCAGTGGGTTCAGGCATGCATCTGTGAGGCAAAGTTTGAATCCCAATGTTTATCTTTTTGAATAGTATGGGTGAAGGTTGAAAGTTACTGGGTTCATCCTTTGCTCACTGCAATGTCTAAACCATTTGAGGAAAAAAAAAGATGTTGAACTCTGGATTCTCCCAGTTTTCTGAATCACGTTCTAAATTACCTGATGGTAGAGGTGGGGACTTGAGTTTGTGCCCTACAGCTTATAAATTGGTCTTCTGGATGTCTCATCTGCAGAGATGGCAGAGGATCCAGCAAGCATTTCTTGGCCTTTTGTCAGACAATCACTTTCTGTAGCACAGTTAAACTGCTGTACAAGCTGCTTGGCCACAGGTGGAGAAGTTCTGGAAAGGTCCCTCCTTTTCACCAGAAAAATATCTGTGGACCTGTCCATGTAGCCGTATGATGTGTTTTGGGTCATTTTGAAGCCTAGAAAGCACCTGCATTTTGATGCACCACCATTATTGGGTTGGGGTTTTTTCAGTCAAGGTATTTTTTTCAATCCTTAGATTTCTGTACTAGGACTCCTCATTTCCAGTACACAGTTGTACAGTCGAAGCATAAAGTTCATAAGAACTGAAATAGCACTTGGGAGTTGGAAAATGAGTATGATTGTCTGTGTACCAATTTCCTGTAAATCACCAAAAACCTCAGGAACTGCCTTTCAAAGGAATTCTGAGGACAGCAGCCAGTAGGGAAGTTGGTCAGTGCCAGGGCAGAAAAAAAAAACCCATAAAACCCCTGCAGAGCCAGCCCTGGCCTCGGGGTTCTGGTCTCTGTGCTTGCTCAGGAGGGTGAAAACGAGCACCATCTCTGGAACGTTGTTTGTTCCACTGGACTTTCCTCATCTGTTTTCCCAGAGTATTTCTTCACGAGATGGAAATTCTGACCCTCAGTGAAGCTATGCCAAACTGGGAGTCACCATTTTCAGTAACATGGTCATGAGTCTTAAAGAGCACTGGGAGCTGCACTTTGGGATTCATTAACTTGTAACCTCAGGAAAGGACACAAATTTGAGTTTCTGGCTGAATACCAAACACTGCTTTGGACACAGTAAGAATACTGATAAAATACAAATTATTGCATATCACCGATTAATCAGGAGTCAGTCCCTGAGCATGTACATTCACATTGCCCTAAAGAGAAAATCCCTTGGTAATATAAGACAAATGAATCAGATAAATTAATCCTTTTCTAAGTTTCATCTGTTTCTGCTCACCAAGTTTTACTTTGAAATGTCAATTTCAGTACCTGTGAATAAGGTCTGTTGATTGCAATGGTAATTGCCCTTTACTGATTTCATGTACTAACAGTGTATATAGCTTGTGCCATCATTGTAAATGAAAATGTCAAAGACTGTAGGAGCACTTCATTAGAGATGCAATTTGAAAAATATTCTCCTTTCCTTTGATTTCCTCTTGTTTGTACTCAGACTCGTAATGTTGTCATGCTCTACTGTTTTAAACAGTGCTTATTCTGTAGGTGTAGAACAGTGTCATTTAATCTGTGTTTATAATACTGCACTACTCTGTAAATAACAAGATACTGCTTTCCATGGTTTTGAAGATTCATTTTATAGTTTAGTTGTCTTTTCTTAACAATTTATGTACTGTTACCTATTTTTGAAAATGACAGCATTTAATGAACCAGTAAATGCAGAAATGTAGATGCCGAAAAGTTCTGCTTACAGTTCTTGAGAACCTGTATCAAAGCTGAACAGTTACAGGTGTGGAGCACTGCTAAATGGCAGTTACTTATGCAATGATTTCCTTAAAACAGGCAGTGAGTTTTTTCTTCTTGCTTGTTTACTCTGTAAATAATTTGCACTTAACAGCCTGCTCTGTTACAACAGTTGTTCTTAGATGTACTAGAAAAGAACAATTTGACCTTGATTTAATGAAAATGTACCATTTTTCTAGAAGGATGCATTGATTTGGAAGTTGCATTCCTGAGCCACTTGTTCTCCAATGCATTTCACTTAGGTATAGATGGATTCAAAGATTTAACCTCTCACTCTTGTGCATATCTAGATGCTTGCAGTTTATGGGCTTGAGCAGCAAGTTGGTTTTAGTTTTTTACTTTGCCTCAGCTAGGAAAGAAAATTATTAATGTCATCTACTATAACCAAAATATTTCCATCATAAATGGTAGTGGGTTTGGTAGCTCTAGAGCACCTGCACAAAGATGTAACTTCAGTCCAACTGTACATAGGAGGGCTCAAGCATCTCCAAGCCACACCTAAAAAATAAATTCTAAGAATTGTCTTCACTCTGCTAAACAGAAATGAGTAAATATTTTTCTTCTCTATTTTGATGTCCACTTCTGTTCTTAGCAGTGTGGTATTAATTGAAAAGACAGTTGCTTTCTTGCAGCCAGGCTTCTGGAAGGTTCTGAATCGCTTATTGATCACTGCAGCACATGCAGCCTGTAGCCCTTGGCTTGTGGCTGAAGCATTCCCCTTTTACAGCCATCAGCCACAGAACATTGCCTGGTAATGGTGGAGTTGGACCTGCAGGCTCCCTGCTTGGGAATGGTTAGGTGGGCATAATCTGTGGATTCTCTTCCATTTTATACTGTGTGTCTGGTATGCATTTGGGGGACTGGGCACTCTGCTTTCCCCTCCAGCACCAGGGCGTCCAGATTGTACTGTTACTTTTTCTTCTTTTAATTGGCACCAATGCAGTTCTCATCAAAGATAGCTTTGTTTGTACTCTGTTGAAGCAGAGATATTAATGCAGGTTACGTTGATATGGACCCTTATCGTAATTTACTGAAGCTTTTTAAAGTAGTATTTTTAACATGGCGAAGTTTTGAGAGAGGCTGATGGTGGAGGAAGAGGAAATGCTCACCTGGACAGAGATTCAGAGGAAGCTTTGGTCACCTGTGCTTGAGAGCAGGGACGCTACTGCCTGTTCAGTTTCTTCCTCAGAGTAGTTGAGTTCACCTCATTATCTTATGCATACACTTTGTTTATCCTTTTTTTCTTTGACTTGCTGCAAGGGCAGAGCAAGAAGCAGGCCCACTCACTGTCTGTGACTTTGACGTTTCCCCCTGCCCGAGGCACAGGGGGTGCTGGGCAGCAGAGGCTGAGCTGACTCCAGCTCCAGAGGGCAGAGATGAGAGAGAAGCATTGGAGCAGGCTCAGAGATGGCAGGAGGAGACCCAGTGTGCCTGGGGGTTGTTGTTTGCTGGGCTTGCTGAAACCAGGGTGTTCAGGGTGCTCATAATTTTGCAATTCCAGATGCTGAAACTCAGGTGGTAGAAACGTTTCATATTTGTCAATTCACTGAACTCAGCTCTAGCAATAAAGATGCAGATACTCTTATGGTCTGCTAGCAGCAATGCTCAGGAAAGCCAGGGGTTCATTTTTCTGAATTGCCCAAATAGGCAATTCAACCTGTGGGGCTCTTTTTCACCACAGAAGATGGCAAAACCCAATTCAAGAGTATTAAGAGTCTCACAAGACTTGATCACTGTGAGGCACAGCAAATATTTTCATCTGAATGTAGTCTCACGTACACAGGAAATTACAAACGAATCGATTTGTTGTGCCTGGTTTAAAAAATCTGAGCACCATATACTCAGAAAAGGAGCCTACGGGGTAAGTTGGAATTTCTAAGCAGAAACCTGCTGTCTGGTTGAGGGTCAAGCAGTGCTTTGGGTTTTGTAAAATACGTTTAGCACACAAGTTTCCTCAGTATGGAATTATTTCAGATGGCATTAATTAAAATGGATCACGACTGTGTCAGTGCTGTGAGCATTGCCACAAACCTGCAGCCTGCCACCAAGCCCAAGCCAGCTGTGACTCTGTGTTCTCTGCTGCCTTTGCGTCACACACAAGTTCATGATAACATTACTGTCTAAGAACTGTAAGCTATTTGCAGAAATACTTTTTCTACTGTAGAGATCCAGTCTATGCTGATACGTTTATGTGTGCACATCTGTATGTGAATTATTTTGTGATCATTCTCTGATAGTGCTGTTACAAGTGATGCACATAAAGGCCCTGTGTACAGCTAGTTAATAGTGTGATTAGGGCTTAGTTCGTATGATTAGCTCCAAAGAAGATCATGTGTGTTAATTTTGAGAATACCTGTGCCTTGAATTTTATCTGTATTTTTATCTATTGTGAAAAAGAGCTTGGATTACTCCTCCCAGTTTATTACCTTTATTATGATTGGTCTTACTGTCCAGACTGTTAATGTCCTCCTAGGAGAAATAAATCTTGCCATTCATTAATTAGAACAGTTAAACTTCTTGTTTAGAACATGCCTAGAATGCTTTCATTATTACAGTGCTATGGCAGATTTAATCTAGGGAAATCAGTATTTGTTTCTTTCTATTCTTTTGTTTCCAGCACGCCTCAGTGACAAAGGACTGAGTTCAGTCTTTGACTTCCTGTCCTTAACCTGTACAGTTTCTTATATTAGTCAGTAGCCTCTGTGATATTTCTGAACTCTCCAAAGTCATCAACCTCTTGTTCAAGATACAGAATATGAAGCAATAATGTGGTGCAGCATGGCAATAAGCAAATCAAGAGACTTGAATGTAATGTACTGTTACTAATTCCATCTGTGTAAATGCTGGACCTATGAGTCATTCTCCTTTTGGTGCACCTGTAGCACTTTGGAGTTGGATTAATAGGAACTGTTTGGCCATGGAAAGAGAGTTTACCTCCTGAACTGTTACTCATATGATATTTTTGCCTGAAATCATATTTTGATTTTCCTTGTTTTGCTGAGGAAGACAGCAGTTCTTGTTACTCCTTGCCAGTTCCTTTATTTACTGAAACATAAAAGCTGTAGTTCCACGGAGAGCTGATCTTGCCCTCAAGAACAGCCTGGTGCAGCACAAAGGACATTTGAACAGGGAAGCTCAGACCACTTACTGTGTGCCAGAGTCAATGTAATGGATCTCGCATATAACATTAAGGTCTTCAGATTGTGCTGACAGTAGAAAAGTGATCTTGTAATGTAGCACAATTGCAATAACACCTGTCGTATTTAAATATACTTCTTGCATAATTCTTTGAAAGTTTTTTAAAGTTCTGTGTATCTAATAAACATTTGCCTTTTGAATAGCTCACTGTGGTTTATTTAGTTTATGAGAAGTTCCAGGGTGGGGCTTGGTGGTACAAGGAGGAAACTCCCTCCTGGGTTTTTTTTGGGTCATGTAACTTGTTGGATTCTGCTCCTTGTGCAGTCTCCTTTGATCTGTTCTGCCTCCCAGTCTAGGTGTTTTCCCTGCTCATCTTTCTGTCCTACCAAGGGGAATAAAGGCAAGCTGGAGGCTGCACAGAAGGGAAAAACTTGAAAGAAAACTGGAAAAAGTAAAAAACGGGGTGGGATGTGAAATATTGCTTAGTCCTGGGCATTGTGATGGGAAGACAATGTGCACGGACTCATAAGGGAAGACCATCACGGGAAATCGGGAAAAGGTAACAAAACATTGGGAAGGCGACTGGCAAAACATGGGTTGGAAAGAATCCTGTGGGTTTATTCTCCTAAAATGAGAGGGTTGGCCATCTCAGGATCCCCCACACACGTGGCAGAGCAGGGGGCAAGACTGGTAGAGTGCTACTGAAAACTGGCAGGCCAGCAGTGACTGCTGCAGCTCTGCAGTTTGGCCAGGCTCGGCTACAGCCAGAATGACTCTTGCAGTGCCAAAAGCAGCTGCCAGTCAAGTTCAGTGCTTGCAGAAGCTCATATCACTGCAGAAAGAAGTAAAAAAATTAAGAGGGAACCCCCACAGACTGCAAAGCAATGGAAATATTTTTGAGAGCTGGAAAGCACACCTTAAGATATTTTAAGCCTTAAACACAGTCAACTGGTGGCAGTATCCTAACAACAGCTTCTTCCTCTTTCCATTAAGCAGAAATAAGGAAGAAAATAAAATTGAACTACATTACAGTCATCCCTGGTGGGCAGGATACTAATTAAGAGCATTCTCCATCGATCTGCCATACTTCACATCTGCTGCTTGGCAGAAAGAAAGGCTAGTAGTGTCAGAAAGGATAGTAGTGATCCTGAAATGACACGGAAAGGACTTTAAGGGCTCAGCTTTGAACATTCAGCATAGACTTGCTCATCAGTGGCCTCATAAATAAGTTTGCAAATCCATGAGTGAACAGGATGCCAATTCGTGCTGGTTCAGGGCTCGCTGCATGAAGCATCAGACTGCCACAGACCACTGATGCCATTAGGCTGCACCTGACAGAGGTGGCCTGGCCAGAACCAAATACAAACCATGGCATTAACTGCGCTCATTGTACTGGTTTAGCTCTGATTTGAGAATATGAAGTATGATAAGCACTAAGTATGGTATTAAAGGTTTTTTGAAGCCTATCCAAGGATAGGCCAGGGCTCCCCTCCTGGCCCATGCTGTGAGCTCCTGCTGTCCTGCGCCTCAGTGAGCCCAGGACTCCTTGCTTGGTCTTTTCTTTTGCTAATCATGGAATCACAGAATCCATTAGGCTGAAAAGACCTCAGAGATCGAGTCCAACCTATGACTGAACATCACCTTGACAACTAGACCACAGCACCAAGTGCCACATTCAGTCTTTCCTTAAATACCTCCAGGGGAGGTGACTCCACCAGCTCCCCGGGCAGCCCATTACAATGCCTAATCACCCTTTCGGTGAAGAATTTCTTGATGTCCAACCTGACCCTCCCCTGGCGCAGCTTCAGGCGATGTCCTCTCATCCTGTCTCTTGTTTCCAGAGAGCAGGGCCGGCCCCCACCTGGCTACGGCCTCGCAGAGTGGTAAGCTCCCCCTGAGCCTCCTTTTCTCCAGCTAAACTCCTCCAGCCGCTCCTCAGACTTGTGCTCCAGCCCCTTTCCAAACTCCGTTGCCATTCTCTGCACACATTGCAGCACCTCGATCATCCTTTCGTGAAGTATCTTCCGTATTAACAAGTCTTCCTCAGATCTTTTTACACGTTAAGACACGGTTGTTCCAAGCAGCAAGTCAGGATCAAATCACTGCATTCGTCTCTCCATAGAGGAACCGCGTCGCCCATGTCGCTTTCTCCGCTGCCGCGGGCGAATGTTGGCCCTGCCTACAGCCTGTGCTGCCCGCGGCGGGGGCGGCGCGGCCGGGGCTCCTCGGCCCCCCGGCCCGGCTCGGCCATTCTGCCCCGAGGGAGCTCCACAGTCACCAGGCCGGCTGGGCCGCTCCGCCCTGAGGGATCCCCACAGCTCCACAGCCCCCCCGGGCCGGCCGCTCCGCCCTGAGGGATCCCCACAGCTCCACAGCCCCGGCTGGGCCGCTCCGCCCTGAGGGATCCCCACAGCTCCACAGCCCCCCCGGGCCGGCCGCTCCGCCCCGAGGGATCCCCACAGCTCCACAGCCCCGGCCCGGCTGGGCCGCTCCCCCCCGAGGGATCCCCACAGCTCCACAGCCCCCCCGGCCCGGCTGGGCCGCTCCGCCCCGAGGGCTCCCCACAGCTCCACAGCCCCGGCCCGGCTGGGCCGCTCCGCCCTGAGGGCTCCCCACAGCTCCACAGCCCCGGCCCGGCTGGGCCGCTCCGCCCTGAGGGATCCCCACAGCTCCACAGCCCCCCCGGCTGGGCCGCTCCGCCCTGAGGGATCCCCACAGCTCCACAGCCCCCCCGGCTGGACCGCTCCGCCCCGAGGGATCCCCACAGCTCCACAGCCCCGGCCCGGCTGGGCCGCCCCGCCCCGAGGCCCCCCCGCCGCGCGGTGCCCGGCCCCTCGGGCCTCCCCGCGGTGCCCGGGCCCTGGGGCCGGTGCGGGCCGTGAGGCGGCACCTGCCCGCGGCCGGCCCGCCCCCCGCGCGCTGCCCGCCTGCGCGGGCCCGCCCCTGCCGTGACGGGCGGCCTGGGCCCTGCGCTCATGGCGGCGGCGGCGGCGGGACGGCCCGGCGGGGGCCGGCGCTGAGCGCCCCGGGCGGCGCGGCGGGCGGGGGCGGCCGGTGCAGGCGGCGGGGCCGGGCCGGGCCGGGCGGCGCAGCGCGGTGAGCGGCGGGGCGGGCGGAGCGCGGGGAAGGAGCGCGGCCGCGACGGCGGCTTTGTGTGCGCGGCGGGGGAGGGGAGCGGCGGCGCCGCACGTGGGACCGGCCGCGGGCAGCGCTCCGCCCTCCGCGCCCGGGGCGGCCCCGACACCGGCACCGCCGACACCGCCCCCCGCCGCGGCCTCCGCGCCGCCTCACGCCTGCGGGTCGAGCCCCGCGGTGCCCCGGCCTCGGGGGGACTCGCTGCCCCCTCACGGGCAGGGTCGTGGCTCGGGCTGAGCGGTGCCGGGGCAGGGACGGCCGCTGTGTGACCCGCAGCGGGGAGCCCCGGGCCGGTCCGCCGGCCCCACGCACCCGGGGTGCCGCGCGTCTCCCGCGGGCCGGGGTGCCCGTGGGGAGGGAGCCGCGCTCTCCCGGAGTCCCCCGCCCGAGCACGGTGCCATCCCGAGCCCCGCTCGCGGGGCCCTTTGGCGGCCCTTTGCCCGGGGGACGCGGGGCTCTGCCCCCGCAGCTCCGCTGGGGCTGTGGGCTCCCGGCTCTGCTGAGCCCCAGCTGTCGGGAGGCGTTTGGAGCTCCTGGGCCGTGCGGAACAGAACCAGCTCCCAGCTGTGGACCTGTGTGACGGTCACTGCCCCTCACTAGAGAGGCGCCTCTGCTCTTTTGGGGAGGGCACCACAGGCCTCCCCGTGGTGAGAGGTTGAAGCCTGCCCTGATAGTCACTGTGGGAAACGTGAATGCTTTTCTTTTTCTTCTCAGTGGAGTAGAGAACATGTCTGGGCTCAAGAGAGTGATAGCAGAGAAGGACCCCGACTATGAGGAGATCACCGTCACGCATCCCAACAAGCGGCACAAAGCGGCCGAACAGTCAGGTAGGAGCTGTGCAACTGGAAATTCTGTGGATGTGCATGTTGTCTGTAAACTGGTCAGGAAAAGGCTGGGGTAGGAGCTAGGGGCAAAGATGTTGAAAAAGGCAGGTAGTGATACCTCTGTGTAGCCAAATGAAGATCTTATGTGGAGTCATCCCTTCTTGCTGTCTGCACCATAAGTAAGGTGTGAGATGCAGCCTTTGGTACATGAGAAGAGATGGAACACAAGCTCTCCACCACCCCAGCACTTTGGTTTCTGCTGCTTCCTGAAGTATTTACAGTCTTACCTTCCCGTGCTCCAACCTGTGCATTTGTCCTGTGGCTGAAGTCTGCCCTGGGAAAGATTGGCAGGTTGTTTACGTTTTGGGGGATAGAGGTCACAGTACAGCACGGGGAGGAGAAAAAAAATCCATGACCCTGCAGGGTAAAAGTGATGCACAGCCCTGGAGTACAGGCACTGGTGTTGGAAGATGACAAATGTTTGCAAGAGCTGGCAGAGGACGCAGAAAGGAGCTTGTTTGATGAAGTGCAGAAAGGATAATTTAAGGAGAAGGAAAGGGCTTTGAAAAATGCAAGAGAGGAGGAAGAGGAGCACGACTGAAGGAAAGGTAGATAAAGAAGTGTAGTGGAGCAAGTAGCTGGATGAGTAGGTTTGCATTTGGCACGCTCGGATGTGCTTGCTTTGGGAACCAGCCTGTTGGCAGAGTGCCTGGGACAGGTTGCAGTCTCTCTGGGCAAATGAGAGTAGAGCTGCTTGCCCCGGGGGCAGGGAGTAGGCTAGTGATTTTTGGCTAGCACAGCTAGTGAGAGGATCGTGATGGGAAAAGCTGACAAACAGGGAGGTGAGAAAACTGAGGCTGGCTGTGGGCTCTGAAAAAGATCCAGGAATAGAGCAGGAGCTGCCAGTTGGAGAGGGACAGAGCACGGCTTGGTGGGTGATGTTTTGGAGGATGCTGGCCAGGTCTGAGGAGGCTGAGCTCCGGGCTGGATGTGCTGCTGGGCAGCTCCTGTCTGCCACGTGGGGCGGGGGCCCTGCCACTGGGGGCTGTGCAGCTGTGCTGGAGCTGGCCCTGTCACCACTCCCAGCTGCCAGAAGTCACCACCCCCTGCTCTGGCGTGTCCCAGGGACTGCAGGCAGGTTTGTAATCTGCTTCTGAAGCAACTTTTCAGAAGGTCCTGATGATGAGCAGGCAGAGTCTCAAGGGCCTTAGAAAACTGTCCTTACCAAAGTGAACTTTGCTTTCAGGAGATTCCTCCCTAGAGGCTTCTTTCTTCTTTTCATGGAAGATCTCCAGCTTTCAGTACCAGAATTCCTTATGTACACAAATTTCACTAACATGATCTTAATGAGGGGCTGTGGTTGATGCTAAGCTGGGAAAAAATGAGTATAAAATGTTCTTAAAAGCCTTTGTAGTGTAATCACAAATCCTGAAGTGCTTAAATTGTCATGGTGCTGCCATGGCATGGCATCAGCCTTGGAAAGAGATGCAGTTGTCCCTCTGAACCATACCTCTTGTGCCTCAGTCTGTTTAGGTTTATTTTAAGTGTATAGCATTACATGAGAATTTCCTCATCATGGTGTCCATAGCTGGAGGTAAATTATATCCCTCTGGTTTTTAATTTTGCCTTACTCATACAGATTCAACCATAATTGTGTTTTAATGTAGGCTTGAACTGTTTCTGGTCCTAAACTATATATACAAACATATGTATGTATACAGATATATGTCTGTGTGTATATATGTATGTGGAAAGAAGGAAAATTATTTAGGATACCCCTGTTGTGTATAGAGGCATCAGTTGCCTCACTCCTGTGGTAGGTACCTGATCAGACAGTAAAATTATCTATGCCATCTGGAAGCTGCCAGCAAAGCTTTGACTTCCTTTTCTTTCCCTTCTCTACGGTGATATGAGAAACCTCTTCAAACAGATACGTCCTTTTTGGAAAGACACACACTTCCTCTGAAGCTCAAACCACAGTCTTCATGGTGTTACCTCCTATTTCATTTAGAAACAATGTGAGATTTTTCCAGACTCTTTTGTTGATCTGCTTGATAGTGGGGTTACTGTGTTACTGACACAGGCTGGAGCACCTTTTCCAGGCTTTCTTCTTGAAATCTAATTCCTGCTTTGCCAGGTTCTGACTTCGAATTTGCTAAAAACAGAAGTTGTTTGAAACTCCTTGATGTAATGGAGGTGATTTAAATGAAGGGTGATATTAAAGTCTACAGTAGGCGTAGAGCAAAAAGAGTAAATAGTTCTTCTTATGTTTATACACGTCCTAGAAAAGTATGATAATATGGCAATTCCATTCTTAGCCCCTAATTTGCTGTAAGGTAATTGCACAGTTTGAAATCCTAAACTACATACTTCCCACCAAGGTCACTAAACCCCTGCTGAAAGGCTAAATTTTTTTGACTGCTGTGCTGGAAGAGGATTTTGTAAGAGGTGGACCGGCTTTTGATAATGTCGTTCCCTTTGTGAGTAATAAACAGCTTGTAGGCACTCCAGAGCAGGCTGCGCTTGGTGCCAGGGCTGTATAAATATGAGTTTGCTTTATTCCTGCTGTGTGAGGTGGTGTAAATTTCCTGGATGTGGCTGTGGCCAAGGAGAGCAGAAGAAGGCCCGTGGTGTTCCAGCCGCAGCGGTGGCTGCGCTGGGCCAGCGCTGTGGAGTTTTCCTTTTACTGTTTACAGCTTTACTGAGGCAGAAGTAAACAAACTGGCCCTGTTCTTCCCATTTTCTGTTATTTGTCATCTCAGGCCTAAAAAGGGAAAAAAATAGCTCTCCACATAAGCTGGCTTTTAAAGATCCATGTGGTTTTTGTTAAGACATAACTTTTTTTTTGCAGGAAAATGATCCATCCCTTTATGTGTGTGTGTGTGTATGCTGAACTTATTATCCCTTCACTTCTCACTCTGTAGTGATTTCTGACTGTTCTGTTTTCAAATGGAGCCTCAAAAATAGAAATGTAAATACTTCCTCCTCCTTTATTTCCCATGTGTGGCCTTGTACAGCTCGAGATGTTACTGTGCAGAAGATTGAGACCATTATAAAGGAACAGTTTGCTGTCGAAATGAAGAGTAAAGAACATGAAATTGAAGTTATAGATCAGGTATAAAGGTTTTGTTCTTACAATCACCTAAGCCTTGGTGTTTGGGGTGTGGGGGATTGCTGCAGTGCCTGTCATTACTGTGTGTTTCCTTTCTGCAGCGGCTGATTGAAGCCAGGAGGATGATGGACAAGCTGCGTGCCTGCATTGTGGCCAACTACTATGCCTCTGCTGGTCTCCTCAAAGCTGGAGAGGTAAAAACTACTTTGGGAATAACAAGACTTCAGGGAATCTTTGCAGAGGAAGGTGTGGAATTCAGTGGCTGTTCAGCTGATGGTTGGTCTTAAGATGTGATTTAATGAAATAGTGAAATCCAAGCTGCAAATGGGGTGGCAGTGGGAGAGGAGACCTTTGCATCATCTGCTGGGCCTCAGGTGTCCAGCTGCCTCAGGTGCACCATCTTTGCCTCCTCAGGGAAAGAGGAGTCTTCAAGAGCAGTTGTGAAGTCGTTCTGCAGCCCCTGGTTCTGCTTTCAGAAATACTCTGCATTTTTTTTCTTCATCCTCAGTTTTTCCCTGAGAGCACCTTGTTTCTCAGACACTGCACAGTTTGTCCTTGCAAAGCCTTGAAAAGCGTGGGATTTGTTTTCCCATTTCGCAGGAGGAGAGTGGCAGGAGATGGATTTGGGGACCTTTTTCAGGGAAAAAGAGAAATAATAAAGATTTCAAGATTCCTTGAGTCTCGGGCAGTGCTTGGAAAGTGAAGCCATCTTCCCTTTGCCCTGGCAGTCAGGCTGTTAATGGGCTGGTGAACAGACTGATGGCAGCAGTAAAGCAGGAGATAACTCAAGGAGATATCACAGAGTGATTAAAAATTCACAGGATGAAAAAACCTCAAACCCTGTTAGCTAAACCTCAGTTCTGAGCACTCTGCCCTTAATGACTGCTAATTGCAGGGTGTTCATGACTCCCAAATGACATGGAGTTCATTACCAGTGTAGGCATTTTGTTACTGTCTTTTCAGTTCAAGTTGATTTGATTTCCAGTGATTTGTGGAAGCTGTGGATTTGTGCTGCAAACACGGGTTTCACTCTAGTCCCATTAGAATTTCTCTTCCAAGCACTTGCTCTCAATGCTACTCCTGGTTTCCCTGTTGTGCTTTTCAGAGGACTTGGGGTGAGGTTAAAAACTAAAAGGTTCGACTTGTTTTTCCCTCTCTGAGCTTGAGGTGAGCAACTGGAGTTGGAAAAGGTTGTGGTAGCCTTGGGAGGCTTGGAGATCTCTCTGCCTCCTTTGATTTTTGTGTAGGCAGCTGAAGAATGTGACCTAAGTTCTAATCTCTGTGAGTGCCTTTATCCATTGTCATCATGTGTCTGTAGGAGCTGTACTGTTCCTTGCTCTTCTTGTTCTGCCATGCAGGGTGTTCGCTTTTTCCCCTGGTGAGTTTCACACTTTTCAGAAATAATAGCTTTTGTAATTGTTTTGAAGTGTTCACAAAACTTACCGGTGCCTCCTTGCTTTATTAAGTTTTCCAGTAGTTTTTATGAGTTTATGGCTAGTCTAGCTGTATCTTTGATTACACTTTCTTTCTAAAAGGCCTGATTTGCACACGGGTTAAATCAGTTTTTCCTTTATTTTCAAATTGTCGCTGATTTCAGTTTTCTTCGTTGTCTTTTTTTAGTTGTGGCTTGTGTATGTTTGACCAGGCAGTGAAAAATAAAAAAGTTTCTGCTTCTGGTAGAATAGGAGTCTTTGCAGTTTAATTCAGAACTTCTGGGAAGATGATTTGCAGGTTCCTGACCTGTTCTCATAAATATAAACAGTTCTCAAACCCAATGCTGCTGAGTTTTGAGGCTTGGGATTGCTCATGATTGTGCCTTAGCTCCACTCTGGCTCCCCCCTCTCGGGGGCAGTTCTGCTGCTCTGTAGTGATGCTGGTGTCTGCCTCCCCCTCAATCATGTTGGCAGAATTCTGAATCAGGGAACTTAATGTGTATTGAAGGGAAAAAAGCAAACAAAACCAGTAACGAAACAAAGCAACAAATAAATCCCAAGTCAGTTTCTGGATTTGTTTTCCTTTGTGACATGCCCCATGAATAGTTTTTCCAGCCTGGCTGATGTGGGTGGTTTGAGCAGGGAGAAGCAGGCTCTGAGCTGGTGCTGTCTGTAGGAAAAGCTGCCAGTGGCAGTGTGGGGTGAGGCTGTGGCTGCGGGAGCTGGAGGGAGGCTGTCAGTGCTCTGCTGCTGCACAAGGGTGTTCCTGCTGACTTGGTTCATCAAAACCAAGTTGGTTGTCAAAAACTTGGTTGTCAAACCCAGGTGGCAGGGAGGTCTGGTGCCTGGGTCAAGAAGTGGCCAGGGGACACTTGTTTTGAGTTGATGGATGTTTTCCCTCTACTTCTGAGGTAAAAAGCAAATGCAAGAGAAAAAGAAGGGTGTTTGTCATGGTAATGAAAAAACCAAGAGAGATTCAAACACTTGCCTGCCCTGTCCTCCCCCTTGCAGGTTTAGGAGGATCCAAGATTAGCTCTAAGATGTCAGTTTTGAGGAAAGTTTGCAAGCATGCCTAAGCACATTATTACTTATCCCCTGTTAAGCTTTGGGAGCAGACAGGGTGTAGCTTGCCTCAGAGGTGTTGACAAGGCTGCCAATGAGTATCAAAGCTAAAGAGCCTGATGCACTTACCTACCCTGCTTGTCTACAAGAGCCGGGCAGCTGTGGCCTTCCTGTGTGTGCTGAGACCCGGGCTGTCTGCACAGGAAGAGAAGAGGTTGTTTTCAAAGGGACATTTTAGGTAGTTGAGTAGGCTGCAGTCGTCACTTCCAAAACCCGGTGGGTTTCTGAGATCGAAAGGTGTCAAGGAACAGATTCAGTTTGGGGTCCTGGTACTGTAAACCCATTTTAAGCTTTTATCATCTGCAGCATCTGTTTTTCCTGCAGGGCTACTGGTTAAATATTTGCTCTTTCTTCATTCATTGACTTCTTCTCTTCTGGCCCAGCCTTATTTTTAACTGGGCTGTGGGGAAGTAGTGACCACATCTTCCTGCCCTCTTCATTGCAGGGGACCAGGTCATGCGATGCAACGATTCTCAACCACCCTTCAATCAAGAAATTCTTGGAATCTCCCTCTAGATCCTCGTCTCCAGCTAACCAGGGCTCAGAGACTCCCTCTGCCAACCACTCTGAGAGTGACTCCCTGTCCCAGCACAATGACTTTCTCCTGGACAAGGACGGTGGCAGCCTGGACGCCGACGAGCGCCTGACCAACAGCCTGGAGCAGAGACAGAGCAGAAACGCTGGCCGGGTAAAGTAGAAATCCAGTGGTGATCAAGGTGTTGGAGGTGTGTGCTCTGAGGACGCGGTGCTGGCTCCGGGAGCTCTTCATGTTTTCACCCACCTTGCTGAAGATGTGTTTCTTACCCTCTCCAACCGCTTGCTCCCACTCCCTCAGCCTGGCTTTGCTGTAAGGCCAACTGAAGTGTCTGTGACGTGGGTACCTCCTCTTCCTCAGCCCTGCCCAGAGCGAGCTCAGCAGGCCAGGGTCAGCTCTGCCACCCTCTTGGCTGTAGCCTCTGGGGAAGGAGGGCCTTCACAGCCTAAGCTTGGGCTTTGCTGCATGGTTGGGAGGGTAGAGCCTGCAGAGGAGAGCAGTGTGTGTCAATCCCAGCAGTGTTTTCAGGATGTCATGCTGCTGCCTGGCTCTGGGTGCCCATGGGGACTGCATTGCCTAGAACAGTTGATCCACTGGAGGGGTTTGGCCTCCTCAGCAGCTTGTAGTGCAAACAGTAACACTGGAGGATTCGCTCACCCTGCCAGAGTGAGTTGGTAGAGCCTGGGTGCGCAGCTTGGGACCATACAGGAGAGAATTGTTTTTCTCTTGATGGCGCTGCTTGCTGTTGTGCCTTACCACCATTTGCTTAACTGAACCAGTCTGACCCAAGGAAAAATATGTTCTGTCAGTGTTCCCTCATGCTTTTTTGGGGGGTCAGGGGTTATTTTTGGCCTGGATCCAACCCCTCCCTTTGTGGTTCACTGTGCAGCCACACAAATGCTTCACCTGTTGGTTGCAGGTACCTCCAGTGGGGAGGCTCACTCAGTGTCTGCAGGTGAAAAGTGAAAAACTCTTCAGTTTCCTTACAGGTCCTTTAAGTGGTCAGGCCTGCCCAAGGAGTGCAGCCAGGGGAGGGTATATCTCAGTGAATATGGCTGCATTCTGCAGCTGAGTAAGTTGCACTAACACCTGGCAGAAAAAGCAGTGATTCTGCCTCCATTAGGCAGTGTGACACCCTTGATAGCAGGGCTGCAGTTTGCTGGAGCTCTGCCTTGCGTCTGTAGCAGAAGGCAGATGAGCTGTGCAGAATGTGGACCCCCCTGTGCTGTAAACCACCAGTGCAATAGAACTTGTTTCTCTGCCGGGGGCAGAGATGGATGGAGTAGTTGTATTGCTTGGGGATAGCACATGGGTACATCTTTGACCAATGCAGAGGAGGCTGGGGGAGTGATGAGGAGCAGGAGCCATCCCAGCCTTCTGTGCCTTAGCAGAGGAGGGGGAATGGTTCCTCAGTGAATCCAGTGCTTCCCACACTGACCCTCCTGGCAGGTGCTCAGTGCAGTGCATCCACGGGGCTGTTGTGTGGTCAGTGGAGGATGGCGGTCCCTGACCCCCCAGCAGGCTTGTAGAAAAGCCTCTCAGTGCCTGCAAACAGCACTTCTACTTGTGTTGGCACAGTGGGTGGTCAGGTCGTTGTACTGGGGGTGTTGGCCACTGCTGAATAGCTGGGGTTGTGTTACAGGGATTTATTGTGCCAAGGAATGGCCGTGGATCTGTGGGTTTACCTGGATGGCAGGGACAGGTTATGGCTGCTCTCCCTGCTCAGCTGGAGCTGAGTTCCTGTCTCAAACCCAGCCTTGATTCTTCTCTGTGAGGCAACACCAGATACCAGAGGCTGGGAATGAGAAAGATTTAGATTTTCAGCCCGTTCATGGGTGATTGAGCTTTGTTCCTGATTAGTGACCAACACGATGCCATTGTAGCCATGCTTGGTTTTATTTCAGATAGTGCAGGGGCAGTGCTTTCGAAACCCAGGCTGCAATCATGGCACAGCTCCATGGGATGTCACACCATGTCTGCTCAGTTAAGCCATGCAGTGTGTTCCTGGCCAGGGAGGATAGC
Organism: Chamaea fasciata; assembly: GCF_029207755.1. NCBI lineage: Eukaryota > Metazoa > Chordata > Aves > Passeriformes > Sylviidae > Chamaea > Chamaea fasciata. The sequence goes on along the minus strand of NW_027094096.1, from coordinate 3,163,204 downwards.
TTTGTTACATGCCTGAGTTGCTTAAATGTGCCTAGAGAGCAAAAGTATTTTTAGGGATGATTCCTTGCTGGTCTTTCATTATGCAGGTTTTTGTTTGCTTTTTTTTTAACAACACCTTACTTTCCTAGCACCAAACAAAATGATGTTTAAGAGGAATGTTTGGGTTTTTGTTTGCCTTTTTTTTCTTCCCCTACTCTCAGGACAGTTCGGGTGTTTCAAGCTCTCAAAAACCAGGACAACGAAATGCCGGACTGTCAAATGATGAAACTTCACGACTTTATGTGAAGAAAACGATTGTGGTTGGCAACGTCTCCAAGTTAGTATCCAGAGCCTGAGGGATGGTCCTTTATTTCAGGATTAAATTGAATAGAAAGTTACAGTTAGGAGACAAATGAAATTGCTAGGCTGTCATAATATGAGCTGTTACCCTTGAATAATCACTGTAGCAAGGCAGCCCTCCTCTGGTCTCAGCATGAGGTTTTTTTGTGGAAGGAGCAGGTGTTTTAGTAGTTATTTTATTTATGAATTTATATGTGTGTACAGAGATTTTAAGGTCTCTTTCTCTCAAAGGATGTCTTTCAGCCTTTTTTGATCAGGTATAAGTCAGAAGTTTTCCCCTGAAAATTTGGGAAAGCAAGTAGTCCTAATTAGTGTGTTGGCTAATTGAATTAATTGGCTAATTCAGTGTGTCCATGGGTACAATGTGGGGGTTTCTTAAACAGAAGAAAAACCCCAAGAGAACAATGCACCACCAACCACAATGAGGAAAATTTTGCAAGTTCAGAATTGTCTAAATAAATTATTTCATACAGTTTTTATTTGTATTTAAAAGAAGAAGACAGGTAAACATGTATATCTTTTGGTCTTCAAGAAAATTAGTGAAGAAAGGCACTAGTTAGGAATCTGGACGATTCCAGGTTTTAACTCTCCATCCTTGCTCTAGTCAAGTCAGTCTTTTGCATAGAATGTATCAGACATTTGCTGACAAAATGTAGAGTCAGAATTGCTTTTTAAAAATCTACCTAGGGCTGGAGCCAGGACTAAGTATTGACTGAAGTTGCCTAAAGAATTACAGGAAGAATTGTATTTTTTTTGTATTTATGGTAGCAGAGCTGTTGATGTGTTCTGGTGTGGTATTGCTTCCTGATAGCTCAGAATAGGACAGGATAAGGAATTTGGCAGTGGTAGAATGTTAAAATTAAGTCTTCTTAATTACGAGCCAGATGTTGAAATGGGTGAATGTCAGTTGTGCATTAAAATAGAGGAAGTGTGTTAGAAACTTAGAGTAGATTATGGGACCTGTATCTGTTCCTGGACGAACTGTCAGAGTAAGGACAAATGAGCAGAAATGTGCAGGGGGCAAGGTTCCCACAGGCATTTTAACATCCCTGATTTTTTTTCCTAATCTTTCTCAAAGCACTTTTTGCAGTATTTGTCTGTTTGGGGTTTTTATCTGGTGTTATTTGATTTCTTTACTAGGTACATTCCCCCTGACAAGAGAGAAGAAAATGATCAGTCGACCCATAAATGGATGGTGTACGTCCGAGGCTCTCGGAGAGAACCCAGCATAAATCATTTCGTCAAGAAAGTTTGGTTCTTCCTCCACCCCAGTTACAAACCTAATGACCTGGTAGAAGTGAGGTAATAAGGAATTATTCCAGTCTCTATTCCAGTCTTCGTGCTTGCCAGGCTTACAGTGCCAAGTTTCTTAGAAAATTAACAACTTCTTTGCCTGGTTTAATACTCCGTGTGTGTTTAACCTCAGGCTTAACTGGGCTTACTCCAGAACAGTAGTAAAAATAAATGATGTTTTTTATGTAGCAAATGTGCCCAACAGGCTCGCTGGCTTGGGGTTTTTTTAAATTTCCTTCTGGAAAGAAGCATTCAAATGTTGCATTTCATGCTGTTTGTGTGGGTTGTGCCTCTCCTGTGTGTGTTCTATACACTGCTGCTCAGGTTAGGCTTCTGATGCTAAACAAAGTGTTTTCTACCACCCATCTATTCCAGTGGGGGAAAGGAAGAGGAATCTCCTAAAGCTGATTCGCCCATATTTTTAATGCCACATGTGTTTTTGGGCATGAATATCCCACTCCAAAAATATTTCTCCATGGTGTGAGATCAGTGGCATTGGCTTTGAGGACTTTCCCATCAGTGTAATGGTGCTGGTGCTGCAGAAACAGGGCAGCTTCCCTGTGCTCTCCCAAACCTGTTTCCACAGCTGTTTTCCCAGCTGTGACCCTGGTGGGGGGTAGGTTCTCTCTTGACTGCTGCAGGGAAGTGCCCTGTCAGTCTCTCATCCTTCTTCCTTGGACAAAACTGAGAAGGATGCCTTTGAAATAGTTGGTGTCTTCCCAAAGAAATTATTCTCCACAGGATGTGCAGCTGCCTCCTGGAGGGAGGCATGTGGGAAGGGCTGCTTAGGTACAGAATGGCAGTTTAATTCTGGCAAAACTAAACTGCTGAAAGGCAACTCTAGGAAGACTTACCTGAGATAAGAGGTGTTGCTATGGCTCAGTAATGTTTCTGAGAAGACAGCCCTGAGCAGGACAAATGCACACTCCTTTGTATTTCTTTTGTAACATATTAAATGACATTTGATTGCCGCCTTTTTGTGCCTTTCTCAGTTGTCAGTGCTGGTTATCTCCTGTTTTAATCACCTCTGGTTAATTGATTCCTGGTGTCACAGTCCCATTCATTGTAGTGAATATTAATGTTCTGGACTAAAAATCACCTTTAAACCTCTTGCAAGTTTTCTGTTGAAGAAACCATATTTGCATTTACAACAACCAGCTGAAATACAGAGTAAATGTTGCAGATCCTTCTTTTTCAGCTTGGAGAATGACAGTGATTAACTTTTCCTTGTTGCCCCTATGTTGTTCTGTTGGTGTTATATGGAGCACGTGCCTTTTTGCTACAAGATAGGGAGCAGCAGGCAGTGATTGCAAAATGCTGCATTGGAAGCTCACCTTGCAGTGAGCTGACTTGGGGTTTTTTTAACCAAGTGTTTTTCATTTGACGTAGCACAGCCCTTTTTTTGTCTTCTTTTAAAAATACCACACTTGTTTCCCACATGTCTCATCCAACAGCGTTTTACCATTTTCTTCCCTGTCCCCCTGTGTAAAGTTAAAGTGAGTTTTCAGCTGTCCAAAGCCATAAAATTCTCATTACTGTGATTAGGCTCTCTCTGTGGTGAATAGCAGACCTGAAGATAGCTTTAGTTGTCAGCTAGAAAAACAGTCTTTGGCTTTCTGAGAAGGAGGGAGGTGAAAGCTGTACCACTGCTGCATCAAAATGTAATCACTGTTTGTTTCCAGAGAACCTCCATTTCACCTGACCAGGAGAGGCTGGGGAGAATTCCCAGTGAGAGTGCAGATACACTTCAAGGACAGCCAGAACAAAAGGATTGATATCATACACAATTTGAAGGTATTTGAACAAAATACTTCCAAGAAAGGCGCTGAAATGAGCTCTCTTGCATAATCCAGAGGAGGCTCTGCCTGTGTGTTTGTTTTTGCCTCGCTGTGTTATGGGTGTCCTGGTGGTTATCTTCACATGAATAGTTGTGCTGGAGAATCTGTAGAGATCTGGGAAAGCCTCTCACCTTGGCTGCATGGAGTTGGTGCAGTAGGAGGGAACCCAGCCTTGCAGCAGCAGGAGCTGAGTGTGCTCAGAGCGGCAGTGTTTATCTGATTTTTCCCTACAATTGGAGATTTTTCCCATGTTTTCACTGGCTTTTACCTAACAGGGTGCTTCAGGCTTGTCTTTCTTCTGGCAAAGTGGCTGCCATGTCTGTTCTTCGGCACAGGCACACATCAGCTAATGACTGTCTTTGTTGTTGGAGCAGGCAGGGAGGGCAGAGATTCCCTATTCCCTTTGAAGAGAGCTCCCTTTTCCGACTCATTCACCCCTGCAGCACTTGGGATTTCTAGTATGCAGCAGTCCTGGAAAACTAGGCCATTGCTCGTTTTCCTTTTAATTAGTAGTCCCTGGCATTAGTGGACTTAAGTTCTGAGCTGGGTTAGTCCCCTGTTTCTCTGAGCAGCATTAATTTTATTTGAATTCTGCCTGCATTAATGAATTTCATGCTAAATAAGGTACCTCATTGCAACCCTAAATATAGACAGTAGAGGAGGTTGAAAATATTCCCCTGCAGCTTAGGGACATTTAATGCAGATGGTGAGTAAAGTATATTTGGGGAGATGTGACTTGGGAAGAAATTTTTAACACTGTGATGGACAGTGAAGGAAGCTCAGCCTGCAGAAGGAAACTGAGGCAGTGCATGGCACACAGGAGCTCAAATCAGCAAATCTTTGCTGTTGTCACACTGAGCCCTGCTCTGTGCCTGGCACCCTGTGTGCCCCTGAGCTCTGGCACACCCTACACCTCTCAAACCCAGCTGCTCCCACAGGTGTCCCAACAGGTGCCTCTGGGATGTTATGACTCTTCAGCAGCTGATGGCTTGGGGTGAACACTTAGTTAAAAACCATGGTGTGAACACAGCCTTTGTGCTGGTCAGTTGAAGACTCAAGAGTTTTTCTCATTATTACTTCCTTACATTTGCATCGGGAATGAAAAAAAGAACACTGCTTGAGGACTCCTCTTAGATGGAAATATTCCCTCAACAGTCTCATTTCCTTTAACTTTTTTGCTCCTTTCCACTTCAGTGTGGGCCTTGGGTCACGGCTGAATTTTTTGCAGAGCACAGTGAGGGCACTTATCAAAGCACACAGATTTCTGACCTTATGGCCTTAAAATACTGGATGCACTGCTGCTCAACTTGCATAGTTTGAAACGTCTTTCAAACAATTTGCATTGTAAATTCTAGCTAATATAATGCTTTGCCCTGGCTAATACATTGTATTGTCTTTTCCAGCTGGACAGGACCTACACAGGCCTGCAGACACTTGGTGCAGAAACAGTGAGTCAGAGGGTCATGGGATGGATTTGATTCCCTTAAAGGTGTTTAAAAAGAAAATATGCATGGGACTAAGCACAAAGTCAGACCCATTTGGTTTCATAATTTGCTAGAATGTAGATTTTGCTCTCTTGTTGAATGAAAGGATTATGACACCTTGTCACTGTTCATGACAAGAGTCTTTTTTTCTCCTTCCTGGTTTGGGGGAGACTGTTTCCAGCTCTTTCCTTCATAAAGAACTTGGCTTGTACTGGAGCTTTAAATTTTACTGCTTTGTGAAGCTTTTGGTACAAAATGTTCTGATTTGCATTCTGATCTGCTGCAGTGCTTACACGTAAAGAATTTAAGTTCAAGGGATCACCCAACTATTCTGTTGAAGTTTTGCAGTCTGTTAAGTACTTCCAAGTTTCTGTATCTGTCAAGATTTAGAACTTTAATGGAAAATGAACTCCTGAAATTAATTAATTAATTAATAATTTGCTAAATTTCTTAAGGTTTTCTTGATACTGCTTTCCCCTTGTTGTACTGTAGTGAATGGAAACTTCTATGGTTAAATTGCATTACTTCAGCTTTTCAGTTTGCAGAGAAAACATTGATGTGAAATGTCTCCTGGTGTTAAAGAACACTTTTGAAGAGTAGATCATGTGTTTGTGTGATTCTCAAGGTCTTTCCAGAAAAGACAGGCTTCAGTTTTGTGCCTGTCCCCACAGGGGTATGAAGTCCTTTCTGGAGTGGATTGCTTGGAGCTGGGCTCCATAATCCTTCAGTGTTTACAGTTCAGATTTCCCCGTGGACTGAGACATGCTTTTGTACCGTGGGGCTTCAGTGGGGCAAGATTTTTGTTGTAGCTCAAGTGCTGCTGGACCTTTGGGAACTGTCCCTGAAATGAACGGAAATGTTATGTAGAGTTGAGGGAAACAAAGGGAGGGGGTTTTAGGCATTGAAATAAAAAAGGCATAGTTGATTTTGGTTTTTATATCTTTATCTAGCTACCAAATCCTAATGTCCTTTCTCCTCTTTTTGGAAGGTAGTGGATGTGGAGCTACACAGGCATTCCCTTGGTGAGGAGTACCTCTTCTCCCAATCTTCAGAGTCTGACCTTTCTGATGTTCCTACATCCTTATCACTGCCACTGAGTATCCCAGCACCAGTCAAAGCTTCTTCACCAATTAAACAGTTGAGGGACTCCAGCCCAGATGCTTCTGTGGACAAAGGTAAAGCAAATGGGTGTCAGTCAAGTGCAAGTTCTTGGAACTTTGGCTCTGCTGGATACCTCCTCTTAATTGCTCTTATGCCATAAAAGGTTGCTGGTGCTACCTGCTTGTTGCTAACCCCCGATCATATTTTCCTTATGTGCTCTGAAATGTAATTCAGAAATTGTTACAGATTATTTGGTTTGGTAGTTTAGTTTGGTTTTGTTTGGGTTTTTTATCTGAAGTTCGTTGAGCAGGCTCTTGTTTTGCTAAAATGTGGTGAGTAAGGAACAGCAGATGCAGTTGGAAAAAAGGTGGTTGAATAGCACTTGTAGTTTTGGCTTTGGCAGGCTGTTTTCAGAGAGGTTTTTAGGTTTCCGAACGTTTTGGGGGTTGTGTGTACATTTAAGGAATTGGTCCAGTGGTGTGTTCAGTTATACATGTGAGTGCCTAACATGAGCTGACTGTGAGGGAACAAAATCCCCTGGGTAACTGTAATTACTGTACTGTGGAAGCTGTGTGTGTTTGTCTGAGGGATGATGGCATCTCTGCACATCGGGGTCTTCTCCCCTTCCCCTGAGAGATCAGCAGAGTCAGGATCCATCGCAGTGGGGCAGCAGGTGAGGCCTCAGGATCACTGGGGTTGCCTGGAGCAGGCAGTGCTGGCCCCGTGGGCACACTGTAGGGTTTGTGTGTGTGAGAAGCAAGAAGAGCTGTGCCTCTGGTGGCCTTTAGCTGTGTTTTCTGGAGCGCTCGGTGTCGAGGCTTCCACGGCAGGCCTGGGCTGAGATACAGGGGGGTGTGTTACACTCCTTAGTGTGAGAAACCTTCTGGACACAGCCATGTCGTATTTCAAAGTAGTGTCAGATGCTGCATGGTCTGATGCTTTTCTTTGTTTATTCCCACACTCCTGTGTTCAGGGAGTGGCTGGAAGCTGCTGCCATGCGTGGTTGTGCTTCCTGAGAGGCACTGTGATGCCGCTGGTGGTGTTCAGGCTCAGCAGGGAGAATGTCTGCTGTTTAAATGTGGTCTTTTCTTGTGGCCAAAAAAGGACAAACACAACCGAATTTTAAACACACAGTTTTTTTATTCAAACACAGAGGTTTTTATTCAAACAGGAAGATTTGTAGCATCTACAGGTGAGTGGTGCTACAGCCAACAGGAAGGAGGTAAACCTCCTTTTCACACTGACAAGCAGTGGCTTCTCTCAACAGCTCCAGGTTAATTGATCTCCTTCTACACCAAATAAAGTGGATTCCATAGCCCAGCTCAAAAGGCAGTCTCTGGTCTCCTTGAGCTCTTACTCCAAAAAATGCACTACGAGATTCTCTGTGGAGGAGATCCAGCCTTGGTCCTGTGGAGCCCTAACCAAGGACACTTGGCACTAGCAGCAGCTTTTGGTCAGTGGAAGGGCATTCCAAGGAAACGTGTAAGAAGTGGCTGATCACCTGCCACAGCTGAACAGGCTGTGCATGGCATCATTTTATTCTTCTTGCCCAGCAGATCCAGCAGGCCAGTGCAGGAGCAGTCCCCTCCCTCGCTTTCACCCCGTTCAACGCTTCCCACCAGTTGCTTTTCCTTCCTCCTGCCTTCAAGAGTGTGTTTGTCATAGCTGAGTTGTGCTTGTGTAGAGAGGCACAGTCAGGAATCAGATGTGTCAGCCTAAGAAGTATTTCTGTTCTTTTCCCTGTTTTGATCAGGATTCTCTGGGAATGCTGAAACCGAAAGACATGCCGCCTTTTATTCCCTGCCATCCTCGATAGAACGGACTCCCACCAAGTTAGCCACACAGAAAGTTGCCTTTGGCTCTCATGGAAATTCAGCCTTCCAACCCATTGCAGCTAGCTGTAAAATAGTGCCTCAAGGTCAGAGTCCAAGCCCTGCAGAGTCACCAGGAAAATCCTTCCAGCCTATCACCATGAGTTGCAAGATTGTATCAGGTGAATGTTAGTTTACTTACCCGAGTGCCTCCCCCTGGAAAACCAGAGAGTGAACCAGTTGAACTTGTTTTGTGCCCTTCCCTTGATTTTCTGCCAGTCTTTGAGCATCAGACAGTAGGAAACTCTAGAACTCTAGAAACTCTTCTTAATGTTCAATGAAAAAAACAAATACAAGTGTGAAATGGTTCAGAGCAGATGAAAAGCAGGATGAGAGCTGTTCTCTCTCTATTCTTGAATGCTTTTAAGTATGAAATAGATAGTCTTGAAATGGACTGCTACCCACTGAAAGGCCCAGGCAAAAGCACATCTTCCATGTGGAATATTTTATGTGGGAAAAGTACATTCTTCTCCCACCTGATTTCATACAGTCTGGATGGATTAAGAATTTTTTTCTTGATTACTGGGCAAATAATTAGTTGTAACATTGTAGGCTCAAACAGACCCTCTTGTGCTTGCCATATTGCATCAGATGGAGCAGCTTTGGTCTTTGTCTTCCAGTAGCCCACCTTGTGTTGGATTAAATTGCCAGCTGGCTGCAGTGGGCAGTGTGGCAGCTTCTGAACCAAACATGGCCAAAATGCTGCTTTGCTCATTTCACTTGTGGTCCCTTCCCTGCCCCTGGGTTTGATGCCAGTCACTGGATGATGTTTTACATCAGAAAGTATTAATGTACAGCTCCCCATGGCACATGCTGTGAAGCTGCAAGGTGACCTGTTGCAGCTCTTCATTTTCAGGTGTTCAGGGTAGAGAGGATGAAGCACCAGCTATCAGTATGTGTGATTTCTGGTGATCTGCTCCCAGATATTTTCCTAAAGTATCTGATTTGTTGTTTTGTTTTGGTTTTGTTATTTTGTTGGTTTTTCTTAATTTAATTTCCATATTGTTCCTTGACATTTTAAAACTGTACTCAGGTTGATTTACACTTGAACCTATGCCTAGTGCTTTATTCTTTCTTTATGAACTCTTCTCTTGATCTTTTCCCAAAGCTTCCTAAAAAGCAGGAATTACAGGGGCCATCCTATCTTTCCTAAAGTCCTTGGACTATTCTTTGTTGATCTTTCCTATTTAAATGTTTCCCTGCTAAACGTTTTTCCAAAGTTCTACTGTCTGCCAAGAAGGGTTACCCCTTTCAGATTCCAAAGAAGTTTATAAGACATGGAGATTTTATTTATGAGCATTTATGTTCTAACTGTCAATAACTGCCAAGACATAGATTAATGGGCAGGTGAAGCTTGGTGTTTGCTGCTGTCTCTTTTCTCAGATCACTTCCTTGCCAGTCCTTTTCTCTGAGTTTCTTGTTTACCTCTTCATGTAGCTTTTTTCTTCCCTAGTTTCTCTCTCTCCTGGCCATGTTACCCAGAAGCTGCCTGTTGTACAGATTGATTTCAAGGGTTTCTGCTGTAGTGAGAGCAGCGAAGGGACCTGGGTGTTCCTGCTGCCCAAGGCTGTTCCATGCAGCCTTTTTAGGGGGACTCCTTGGTTCCCACTCTTGAGTGCCTGTACCTTGGGCTGCACAAGGGCAAGAGAGCTCAGCTCTCTTTCTCCATTTCCTGGGGTGCACTGGTCTTGGCAGTGAGAATGATGTAGCTAACATCCCTCAGGATTCAGGGCTGGACCAGATGGCTTCTCAAGTTCCCTTTGAGCCCTGCTTGTTCTGGCAGGCAGAGCATGTCCAGGGTAGGTATGAGCTGTAGTGCTTTGTGTGTCTTTTCCTTTCCTTCTGTCTCCTCTTTCCTTCTCCAAGTCCTGTGAGCTCCCTCAGGCTGGGAAATGCATCCTCCAAAAAACATTCCTTTTCTAAGCCATGTTCAAAAGTACTGCTATTGCCGTGTTTTTAATGTTCTGACAACATTTACAAGCTAGAAGCATTGGACTTTTTTTCTTAAGGTTCTCCAATATCGACCCCTAGTCCATCTCCGCTACCTCGTACCCCAACGTCCACTCCGGTGCACATGAAGCAAGGCTCTGCCCCCTCAGTCCTCAATAACCCCTATGTTATTGTGGACAAGCCTGGACAGACGGTCGGAGCAGCAGCCACCAGCACAGGTGTGTAGTGTGACCGCAGAGGGCAGTGGCTTAGCCTTACCCCTTCAGCTTTGTTCTCCCTTTGAAATGATCAGTGTAACAGCAGCGTTCCAGCTCGTGGAGATGGAAAAGGGCTCGGAAGAGGGAGAGGAAGGTGTTGGTTTGCACAGCTGGCCTCTGTGTATGGCCTGTATGGCTGAGGGTATCTCAGAGCTGAGCACTGCTTCCTTTAGCAGCAGCACAGTGTAAAGCCAAGCTGAATTCAGACACCGCCTCAAACAGAGCCTGTTCTTTTCAGGTGGGATTGGAAGGGAGAGGGTGATGTAGACCTCATTGCACAGCTGTAGACAGGAGTGCACGGGTGGTTGGGTGACAGGGCTGGCGTGGATGTGGCCAGGAGCATGGAGAGGTCACAGTGGCTGGCAGATCAGAGTTAGGTCCCAGTGTGGGGCACAGTAGATGTGTTGAAATGCAGAGACCCTGGTTACCAGGAGAACAGCCCTGCTGGATTTTGTTACTGCTCTCAGCTTCTGCCTGGTGCAATTCCAGCTGGTTTGGATTCCTCTTAACTGGATGCCCTCAGTGGTGGCAAAAGCCTGGGGTCACAGGGAGGGCTGAACTGTAGGACACAGGTGATGGATAGAGGAGTCAGTAATCTTTGTGTTGGGGTGGAGGAAGGGTCCTTCAGAAGTCATTTATTTGTTGTGATATATGGCCAAGAACTGCTGTCTATTTTAAAATACACTTGTTTGTGTGTAAGTGTGCGTCCCAGCATCTCGGCAGGATGCCCAGGGCCAAGTGAGGGAGTGCAGCATCCGTGGAACACAAACAGTTTGCTGGGCATGGTTGGAAAACACAAAAATTCTTTTTATTTATGCTTCCTCCCTTTATCTGAGGGAACACAGCTGTCATGTTCATTTTAACTTCATCACAGAAGGAATTGGTAGGGTAATTGATAGGAGTTGTGTAGCTCTGTCTGAATTTTTTAAAGTATGTTTTGGGGCTTTCTTGGTAACACTGATGCTGTTTCACCAATAGGGTTTGATTGTTTGGGGGTTTTTTGATTGGTTGGGGGATTTCTGCCTCTTACTTTCTGTTTCTTCTTTACCTCCAGCCTGACTGTCTGCTCTGTCTAAGTGGTTTCTGGTGGTTTGGGTTCTCCTAATAGAGGTTTGTCCATGGAGGATAGGATGTGCAGATGCACCAGATTGTTGGGATGTACAGTTGTTAGTGTAATTAAAGTGCAGTTATTGTTAAAGCTGCATTTTCCCAGCGCAGTGGGGATGTCCAGAGTGGCCTGGCAGAGACTGCTTGCTGCCTCTCCCTCCCTGCACTCCTGTGCCTCCCCTGCATCCTGCATGAGTCAGACCACATCAGTGGCAGAGCAGAAAATTGATACCCTCCCCTCCCCAGACGACTTCGTTGTGAGGGCCTCATCAGCAGACCCTGTGTCAGGTGCAGGAGGGTCTGTGGAGCTGACTGACTGGCAACAGCAGCCAGGCTGGATTGAGCATCACGTGTCTTGCAGCAAAAGTCACTGGGGCACTTTTGGTAAGGCTGCAGATTGTATTTAAGAAAAAGGGTGAGATCTTCGTACTCTGTGAAAGCCAGCCTTCCCAAAGCCCTTATTCTCAGAAATGGCTGCTCATTTACTTCTAAACTCAAGTGTGGATTATGGTACAACTGCATGAGACACTGGTTTTTTGCTTTTGTGTGTGTAATCCGTGGCTTTGGTGTCTCTTGAACAAACAAAACTGCCAAACCAGCCCAAGAGCAGCAGTCACAAGAGTGCTGAGGAGCAGTCTTGTGCTGATAATGCAGGGTAAGTTTACCACTGGACCCCCACCCATCTTGGGGGCCAGGAGATTGCTGTGGCACATGTGTCAGTCTGATAATTTTGCAGGAGGATCTGACACGCATGACTCTGTGCCTTCATTTCCTTGTTTCTGTTTCTTCCTTTACCTTCCTCACTCTGTCCCTTTCTCTTGTTACTCCTCACTTTATCTCCCTCCTTTTGTGGCCTTTCTTTTCCTTCCCTCTCCAAGCCTTCCTCCATGCCAGTGTCCAAGGCTAGTGTGGGTTCAGGGGGCTTCTGGGCAGCAGAGGACTTTGCATCTGTCCTAATTTCACATACTTGCACCCATAGCTGATATCCTCAGCCTCCCAGGAAGGTTCCTGACCATTTGCTTGCAGCACACAGAGCAGTGGGTGGAGAGCACCTCCTCTGGGGCGTGGTTCCTGCAGGTGGAAATTTGGTGGTGGATCTGTTTTGTGCCCATGGAGGTTCCTGCTGACGTACCTGATGGAGAACACAGATGAAATGAAATGCCCTGTTCCTTGTTAGAAGAGGTTTCATGTGTGCCCTGCTCCCAGCCCTCACCCAGCATCTGCTTTGTTTCCTGCTGTGCAGGGAGCCCCACCAGCAAACTGAGCAGTGTCTGCCAGGCCTCTCACGGGACTGGATCTCCTGTGTCAAAGACCCATGGGAGCGGTTTTGGCACCTCAGCTGTCAAGGTAATGTTCTCATTAGGTGTGTACTTCCCATTTTAAGTCCAGCTTTCTATTAAATGGGACTTTTTAGCATTAAAAATCCTGCACTTCAGGGAAGTTCCTTGGATTGCCGTTTCATGTGAAGGTTTTATTGTGTCTAACAGATGGAGCCATAGGAGAACATGGTGGTTATACAAGATGATAGTGTCACTTCATGCAGCTCTAATTAGGCTTGGCTGCATGTCTGTTAAAGGCACTGCTCTTCTGCTTCTCTGCAAGGAAATCCATGGAGGGCATAGCTCCCCAAACGTTGTATCTTTCAAAAAAGCTCTTCTGTAGCTGGCTTTGATCTCCTTCACTTTGTTAGTCACAGGGTATGATTAAACCAGAGATGCCTACCTCAAAACCTTCACTCTGTTCATTAGTTTTGTACAGCAGCTGTTCTTAGCAGCCTGAAAATAACTCATGGAGTGGTTTTACAACTGCCTGCATTTAGAAAAATGTTTGTGTAAACAGTGGAGTAACATTTGGACGTGTAAACAAACAGCAATAAATACAGTTTGTGCTTCTGATCTGCAAAGCCCAAAAACTACAGAGCTGAGCTGTCTCACATAAAATCTTTCCCTCATCTTGTGCTAGGGATGATATTTCTGGCAGGGAAGTGGCGTCAGCAAGGCTCTGAAAGCAGCTGGTGGGTGTGCTGCTAGAAACAGGAGCATTTCCCTGTCTCCAGGCCTCAGTGTTAAAGCAGGATATGGTGGGGGAAGGCTTGCCAGTCAGCCTGCAGAGAGCAAATCACTTCACATTTGGATCTGAGATGCTTCCTGTGTCTGCTGGGCAAAAGGTGATGCAGACTGTCGTCTCAAGCAGTCAGTTTGGAGTAGCGTTTTCAGTGTCAGGTGTGCAGCTGGCTAGTCAGATTTTAAAAACCGGTGTGCTCAGATGGATTTCACTTAACTGTGTTGAAAATCGTTCATTTTTCTTTATTTGTCACTGATTTGGGACAGTTTTTTGGAAAAGTTTTCAATGAGTCACAGTAGGCACACGTCATTAGTAACAGCTGAATTCCGTATTTCCAGGGCAACATTAAAAAGTGAAGATATTTTTAAAACCCCATAAAAATCATACTTCTATAAACAGAAATTTAATTTGGTTTATGTCTTCTGGTGGAAAAGCTGTAATTTTAGGGTTTCTTTAAAGAAAAGAACGTGCCTCATAGTTCAGCGGGATATTGATCAGAGTACGTGAGTCGATATTTTTGCCTGTGTATGACATGGTAAGAAACAGTTACTGCTGTTGGAGATGTAATTTTCCAACTAAAATTTGCTATGTGTGTTACATTAAGAAAGTTTGACTCCTTTTACTCGAGTGTTGACTGATTTTTGCAAATGCCTTATTTGCGCAGGTAATTTGACCTGCCCAGATGGTCCATGCTGCCCTTCATGAGCAGTCACTTGTTTTATTTCTTTTATTGGATGTATCACTGATGTTTGCACCATGTCTTTTTATTTGCAGCAGGAGGATTCTCTTTTTGCCACCATGCCACCCCTTTGTCCCATTGGGAGTCATTCCAAGGTGCAAAGCCCCAAATCGGTCACTGGAGGACTGGGAGCTTTTACAAAGGTATCCCTGCTGACTTCTTGTGCTGGGACAGGCAGCCCAGTAGTGTCATTTCATGCCGATTTGTGCCAGAAACCATGGAACTCCAGTGCCTGTAAAACTCCTACTGGAACCAGTATATCTTGCTGCTAAGGGCTCTGTAGCATCTCTCAAAAATGTGTCTTGTTTTCTTCCCCTATGGCTCTGCTGTACCTGGGATCTTGCCTTTTATCACCTCTCCCATCCTTTCTGGGATTCTTTTTTGAATCACTGTTGTGTTCAGGCTGATATTTTGGAAGGTATTTTTAATGGGATGCTTTAGAAGTAAACTGCAATAGATCTGTCAGGAGCTTCTGGAAAAATTGTAAGTGATTTGTGAATCTCAGATGTTGCTGCTTCTGACTGTGTTTCCTTGAATATTACCACACGGAGTATAAAATTGTTTCTGGCAATGTTAGGTGATCCAAGTAAAAGGTGAAAGAATGTTTCCTACCAGTTACAGTACCTATAACAATCTAATGTGAAAAAAAAACCCCGAAAGAGGCTTTTTGGTGTCTCTGCCTTTAGGGATTAGATATAGGGCTATCCAGGAGAAACACAAAACATGCGTGCAAGAGAATGTGTATATGTCACCTATGATCATTTATAGTGTCTATAGCTATTGCTTGTAGCATTGCAGGATAGAAATAAAAAACAGGTTCAGAATATGAATTTGAAACTTTAGAGTGTCTGGCTTTCTGTTAGAGTGGCTCTGTGCCGAGATGCAGGATGTGAAGAAGTTGGATGTTGGCAAGTCCCTTGTCAGGATGAGTGGTACTTGTAACACTACCAGCAATTGCCGTGGCTCTGTAATTTCCATGGCCACCTCTGAAATGGGACTGCTTTGTCACTGTCATTTGTCACATCACCCCACACGCTGTGTGGGAGCAGCCCTCACTTGGAGCCAAGTTAGAGGCCCCGTGGTGGTGAGCACCAGGTCTGAGTTCAGAGTGTGCCTGCCCTTCCCTGCAGACAGGCTGCTCCACAAGCCGTCTTCCATGGTTGAAGGTGATGCCTTTGGGTGGCTCCCTCGAACAGAGGCTAGACAAGATTGAGAATAAAGTTGGTATTTATTAAAGGCCTTCAGCAGACACACCTTGGGCAGTCAGAGCCTCCCAGGGGCTACACCCAAGGTGGACGGTGGGCACGAGTTTTTCAGACTGTTCTAAGTTTGGTCCATTTCCATATCAGGGGTGAATGCTCCAATTACAGCTTCGGGTAATGGATTCATTTGCCCCCAGTTTGCTCCCCCCAATTCACTTTTGTTTATACTTTTTGGGGCCTGAGGCTGTTGGGTGTCCCTGCATCTCAGGCCCGGAGGGATTGTTTCGTCTGACCAAAATGTAAAGCCAGTAGCTAACACTGTATTTGGAGTTTGGAGTTGTGCACTAACACGGTAGAGGATTTGAAAAACACAAAGGCTAAAATCCTAAGGCATCAAAGGTGTTTGCTTTCCTTGTGCCTGTGTGTTCCCCCTGCCCAGGTGATAATCAAGCAGGAGCCCGGGGAGCTGCCGCAGCAGGCGGCGGTGCCGGCGGCGGGCGCGGCGCAGCCCTCGGTGCAGCAGTACGTCACCGTCAAGGGCAGCCACATGCTGGCCCTGTCCCCGCAGAAACCCGTGGTGAGCGCCGGCGAGGGCACCGTGCAGTCCAAGGTACGGGGCCCGTGGGCATCTCTGGGGTGCTGGGAGCTGCCTCGTGGTGGTACTGCAGCCTCATGCGTAGCTGGGTTCCTGTGTGCACAGTGGCTCGTGTCCTGCTTCCGTGCAGTGCTTGGGAAGGGAGCAGGCTGGGCAGGCACTGTTGCATTGTACTGCGTACAGGGACATCTCCTGCTTCTGTCTGGGCTGTTGCAGCAGTGGGGTGCAGGTGCTTTTGGACTGTCAACCCAGAAGGCTGGCTGCCAGCAGCAGCTCTTGCTGAAACTCATCCAGGTCTTTCCATAGCAGAAGGTGAATTCTTTCCTAGGAATAAGCAACACAGAAGAACAGCACGAATAGGGAGTGGGGTGGAGACCGAGCCACAGCTAGCATTAGGTGAAAGCAGTCCTACTTGAGTGACAACTCAAGCATTTTACTGCAGGAGTCGTGCCAATGCAGTCCTGCTTTGACAGGAGTGACACAGCAGCTGAGAAGGCACAGTGCAGTGACAAGATGACAGATGTGTCAGAAATTGTCTCCATTCTTGCCTCTTTCCATTGTGGACAGAGTCAAATGATGTGCCAGGCACTAGAGATTACATACAGAACTTTCACGTTTGCATAAGTAAATACTTTTTTTGCATTTGCAACATTTCCTTGTTCTTTTTGCTGCCTTTCTTGCCTGTTTGAGCAGGTATGCAAGAACTCACGTTCCACTGCAGTTACCATTAATGCATAAAATTGAACCACTTTGTGGGTTCTGCTTTGAGGCCAGTTTTCCCAGGGAATCTGTTCCCATTAAGGTGTCGAAACTGAATTTCTACATCTCTTAATTCACCAAGGCAAGCTTTATCTTCAGCTGGAATTAAGCCATTGCTTATAAATCAGAAAAAAAGGAGTTGCCCTGCGCTTTGAATGAATTTAATCTTTTGTGGTTGCGCTGAGATCCTGCCTGGGTTTAACAGTTTATCCTTTTACTTTGGGATTGGCCTCTTGCCGATTTAATTTTGTTCCTGAATGAAGAGCTTCTGTTCGTGACCAGGCACGTCCTGAAATGTCAGGAGATGGGGGTCGTGTACCAGGCAGGATTCCCAGGCTGGCAGTGGCCAGCAGGGCCCCATCCCACGCCATGCCATCCCTGTTTGTTGCAGGTTGTTGGCGTCCCGGTTGGATCTGCGCTGCAGTCAACAGTGAAACAAGCGGTGGCAATCAGTGGTGGTCAGATCCTTGTGGCAAAATCCAGCTCCTCGGTAGCGAAGGCTGTTGGCTCGAAGCAGGTTGTGACTCAAGGTGTAGCCAAAGCCATCGTGAGTGGAGGTGGAGGGACAATTGTGGCTCAGCCTGTGCAGACCATAACAAAGGCGCAAGTTTCTTCCACAGGGACTCTGAAAAGTACATCTCAAGGCTCAGGTAGAGTCACTTTACACCTTGTTAATAGCTAGTGATGGGTCTGTGATGATTTATTCAACTGCAAAATAACTGTGTGTGTGATTGAAAACCTTGGAAGTAAGTAGAGAGCTCTGTAGGAAAATTCAGGCTGAGATGAATAGTAAAGTAAACATTAATTCATTATCTGTTAGGGGGAAGAGGGAGGACAAGTGCTTTGGAACATGCCGTGTGCTGGGAGTGGAGGCCAGGTGGATATGCTGGGGAATGTGCAGGAGACCTTGCAGACTTTCACGGAGCCAGGTCTCCCATTTTTGCCTGGCATTATGGTCCTTTCCCCATGAATCCAGCCAGCCAGAGCCAAGGTGTCCCAGTTTCAGCCCCACATCTTCCCCAGTGCTTACAGCTACAGAGTATGGGCAGAAGCCCCCATCTCCATCTGCACACAGCGGCTTTAGCTGAGCACAGGCTGGGGCTCTGGGCTGTTGGAAAGCTGCTGTGTGGTGCCTGGGGCTGCAGGAAGCCTGCAGACCCCAGGGCTGTGCTGCTTTGGCCTGCCGCCACAAGTGGGACTGCACACAGAGAGATTGTTTCCAGACCTATTAAAAAAAGTGTCTGTGCATCACTGGTGGAGTTAATCTGCGGTTAGAGCAGCTAAGTAGGGATTACTGAGGGCTGGTTGCATGTCACTGAGTACTTCCATCCTGTGCAGATTTCAGTGCATACTACTTTCTGCAAGCAGCTGTTTTATTCCTTTTTATTCTCTCTTTCTAGTGATGGCTACACTGCAGTTACCAGCCACCAACCTGGCAAACTTGGCAAACTTACCACCGGGCACGAAGCTGTACCTCACCACCAACAGCAAGAACCCTTCTGGGAAAGGAAAACTGCTGCTGATACCCCAAGGAGCCATACTGCGAGCCACAAATAATGCTAGTTAGTCTTGTAGGGAAATCTAATGAGTTAAATAATGTAAACACTGCATAATTAGTATGTTTGGCATTTTTGCAAGAAAGCACTCTGGTGCTGTGGAAATCAGTAATGGGACAGGGTTTCTTTGTTCACAACAACCCATATGTGGTGCTTTTTAAGGCTGAAATCTCACAAGTAGCTTTTGTTTTCAGTGAAACTGCTTTTCATGCCATGCTGTCAATGCAGAAATGTTTTTCTGGTTAATAGGCCTGTGTGTGGAACTCCCAGTGAAATACCTGCAGCTGGGGCAGTCAAACTTTAATAATCTCATTGGCAGCAAGGAAGATCAGATACTTGTGGTACTTACGACAGAGCCATAAGTATTTTTTTGGCCTTGTTTCTTAATGAGAGACTGCAAATGTCACTGTTCAGGCTGTTCCTTCTGGAGACAGAGCAATATCAAGGTGTCACTGCAAATTACCACTGCCTGGTATCCATGATGTGTTATTCTGTTAACAAGATTGCATTGACAGCCAGTGAAATTAAAATTAAGAAGCCAGTGAGATTCAGAGATTTTCCAGAGCTTTTGCTGCAGATCCATAACCTGCAAAAGAGTGATGAAAAGATTGTCGTTTTGTTGGACAGCATTTTCATTTCATAGAAAGTTCAAAAGAGCCTGAAATGAGCTTTGCTTGTCCACCAGCCCTCCTTATCTCCCCAATCATTCCTCTTGTTCATGGCATTAGCTGAGCTGTAAGAGAGCACAGCTGTACTCTTCTTTACTGAGTAATAACATTAACTGCAAAACATGTGGCACCAAATGTCTGGCAAAGTCTTTTCAAGTACTTGTATATGCAGGGATGCTTTAGCAGCTGGCACTCTCTGATTACCAAAGGGTCGAGTCTTCTCCTCTGGTTACAGGTCTTCAGTCTGGTTCTTCTACGAATAGTGGAGGCGGAGGTGGAGGAGGAACCCAAAGCACAAGCAGTAACTTGTCACAGCACCTCACCTATACATCCTACATCCTGAAGCAGACACCCCAGGTCAGTGGCACAAGCTTCTCAGTGGAAGCACCTTGACATTTCTGGCTGCAGGGGTGTTAGGTGGATGTCCTGTGGTTCCGTAGAATGTGAAACATTCTGGGACTCCTGTGTCTGGATTTTACTTGATTTTTCTTGTGCTCTGCTTCCATCAGAGGGTGTTCCGCAGCAAGAAGGCTGCATCCAGCTCTTAGTGCACGAGCATCCAGTGTAGATAGCAGTGCTTTGTTTCAGAAGGTGAAATCTTGTGGCTGCATTATAGCCACAAGCTTTTATCTATCATTGACACTGGTAGATTTCTGTTGTCTCATCTGTGTCTCAAAGTGCTGACCTCCTTGATTTCCTTCTGGAGCAGGGCACCTTTCTGGTTGGCCAGCCTTCACCTCAGGGCTCTGGGAAGCAGCTGACTCCAGCATCAGTTGTTCAGGGCAGTGTAGGAGTTGGAGCATCTTCCACACAAGGACAAGCCCTAAAAGTGATAACTGGACAGAAAACAGCTCTGTTCACGCAGGTAATGTGCAATGACGTGTTTCTCTCTCACTAGTTTTGTCAGGTAAAGTACAGGAACCACAGCCACACGTTATTGAGAGCATTTTCTTTCATGGTTGTTTGATGTGGGGTTTTGTACAATTGTGGTGCTGGCTGTACCACGATGAGGAAAGCACACAAAGGCTTACTTTTATCAGGCTGCAGATTTCCAGCTTTCTCTTTTCAGAGGGGGTCAGCCTCAATCAGTGTGAGCTTGTGGTTGCTGCTTTGTAAATGGGATTTCTTACTGAAATGGAATTGGAAAAGTGAATAGAGCCAGGTGCAAAAATGTACTTAAACACTTGAACTTCAGAAATGAGTCACCTGCTAAAGCTCTTAAAAATCTTTGGGTTTGGTACCCCTCAAAGGTTCTTCTTTTAAAAAGTACTAAGTAGTGTCTATGAAATTCAAATGCTCCAAGAGTACTTGCAGTTGATAATCCGGAATTCAAGACTGATAGACATCTATTTGCACAGTCAACACTTGACTTCTGATTTGAGGTGATAATTTTGTTCCAGCAATTATTGCCAGAATTTGATTTTTTCAAAAGCATTTTGAAAATATTTTCGAGTAATATGAAAACCATTTCTCTTGTTTGTTTCGTTGTTGTTCTGATTTGGTTTTTTTTAAATAATTTAAAACCCTAACAAATATACTGACTTCCTTATGCTGCTTTCTCTCTCAAAGGCTACATCCAGTGGACAGACATCGCTGGTGAAAATATCAGATGGGTCTATAAAATCAGTGCCTGCCTCGTCCCAGCTCTCCAAGCCTGGCACCACTGTGCTGAGAGTATCAGGAGGTGTCATCACCACAGCTGCTGCCCCTGCCGTGGCCCTCCCCACAAATGGGGTGGCCCAGGTGAGAAACGGCGCTGCCAGTGTTGTGTCGTGCAGTGTTTGCACTCTTGCCACGACAGTCCCAGGGAAGGGCATGTACTGCTCCTCTCCCCTGTTGGTGCTCTCTGCAGTCAGCTTGCTGCAGGGTCTGCTCTTCCTTGCACCAAGCAGCTTTAAGTGGGTGCTGCTGAGGGCGCAGACAGCGGCTGCTGGGCCCTGGGCCTGTGCAGGGGCTGTCACTGCTCTCCAGCCCAGGGCAGCTGTGCCACTGCAGCCTGGGAAGGAGGGAGGCAGGACACAGAACGTTTGCATTCCTGAAGGGAATGCTCTTGTGAGTGGATGCAGCCATGGATCCAATTGATGCAGACTGTCCGCCTGCAGTGGAGCTGCAGTGGAATTCACTCTGAGCCTGTTTTTTTCTGTGAGCCCTAATCTGTGCTTCCCAAATGCCTGTGGAGGGTTGATGCCATGCTGCCACAGCCTCCACTCTCTATGTGCCATCATTGTGTGTGGGCTTTTGGATATGAGCTTGAGAATCCTTTCCTTTCAAACAGTCGATAGATAGAAATTTGGGGTTGCTACTTTTATTACTTTTATTACCTTGTTGTGGTTATTTTTGAATCATGACATGAGAAGGGATTTGTTACCCCTCTCTGCCTCTTATGCAGCAAACAGATAATGCAGCTTCCAGTTCATCGTCTTCTGGAACTCCTGCAGCAAAGACACCTGGACAGCAGCACCAAATCTGTGTAAGCCAGAGCCAGTCTACTTCATCAGCAGTGAATAAGACTGCGACTTCCAGTGTTGTAAGTGTTGCTTCCTTGATGACTACGGCAACGCCTGTGACGGGAAAAGCTACAGTATCAGGTATTAAACTCCTTTCACACCTTTCCTAGAGAAAGTCAGAATCCAGGTGTGAGTTCTGTACATGTCTTCACTGTAAAGGGAAGAGTTTAGTCTCCTGCATTTGCGAGTGTGTGAAACGCTTTCTAAAACATCTTATTAGCGTTACTTTTGGCTTAGCCAAGGAAATTTCTAATCATTTGGCATCCTTTTGGCATTGACTGCATCTGTTACTTGTAACAGCACAAGTTGCCCTTTGGTATGGGAGAGGGATTTTAGTTTTCATGCCAGGTTTTCACTAGAAGATGCATTTTGCCTGTCAGGGGCAGAGTGTTTCATTAGCAAGA
The DNA here is from genome assembly GCF_029207755.1 of Chamaea fasciata. Lineage (NCBI taxonomy): Eukaryota > Metazoa > Chordata > Aves > Passeriformes > Sylviidae > Chamaea > Chamaea fasciata. Next base: position 3,141,470 of record NW_027094096.1, on the reverse strand, counting down.
TAGCAGGAGTACTACAGACTTAATTTGTTTGTGAAAGTGAAACTCCACTGTACACAGAGAATGAGCAGAATTTGTCTCTGAGGTTTTGCATCTGTTCTGTTGGGATTGAAGAGGAGAGAGATGTTGATTAGAGGGAACTGGAGCCTTTGAAGTCAAAATTCATTAAGTACAGTGAAGTAGGCTGGATCTGGATCATTCAAGTTAATAAAAATGAGGTAATTAAATTGGGCTGCCCTTACATGAAGGCATGTTATCCTTATTTAATTTTATTGTATTTCCAGCATCTTTCATGTCAGGGAGGGCAAATACAGTGGGTCTGAGAGTTATGAGTTAAACCTGGAAATTTTTGTTTAGATTAATTTACCTGCTGGCATGTTCTATTCACTTGAAGTGGCTTCTTGTGAAGTGAAAGCAGAGTAAGAATACAGAGAAGAGAAAGTAAGTGACATTGAGCTCATCTGACAGTGTCTTTTTGAAGCAGCTCGTGTTTCCTCTCTACTCAGACTTAAACTTCTCCTTTCTCATGGGTCTATTTTACCCAGAGCTTGAAAATAAACAGCGTAGACTGCTAAGACTGACAGAATCCTGTAGGAGATAATTCAGTATTTTTCTCTTTGCAAGGAAAGCAGCCAGGAGGGTTTTTTTGCAGGAAATAAGCCATACTAAATAGCTTTCAGTTTAAAACTTGCATTTATGTGTGAGAATGCTGTCTAGATTTTGTTTGGGGTTTTTTTTTATAACCTGAGGCATTAACTTCGTTGTGGAAAACTCTTTATTCAAGAATCTCAGAAGGAACAGTGGCTCTAAAAGTTACTTCAATGTAATACCAAAGAAAAACTCAAAACTGTTAAAATTTTGAACATTTGTGTTTTCAAAGGCAACGTTTTGAAAAGGATTTCAAAGTTTCTCTTGTTTTGTACCAAGCATTGTCTCCCACCCACCAGGCTGATAAGGTTTGTTGGAAAGGAAAAGGTCCCTTCTTAACAGCCTTGCTGTTGGATCCCCTGCTGTCCTACCCTGACACATCCATGTGTCCCACACAAAGGAATGGGTAGCACTAGGTGAGCCTTCTTGCCTGGAGGTGAAAGCCTAACTGACCAGTGCTGGGCATCCTTAAAAACCAAGAAAAACCAAGACATCTTCACCAGAACTTACCTGTTTAGTATTTGGAAAGCAGCTGTGCTTCAGTACTACTACTGCTAATAATAGTGTCAAAACAAATCATAGTTACAAAATTGCCATGGAGAAACAAGTTTGTTGTTGTCAATGATTTAAAATAGAAGCCTGCTAAATTTCCACAGTCTGAAGAAAAGTTAGCTACGGATTGAATACAATTACATGGAAAATAGCCAGTTTACCAGTAGAAAGGATGGGCATCAGCCCAAATCACAGTGTTGGAGTGCTGGCTGTGGTGGCTTGGGGTGTCATCAGAAGGAGGAGATGACACCTCCTTGTGGAGGAGAGAGCTGGCAGATAGGTGATGTGCACTCCTCACTCGTGGGACTGTGGCATAGCTTGGAGTCGTGCTGATTTCTCCTGGAGTTACTGAGTGCTGCCATTGATAGGGCTGTTGATATCTGATTGTTCTGCCTGTTCTTTTGGCCTTGACTGAAATCAGGGATTTAGTTTAGTCTCCAGTTTAAAGCACTTCCCAGCCTGATTAGCCATCCTTAAGGGTGTGTTCAGTGCACGTTGCAGAGAGGATCACAACACTCAGTTCAGGTATGTCCTTTGTCACACCTGCTGCACAGCAGCCTTGGGCTTGTCCCATAGTTGGAACAGGGTTGATTGTGCCCTGCTGACTGCAGTGGATGCTGCTGAGCTGAACTGCAGAGGTGTGAGTGGCACTGGGATACCTCCCTGAGAGCAGCTGTGTGAATACAACAGAGCTGTAGTTCATTGGCTTATCACAGCCTTGAGCACGAGGTCTGGTCCTGACAAGAGTGTTTCACTCTGCTGAGCCTGCTTCAGTTGAAAGGTTTGTTACATCAACTTTTTCTTAAGATTCCTTGGGTAATGAGGAGATTTGCCTTACAACTCTCAGAGTGCTGTGCAGCATGTAAGAGTGTGCACACCGCGGTGCAGCACTACAGCGTTTGAGCCATCACTTGTGTCAGTGGAAACTCATCCTGACAGCTCCCCCAGCTGTGGCTTGTTAAGAGGGTGGCAGTGCTAGGTTACGTGCCATCCTGCTTCAAGCAGAGAGGGAGAGAAGTAGCTGGAGAAAAACTAACTGGTGTGTTTTATTTAACATTTTGTCTTCCGTTCTTCTTGCAGGGTTGCTAAAAATCCACTCAAATCAGTCTAGTCCACAGCAGGCTGTTCTGACAGTTCCCAGCCAGCTTAAACAGCTCGGTGTAAACACAGCTTCTGGAGGTGTTCAGACAATACTCATGCCTATGAACAAAGGTAAAGGGCAGAGGAGGATGACAGGTGGTGTTTGAAAATCTCCTTTGACACAGGGTAGCACTTGGTCACGGTTGGAATACATGGTCCGAAGTAGAGATAGAAGAAATTGTAGCAAGGAATTCATCCCTAAACTTTGTGCTGCAGAAAGAGTGTGTTGCTTCTGAAAATGTTAATTTGTTGCAGTGTATGAAATTTGATTTTCTCTTCTTCTTTGTTGCCCCCTCCCTTTTTTTTTTTTTCCTATTCCCCTCCAGTGCTACAGTCACTTTCTACCAGCAAAGTTGCAGCAGTCACAGCAGCAAGTACAGTTGTCCCAAGTCCCTCCACGGCATCCATTGCCAAAGGTAAAAAGGGATTTCTTAGTAGGACAAGTAGTAAAAAAAAGCTGGTGCTGCTTTATGCAAGTGGCCTGACTATTAAAGTAGACTCCATGACTGTGGGTTCCTTTATTTCCATTATTATTAGAGTTTAAATCAAGTTAAAATGACACCTGGGGACTAGGAATTTAACAGCGACTTCCCCCTCAACAAATCCCACAGCATAAAGGAGTATGGAGAAAAATGAGAATGTTCTAGAAAGCCACAAGGAGTACCTTAAACACTCATTGTTTCGGTCCATATTTGCAGACCTGCCATGAGCAGCAAGTATTCAACCCCAGATCCTGCTGTTCTCAGCCAGATGTCCTGGAGTTTGCTTTCCAGCAGCACTAGATGCAGACAGCACGTGTCCCTGTGCACACAGGGGGAGGGAGATACACACAATCCTTCCCAGAATAAAGCATGGGGCAGAGTTACACACCTGGAGCCCAGTGCTGGCAGAACTGTCATGTCTCTCTCCATCCCAGCTGCGTGACCAGACTGCCTGGTTATTTGGGTTCGGCACATCTCGCTGCTTCTGTCTCACCAGGGTTCTGTCCTAGACGTGAGAAAGTTCACATGTCAGAATCACTGATGTCTTCCTAAAAGTTGTCACTTGGAAATGTCACTTCTTGTTAAAACTTGGTAGCTTTCTATCCAATTCTTTGCAGATTGGCCAGGCAGTTCAGTGTAGATCAGGTAGTCATATGCAAAACAGCAGCAACTGATTGTGCAGATTTTCTGACAAGGATGAGATGTGAGTGTGTGGACATTTGTGGGGGGAACGTGTTCTGGTAGGTCTCTTTCAGCAAAATTGAAGGTTAAATTTGTTCGTGCTTAGCAATGAGAATGCAAACAATAAATGAAGGGATGTTATGTAAGACCTTTAGTCTTACTGGAGTCTCACAAGGCTGTCTGGTACTTTTATCAAGCTGGCTGTACTTTCTGTCTTAAAATGTGTTCTGTTTCTTTGAAGTTAAGATGGAGCCTGATTCAACAGGACAGAACTGCAGCTCTGTGGGTACCCAAGAAGGCCAAGCAGCAGTTAAAACAGAAGAGAGCTCTGAACTTGGGAATTACGTTATCAAGTAATTGTTCATTTCTCTATGAGGATTTCTGATCTTTGAAGTGCTGGGGGAATGGAGATGGTTCTAGGGATGCGTGCACTAGTGTTACTTTGACCTAGAAATACATTATAAAATCTGTCCCAGACACTGCTGCAGCTGTACTAATCCTGTGGGGTGGCATTTGTTTCAGTGTTGCAACGTTTTATCTGGGCATGGATTTGTATGCACGGTTCGTGAAAGGGGAAACATTATTTGAAGATTTGCAGTTGTTTTGGGCTTTGTTAAAATCACAAGCTGCTAAAATCTTTGTCATCCTCTGCTTGTATAAGTCCCTTCACCATTGCATGTCCTTAGTCAGCTCACACTGCCCAGTGAAATGCAGCTCTGAGAAGGGGCATCTGAAATAAGTAGAACTGGCCACCTTCTGGACTCTCAAGTCTTGTTAAGCTCATATACTTGTGGAATTACTTGGTATGAGGGCTGCTTTCCTTCAGAATTCAAATTAAATAATAATGAGTATTCGATCACTGGATGCTGTGAAATCCCGTGCTTTGTTTGTGATGCTTTTGCAAGTACTCGTTAGTGTTTTTTCACCAGAACTCAGGCTGCTGAATTTTCTCTGCATATTTCTTGCAGTGTCTCTTCTGCTCTTGATTGCTCCAGCTTTCCTGTCTCTGTGTTTTGTAAAGTTTTGTTATCTCAATGTATCCCTGCAGACACTACCCTGATGAAGAATGTGTGTAAGAGACAGGAATAAATCTTCAGTCACTACACACTGAAAATGATGCTGGTTATAAGATAACTATTGGAAAATGCAGTTCCTGACAGTTTAATAGACTATGGCTGGTTAAGTCAAGTCCCAGAATTACAATGTTTCCCGTGTTTCCTCCTGGGACAGCCTGCACCAGTTGCCCCTCAAAGTAATGTGTAATAAAGCTTGTGAGAGAATGCAGGGATTTTCTCCAAGCCTGTCTTCACTTTCTTTAGCCTGACAAATGCAGCTTCAGATGTTGACACTTTGGCTGTTTGAAATACCTCCTCTGGATTGGGGTGTAACAGTTTATCCTTATGCTGCTATTTGTAAAGCCTTGGAGCCAAAGACTTTAAACCATGCAGTGATTTTGAAACCTTTTACATCTGATTCGTTGCTTCCAACAGCAGTCTTCACTGTGATTCTTTTTATCTCTTGCAGCATAGAATATTTGGAGAACATCCAGCAGCTTTTAACAGCAATAGTGAAGAAGGTTCCATTAATTGCTGAAAAAAGTAAGCAGTAAATGAAATGGCTTTGCTCTGTATTGTCAGTGTATCAACAGAATGCTTTGCATACTCTGTAGCCACAGAAGTTACTAAAAGGTGGAATGAAATGAAAACATTCTTCTAGAGAGTTTACCCCAGGGGTTATTCTGAAGATGCTTAGAATTAGGTTTTTCCAGAAAAGTCAAATATGTTGTTAGCAGCTAAAATCTTTTGCCTGGTTTTTTTTTTTTTTTTTTTTAGAAATAGATTGTATTTCTTCACCTAATGGCTGCAAGTAGGTCTTCTTTTTCCTGCTTTGTCCTTAATGGATTTGCTTTTTTGCTTTTTTTTCCCTTCTTTTTTTAAATTTAAAATTTAAGCTGGCAAATACAGTAACATAGCTCAACACTGAACTGTGTCTGTTACTGCGGGTTTTGCCTTCTTTTTTAAACAAAAGGGGATAATTTGCAGAGAAACTTTTTTATCTTCTGTGGTACTTTATTATTTCATTTCTCATACTCATGTACGTAACTGAAAATGTATCAACTTTCCCTTTTAACTAATGCACTTTGAATGAGTGGTCCTGGAGTCTGGGTAGAGCAGACCCTCACAGGCAGAAGCAGCAAAGAGGGAGTGAGAGGCACAGTAAAGCTTTCATCACATGGAGCTGTTGTGCTTTTGCCAGGAAACCTTTTCACTGTTGTTTCATTTTTATGTTGTAATTTCTTTGGGGGAAAAAAATCCAATTTTCCAAAGGAAAATACTTTGACTAGTAAGGCACACTTACAGGTCTACATAATAGAGTTTTGGAGGAAAAAGAGGCTTGAAACAGCCTATAGCTGCAGGTTCTGTGTGTGTGACCAAGAGGGAGGCTGGTTTTGCATTCAAAAACCAGTGCAAGTCTCTCTTGGAAAGAGCACAGCATTTGTAAGAATTGATTGCAGTCATTGAACTTGTAAGCATGAAATGTATTTCCCTCTTCCTCTTTGCTAAATAGCATCAAACCCAGAATTCATCTTCCGTCACTTACTGAAAATTTAATAGAGTTTTTGATCTTGTGTTTTTTTAGGTGAGGATGTAAGCTCTTTTTGTGCCAGTTCAGTGGAACAGTATTACAGCTGGAACATTGGGAAGAGGAGGGCAGCTGAGGTAATTCTCTCCTCCAATGTTTCATAAGCAGTCACTAGGAACACAGGAAGGATTTTGGAAGTGTGGAACTTTCCTTGTTGTTTTCTGATTTGTTTTCTGAATAAATCTGTTCTTTTAAATGGCAGCATTCCTTACTGCAAGGTGCTCTGACTTGTGGTCAGAGGGTTTATTGTTCACAGGCTTTCTCAAGCAGAAAGGATGCTGAAGGTCATTTTTCAGTTTATTTATAGCAAGATGGTTTTTGAAGCATCTTAAAGCTCTAAATTTTTTCAGACTGGTAGTACTTTATCCTCATCTCTCCTGTGGCATGTTCCAGTCAAGGGAATTCTACCCAACATACTTTATCTGTCTTGTTATGGGATTGTGTCAGCTTTCTGTAGGATGAGAGTTGAGGGATTTGACACAAGCAGTACTAGTGCTGAAATGCATTGTCAGTTCACCAAAGATAAGTATTTCAGTTAACCTGGACCTTTTGTATTGTGGTTTCCCTCTATTTCTTCGTAACTTTGCCATAATCTTGGTGTGGAGTTTTACAGGGAAGATGTTAACACTGTATTAGATCCTCTGCTGTTGCCAGCTTAAATGATCAAAGAGTTTAACCAGATTTTAAGAACATATTTCACTCTAATGGATTTCTTGCACCATGCCATCTTTGGTGTTACTTGGGAGATGAAACATTTCAAGTCAAGACGAATGTGACTAGGCCCCTGTAAATGTGTGTCCTTTTTCTTGAGATTGTTTTTTGGAGGATAAAGTGAAGTTTAAATGACCTGTCAGAAGTGTCACTCTGACTCCTGAGAAAATCATGTTCCTTTTTGGTTTCCTTTGTAACCTGGATTATGGTTCTGGGCTGTAAGCTAACCATAAATGTTGTAGCCAGTGTGAAGAGCTTTCTCTTTGGTTGGTCACAGTGGCAGCGAGCAATGACGGTGAGAAAGATCCTCCAAGAAATCATAGAGAAGCATCCCAGGTTTCACAGTATCACCCCGCTGAAGACAAAGCACGTGGTGCAGTGGTGTCGGTGCCATGGCTACACTCCCCCTGACCCCGAGGCCCTGCGGAGCGAGGAGGACTCCATTGAGGACGTGCTGACACAGATAGACAGTGAGCCAGGTGAGTGCAGGGGGACTGGGAGCTCCTCGCTGCCAAAGACACTGTTCATTGAATGCCTGTGTACAGGCATGTCTGGAGAAGGGGATTCTTGCTTTATTTTCACTTAATTCACTCTGGAATAACAAAACTTGGAGAAGGTAAGGGCAGACCTACAAGTGGGGCTGTCCCTTGTCACTATCAGTCCTGATGTCTTTCTGGGGCTTCTCTTGGTTTTTGTTGTGCTTTGGGGCCCTTGGAGGCTCAGTGTAGATGAATCTCCTGGACGATGATCCTTGCTCCACAATGTAATCATTTATAAGTGGATACACAAAGTAAGCATAGGGAGTAATGACATTTCTGCCCTTGGGTAGGCATAGCCTCTGTTAAGACTTACCATGCAAACACTATGAATGAGTTCAGGTGCTAAACAAAAATAACAAACCCTGCAGTGGCAGTGTGGAGCTCAGTGGGGGTTAATTTACCTCCAAGAGGGTGGTGAATTGGCTCATGTGAAGCTTCATGCTTTGTATTACAGCTGCTACATTATTCCACTAGCACAGCTCTAGGATCTCCTCAGTTCATTTCAGTGTGTATTAAAATCACATCTTTAATTTCATTGATTCTTCACGGTTAAGCTCTCTTGTTTCACCTTCAGATAATCCCTTTCCAAAAGCTGAATGTTTTTCTGCTCTGACCATACAGGGATTTAAGGTATTTCACAGAAATGTATGGCAGTGATAATATGTTGTAAAGTCTGGCCCTGCGTTGCAGTTGTTGAAGGTGGAAAGGAAGCCTACATCCACCTTGTAATATTTTTAGCTAAACCACTGTATTTGTGTTTGTCTTTGAAGAGTAGAATCTGTTTACTGCATAGCTTTGCACTGGAGGTTTTACTGGCTTGTGTCAATCATGCAGAGAAGAGGTTCCCTTTTGCCTTTCCGCTGTCAACCTGTCTTCTGATTTTTTTCTTAAGAAGCATGATAATGCTCATCACAATGTAAAAGATGATTTAGCACTACACGGTGCCTACATGTAAAAGCTCCATTTCTCTAAGCAAGTTGAAGAGCAGCAGACTGATCTGCCAGATGCCAAAAAGCTTAAAAAGCTTTTGGGAGACTGACATGAGCCTGGTTTTGTATGAAATGCAGCCTTCTTGATTGGTGTAGGAGCAGATGTGGGAGAGAACCATGAGTGTCATGAAGATATAATTAGAAGGCTCTCAATGACTGTTTGCGTTTCTGTTCATCTTCATATTCGGTAGGCGCTACAAAAATAACTTGCAATTACCTTAATTTCTTACCATATTTTGAGTGTGCATCTGTTTATAAACAGCTTTCTATAACCTATCATGTGTTTAATTGATTGCTTCTATTTCAGAATGCCCTTCATCTTACAGCAGCGGTGAGGAGCTGTGCCGAAAACTGGAGGAACTACAGCAATTTCTGAAACAAGAGCCAGAACATGAAGAGGAAGTAGATATTCTCAACTTTAGTGAGCCATTAAAAATAAACATTAAGAAAGAACAGGAGGAGAAACAAGAAGAGATGAAGTTCTACATGGCTTCCTTGCCTGCATCGGAATTTGTGAGGGACACTGCTGAGAAGGTAATAAGTGAATCATAAAGCTAATTAGAATTGTTGTTAAGCCAGTGGTGCAACATTTATTTAGTTGCATTTCTTTCATCTGTATCGACCTCGGGACTTTTTAATGAATTTTTTTATGCATACCCTGGAAAATTGGACCTTCTGACTCAAGACATGCAGCTGCCAGTTCTGGCAGGGGAAAAGGAGGAATGCCAGCTGGGAGCTCACTTCAGAGTAGCTTTTTTGCAGGGCTTAGAACAGAAAAATCATCTTGAAAGGCTAAAAGCGAGGATAAATGAAGGATGAGGAGTACTAGCAGTGAATTCTTCCTGTCTCATCATGCGAAAGATGTGGACTTGTTGCTTGGACCAAAGCTGTGTAATAGTTACTGAAAAGGGGTTGTGGTAGAACTCAGCAAACTTCTCTGCTGCTTGGATTTCTTCCTCCTGTTCAGTTTAGGGCAGGAGAGAGGGAAGTTTTCTGTCACGGCAGCAGGAGAGAGGGTAAGCTGACTTGGCTTGTAGGAAAGAGTGTACCAGAGCAGCAGGAGGGGTTTGTATGGAGCAATTGTTGGAGAAAGAACAGATCCCTGTCCCCACCTCACCTGCTGACACCAAGGGACAAAACTTTGGTTCTGCAGTGTGTCTGGTCTCTTGCTACATAGGTGACAAAGGCACAGGCACAATGAGAGTGGAACTGAGGGATGGAACACTGTTTTGATGTGGAACTCCTGCGCCAGGAGTGCTGTTTAAAGTGGTTTCAGTGGCCGTAGGTGGGTGCAGGAAAGGTGATGTGTAGATGGATTGAGGGTATGCACAGTTTTAAAATAGGGCTTCCATTCTCAACACGAGGATACCCAGTGCAGCCTGGCTTTTGTGTGGACTTGCTGAAACAAAAACTAAAACCTGCTTTTGTTTCTTCTGACTCTCAGAGGCATTCCTGCAGGTTCTGCTAATTTTACCCAGATGTTTTTTTAAAATTAAGCCTGAGCTTATACTGATGAAAGCTCTGTATGTCTACTTGCTTCTCTTTTAACTACCCTTTGTAATAGAGGTTTTTTTCTGTTAATCTTATCTAATTCTAGTACAATGTGAGTTGTGTTTTTTGATGCACTTATTCTTTTTTCTCTCTTTTATTCTATAGATAGGGATTTCTTTTCAACCTACTGAGGTACAAAAGAATGTTTATGCATCCGTAATAGAAGATATGATTTTAAAGGTAAGAAGTTACTTCACAGGAAGGGCTTGTCTGTAATTGTATTAACTCAACAATTAGGAAAAAAAAGATGAAATATCTTTATTATTGTGCATTATCAAATCAAAGTCTGTCTTTCTTCATGGATAGATACAGAGCTGCCCAAAGATGGTTATACACTGTTGTGTGAGTTTTCAGTTTTTAACTGATCTGTTGGCTTGAACACAGAGCAGTGATTTGCAAATTCTCACCACCACTAAGATACTGACATTCCGTAATCTTGAAAGTACCACCCCTTGCTTTGTCCTTCTCTTCAGAACTGGGGGGGAATCTTTCAGATTGTGTAAGACTTGATTGTTTTATACAAGGTTAGCTGTATTTTCTTAAATACCGCTCAGTTACTTTGCCCAGATTGTCTCTGCTGGGAGACTGCTGAATTCCTGCAGAGAGTAACAATTCTGCCGTGTGTGAAAAACTATTTCTCTATCATAATCACTTCTGGAAAAACAGAGAAATGGTTTTGCACCAAAATTTGAACAGCAGGGATCTGGAGTTCTTGGGCTTGGACTGAAGGCTAACCCAGATTATTTCTAGCAGCACTCTGGTGTATCTCATGCCAAAGATTATTTTTGGAGTTGTTTTTACAGACTGCAGCTTATCAGAAGATGGGTTTTACAAAAGCTGATTGATTCCAGGTGGCACATGCACTCACACCTGTGCTGTTCTCCCTGTTACTTGCCACAGTTGAACTCTGATACAGATACATCCATTTGTAGACACAGATTGTAGCCATCAGGTTGCTCCATTAGAATTGCAGAGTTATGCCAGCTTTCCTCACTGAACGTAGCAGAAACCTCTCCTGGTCTTGATGCAGCACAGAAAGCCAAGAGCCTTAATTAGCTTTTTGAACCTTGGTTAAGCCAAGTGTTGGGCATATGGCTGCCCAGGCAGGGAGGTTTCTGTGAGGGTGTCTTGTCACAAGGCTGCTGACCCCAGGGAGAGGGCTGGGGTGCAGGTATTGGCTCCAGGAGGATATTTACAGTCTGCCATGTACAAAAGCAGCTCTGGTGTGCGAGAGGGAGGGTCCTGCAATGCTCTTGGAAGCTCAGGCTCTGGAACACTTGTTCCACCCTGCTGGGCACGTACAGCTCTGCAGGTGTGGGGGGAAAGCAGGCTGGGCAGTTACAGCCTGAGCTCTGTGCACTTCTGGGTCTCTTTTTGTTAAATAAACTCATGTCTTAAGTAATAAAACTCACTCAGGTGTCTTGAACTGCCATGTGCTGATCATTTGAGGATTGAAGCCGGCCAAAATTTCAGCTGCATTTACCCTGATAGTTGAGCGAATAGCCAAGTTCCTTTGCTCTTTTTGTCATGGTGCCTCCTAATGGTGTCTCTTGTCTCAGGCCACTGAACAGCTGATGAGTGATATCCTGCGGCAGGCGCTCGCGGTGGCGTACCAGACGGCTCCTCACAACAGGTACAGCACAGGGCTGCTCTGCCACCACGGCACTGAGAGTGTCCTGGCTTTGGGAATGTATGTCTTTGTGTGCCTCAGACCACGAGACTCAGGGAATTTATGGACTATACTCTGAGAAGAACCAAGCCTTAAGAGGGATTTGTCGTTTCGTGGCTCCCTAGTAGGCAAGGATGGAAACATAAACATTAAAAACCGAGGCGGGATTCCCTGGTGTTGCCATGCCTCAGAGGCAGATAATCTGTTTCTGCAGAGCCACACTGGAAGGACCTGCTCACTCTTGTCCATCTCAGGTTACTGTGTAGACAACTTAGCCATGGCCTACCAGAACTTAAATAACCTAAATAATCTCATTATTTTACTGATACACACTTTTCTGCCTCAAATGCTGAGAGATTTTTATAGGATTATCAAATGATTTGTATTGGAAGGGACCTTAAAGATCATCTTGTTCCACCCCCTGCCATGGGCAGGGACACCTTCCACTATCCCAGGCTGCTCTAAGCCCCATCCAGCCTGGCCTTGGGCACTTCCAGGGATGGGGCAGCCACAGCTTCTCTGGGCACCCTGTGCCAGAGCCTCAGCACCCTCACAGGGAAGAATTTTTTTTAATATCTAATGATTAGGCCACATTTTGATTTCTGTTCAGCAGCATGATTTGGGATAGCTTAAATTGATTTTAAAAACCCAAACACTATGAGAAAATGCTCAGTTTAAATATTCACTTGTATGCAATATATAAGTATTTGCATAATACATTAAAAAGTATATGTACATGTTATATATAGAAGTACATACACAATAATTATGCTATGCATGTTCAAGAATTCATACTTTAGTATGTGATTTTCCTGTCCAGTGCCCAAGAGGTTCCCCCCGTCATTTGAGTGTGTTTTTTTTGGTGCTGTGATATTTTAATGCTTTCCCTGCATTACTCTAACACCTGCTCTGATATACTTATTTTTTCTTTGATTGTTTTTTTTTGTTTTACTTGCTGCTTTATGGATATGTGGTTTTGTGTATTGTAATAGCATCTCTGATGCATTCCCTGCAGGACTCCAAGAGAGATCACAGTGATGAATATTCACAAAGCCATCTGTAATATTCCCTTTCTTGACTTCCTCACAAACAAACATATGAAGATACTAAATGAGGAGCAATGAAATAGAGCAGAGAAGGTGCTACAGGAAAGGTGGATTTATGACTGAAGTTGGGCTGACAAATCCAGTATTTCTGTAGGACACTATTACATTTATAACATTGGGCTACTAGATTGTTACCTCCAACTAAAGATGCACCTTAATGCAACAAAATGATGCTCTGTTCCAAATCAAGTTGTTAAATGTCAGTGTTTACTTGGTAAGTGTATGTTCAGTGGCTGAACAAACATAGTCAGTTTGCATCGAGTTGCTAGCTGTGAGAGACTCCACAGGCCTGGTTCCTCTGAGACGGCTCTGCTGATGAGACCGAACGGGTTTTTGAGATGAGAACTGCTGTTTTTTAATGCAGTCTACATATGAGCTGGTTTCCCCATGCAGTGAGCAGGGCACTTGCTTTGGCACTGTGAATATGGGAAAAGTCCAAGGCAGCTCGGTAAGGTGGGCCATGTGAGTAGATGGGTGGATTAGGTGTGAATTTGGGGGAGCAGAAGGCTGATGGCAGCAGCAAATTTGGCCATTCCTGCCTGAGCGTGATGTATGTGACTGAGAACACAGCTGGGTAGCTTTGTCAGCAGCTCACTCAGCTAAGTGTTGTCACCTAACCAAATTCCTTGCCTCTCCAGAGGAGGTGTCAGGTGCCACCTTTCTTGGTCACCTTGGAAAGGGTAGACTGGCACATCCTCAAGCAGGATGAACCAACCACGATCAGGCTTGGAAGGATTTGACTGACCACTTGTCCTGCATGGGAAAGGAGAGGAACAAAGACGATATTCAGGGTTTGTGGGCTTGGCCTGGCTGAAACGCTTCGCTTTCCCAGCGAGTGCCTCCCCAGGCTGCCAGAAGGTTTGAACAGTGCTGGAGGGCAGATGAGCAGCAGTGTCGTGCAAGTCGTAATGTTGTAGCAGTGTTCACCAAGTACCAGCCCAAACTGTGAAGTGCTGTGAGAGCAGCACTGCTTTAGCTCAAGTTCTGTTCAACACAGAGAGGCTTGGTAGGATCGAAAACTCCAAGATTTGCCGCTCGTGGGGAGATCCTCTGTTGTCTTGACTGCAGGAAGAAGTTCTGCTACTACCCCCAGCACTTACCTGTCTCAGGAACACCACTGGTGAGAGAGACATTTCTGCAGCCTGGCTATCAACACCTTGCTGAAGGAAGCTTCATTGACAACATCCTGACCACCCCACGTCCACCACCCCTTTGCCCTTCCCCATGGGTACTTGCTGGTAGCGTGCATAAGCCGTTGTGAAGTTGGTGGGACTCCCGTGGGACTGTCGTGCTTTCAGCATGCTTGTCTTGTCTGGCAGTGCTGTCATGGGTGGAGCATGGGCCAACAGCCAGAACCTCCAGTGCGCTGATCTCAGCTGGGTCTCTGATCTGCTGCATGGCCTTTGATTTAATCACTCTGTGCCTCAGTTTCCCCATCTCTGAGCATGGGGAGCAGGATACCTACCTCACAGGGGTGTACTGAGGCCTCGCTCTTGTTGGTGCCGTGCTTTGACAATACAAAGCCTTTTATAAACATTAAACTACAGTTAACTTTCTTGGCCTGGGGTAGGAGCAGAATGTTATCTTTTGGTGCTTTTTTTGGGGCTAGAAGACAGGCAATGGTAACTACAGTAGCGTGCAGGAACTGTGCAAACATGCTTCAGTGAGAGGTTTCAGACTTGGAAGGAGAGTGGTATAAGTTTGATGCAGTTGTTAAACTGAAGAAAGCACTGTGTACCTTAGATGGGGTGCCACCTGTCTTCTCCACCTTAAATAAAACTGAGGTCTGCAGGAAGGCCCCTCTCAGTTCATCACAGGTGACAGGGAGCTGCAGTTCTGTTGAATATGAGTGGCAGAACCTGACCCCTGAACCTAGGAAATGGGACCAATGGATGAAATCCAAACAGCATTCAGAGAAGGACTTAAATGCCCCCTAGGAAGGACATTACAGATGCTCTGGATTCAAAAGCTAATCCTGGCTTGTTCGGGTGAGCTGAGTGCAGGATTGCCCGTGAAAGGAAAGGGCACAGCTTAGCCCTGACATTACTTTATCAGCGGAGGTCAGTGTGGTGGAGTTGAGCAGCAGTGATTATGTTTCAGCTCAGTGTTGAGTTGGGAGGAATCCAGGTAGCTGGGGAACCGCAGGACCCCTGCTTTGTAGGCTGTAGTGAACTTGGGGTCTGTAGTGCTTTCAGGCATCCCTGAACACTTTATGAAAGAGAAGGGCATTTTCGAGATGCCTGTCACTATCCTGACAGCCTGTAGGTTCTGTGGGAACAGCCTTTTGGGCAAACTCAGTCGTGCTGTGATCTGCAATGACCTCCTGTACTGTGCAGTTTTGGGTGCCACGATGTAAAAAAAGACATTAAGCTTTGAAGAGTATCCAAAGGAGGGCCACAAGGATGGGGAAGAGTATGGGGGGGAAGCTGTAGGAAGAGCAGCTGAGGTCACTTGGTCTGTTCAGATTGAGGGGAGACCTCGTTGTGGTCTTCAGCATCCTCCTGAGGGGCACTTACCAGTCTCCTCACTCGTGACCAGTGACAGGACCCGAGGGAATGGCCTGAAGCTGAGTTACAGGAGGTTTAGGTGGAAGATCGGGAAAAGATTCCTCACCCTGAGGGTGGCTGGTTACTGGAACAGGCTCCCCAGGGCAATGGGCACAGCACCCAACCTGTCTGAGTTCAGGAAGCGTTTGGACAACACTCTCAGACACGTGGTGTGACTTGGGGTGACCTGTGCAGGGCCAGGAGTTGGACTCAGTGATCCTAGTGGGTCCCTTCCAACTCAGCATGTTCTGTGACTCTGTACACATGCATTTCCAGCCCCTGCCTCTTGCAGGCTTTGTTTCTGGGATTCTGATAACACCCAGAGCAGCTTTTGAGGATGCAGGAGCTCATCTTTGGGCATCTGTTTGCAAATTGTGGCTTCTTTGCCTGTGTCCTGCTTTTCTGTGAGGAATGGAGTTTCAGAAAAAGCCCTGAACCTGGCCCTCAAGCAGGCAGGTACAGACCCCTCCTTCTTAATGGGCTTCTTGTAGTGGAGATCTATTGCTACATTTCTGAGCAACCACAGGTTATTCTCCTAGGAGATGCTATATTATTAGTATATAAAGTTTGCTGAAGAAAAAAAAACTTAAAAGCAGATAGAAAATGACCCATTTGTTTAGTTCTTCAGATGTAGGAAACGTTGTTGCAACAAGTTCTTTGCATTTTGAATAGTGGTGGGAGAAAAATTTGTTGGTGAGAAGTTCCTGTGGGAATTGCTTGGAGATACGATAGAGGTTGTGGAATTTCACACATCCCTTCAGGTGTTTGTGGAATGCTACAGGTGCGGTGTGTTGAAATGTTACGGTATATTTCTCTGGCTTTCTGAAGAGTTAAAGATCTCTTTACGAATATTGCCCCTATTTGTAATGCTGAGTGTTTAAATCCTTCATGTTATCTGTATTATACTGTATAATTGTGTAATATACGTATGTTTACAATAAATTCTTTTATTAGCTGTGCTAGGATTGTCTTGACTGTCGCTTGTGACTCAAAGTTTCTCCAGATCCACAGATATTTTTGTGCTCTGTGTTTTCAGAATGTTGTAGTTAGTTCTGGATAAGAATTGGTAGTTGAGGAATTGATCTGTCGGAAAAGCTAATTTTCCCCTTTTCTAGTTAATTTTAAAAGCTCCTGGTTTTGGAAGCTGGGGGAAGGGAAGCCAGGAGCTGAGCTCCTCCAACCTTTCATCTTCCAGAGCAGCCTGCTTAAATAGCAAGTCACTAGTTTGTGTGGAAGACGTTTGAAAAGTAAGGTGGGTTGAGGCTGGCCAGCTGCCAGGCCCACCCAGCCGCTCTCACTCTCAGAACTCGGGAGAAAGGGACGTGCCTCACGTGGGTCCGGATAATGTTCCACAGAATCGCTGAGTTTGGAAAACACCTCTAAGGTCACCGAGTCAATCGTCACGGCCAAGCCCACTGTTAACCGTGTCCACAAGTGCCACATCTACGTGTCTTGAATGCTGCTACAGATGAGGATGCCACCACTGCCCTGGGCAGATCAGCGAAGTCGGTGCATAGGAACAGGAACAACAGTGTTGCTGCCACAGGCAAAACAGGCTCGGCCTGGGGAAAATTAGTTGAACTTGTTGCCAGATAGGAGCCGGATGGCGAGAGGCAAAGACAAAAAGACCTCCAACCCCCCTCCGCCCAAAAAGATGGAAAAAAAAACCAACCCTGAAAAAACCTGATGTCTTCAGTCTTTCATCACTAACTGCTGCCTCCTCCCTCCCTCAGGCCGGCCGCGGCTCCTCCGGGGCTTCGGTGCCCTGGAGGCGACGGGAACCGGCGTGTCCGGCACGGGGCAGCCCGTCCCCTCACGGAGACCCCCTCACAGGGACTGTCAGAGATTCCCCTCGGACATTCCCCTCAGAGACCCCCTCACAGAGACCTTCGCCGAGCTCCCCGCAGAGACTTCCTCACAGGGAAGAGATTCCCCTCAAACCCCCTCACCGGAACGTCTCCAAGACCCCGTCCACAGCTCCCTCCCCTCCGACACCCCACCACCCCCGGCCAGCGCGGGGCAGCGGCGCTTGACACGAAGAAGAGCCGAAAGAGTAAGCAAAGTAACCGAACTTGTGTGTTCTCTCCGCCCTGTGAGGAGGAGCCGTCGGTGCCTGTGAACAGACTAACGCGCCGTTGTTGCTGGAGATGCTGCGGAGCTCCGTGTTAGTGCTAAATGCCGCCGAAGTGCCTCCTGCCCTGGAGGTGAACACAGCCTTTCTGGGCTGCGTGGCACCAGCGAGCCATTTGTGGCAAACCAGGTTGGTCCTTAGGATCAGACATTACTGCAGTGGCCAAGGTAGAGGAAATGGGTATGAGTAAGGTAGAGGTGATAGGTTTGCATGTGATTGTTCCCTCTCAAATACATTAGTGCAATGCAGAGGGAAACGTGCAGTTTATGAAAGCAACCAAATCAGTAGTGTGCTGCTTGTGAATTTTGCAAGTTCACAACAAGAACTCTCCTGAGCAACGGTGTGTTTCCCGCACCAAAACATTCACTGAGCATGTGGGAGTGCAGGTGTTCACTGCTCCCCGACACAAAACTCACCTTCAGCATCCCAACAGGCCAGGTGTCAGCAGGATTAAACAAAACAAGCGGGTTCAGTGTTACCCTAGAGGTAGTAAATTCTGAAGTTGCAGGTGTAAACTCTTCCTTTTTAAAGGACATTTCTTTATGTATCAAATAACCCTTACTTGCAGCGTGATTCACAATCCAAAATCCTTGAGGGACTTGGACATGGGCCCAGAGCAATTGGGAAGACAAATACTAGCGTGAGAGCAGTGTTGGACGCAATCCTGGCATCACGACTCCCTGGAGCTTCCAAAATTCACATAGATTTGACTTCTTCAGAAGAACTTGATGTGATACCTTTCAATTGGGCTGAGGCAGGCGTTTTTCATACAAAATCAAGTAAGTTGTAGACACTGACGGCCAGTGGCATCACTCTGGACATTACCGTGGTAAGTACCTGCTCACTTTTCCTTCCTGTTCACTGCTCACGTACATTGAGCCTTTGGCTTCCTCCTGGAAGTCTTCTGAGGCATAGCTAAAAGAGCTATTGCAGTGTCTAGGGAAGCTGGTTGTATCTTTAGCGCTTTTACTGACTGAAGTGTTCTTGGGAATAACTGTAAAGCAATGGTCTCTTTTAAGATTCAACGCTATCACCTTTCCCTGTGATTTATGTGAGGAGACAGAGTGAAAGTGAGGTGAAATTTAACAGGGCACAGTGTGGGTAATGCAGAAAGGGATCTTCAAAGCATGGCATCTACATCGAAGTGGATCGAACCCCTGTGCATTTCATAGGGAATGCAGCTGGGCCACAGCTGAGTGTGCCTTCAAGCTGTCCTTGCTGGGGGCTGTGCCTGGGGGAAAGCTCCAGGAGTAAGGAACAGACTGCTGGATGCATCCCAGATGGCTTGCTTGGTGTCCAGTGTGCCCTGCTGTCATGCAGTGACAAATTGTACTGCAAGGTTGAATACCTGAGGGTTGTATTTTACAACAACAACAAAAAAATGGGAGAGAACCAATAGCCAAAATACATTTTAATTTATTAAATTAAATCCAGTCCATTTGATAAAATACAAGCTTATTGTATTACCAATTCGTTTAAACATGGATCTTTTTTTTAAGAAATACAGTCAATTAAGAAGAGATAGACAATTTCCTTTTTACTTTTTTTTCCTTGCTGTTAATAAAGTCCAGGATTGAAATGAACTTAAATTGTTTGAACAAAACTGTTAAAAACATTATAAAGAGATTAAACAAGCAGATTGAATTCTTAGAAACATCTAACATGCAAAACTTTTAGCACAGTTTGAATGCTTCAAATGAATTTCCTGAAAAATGAATTTCCTGAAAAATTATTTTGGCAAGCACTGGGATTACTGCAGGTTTCTCCAAGGATGAGTGTGGGAAGAGCCATCCCTTGTCCCAGCCAAATGCAGCTCACTGCAGGTGTTCCCTGTTCTGGTGGTTGTGTTCGGTCCCACAACAGTGAACAGGGATGGCACCATTAAATTCTCACATAATGCAGTGAGAAGATGCTGTCTGCATGTATTGCAAGTACAATTCACATGCCAACAGCTCAGAAGTTGTTCTTACGGGAATTATCAGCAATGCATACGTGTTTGCAGAATCCCTGAAGTTCATTAAATTTGCCTTAGACTTTAGCTAGTAAGAAGGTTAAGAAAAAATCCTCCTGTGTTAAAAGTCTGTTTCATTACAGACTTCAGATGAATGAATACCGGATCACTGTTCAAGTCTGAGGATAGTTTCCCTTTGTTCTGGACAACACACATGTGTTGCAAACACAAAATAAAAGTTATTCAATTTTTTTTTCCAAAATAATTAGTAAATCCATTAAATAAGCAGTAGACTAATTATATTGCATAAATTATCAAGATAGAAATTGTAAAGTCTCGATGAACAAAGGCTAAAAAAATGGTTTCTTAAAACACAGGTACCTCAGCAAAAGTTTAACGCTCAGCAGTCTAAAAAAATCAGCTTCAGAACAATGACACTTGAAACAGCCTATCTTAAAAATGACAGATGGCTTACATTCTACATTACATTTTTCTTTAGGAAGAATTTCTAAGTAACATTCGCTTGTGGTTGTTCCTAGCATTAGCATTACCAATATACAGGCGATAAGTTAGGAATTTCAAGGCAATATTTCCCACCTTGCATATGCAAAGAGTTAACATTTATGAAAAGTATAAGCATGTCCTTTTCATTAAAGGATCACAAATTGCTTTAGGTAAAATCCATGTACATTATTTACAGTCACCCTAACAGCTATACAAATTATGTAAGTATCCTAGATCCTCTGGAGGAGTCTGGTGGGTGCCTGGCTGTATCCATGCACTTCTCTCCAAACCAGTCTGGTGCACTGCTGTCAGGGCTGTCTCCTGGAGTTCAGTCCTCCCTTGCTCCTGCATCAGCTCTCCAATTTTGGAAATATCCAGCTCCCCAGCCTTAAAGGCCCAGACACTGCATGTGCCAAATTTATTTTAGAGTTCAATGACATTGGCTTCCTCTGGCTTCTAAAACAACTCTGGAAGTTCAGATCAGCCCCTTTGAAGCTGTGCTTTCTGGTGATGCCATTTGAGGTCCTACTCCCCAAACCCCTCAAGAAGCTCAGAAGTCAGCCAGACTACTCTCTGTCTTTCAGTGGCCTACTTAGAGGGTGTTGCTAAATAAAACTGGTTTGGTTTAAAATTATCCATCCTGCTTGCAATTGTTTCCCCTCCTACCCGGTGTATTTCTGAGTGGGGATGTTGCCTGCAATCCTGCCTTTGCTGCCCAAAGTCAATCTCCTAATGTGACGCCAGCTGGCATAGTAATGAACCTGCTCCTGTGAAAAACTAGGTCACTCCTCGCAGCGTGTTTTGCCAGCTCTGAACCAAGCGCTTTGCGGTTTGTTGTGTTAACAGAAAGTGTGTGTGCCTATCATTAATCACTAGAGCTGCTTTTGATAACACCAGTTCTTTGATCTTAACACTCCTCATGAAAATTGCATAGAGATACATCTTAACAGAGACTCCACGTTTAAGCTGCCTGGGTGTGAGGAGGGTCCAGGTTCACACGTTGAGGATCCGTGATGGCGCCTGGAAAACAGCAGAAGGGTTGGGGGAGAACCTGGTCTTCACCTCTGGGATCTAGTGGGGTGAGGAAGGGAGAAAAGTGTTAGTGTCACACAGGATACAACTGTCCAGAGAAGTCTGAGGGGCCTGGGCTGTTGTGAGGATCTATCTGCTCTCCCTGTAGCCACTACCCAGGTGTTAGCCCGTGGCTGGGCATCAGTGAGATTGCTGTACAGGATGTGGTGTGTCAAGGGCAGGTGTGATGTTGGGCCAGCAAGGAGGGGCTTGGTTGTTACCCAGCCCTTGGACCTTGAGGTGTGTGGTGTGATGGGGATAACCATGACTGGGCAGGCCTTGGCTGGACCCAGCCTCTGCAAGATAAAGAGCTGCCTCTTCCCAGACAAACACTCTACGAGCATCACAACAAATTCACTGCTGGATGGGTGCTGGATTTAAGTATGAGGAATTACAGTGGTGTGTGTCTTGTCCTCAAGCTTTTGGGGAATGCCATCCAGGCTCCATCAAAATGTTCCATGGTAATGCTTTAAGGGGCCACAGTGTGTCTGCTGTGAATAGAGGTGCAGACCTGGAAGACCCAAAGGAGAAAAACTGGTTGCTGGACATGCCAGGCTGTTCAACTGCAAGGAGTTGGATAAGGATGTAAACTACTCACGCCTGGAGGAAAGGCAGAGATTATAATGGTTGTTTGCTCTGATGTGTGTGGAATCAGAATTTCATGCAATATGTAGCCCCTGTAGTTGTACTGAAGCATGAAGGACACCTGGATGTTTCTGTCATCCCTAATGATGAAAACTCCAAGTAGCTTATACAGGACTGGCTGTAGATGTTCATCCAGCCCAGGACTTGGGGTGAATTTCGCCATGAAACATGAAAGGGTTGAAAGCTCTGCTGGGTATGCTGATGGCACCATCCAAACATAAAGCAAAATGCAAAATTACAGGCAAAGAATATAGGGAAACAGGGAAAGCTATTGATCTCTGGTTGATGTTGTTTCATCATTCACTGATGTTTCCATTCCTCTGGGGATGCATGTGACCCACTAAGGAATAAGTGAGATGTCACAAACAGCATATGCACTGCTCAGTGGCTGGGGAGCACCAGCAGCCTGAGTCCTACATGTAGGCTGTCAGGACACACCATAAACCTGATTCCCACATGCCTGGCAAAGCCAGGGGCTTCATGTGAGAGGGAAAGTCCTAATGGCCAGGTGTGAACCAGGGAGAGTGTGACTTCTCTTTGGACTAGTGGCTCCTTGGCACTGTCTTCATTCCTGCCTACACCTTTGCCATGCTGTCTGTTGGACAGACTCTGATGGTGCCCTGGGGCTCCAGGACGTGGGACCTTTGCTTGCATGGTTCAGAGTGCAGCGTCCTGGGTAGCATGTGTTTGTGTCTAGGATTCCAGTCTTCTTTCCCTTCCTTGAGAACTGGGATAGGGACCTTCAGGGGTTTTTCTAGGACCCCCTTCTTTGCATCCTATTTGGCAAATTGGAAAACACTGTATTTTGACTGTATTTAGGGTCAAAATGAAAAATTAGATTAACAAGGGTCACATACGAGGTTTAAGGGTTAAATGCAAGGTCTATCCTCATTGCTGCACCTCTGTAAACAGCCCAGACTATTCAGAGCAAGGAGGAAGTTTTGGTGAGGTTTGCAAATTCTGTTTTGCCTGAGGTCACTGTCCCACTTTCAGCAGAGTTGGCTATACCCATCCTGAGCCTTGTCGCAGCAGCGTGCCAGCAGCCCTCTGCGGAGGAGGCACTTGACTGTCTGCTGATTAAACACTTCTTCCTTGTCTCCTCCAAGGCAAAGATTTACTTTTCACATGTGGCCCTGGAGTAGCTGCTTTACCTCTACTGGCACAGCACACTGCGGCTGGGGAGTTCAGCCCCGGCCCTGGCTCTGCACTCTGAGTCATTCAGTGCAGCCTGTGAACAATTCCTGTGGTTGGCAGGGAGCTGCTGTTCTCTCTGGTGGTCTAATGCAAAAAGCAGCTAAAACAGAGCCTTGCCCGGGTGCACTTTCCTTTCTTCTGGGGATGGGGAGTGTGGAGGGCCCTATCAGGGAAAATGCTGAGCACAGAATGTTTCCCCATGGGATTTTCAGTAGCGCATGTATTTCACAACAAGAAAATTATCTTTGCTGGTATAGAGAAACTCACAGAAAAAATTGTAGAAACTCACAGGAAAATCCCAAGCAAGTCTCAGAGCTGTGCCGCTTGTGTGTTCATCACAGCCATGTCCTCCTTGGCATTCATAGTGGGGGCACACAAAACTTCTGCCCACGCCAGCAAGGGGGAGTTTTGTGCTGTCTGGGCAGGTGCTGTTCCTTAGGCAGTGATCTGCCAGCATTTCCAGGCAAACACCTGTGCCCAGAGGCTGAGTCTCACTCTGCAGCCCTGGTGCTAGTCCACACTGACTGCTCCAAGTTAGTGCAGAAGGTGTTAAAGGCACCTTACACACAGAGGTGATGACACACAACTTGTACATAAGGGATCCAACTGAGGGAATCGTAAATCTTGAACTTTCTGTCATGCAGTTTAAAATCTTTGTCCTGGGTTGAATTTTGATCAGTTACAGTGTGACATTGTCCAGCATGCCTTTCTGAAGGCAAGGGATGGCCACATTACTTAATGGCAGTGACAAAACAGTTGTCAATGAGGATGTGGCTTTATCCTTCATGCACCACAGTGACCAAATATGAGGAATTCCTGATGGGTATTTTGGGCATTACTCACATTGACTTTAGGATTTTTAAAAACTGCTAATTACCTTAAAGTCTGCCTTGTAGCTTGTCTCTTGAACAAAATGGTCTTCTGGGATAATGAAGCCTTGCTTTGACTTTATAGGCTTGGATGGTTTTGCTCCAGTCCATGGGCGATACTCTTGTCTGAAATGAGAATGTCAAGACAGAAGAACTTACAAAAGACAACATTCTCACAGGGCATTTCTGCTCAGAGGGGTTGCAAAGCCAGAAGGTGAGGTAGGATACAATCAGCTTACAAGGCTGAAATTGTCTGAGGCATACAGAGAATAAAAGAACTGAGCCTAGCAGCCTGTTTCTCTCAGAAAGCCCAGACTGAAAGATGGAACAGGGCACAGACTGGGCTAGCTGGATTCCCTGACTTAAGTCTTCTTTTTTTCCTACAAAATGTGCTCTCTCCTGGAAGCCATTGATGCTTCCCTCCTGGATTAAGAAGAAGTCAGGATGACTTTTTGCATGCTAGCCCACTGACCATTTACAATGTAAAACAGTTTGGCACGTTGGCCACTCACACTGTAAGACACCTCGGTCTGGCGTGTGGCTCTCACACATGCAGAGAGCCTGCTGATGTTCCCATACTTGGCTGTGGCTCTCGGCAGCAGGTGTTTGCCAGCGTGTGCTGTGCTGCACAGCTGTGGCAGCTCAGTCTGAAATGCATCCAAAGGGAGACACCGTCTCAGCTGGCAGATGCTTACGCTGATGATTTTCCTTCAGATGGGGGAAAGTGCTTTAAATCTGCATGATGATGCCTGAGAAGGCATTGCTGCTCCAAGAATAAGTCAGCCAAGGGTCATCTGAGAAATGGGAGCAGAGACTGCACTGAGAAAGGGGCAACACCTTTTGACAGCACCAAAGAACAGCATTGCAGCGTCTGCCTAGTTCAGCTGCCAGCTCCCGTCTGCAGCTTTCCCTCTGCTTCTCTGCACCCCTTGTCACAAACAGGCCTCACTAATGCCCTTGCCATTAGGACTTTCTTGAGGCTGCAGTAACAGCCAACTGAGCTGTCTCGTTGCTCAGAGGAAGACAGAAGTCTGCTGTGTTTGTATGTGTATCTCTGGCAACCAATTCAGGCAGTTCTGTAGCAAAAGGAGAGGTGACTAACTGAGATGTGACAATCTTACTTTCATACCCTGGCATGGTTCAATAACCACATTTTACTATCTGCTTATATACAGGATCAAGGACTAAGACTGAGGCTTGTTTTAATGTGTCAAGCTTATCTTTGATCACAGCCTTTCTGAGTTTCATTTTCCCAACCATGCTATTTGCTCTATTTATAATAGCCGCAAATTCCTCTTCTAAATATCTAACTTTAGGTGCATAAGTGCAGCGGATTATTTCAGAATGCGTAGTTTGGACTTGATCCTTTTAGTATATAATGGATAATGTCCTATGGAAGAACTTTCTGCTGTTGGAAAGCAAAACCAGGCCCCTGTCAAGGCCATCTATGTGCATTGCAGATCTTGTTTAAAATCAGTTTGTTCTTGCTGTCCTGAGCTGCCACCTTCTGCCTTCTCTGCACCATGCTGTTTGGGCCTGCCCAGGCTGCAGGTGAGTGCCCATGCAGCTGCCCTGGTGCTGCTGGTGGCATTCCTGCTCCCTTCCTCTAACACCTCAGGATGAGGCAGCACTTTTGAAGAAAGGTGATTTTGGCCAAGTGATGCCCCAAGAAGGCAACCTTTCAGCAGGGAATCCCACATGTGAATGAAAGCAGAGTTAAATCTGACCTCTGTTCTGCTGCACAGCCAGAGGGAGGACACAGCTACTGGGCAAAATACCAGCAAAATGGTACAAAACCATCAGTTACATCCCTACAGTTTCTAGGAACTGGAACCTGCTGCTCCACATAAAGCCTGATTTCCTCAAGAATGCTGGTGGCATTGATTCCTAACCATTCATGCTTGTGCTGACTGGTCTCCCTGCTGCAATGGAGTGTGTCTCCAGCTTTCAATGAATGACTGTGCTGCCCGTCTGTGCAGCCAACTCTGTCTCGATGCTTTATAGCAGATCATT
Source organism: Chamaea fasciata (assembly GCF_029207755.1). Lineage (NCBI taxonomy): Eukaryota > Metazoa > Chordata > Aves > Passeriformes > Sylviidae > Chamaea > Chamaea fasciata. The sequence continues at coordinate 3,115,838 of NW_027094096.1, read as the reverse complement.
TGCTGATTTGGCAGGCCCCCAAGCACAGTCCTTTTGGATCACAAGACCCTCATTTTGGCTGGAAGTCAAACCATTCTCATCTCAGCCTGGATAGTCAAAACTATTTTTGAGGCACCTACATGCACTGAGGAAATGCTCCCCACAGAATCAGAAACATAAGGGCAGATACAGTCATGGCCCCCACCACCGCAGCATTTCTGATTTGGAACTGGGATTTTGCTGATTCTGGGAACCCAGAACTCTGAGCCAAAAGTGAAGGCAGAGCAAAAGAGAGACAACTTAGCTTAGCTCCTTTTGGGAGCTGAGGTACTTAAAACAAGTATTTTGGTTGAGAAAGTGCTGCTCACTAAATTTGCTCTGTCTCTAAGCTTGCAGGACACATGTTCCCATCTCCAGCTGCATAGCCAAGAGTCAGAAAGAACACAAGCCCAAATATCAGTCTGGTGACATGACCACAAATCAGTCTTGGAGTCATGAGTGGAGTCAAACTGATCAAAGCCTGGGGAAGAGGGATGACCTGTTTTTAATGTTACTTAGTTTAAGATGTCAAGTGACAAGATTAGTGACTGTCTTCCTGTTTGTACCCTGTGTAGGGTGACATCCAGCTGCTGCTGGGGATGAACATGCAAGACTGACTGTTGCTGCTGGACATAGTAATCTTCATCCTTCCTGTTGCACCCCTCTCCTCCTCCCCTTGCGCCTAGACGGCAGCAGTTGTCAGGTTACTTTGGGACTGCAAGGACCTGCAGTGGAGGGAAAGTAGCCTCCAGGTCCAGAACTCAGTGACCAGGCTCTCTTTAGGTTCTGTTTTGTCCTCCACTCTTACAACCCAGAGGTGAGATTTTTGATCTCCATAAATAGGAATGACCAGTGGTACTTGAAGTACTAAACCATTGGGGTTCTGAAAGAGGAAGACCTCTTGAGTAGCACACGGGCTTTAAAACAGTAGGGACCACAAGGGAAGGGCTGCTTTCTGTGTACTGCTGTTTCTTTACCTCTTACTCACTCGAGGAAGAATTAAGAAGCAGCTTTTTGCATGTGGGTTGCCCTGGTGCTTTGATCATATAAATCACTGCTTTTTCAACTGTTCCTTTACTCTTTCTCAAAATCGGTTAATAGAGCCCGAGAAAAGGCATTTCTTTTGTAATGTGTGGGGATGTGTCTGCAGGGGAAGGTTTGAATCAGTGCAGTGTGGAGAGGGAGGCTTGTGGCCTGCTGGGACAGTTTAACCCCTGTGGTGTTGAGAGATGGAGCAAGTGGGAGTACAAATAATGTATAGGCCAGAAACAAACAAAAAAGCACTGGCTGTTAATTACCAGGGTGTTGTGCTGAAACCCAGCATTGATGAGGGCTGTTTCACTGAGCTGGTGTTTATGTGCCACCTCCCCCCCTGGGGGAGCAGGACTGCCTGTACCAGGCTGTTAAACAGCTGAGACAGGCCTGGCAGGAGAGATGTCCTCACTATCATTCAGCATGGAGCCTTGCAGACTTCAGGGCATGATTTGGGAATGATGGCTTTGGGATTGGTCCTTCTGCTCTTTCCAAACACAGTGTCTGCTGCGGCTCAAGCTGCTGGATGCTGTGAACTACATGATGACCAGCCTATGTGCTGCCTCCAGCTCTTCCCCCGTTTCATGTGCTCTGCTAATGTTCTCTGCTTTGCAGAGAAAGCTGTCTGCAAAATCCTTTTTATTTCACTGACCTAGTGAAAATCTAGCCTAGAAGGTTTTTTAATTTCACCAAGGTGGAGAGCACTTCTGTTAGGCATAGGGAGGCAGACAGTGGGAATCCCAACAGAGCTGTTTGTAGTGCTGGGGCTGCTGTTTCCAAACAGATTTATCACTAGCATTGATAGTCATACACCACCAATGCCAGAACAGTTGTCATTTTAGTACCTCATCTTTATGTCACAGTTTGCTTCGCATGATTAATTATCAGTGGCGGTTCTGAGCCACTGCATAACATTTCTCATTTAAGAATTGGAGAAAAAGGCTCATTCTGTACAGCTGACTGTAACTCAAAGCTACGCTGCCTGACCTAGTCTGTGTTCATTCTTCTCCCCTCTTCCTTCTCATACCCAGCACACCAGTGAGAATTAAACAGCATAATGAACATTCTTCCAAATTCTCTTTAGAAGGAAACTCATGTGCATAGCTTGGGGTGTCTGTTATTTTCTTTTGAAAGTACAAACTACTCTAGATGTCCCCTGGGGAAGCCAGACTGGTTTTGGCAGAGGGTGTGGGGTGTGAAATGTGTCCCTATTTGCAACACAGCTCTTCACAGGCTACTGTCAGGGCCATGCATTCGGTTTGCCCAGGCAGAGCTGGGCAGCCAGGAGTGCTCTCACAAGGGACAGGCTAAGTCCACTCATTGGCAAAGATCTCCACAGGTCAGGGAGGGTGCTATGATGTCTCCTGGCAAACTGAGGATTGCACATGCTGCAAGTCATGGTCACAGAGAGAGCTCTGCATGACAAAGTCAGGAGCCCTCCTGGATAATGGAGCCATTAAACTGCGTCTCCTCTGAGCTGCATCAGACACCGGTGGGGTGCCCTTCCAACCCTTGGTCACAGGGGCAGATTGTGCCCATTCTCCTACCCAGCCAAGGAGCCCAGCCTGAGGACAGAAATGGGGGAAAGGCTGAAGGAGGGGGAAAAATAGAGGGGTAGAGAAAAGACACAGCAAATAGATAGAGAGACCAGCACAGAGGAATTAGAGAGGAGGAAAGCAGAAGCCACCTGGATATTTCCTCTCTCAACTGTCACCTCCAGTAAGGTCAGGCAGTACTTGGAGCTGTTCATAAGTCACAAGAAGGAAGCAACAGCAAAAGACTTGAATGAAAGTATAAGACAAAAACCCTAAGACTCAGACTGTTATTTTAGGGTGAGTTTTAGGGGCTTGCTTTGCTCACAGGCAGATGCCCAAGGAAGGAACACACATTGGTGTGACAGGACAGGCAGCTGCTTCCCTTTTATCAGAACTGTGTGACTGGGGATGTGTGAGTAGGTCTGAAGGTCTTGACTTCTGCCATTCACTCACTTTCCATTCCTTCACTCTAACCGAAGACCAAGTGGACTTTGAGTGGAGGAAATTCCTCCTGCTTTAAGGAACACCTTTGAACCCCACACTTCAGTTCCACAGCATAGTTTGCACAACAGACACGGTCTCTTGAGCCCCTGTTCCCAGCCCCACTGTGTGTCTCCTCACACACCGCTGTGCCCCTCCAAGCCCTCTCTACCCCAGCCAGGCTATGCAGTGCACAGTGAGTCTCTCTGGATCCATCCCAATGCCTGCACCAAGCAAGCTTACTTCTTAAATAGCATAAAAATCAGGGGCTTGAGTATTAATTTCCTCAAGCAGGGAGATACTTAAGAACGTAAAGATAACTGTAAGCCTTGATTATAAAAGATTTACTGCTATTATTAAGGATAAGCATGCCTTTAAAGATCTTGCTGGATCAAGGATGGAGCTCCTCATACACAGTACTATTAACCCTGCCAGCTCAGGTGCGTGCCCTGATCCCAGACATTGCTGAACACAACTGCAAGGTGCCTTCTCTGTTTTCTGCACAGCTGCAAGAAGATGCTTTTCAAAGTGAAGGAGTCACCACAGCTCACTTTGTTTTTCTACACAAGCACTATTTGAAGGCAGATGAATGTACAGGCAGCCAAGTAACACTCTCTGCGAGTGCATCCGTAGGTATGGGGAAAAGTGTCATTCCCCTTCGTTCTGCAGTATCCCTCCTGGGGGGGGGGAATGTCTGCTTCATGGTCACAGGATGGCACGTGCTGAGTATTTGTGCAAGAAGGTGGGAAATCAGTTTGCTGAGGTACCTTCCACCTACTATTCCCAAAAATCATGAGCAATGGCACAACAGGCATCTTTCCCCTTAATTGCTCCAGGTCCCTATGAGCTTTCTTTCCATCAGAACAACATGGCTCACTCTGGGTGAGCAGGAAACCCTCATGGTGTCAGGGCTCAAGCTTGGTCTTCACTGCTGTGCCTCCCAAGAGCAAACAAGGTGGGTGCTCTTGTCTCTCACACCTGCTCAAAATACCTGTCATGGAAACTCCAAGTGCAGGGACTGGGCTCTGCTCGGGGCCTGCCTTGTGTCTGTGTGCAGAAATCTGCAGTCATCTCCCAGTTCCCCACATGCCAATACAAGTAAAGCCGATGGGTGGGGGGAAAAGGGGCAAAACAACTGCTCACAGCTCTAGTGCAACGTTCTCACTTACACATTTTCCACAAGCTGGCAGGTTACTGAAGGGAAAACTGATGTCTGTAGTGATTTATAGTCTAGCTGAGTCTTGAATAGGGTTCTCCTCCCAGCAATACCGGCCCTGGCAGAGAGGCTGTGCCTTCATCCCTGTTGCCTTCTAACAAGGTAAGAAGATGACTGACATCCAGAGAACAGAGCCAGCTGGGGAAACCTGCTGACAGCACCAGCTTTCCTCATCCTCTGCTAAGGGAGCTAAGTAAAGCACTTCTCTATTTCTAGAATGTCTGCTAAATGCAATCAAGACCTAGTACTACAATTAATTGTGTACAAAGCGAAAAGTACACAGCACCTGCAACTTACTGCTGAAGGGAGAAGTCACTTCCGTGACGCCAAAGGACAAACCCTTGGGAAGGTGCAGAGAGGCCACTCAGCACTTTCTTCTGCCTCCTCCAGCATCACTAAGGTGTAATGTACTGCAACCCTCTGCAGCACTCCCCGGGATCTTTTCACACTTGGAGCACATCCCATTTCAGCCTTTCAAGTGCAGCTTGTATCGATTGCCTTGGCCCTGTGTGCCTGAACTCCCACGATGCAGCCCCATTGGGTTTGACTTCATTCAGACCCTGCAGAACTCCAGCCAAAATTGAGGGACTGGAGGGAGACAGAAGCTGCCCAAAGATCTGGGGACACAGTGCAGTAATTTGTAGGGCCGGCAGTTGTGCTGTCCTTTCATAATATATTCAGTTGTTATTTCAAACTACAAAAAAAAATCTTTGCTTCCTTGGGAGTACAGGTATTCTTCCAACACCCCTTCCACCTTCATCTTTATTCTGGCCATAGACAGATTCCTCCAGTCTCAGTCACTGATCCCAGAGGTTTATTTTGTTCTGGGAAATGCCAGGTCATGCTGACCAGCTTCACTATGTACAGACAGTTCTGTGTGCAGCTGTGTTTCCTTCGGAGCTTAAAGCAGAGTGCAGAATGAAGTCTCACAGGAGCATTGCACTGATACACAAAAGCACATCAAATGGTGCTGAATGTTACAACACAACACTTGGGTGCTTCACAGAAACAAACACAATAGGCTGTCAGAGTCAAAATTCCTGAATTAAAAAAAAAAACCTAAACTACAAAAACTAAAGAAATCCCAACACCTTACAGAGTGAAGCAAGAAAACCACTACTGCCATTAAAAGCATGGACTGGACCATGTATCAATGCCAACTCTTCTGCATTGTCTTGTTCAAGACAGTCTTGATTTCTCCTTCCCACTAAGCAAGCCCAGGCTCCTGCTGAGACCTGACACAGTCACAAAGCACAGGTGGAGGCTACTGACCAGCAGTGCCCACACTCCAGGAAGAGCCTCATGGTGCGTGCCTGACCCAGCTGTACACAGAACCTGCTGAAGCACCTGGAGCACAGAGGACTCGAGTGACCCATTTCTCAGGAGAGTGGACACAGCTCCCCATGCAGAGAACCCAGTCCTCAGGGCTGATACTCCTGCAGGCAGAAAAGAGGGAATCTCCCTAATGTTCTCCCTAGCAAGGCAGTGAGACTGTCTTACAAAAAACATGTGTTATCATACCTTTGCTCCTCTCTACCACCTGCTGCAGTGCTCCCTGCCTGTATGTCTCTGTAGGACACTCTCCCTTTTTCCAACCCCCCAGACATCATGGGGTTCACCAACCTCCTCTTCAGGACACAATGGGCCTCAGTAAGAAACCCCCTTGCTCTGCCTCTACCACAGGTAATCTGACTTCCCTGCTGCCCTGGCAGAGTACAGTCTACAAGAAGTGGGGGAGATCCCTGTTGCCAGAGCACAGTGGGGCTGTGTACACACACCAAGGGACAGTTTAATAAACAAGGAGGGTGTTTATGGTCTTTGATAGAGAGGAAGATGAGTATCAATCCTTAATGGTGCTGTTCAGCTACTGCTTGAATATTGGACAAATGTTTGCAGATTGCAGTGCTGCCTTTGGAAAATAAGGTAAGAGGAGTGAATTGTAGTGGTTCTCATGGAAATGTCCTTGTGGGTTGTGAGTGCTCAGCTTACCAAAGGTGGGTGTACTGTCATCACTCCTTCCCTGCTTCAGACTGCAGGAGTGCCATCACTGAAGCTAGCAAATACAAACCCAGTACCCCAAGTGTAACTAATAATGAGTGTAACTGCCAAGTACATGCTTAGTCTTAAAAAAAACCAAAAAATGTAAATGAAAATATACCCTTGGAACCTGTGAAGCTACTGTGAACTTTTCTCCTACTGCTTGTGAGTCCTGTGTGCTCAGTGGTACGGCAACTTAAACGTGATGTTGTACCAGGTGATAATCTAAAGAAACCATGGGAACTACTGGAACAAGGCAAAAGTGGCTTGAATGATATAGTTCTGTCTGCATCAGTTGTTTAACGTGCCTTCAAACATCTTAAAGGTTTTATATGAGAATTTTATCTGGTGTGGCTGCCCTGGCTTGGGTCTCCATTCCTGTCATTCACTGCTCCTTCTTTCAGCTCTGAGTAGTTCCTCAACTACCTTGAAGTCTTACTTTTTGTAAAACTCGTTTTGGTTTGCATGTTGGTATACTGCCCCAGCCAGTACTTTGTCCTGTGATCTGTACACTTCTTGTTCTTCTCAGAGAGAAAGAAGGTGAGAGAAGTGACTCTGAGCACTTGAACAGCTATAGGAAAGCTGTGGCTCTAATGCAGGCTGATGCAGCCTTCCTCTCTAGTCAGGCTGAAAAGGCAGGGGAGGCTTCAACAATGAGGTGGAGATGGATGCGTTGCTGAAAGATGAATCTTGCTAGTCTTGTTCTACGCAGGTTTCTCTGAAGTAATTCCTTGCTGCTTTGAAATTGAAAAGTGCTTTGCCTCAAAACCAGTAATTACTCAGTGATTGTCCTGTGAGATATGGCAAAGAAGAAAATAGCACATAAATTCAAGCACTGCAGTTATCCTTTCAGAGTCTGCACGTTAACTGCACACAGAGCAGGGCAGCTGCCTGTGCAAGAGGAGTGGGATAAGCAATACTGCTGTGCAGGCTGGTAATCTTCCCCTGGGCCCCCAGTTTGTCTTAAAAGCACCGCGATAAATAATCTAATGAATTGCAGTGATGAAGGGAAATGTCTCCTAGGTAGATAATAATAGGTAGTAAGTGCCTGAATACTTGTGAATCAGTTAGAACAAAAATGATTACTCTATTAGAATACCTAATAGAAAACACCTTATTAAAACCTGCCACACACCATTATGAGGGAGCATGTGGTAACAACATGAAACCAATACAATATTCAACAGCAGCATGGTAGGAGCTAAAATCCCTCTCCTCCCATGGAGGATGCCAATAGGAACAAAAGTTGGATTTAGGTGCATCCCACCTGACTGCTTGTTCCAGAAAATAAGCATCTGTAATCGGTCACACTGTTCAGAGTGAAAAGAAAGACATCAATAAGATAAGTCACTTAATTTTTAAAGGCTCTGAGACAAGGGGTTTGTGACAATTTTTTCCATTGCCCATTAGATGACAGAGGGGATATATCCTGCAAATGTCTTCTTGTCTGACTAATCTTTTAAGGCTGTAATTTGGCTCGCCTTGAATGTCGCATTCCAGGAGTTTTAAAGGGAAAAGGATGACGGCACTAAGGGATGCGGCTGCCGGGCACGGACGGGACGCGGGGAGTCCCGGCTGTCGGAGGTGCGGTGTCTCCCGGCAGCGGGTGGGTAAAGCGCTGCTGCGCTAGGGATGGATGGCATCATGGATCCCACCCCGACGTGTTCCCTCCTCTCCCTGAGCGCGGGGCGGGCAACTGCGCGCACTGAGGCCGGCTCCGCTGCTCCGGCACGCACAGGGGCCGCCGAGGCCAGGCACCCGCCCGGGGCGTAAGAGATGCTTTTAAGGACCGCACTCCCAAAAGCAAAAGCGGTTTCGGTGAGAGGCTGAGCCCGCCGGCGAGCCGGCAGCCCCCGTACCCCCCCCCTCGGTGGCGGCTCCCCCGCGCCGCGGCCGCCCGCCGGCATCCCCGCCCCGCGCTGCGGAGGAGCGTCCCCCGCCCGCGGCAGGAGCAGCCCCGGCTCGGGGCGGAGCGGGGCGATCGCCGGGCCCGGTTACCTGTAGGAAGTGGTGTGGCCGCCGTCCGCCTGCGAGCGGGGCCGGAGCTGCTCGGGGCCGTCGACCGCCGGTCTCCCGCCGCCGCCGGGCAGGGCGCAGGCGGCGCGTCCCGGGGCGGGCTGGGGGGCGGCCCCGTCCCTCCCGCCGCCGCCGCCGCTACTGGCACTGACCCAGGGGAAGTCGTCCCTCCTCGGGAGGGGCCACGCTCTGAAGTCCCGCCGGTACTGGGTCTCCGCCGCGAAGGGCTCTTCGGCCGCGGCCGCCCGGCTCTTCCTGCGGCCGCTCGGCTTCCCGGCGGCGGGGTCCCGCGGGCGGCGCGCCGGGGCGGGCGGGCGAGCGCTGCCCCGCGGAGGGGGCCCGCCGCGTTGGGGCGGCCCGTCCTCCTGCTCCTCGATGTCCGAGTAGTTGTGGATGGTGAGCGGCACGGAGAGGTCGGACTTGTCCAGCTGGCTCCAGAAGCGGGCCAAGCAGCACACCCGGCTGATGCAGGGCCAGGCCATGGCCGCAGCCCCCGCCTCGCCCGCAGCGGCGCCCGCGGCTCCGGCGCCCGCAGCCGGCCGCGCTCCCGGCTTCAGCCCTCATCGGCGGCAGCCCCTCCTCCCGCCGCCCCCTTCCCCGGTAACGACACCCCCTCGCCGGGATTACGGCCCGCACACGTGACCCGGCTGCCGGCGGGAGCCCCGTGCAGCTGCGGGGGCTGGCGGCGGTGCGGAGCGTGGGGAGCGCGGCCGGCACCGGACCCTGCCGGGCTGCGCCCCCGGTCTGCCTCCCGGAGGGGACCGGCTCTGCCCGTGCTTCTTCGGGTCCCGGTGGCTGTCGGTGCTTTAGGAGCCGCTCTGTGCCCGGGAGCGCCGTAGCGCGCCCAGTGACGGGCACCGGCCAGGCGAGGAACGCTGCTCCGCGCCAGCTGGGTGTTACTGCTCAATTGTACCTTCGAGGCAGCCGTAAACGCTTCTGATTAGAGAAAACGTTTGTATGCGAAACCTGGCGCTTATGAAATAAGTGATCTGGGTGAGAAACAGCAGCCTTGCGATGTCGGTTTCCAAGAGCTGCGTACAAATCCCCACCTCTCATGATCCCTCTCCATTTACATTAACAGTTTAATTAATTCACTTTTAAAATACTACCTATTGACAAAAATCCAAACATTTATTATATATATCTTAATATAGGACCTACATCCTTTGCTCTTCGCTAGAGACTGCAAATTACAGCTTTCCTTTTGTAGGCTCAAAACCAAACAGCCAGATTCAGGTTCAAAACCAACAGCCCTGGCACAAACCACTGAAACTGCAGAATTACATCGGGAATAAAGTCAGGCTTTTGAAATCTAACATTTTATGGCCTGTAGCCACTTATTACATAATGCTCCTCCACAATTCCCCATTCAGTGGGTTATTACCAAAGCTGAATCTCCCAAAGGGTCACCAAACTGTGAAATGCAAGGCTGTAAAAGTGGAGAATGCAAATAAACTGATATGCCACCTATTGGAAAATCTATTGAAAGGCTAACAGAACAGGCATTTCATTTCAGAATGTAACAATCCAATTACAGGTGGTTATCTGATAAGCGAGGGGTAATGGCTTTACATTGAAAGAGGGCAGGTTTAGATTAGATAGTGGGAATAAATTCTTCCTAATGAAGGCGGTAAGGCCCTGGCACAGGGTGCCCAGAGCAGCTGTGGATGTCCCATCCCTGGAAGTGTTCAAGGCCAGGCTGGATGGGGCTTGGGGCAAACTGAGATAGTGGCAGGTGTCCCTGCCCATGGCAGTGGGGTAGAACATGATCTTTAAGGTCCCTTCCAACCCAACCCACACCATTCTGTGAAGCTTTATTAAGAAATTAATTATGCAATGGAACTTGAGAAGGTAAGATTTATTGCTTTGTTTCAGCTAAGCAGTTTCTATCCTGGTATATTAACACCTCACTTCAGTCCAGATTTTCTCCTGCTCCCGGGGTGAAGAAGGACTAGAAATGTGCATATGGACTGGGGCAGAACCTCTCCTTGAGTGTCTGGCCTCTCTCTGAAACAATCATGGGACAAAAAGAAATTCCTTTGCAGATGATCCTGTTGTCCTAACTATCTGACTTAGCACTTGCCCCTGCTGCTAACAGTTTTGATTTCACCATCCCCCCTCCTCACATGGCAGCTGGGGCAAGGAGACTCAGAAATGCCAGGTAAAAACATTTAGATCCCAACACAGAAATCTCGTCACATTACTATGTAGGCTAGTGGATGCTGTATTTCATTTGTTGTCTGAAAACCCCAAAAATGTAATTCTACTTTCAGGAATATGCAGGGAGACATTTATTAATTTTCTGCTGCTCTTGGTTTTCTGGAACTCCTCTATTCTATGTTGGAATTTTTAAAAATAAATCATATCTGGTACAGAGAAACAGACTTTACAGGCACGGGAGAAAACAGAACATCTGTTTTATCATGTTATCACTGGCACAGTACAAATGACACTCTGATTCTTGTTCCTAGGCCTGACTTAGCAAAATACACTGGTGAATAAATCGGATGTCTCTGCTCATCCTGTGCCTGACGCTTCCTAGTACTGAGTTCAGCTCTGGCACTGCATGTCTCAGAGCCCACCTACAGCATCAGGGAGTGCTTTGAGCAGCTGCTCATCACAGCTTGTAGGATGAAATTGGCACAAAGGCTAACTCAGACAGGAAAACCAGAAGATGCTGGATGAGATTAAAAAGTTGTCTGCATTTAGAAGATTTGTCATGATTAAAAGCTTGGGAGGAGGAGGGGTGTAATACTGCAACACTAAGACAAGAGCCATCAAATCAGAAAGCAAAACAGCTCTGGCTGCCAGGAATGGGGGCTGAAAGCTCAAACAGTTTTAACACTAAAATGAAATTCCAATAGAGCAGATCACTGAAACAAATTATTCCTTAAACATGGCAAGGCCAAAGCAGACTTTAAAGCCACTGAAAAAGGATGAAGAATTGTGTCTCTACATGATTAACCACGACTTTACACTTGCTATTTTCCTACACAAACACTAGCTGTTGTCTCTGCCAAGTGTCCACATAATCACCACATTGTATTTTTATTCACAATAATCTCTTTGAAAAGAGAGGGGAGAGTCTTTCCACGTGGTTGGTTTTGTTTTAGGTGATTGGTTCTTTTTGTTGTTTTTTCTTTTTCTAGGGTTGGATTTTAGGCTTGTCATTCTTCTAATCTGTCAGTCAAAGGTGTCTAAATGTTGAGATACTGACACGTGCTGATGCCACATTTTGCAAGAAGGGTATCTGCTTGTCAGAAAAGTATCTGATGTAGTGAGCTGTTGTAACTTCAGGGCATTCCTTGTCCGAGTGACTTGAGAATTGACTTTCCTATTGCAGTTTTAAAGTAAATCTGGACAGAAAAGATAGTCTGTGTTTCCCACACAATGCTGCAGAAACGCTCAGGCGCAAAATGACACGAAATCCACTGCTTGGCCACATGAAGATTTTTGTACAACCTTACATATGGTACATGCCTCCAGGGTCTCTCTAAAGGAGAACTGAGATACTGAGCCTTTAGAAGGGTGAATGCTCTTATGCCTGAAGTTAAGGTGAAGCTTAGGCACGAGCTTCTCAAACCAGAACCACTGGCTGAAAAGCTGGTGACTTCCAAACCTCTGTGCCAGTTCCAGGATATTTTTTTCAGGTGCTTTGAGTCCCTTCCTGCAAGCTGAAAGGGTGCAGCAACACACTGCAGGGAGGTCTAACACAGCATGAGTGGGACTTCACTCTGCAGCTGATAAAGGGGCAGGAGGTGCTGGCTGCTATGTTGAAGAACTTAACTGCAACTTTGGCTTATCCTACGAGACCTGTAAAATATAATGTTCTTCGGGTTTATGCACTGTATTTCCTGCAGCATTACTCCCTGCTGCTTTCAGCCAGGATCTCTGAAAAACTCTCAGCAAATACATAATTCTTGAAGAGACTAGGTAAGTTGTTGAGTGGACAAGAGGGAACACAAGGAAGAGAAACGGGGAGAAGAAAGGAGTGGACAAACACAATAGTTGCAAACCCAGCATGTGAAGTAGCCTGAGGTATTGAGCTTCTCTGGCGTGAAATGCTCCCTCAGGACGAGCCTGCTCAGTGGCCACTATGTGCTGCTGCTGCCTTCTCCCTGGCTGTGCTGTGCTCTCGCTGCGTGCTCGGCTGCCCTCTCTCTGCTGCAGGCAGGCCTGCACCGTGCCTGGAGCTCTGAGAACTGGCGAGCTTGGCCAGAACACCGCAGCACACGGCAGGAAAGGGGAGTGAGAGACTGGAAACTGAAAGCCAAGAACTTCAGGAGCAGAGCGAAGGAATATTAGGTATTCCAGCTCCTTCCTTCTTGAACGTTTATGTCGACAGGCATGTGAAGTTACAAATCCTCAAGATACAAATGCCTCATTTTTCTAATGAAGAAAAAAAATTAAACAAGCCTGGGACAGGGAGTTTGCACCAATTTTGTACTCCATCATTTATTAAAGCTGGTGCCACTTAGCATTATGTATTCCTTTTCCCCACAGAAAATTTATTTTATGTGAAGCACTGCTGTAAAGTAAAAACACCCACAAGCTGCTTCTTAAAAATTCAACATGCTCTTTGACAGGTCAGTCCATGTGGAAGGACTAACTCAGCTGACAGGAAAGAGTTAAGGCATGAACCCACCAGGTCGTGTCTGGGCATATTCCTCAGCCTTTTGCAATGGGTTCAGTACCATCCCTGCAGGACAGGCACAGAGTAGCAGCACACCCCAAATCCAGTTTCCACTCGTAAAACAGGAACACTAGTCATGGTAATACCCTCAGGTTTACTTTAGTAGTTACTTCTGGTTACAGCGTTGCTGATCTCAGGTACCTCATCTATTTTTGCTAGAGCTCCTTATTTTCTTAAACAGGCAGATTCTGAACCAGATGTTACAGGTTTAAAATTCTTAGAAAAACCTTAAAAAAACCAGCACAGCTTAAAGAATACCCCTCCACCCCACCCCCAAATCAATGCGGTGAAAGAATTCAGAAAGCAGTGTTACTCATGGTAGAATATAAAAAACCACAGTATGTCATTCTTCCCCTGCACATAATTATGAAAAGGATATATCATTGTAGTAAAATCTAATAAGATCTGAAAGCTTGTTGGAATTCAACAGAAATGAAAAACACAAGCTGAATAAGCCACAGGTGACAAAGCTGGACCATTAAACCAGTACATAAGCCTTGGCAAACAATTCAGTATTGCTTCATACATTTCAAGTTTCAAATCAAACAAGACCGTTGCTTCACTTCATCCAGTCTTTTCAACAACAAAAACCACTGAACTTCACCGTATTAGCCTTATTTGAGTCCCACTTTCCCTTCTAGGAAAGCACCTTGTATTGTCTGGCAGACATTAGAGATGTGTGTGATCTATTAACTTCCTCACTTCTGAAAATGTTTATCTTCCTAAGTATTAACCAGTTGTACCCCATTTTAGTATTTTTTTTTCTTGGACAGAGATTTAGGTCACTTAATTGAAAAACATCTTTTATTCCACCTTTGAAAAGGTAATGCAGACTGTTACCTCCGAAAGCAATAGAATAAAAACCTTTATTGTTCCACCTTTGTCAGAGTTCATTTTCTATGAATATGCATTTTTGTAACATAATTTTGTTACATTAGAAACTTCAGCTCCTGGGAGGCTTAATGTGGAGTAGCAAAAAAACCTTCAAAACCAATTCAATCCCATGTCTTCAAGTAAGATACCACTTGGGCACAAGGAATCTCTAGGATTAGAATCAGTTAGATCTTCCACCTCCTCCCTTTCCCGTGTTCTTTGTCCTCATTTCATGCCAAGCCTTCACCAGTGGTTCTCTGTTCTTCCATATGAGCTCGTGGCCATAAGTCACGTACCACCTGGGAAAGAATGTCAAAGTTAACTGTGACTGCTCTCTGCATCTGAGGGGAAACAGGCTGAGCCCTGAAACCAAGTAAACACTCAGTGTAAGAGACAAGATAAACTAAGGCATGAAGAACAACATGCTTGGAAAACGGCAGGTAAGCCACTCATTCTCTTGACTCCAGTTAACTTCATTGTTCTTGTTTGTCTCAGTCCTGAGAATGAACAGTTTTCATGCCTTTAATTTCAAGCTGTTGTGATTTCTACTTAGAAAGGCATAAAAAAATTATCTCCCTTTTAAAAGACTGCTAAAACAATTCAGTTGCTTGTGCTGATCCTTACTGACAACACCAAGGAAAAGTGTTCTTTCTTCTCCTATATAAATCCAACTGCCCTGTAAAGAACAACCATGTTCCATTCAAAATGACTTTACTTTTATATGCACATAAAGATCAATCTATCAAAGTGTTCTAACTTTGTTTATACTCACAGACAATTATATATGCTAATACATGAATATCAACATAAGTGATTAAGCAATGGAGGTTATGGTGGAGAGGCAACAGGATAAACAATCACATGGAAATAGGGTGAAGGTTCCCTCCCAAGCCCAGCTCCACACCTAAGTCCTGAGGAACAAAAGCACTTTTCTGTGAGCCAGCAGCCAGTGAACTGGCCATTCCTTTAAATCATACAGCTGCTTTCTAAAGTGGGAGGCAATGTATAGAAAACACTCTGGCCATTCAACATAGGTCCTAAATAAAGCTCTCTTTCAGGATGAAGGGACCAAAATCATCACTGAGTAGAACACACAGGTAAAACATTCGTAGGTGAGGAAAGCGAGAAACTTACCAACTCCAGATCATTTTTACTGCACCTGTTATCCTCTTTTAATATGTGAATCTACATTACCAATGCAGATGGTTCCTTCATTACACTGAGCAAGCTGATACAGATCCATCAGGACAGAAAGCAGTTATGAATCAGCAAGACTGCATCAGATGCATTTGTCATACCAGAGAACAGGAGAAAGGGAGACTGCACAGCACAGAGCTTACTGACACCAAAGCCAAGAAACAGCAAACTATTTGGTCTACAAGTGGGTTTGGCTTTAAGTCTGCCTAGTGAAATCTCAGCAAGCTTTTTAAATGCCTCCATAAAATATTAAAAAATGCACTTAGCAATAGGTGTGCAATTGGGTAGAAGGGCAAAAATTCAGTGTAGCTCAAACATGGAACAATACAGAACCGTTTCCTACCAACTTGTTTCTAGTAGTTCTTACTAATTAGGAAGGCTCCCCACAAAGGCAATACAGCAACACTGAGAAAACTGCACTAGAAGCTGCTCAAAGGAATTTGGCCTGAGCTTTTATTAACTCTGTAGCTCTCTATAAACTGGCAATTAGAGGAAAACCACTGACACACATTTTTCTAGCTCCTTAAAGTTATTTTAATTTGTTCATTCTGTGTTTTGTGAGAATCTTTTCTGCCTTGTGACTCTCTTCAGTGTGCTGGCAAGAGCAGGACAGAGACAGCCAGCCCAGGTTACGGTTATAGGACCACCTGACCTCTAATCCATGAAACTAAGGCTGTTCAGCTCAATTCTTTCAGTTCTAAGCTTCTGTTAATAGTGTTTTCCATAAAATTTTACAGCACTAGAAGGGTAACAGTAAGTTGTATTTATTGCTAGTTAAGACAACTTCACAAAAAACTCTCCACACTTCGACAATACAGGAAGAGAGAAAAATATAGGAATAATTTAAATACAAAACAGAGTTAGTAAATACAGACTTACATTCCAAAGAGAGCTCCCCCGAGGTGTGCAGCATGGTCAAAAAGTCTCCAGCCTAAAGCAAGCCCTGCAGTGTCAAATGCAATTATGGCTTTTAAAGCCTAGAAAAGAGAGAACATGGAATGGAAAGGATCAGTCACAGCATAAAATGGCAATCGATAACAGTTTTCTATTCTAGCAGAGAGCAAAAATTTGGAATCAAAAAATATCCCATACATTTTATATCGAAGAACCTACGGTAAAAAATTGTTTCAAAACAAGAGATTCAGTCTCCAGCTGTATTGTGCTATCAAAATGCAGATGTGAGCAGCTACAGAATAGTGCTGGGTGGGAATGTGTCCCTTTCAAACACTCAGTCTCTTCCAATCTTCATTTCTAAAGCTACAAATGCATTCCAAACTTGGGTCAGGAGGAAACAGGAATTACTTGAAAGAGTACATGCTATAAAAGACACCAAAAAAAAAAAGCAATTGCAACATTCTCATTCTCTAATTCTGATGTAGCTTAGATTTGTGTGGATCGGTGCTCCTGAACCCAGCCCTCTAGTGGATGGAACATCTGGGGGAACATCCCTGTTATCTCATCTGATATAAATATTTGTTGAAAGGCAGAAAATCAGGATGACAGTGAATAACTCCACAGCCAGAGCAGAATGAGCTGCTGGGATACCATCTACAGGAGACACAAGGCACCATAACTGTCAATACACAAGATTTTAGTAAATGCTTCACTTCATAAAGACTGACAGATTTAATGCTCGGATGAAATGGTACTTTAGGCAGAATTCCTCTCCTTAAGTGCAGGTATGGTAGATTAAAGGAGTCTGTAAAGTTTAGATATACAATTACATGGAAGGGCTAAAATCATTCCAATGTTTCTACTGCAACAGCTGACACTGCTCTTGTTTTGTTGTTGCAATGAGCACTTGTTCATGGCAATGCTCTCTGTGGCTCTGCCTGTACTTCTACCCTGATCACCTTTTTTAAGAAAGATGCAGTTAAAGGGTAGCATGCAAAAAAAACACCCCAACCCACCCCCCCCCCACACACACACAAAAACCCAACAAAAACCCCAGGTGAACTCAAGCAGAAGTGCAAGAAAAACATGAAGGCTACATCTAAGAATGTTTGTTCAAATCTATAAGCTTCACTTACAAAAAGTATTAAATCTCATGATCTTGGAATGACCTGGCTTAACTGCTTTAAGCAGTAAAACACCTTTAAGTAGTGGACCAAAGATGATTAACTTATTAAAGCAAGTTAAGATATACATGAGAAGCTTTTCTTAAATGTGGCAGAGGATGTGCATAGAAGAACTGAATGAAACAAAAAAAAATGGAGTCCTAGTACTACACACACAGACAAGTCTCAGTAACCTATTTCTAATTCCAACAGTGTTCCTAAAAGCATCAAAAGATGATATGCAAAGGAGGAGGCAAATATTCCTCCAGGGCTGGAATATAATCTCGAGAAGTGAAATTCTGTGTTTCTCATCTTGATAAATTTCTCTTTAAAAACCTCACACCAGTTTTATATCAGCCTGTTTCAAGAGCTGCTATAAAAAATATCACCCATCAGAAAGAAGAGGACGTGTATGTAGGTTTCCTCAGACAGGTGAACCTGACTCCCTCCCAACTTCTTTCACCTCTTGGGATTAGATCTGAAACAGACCCATGGAGGATGGAATTCAGGATAATTCTGAATTCACTACACTCTGCTGTAATGACTGTGCCAGGCTGCAACAATTCAGAATTGATCCCTGGGACTCCCATCACCTCTCTTCTCTTTCAAAATAAATTTAACAGTTTAGAAACACAGACGAAGAGGACACACGCTCAGATACTGAAGAGGTAGGGGGAAAATGTTTTGAGAGTAGCATTTCTTTGAAGTTCAAAGGCACTTACACTTCCTGCTGTAAATGTGAACATTGGAAGAAGTATGATGGCCAGTTTTGCTTCTGGCATCTTCGTACACACAGCTGCAAGGACAGTCATTATAGCTCCTGACTGGAAATACAGGAAAATACATCAAAGCAATTTAAGATGTTACATAAGGGATAATACATTTTTCTGCATGTGAATCTGTTTTTCTTTTGGCTTTTATTTTCAAATGCAGGCCTGTGGTAAACATCAAAGTACAAAGCACCACAGAAAAGTTCAGAATAAAAATAAAACAAGACACCACTATTTAATTTCAATATCTGGAATTATAAATACTAGGGAAAAACATCCTTCAAATCCTCTTAAGTAATTAAGAAATACCCACTCCCAAATTTAAGATAATGATTTCTGTAAATATGCTTTTCCCCAAGTAAACCCTAGAAATCTAACATGTATTAATCAAGCACAGACACATCTAATGAAGGGACTCACTCTGAAGCGTATACAAAACCAAGGAAATTAACAGACGGACAGGGACAAAAATCTTTTGTCAATGAAACAAGTAATTCCTTGGACCGTAGTAAATTGACCATGGGCTTCTGTATCCCTGAAATAATCTCAACAGAAAGGCTCTGAATGCAGTAAACTCATGCAATGTGTGGTAATTTCAGTAAGTTCAGATCAGTGAGACTAAGGGAAAATAACTTGCTCCAGATATAGCTCATTCATAAGACAAAAGGACAATACACAGACAGCATTTCCAAAAGTTCTAGCACAGCTAAACAGTTTTTTTTTCATTTTAACAGAACAATGAGAATCTGACTTTGGGCTTTTATCAAAATTATTCAGTATAGTAAGTTAAGCCTTTAAAACCTGGCAAACGTCTAGGTTAACCTCAAATTTAATGCAAGTTAATTGTTTTAAAATGTTGTACTACTAAAAACATTTGTGAAGAACTGGCAGCTACATGAGCTCCTCAGCCTGCCTCATATTGTTCATCGGGTGAGACTTCTGGCAGGAGTGCTGCCCTTCCTGCACAGCATGCCCTACAACTTCCACTGCCATCGCATGCTGAGTTTGATTGTCTGATTACATTAGCCCTTCCCAAAGTATTCTATTTCTAATTAGAGAAGACTGCTACACAATTACGAAATACCATTTCTGCAAAAAAGTTACATAACTGATCTGCTCAGGGACAAGAGCTCCTGCTGTTCTGGACTCATTTACAACCCTCAGCATTAAGCATTAAGCAGAGGTAACATATCTGAAGAACAGGCAAGTTGTGGGACCAAAGAACCAGTTCGTACCTGGTTATTTGATTTTGGTAAAGCTTCCTAGTTTCCATTACCCCAGATATACTCTTGGCTTTTAAAGAGGTTAAAGAATACAGCAGGCTTTCAAATTGGCTTCAAAGCTCATTATCAGCCTCTCATACTCCAAGATACTTACAGCTCCAAGGGATGGTTCAAACCTTCCCGTGGCCATTTTAGCAGCATAACTGACAAAAGTGGAGATAACCCCTGAAAAAGAGAAATTACTACTGGAAATGATGGCAGCAATGCATACAAGCATCAGAAAGTACAAATTAACTGTCATCTTTTGTCACAAAAATTCCAAGAGACTGTATTAAGAGCTATTTTATTTGGGTAGTAAAGCAGGAGTTAAAACCAGATACGGTTTTACCATATTTCAAACCCCCATATCTTAAACCCACCAAAAATCTGTACAACAGCAAAGTGGTACTGCCTTTAGTATAAAGCAACGTGTGGACTGAACAATGGCCATCTGTCATCATACATCCATTAACCAAGCACACAGGTTACTTGTATAAACACATATTTATATTCTTTAAGTGTTGTAAATATATACATATTAAACATTACCAGCAGAAAGATACACTGCAATGAACTGCTCACAGCCCAGAAGAGAGACGATGCTGCTGGAAAAGCTCCATAGAACATACATGTTTGCTGCCATGTGGAAGAGAGAGAAGTGACTAAACGTAGAGAGCAGCATGGGAGAACACAAGGCTCCTAAAAAAGAGAAAAGCAATGCACATAAAGAAGTCAGTATTTCAATTGGCTTCAACCTATATGTCACATAGTCTAGAAATTTATCAAGAGACACTATAGGCTAATTATGCCTAGATTCTCAAATACAAGCTGCCTACTAAACCCAGCTATGGAACAAATTTCAAATTCCAAGCAATGCTTTTTGGAAAGGTAGAACATGAATCCCTAAGGTATGCAAGCTGTAGTAACAGTCTTAGTTACCTACTGAGGACTGTTTCATAGAAAACATTATCTTATGACATGTGTCCTATGCTTCGAAAAAGAAAAATGTCATTTTATTTATATACGTACATGGTGAAGGATTTTTAATACATGAGCAGCCATATAAAATTTGCAACAAAGATGAACTCAGAGAAAAAATAGTTTTCTTCTTTGAAAAAGCTACTAGCTCTCCTGACTGAAATGGCAGCCTTGAAAATGCAAATATGCCAATTAGCAGGTTTGAAGGTCAACATTATTTAAAATAGGAGTGTTTGGGGTGACATGCTCAGATTTGGGCAGCAGTTATCTTCAGCTTTGGAGTGCGTGGGGGGACTGGTTGGGTTTCCACGTTTTCAGCAGAAATTAAGAGGATAGCAGGAAGTACCTTACAAACACATTTGTCTCCTTGTCCTTTTAATTCTTTTCTCTGCTGTAGAAATTAAACCCCATTTTTCTGCCGTTAAATAGGACTAAATCTTTTTCCCTAGGTTAAAATCTTCAACACACTTCACACACAGTGAATGCCAAGTTGGTGCTTGGGTTTGTTTGGGTTTTCTTACTGTGGAAGGATTAAGGAAGGATTCTGACACAACCTACAGATCCAGGCTTGTCTACTGATGAAAGCACACGTGCATGTGACTGATGATGGTTCTGTCTGCATCCCACAGAACATTAAAGGGAGGAAATATTCACATTTGGGTCCAGTTTATGAATGGCATTATGTAGTACAGCTTATTTTCCTCCTTCGCTGAGTGGCTTGATGTGCACTCTGTCCAAGAAAGCAGTTCAGCTGATGTAACTGGGAAGAGCACCTCTCACCTTTATTCAGGCAGGAGCTGCATCCCACTGCATGCAGGAGAAGGCCAGATAGCAGTTTTGATGTTACAGTATTTAGAAAAGCACCAGATGTGTCTGTTTAAAAAACTGAGATCCATTACTCCTAACATTCTTCCTCTCAAACCATTTCCTGCCTAGACGGAATGAAGTGTTTGGGCATGACTGAGATTGCTTGTGGGTGATGGAGCTCTAAGTGAGCCACATGCCACCTGAGCCTTCTGCAATATCATCAGAGGTTCTATTACATCTCTGTGTAGGAAAGCCACCCAAATTATTGTTCACTTACTGGAGGATGGATTTGAGGTGAAATATGTAAACATAATCCGTCGCATGCCAGGCAGTCTCCACAAACAGAATACAAAGACATTTGCAGCTATAATACCTATCAAGAGGGGAAAAGACAGTATAAAAGCAAATTACAAATGTAACACGCCATAATGCTTACTGAAAGCAGGTATTTAAAAAGGCAGCTTGTAGAATTGTACTTTTTCTTCACAATTCCATTAAAAGCAATATCCACTTCTTACTTTGTATACAGTTCAGAAAAAGTAATGAAAAATATTGAAAGCTACATTTATATAGTGAAGTCTTTCACAAGTATGACATTTAATTGCAACTGTTCTAACATACAGTAAATAATCCAACACTCCAGAAAGATCTGTGCTGAGAAGGCTCAAGCTATGGTTTCAAAGTGCTATATTCTATTGCAGAATCAATGAAACAGGAGCCAGCCAAGAGGCCCCATTTCCTGCCCCTCTTGCTGTTTATTTCCAAATGCCAACAATCCACTGCACAGTTGCATTTAACTGCACAAGGGGAGAAGACTGGGGGAACCATACAATTACACAGAACACATCCTGTCCATTTCTGGGGGGAGCTTTGGTTTTAAGAAAATTGTAAAGATGAATTGGCATTGCTAGGGCATAGTGACCTTTGGGAGACAGAAAACACGCAGCTTTTTACATCACAGATGTTACTGCAATCTTAACTCTACTTTGAGTAAGAGTGTAAATTATTTGAAACACAATGAAAATGTATTATTTCTTGTTTAAAGTGCCTTCTCTATTTCTATCCAAGCATTTAGGTATTTAAAATGCTTTATAATAGCTGGAAACATTAAAGGTGAAAGTAACTGTTAAATGGCAGAGAAATAGCATTTAAGTAACCTTACACTAACAACCTGCTAATAAAGATTCAGTAAATACTAAATGTAGAATATGTAGCAGGAGATAGGGCTCAGCTATTGGATTCGAATCAAGTTCTCACCAATTCTGTTTCACACATTGCACTTATCTCAGGGATTTCAGCTGGCATTAGGCTAACCAATCAAAACTACATTATAACCAAAGGAAAGCTCAAAGACTAATTTTTTGCTGCTTTTCATACGTCATACTGAAAACATATAACCATTAGGGAATTTAATTCCCACATTTCAGTCGAATATATCCACCTATTTCTTCTAAAAGCATTTGCTATTTTTCATAATTCATGAGAAAAATATGGCTGGGGGAGGATTCTACTTAATCCTTCACACTCTCTCACACAGATGTACAGGAACTTTTTTAAGGCATACAAAAAATAGTTTGTGAGAAGGAAGTGTAGCAGAAACAGTGTATGTGCAGGTGTAAATTTACACATGCTTTGTGCCCAACAACCTAAACATGGTATGAAAGCCATCTGTTTTAATATACTGTACCTGTTTGCCATATTTCTCTTCCTGTGAATGTCTAATACTTGTAAGCTAACACAAACCTGTCACAGTCCGCTGACCCTCAGTCAGGTTATTCCACCAGCTGTTAACCTGAAACAGAATTGTTGTCCATCAATGCCACCACGAAGCACTTGCAATTTCAAAAACAGCCGTGTAAGCTTATACATCTTTAAGAATGGAAATCTGTGAAGTAAATCAGTTTCAATTTTTTTTTTTACTTCTGATTGCTTTAGCTTTTCAAGTTGACATTTCCTCACTGAAGAACAGCTATCTACCCTCCTTTTCAAAACATATCCCAATATGGGTGAAGAGTTTCTTCAAAAAGAATAGGGTTATATCCTTTTACACAACTCCAATGGGTTTACCCTGCTTGCATTAAACAAAGATCTAGCCCATAATGCTGACTTTAGCAGATTAGCCAAAGTTAGCATAAATCCTGCCTCCACTAAGCCTCACCCTAATGCTGTCTAACATCACACCACCCACCTTTGAGTGATTCCACTTTTGTGCCAGGATCACTTTTGCAGAGGTGGCTCACAAGATGTGGAATCCATTCCCCCTTGCGTCCAGTTCACCCAGCCCTCCTCCAAGTTTAAAACCCCTGAAAAAGTTTATTTTGAGCGCAGTCAGCCCACAGACAAATTGCACCCCCCTCTCCCTTCCTCAGCTTTTGTAATCATTTTGGACACGTATTTTGTTGCTACTTCAATGACCTTCCAACCACATTGATGGGGACAATGTCATAAAAATTATCTGCCGATTGGAGGCAGGGGATGTAATGCTGTATGAAACAAAGCATTCACTATTTGATATCTAAGTAACAACTTCATTGCAGATCTTGTTTAATTCTCTAGCAGAGGACAGTCTTCAGTATAAGAACTCTGAACAGACACGATTTTTCTAAAACACAAAGTTTATATGCCCTGAGAAACAACGGGGGGAATCCTGAACTCTTAGAAAACGAACTTACCCGTTGAAGATGGGGATTGGGAGTTTAAGCCTATTAACAACAGGGCAGTTTAGTTTTCGTTTTTGGACAGTTAATCACCAGATCTTCCCCTTCAGGTTTTGAAGGAAAACAAAAGTATAAAGGCATAATTATTTAAAAATATTAAGTGCTGATCATAATCTCCCCTGCAGTTCATATACACCAAGCAAGAAAGCATGCTGGGATAAAGGTAATTTTCTTTCTAGCAGCTTATACACGGTTCTGTGTTTTAGATTTTTGACCAAGACAGTACTGATAACACTGATGTTCTACATTTGGTGAATGTTGTTTGCAATAACATCAAGATCTTCTGCATTTCTCACTCTGCCGCTGCAGGTTGCAACAGGCTGGAAGGGGACACAACCAAGCAGATGACCTGAACTAACCAGAGGTATTCCTTACCAGACAATGCCATCCCCCCAAAAGAGGGGATTTCAGGTTTAACATATTTTTCTCATGAACTGGTTGGGCACTGGTCCTTCCACAGGAGACTGTGAGTGGCTGCCTATGCATCCCTTGTTTTCTTCTCTCTTCCCACACTTACTAAACAATTTTTTGGTGATTGTTTTATCTTTACCCCCAAGTTTTCTTGCTTTTCTTCTTCCCCCAGCCCACTGGGGTTTTGTGGGGGCCGTGAGCGAGGAGCCACATGGAGCTCTGCTGCCCACCAGGGTTATCCCACATGCCCATTTCTGTAGCAGTGCTGGTGTGCACCATACACATTCGAAAAAAACAGCTCCTGTGTGTCCTACCCAGGATCCTGAGCCTCTCCAGCTCCACGCTCAGCCCTACTTCCCTTGGACAAGCAGACCTGAAACAATATCAAGCCTGGTCTATCACAAGCCAGTAGTGACCTTGAAACAAACGCAAACATACATGAATGTTTAGGTTAGTTTTAAGTATAGTTAATTAAAAACTAAATAACTGATACTTTTGGGATGCCAACTAAATTTACAACAAATCTTGCAGCACTTATTTTGTTCTTGCTGCCCAAACGCAAAAGTACTTGTGTGGAAATGTCAGCTCTCTAAGTAAAAAAGCCTTCTAAAACCTCGTATTTTTAAGGGTTTAGAGGCTGAAAATATAAATGCATTTCAGAAGACAGGGCATTGAAAACTCATAAGCATAAGATTGAGAATTTAATCTAGTTCTGTCCTCTGGGAATTCACGTTCACTTTTGAGAGCACTTAAGATACAGCAAGAACATTTTTGGGTTTTTTTTTAATGGTTAAAAAGCAAACAGTATCTAGTTTAGACAAATAAATTTCTACTACTGACCTCTCTTTCCTGCAGTTCTGGGTGAAGACGGTATTTTTCTCTATTTTTCCACTATAACTTTTGCAGTGACATCGAGTTACAGTTTTCTAGAACTAATTCCATCAGTTTTCCTTGCAAGTCAACTTATCTACTGCAATTTTTTGAGAAGCCAATATTTCTCCAAGTCCCAAACCAGAAAACCCAGGACAAGCACGCGCTGTACAAACGATGCTGAGGGCAGAGGAGAGATGCGGCCGCGCCTGGCAGTCCCGCAGGGACCCGCCCCTGTGCGAGCAGCCCGGCTCTGCGTACCTGCTTTCTCAAGTCGCCTCTCTTCTGCGGCCGCATTTTATCCATCCAGTCCGCCCGAGCTTCCTCAAAGTAGGTCTGGACGCGCGACTTGAGCGACTCATACTGCCAGATGGCGGCAGAGCCGAAGGCCGAGCCTGTGAACTGGGCGACAGCGGACAGAGGCTCAGTGACCGCCCCAGCCCGCGGCCCGGCCGAGGCAGCCGGCCTAATGCCCCAGCCCGAGCGGGGCGAGCACGGCACCGCTGGCCGAGACACACGGATGGCAGAGCCCCGAAGCCGGAAAACACCTCTGAGAGCCTAAGGGCAAACGGCAAGGCAGCACCACCGCCGAGTTCACCGTGTCCTCGAGTGCCACATCCACGTGCATTCTGAACACTGTCAGGGATGGCGACGCCACCACTGCTCTGGGCAGCCTGTTTAAACGCTTTGCAACCCCTTCTGGTTTGTTTGTTGTTTTCTGGTTTTGGTTTTTTTTTTCCCCCCTAACATTTAATCTAAATCTCTCGTTGTGCATCTTGAGGCCATTTCCTCAGGTTTACTAAATGTTCTGTGTCACGGGATGATGCTTTATCAAAAAGGTTTACAAACAAAACTAGTCAATTAAATTACCGAGTTCACCAAAATGGAATGAAACCGGGTTACCTTTACAATATTTCCAGTGATTTAGCTTAAGTTCCTTTGTATTAGCTCAGTACAACGCCACAGCATTTGGCCCACGACCTCGCGTTAACTGTGAGGTAGCGAGAAGCGAAGCCCAGGAAGGAAGCGTTCCCCAGGGACAGATGGAACATGCTCCTCAGCGGCACAGCTCCCGGCCCGCAGCAGCCACTTACCCCCACGGTGAACAGGAGCGGCTTCACCAGGCGGCGCGGCGAGGGGCGGCCGGCGGCCGCGGTGGGCGACGGCGGGCAGAGGCTGCGGCGCGGGGACGGCGGCACGGGCCGCGCCTCGGCGGCGGCCGCCGGGGGCTCCTCGGGCCGCGGCCGCGCCCGGCGGAAACCCCGCCGCGGCTGCAGCAGCAGCACCGCCAGCCTGTGGGGGAAACACGCGAACCGTCAGCACCGCCCGCCCCAGCCGCCCCTTCCCTCCCTCACCCTCCCCGTGCCGCGCCGTGCCGCGCCGTGCCGTGCGGGCGGTACCTGTGCGGCCGCGGACCCGCGGCGCGGGCCCAGCACCGCCACGCCATGTTGGCGCCTCCCCGAGCGCTTCCGGGGCAGCCGGGCGACATCTTCCCGCCGATGGCGGGGGAGCCGCTCGGTCGCCGCGCGGCAAAGGGCGGCCCGGCTCCCCGCGGCTCCCGGGCCGCTTCGCACGGCGGGCGGATGGGCGCCCGCGCGGTTCCCGGCGCCGCCGCCGCCGGGGCTCAGCGGGCAGCGCCGCCGGGTCGGAGCCCCCCCCCCCCGGGCCGCCATGTCGGGTGGGTGGTGCCTGCTGTGCCGCCATGATGAGCGTGGCAGCGCCTTCGCCGCCGCGGCGCCCTCGGTGAGCAGCGCTGCGCCGGGGAACCAGGGGTTGCCGTGTTTGCACAGAACATGCTGAGCTGGACAGGACCCACAAGGATCATCGAGTCCAACCACTGGCTCCGCACAGGAGCGTCCCTAAGAATCCCACCATATACCCCTCAGTGTTGTCCAAATCCTCCTTGAACTCTGTCAGGCGTGATAATGTGGCCACTTCCTTGGAGAACCTATTCCAGTGCCCAGCCACCCTCTGAATGAAGAGCCTTTTTCTAATATCCATCCTAAACCTGCCCTGACACAACCTCAGGCCATTCCCTCACCTCCTGTCACTGTCCCTCCTCACGAGGAGGTTGCAGACCGCCACGAGGTCTCCCCTCGGTTTCCTCCAGGCTGAACAGACCAAGGGTCCTCAGTCTCTTCTCATATGGCTTCTCGAGGCTCTTCTCCATCCCTGTGGCCCTCCTTTGGACAGTTACAAGTAGCTTAATGTGTTTTTTATATAGCGTTGCCCCAAATTCCCTGCAGGATCCGGGGTGAGGCCGTCTCCGAGCAGGGCAGACCGGAACGATCCCCGGTCTGGCCTGGCTGGCGATGCTGTGCCTGCTGCCCCTCAGGACACAGCTGGCCCTCCTGGTTGCCAGGGCACTGCTGATTCATATTCAACTGGCCATTGACCAGGATCCCCAGGTCCCCTTCTGTGGCACTGCTTTCCAGGGTCTTGTTCCCCAGTTTGCAGGTACGTTGGAGTTGTCCCATCCCAGGCGCAAAATCCGGCACTTCCCCTTTTTAAACTTCAAACAGCTGGTGACTGCCCAGCCCTCTGATTTATCAAGGTGTCTCTGCATGGCTGATTTATTGTATTGCTCTCTAGAAGCCTTATGGAGTAGGCAGAGCCTGTTTCCTCCTAGCCTGCAGCATCCCAGGAGGCAAGGTGAAGGCTGGAGCTGCTGCCTCAGCATTGCCTTGCTCCGTGTGTGGCCCCACATCACATTGCCACACCTCAGCACCTTCCCTCCCTGAGCTCCTTCACCCTGCCCTGCCTCACCCCACCCCACCCCACCCCACCTCAGCTCAGCTCACCACTGGGCTGCTCCAGCAAAGGGCTGCTGGACGACCAGATTCCCACCCCACCACCTCCTCCCAGGCTCTTCCCTGTATCTGTAGCAAGAACAGTTTAGCCAGCAGGACCAGGGAAGTGACCATCCCCTGTGCTCGGCATGAGTGAAGCCACATCTCGAGTTCTGCCTGCAGTTTTGGGCCCTTCACTTTAAAAAGGACATTGGAGTGTGTCCAGCAAGGGGCACCAAGGCACGTGAGGGGTTTAGAAAACTTGTCTTATGAGTAGTGGCTGAGGGAGCTGGGGTTGTTCAGTCTCCAGGAGCTCGGGAGGGACCTCCTTGCTCTGTGCAGCTCCCTGGCAGGAGGCTGTAGTGAGATGGGGCCTGTCTCTTCTGCACGTCTGCAGTGAGAGGACCAGAGGAAATGGCTTTAAGCTGAGGCGGGAGAATCAGATTAAATATTAGAAACATATTTTTCCCTGTTCGGGAGGTCAGGCATCATCAGAACATGTTGCCATGGAGGTGGTGGAGGTGCTCCAAAGGTGTCTGGACCTGGTGCTGGATGATGTGGACAAGTGGCTTAGGGGTACAACAGCAGTACTGGGTGGACAGTTGGACTGGAGGATCTGAAAGATCTCTTCCAACCTTGGTGATTCTATGATTCTGTAGTTAGCCCCACACACCTGAGCAGGTGCCACAGTTGCCCTGTGGTCCCCTTGCTGCCGGCTTGGGCTCCTGCTCTCTGGCACTGTGCTGCTCTTCCCAGCACCACCTCCACGCCAGCAAAGCTCTGCAGGGCTGGAGAGCTGTTAGCAAAAAACAGTCCGCTGTACACACTGCCAGCCTCCTGAAATTAAATGGGAAAAGAAAACAGGGGTTTGCTTTGAAAGTAGCTTGCAAGTCTGAAGAACTTGGGTGCACCTTCCTGGTTGCCTGTTTTGCTGTGGAGATAATCGTGGAGACAGCAAAGCCGCCTACACGATGCCAGTCATGCCTGGGCTGCCAGGCAGAGTGCAGAGCTGCCAAAATCCAGCAGCAGAATAAACAGTGCTTTATCTCAAGGCTGCACGTGGAGGGCGAGAGGCAGCAGTCACGTATGGCAGCAGGAAAAGTTCTGCACAGGTGCGAGGAACATGCTCCACAGCAGTGTCGTGCAAATTCCAGCTCTGCATATTGCTTTGTTGTGACTGGGTAAGGCTTGGGTTACCTGACCCAACACTGAAACTCTGCATTAGCGGGAGGTTGGTGGCCCCTTCCAACCCAAGTTATTCTGCAGTTTGTTGTGTGAAGGCAAAGTTAATAGCAAGATGAGAGTGATCTGCGTATTGTAATTGCAAGTGGCTATAAGACTGATTAGGTTATTAAGATGTTATGACAACTTCAGGAACAAAGTTAGAAAGTCATATTCTTTTATTCTTTGGAAGTGGTGGGAAATTCGTTAACATAGTTCCTCTTTGGTTTTTTGTTTTGGTTTTTTTTGTTTGTTTTTGTTTTGGTTTTTTATTTGTTTTGTTTTTGTTTGTTGTGTTCCTTTTTTTTTTTTTTTTTTTTTTTGGCTAACTAGTAGTGGAAAGAGTTTGCCTTCTCACCCCAAGGTCAGACTCTGACCAGAGAAAACCTCTGTGAATTGTAGTGAGAAACTGCTTTAAGTGGTTTAGTACCATATTTAAATTTGCATTTTATCTCTTTCTGATTGCGCTGGTGGCCATGGGTCAGCCTCAGAATTTGCCTGAAGTCAGTGATTAGTAGGTTCAAAGACATATATTGCTGATGTTAGAAATGTATATATACAAACGAAACCAGTGTAATCAATGCTCTTTCTCTGTTTTTCTATGTAACAACATGAAAACAAAGTAAAAGAGGTTTTTAACTTTCTATTTTAGACACTTTTACCACTAATTTTTGTTCCAAAGACCTTATCAACAGTAATTTGTTTATTTAAGTGACTTCAATATTTTTCTTTGCTAACCCTTCCTGCGCTGTGTTCAAACCAGGTACATTTTGGCTGTTCTGTTTTTAATGTTTTGCTCCCCCAGAGTTTATTTTTATCACATTAGAGCTCTTACCTGCTTATGGCCTGTGTGTGTACTTTGTGAGGGATGATGCTCTGGACTTTGTGTTTTTATTTGTGTTTGGTTTATTGTCATTCTCCTTTGGACAGCTGCAATGCATGCTTGCTATCAACTGTGCCATCACTTCAAACTTATAAACATGACATTGTGTGACAGCTGGTACAATCAGGTCCTGTAGGTAGGATGTCCATGGAACGGGTTGAAAAGGGATGGATGTGCTGTTGGAATAAAATATTATCTGGCCAATCCCATGGGGTTTGTGTGGTAGCAACAGGGTCAGGAAGGGGTGAGTGAGGGTGGCTCCTTGAGACAGAGGAAGGTAAAGAGAGGAGCAACTGCAGCACCAAAGTGGCTGCAGAGCTGTCCCAGGCTGCCAGACCCCCTTTGGCCGTGAGCCCAGGGGGTCTGTCCTGCCTCGGGCTGTGGCTGCACTCACAAACAGTTTAGTTTGGTAATGGCATCCAGCTGTGTATTTCTTCTTTAGGATGCATCTTAAAACAAATGCATAAAAAATTTCTGATAAAACAGCCATTGTGGAAGTTGTAGCAATGTTTCTGCAGTACTTTGCACTCTGATGGTGCTTGGGCAGCTCAGTGGCCCTGACAAAGCAAATTGTATGCCAGGTTAATCTGAGTATATTTGGTACCTACATCAATTTCTGGTAATTTTTCCTTTCACTGACTCTTTGCTATAGCGAAAAGCCGTGCCAAATCTTTGGCATGGCAAACAGTTGGACATATGCAATAGTTGGACAGAGCTTTGGCCCTGGGTCCTTGATTTTTAGAATGGGGCAAAGGTCCTAAAGAGTACAAAACTTTCACTTGGGTGATCGAATCGGTCCTCACAAAGTGCTGACACTAGTATCTAGCAGGAAGGCAGAGGAAAGGGGTTAGAAGCATACCATAAACGTGAGTATCACAATTTATCTTGCTTTAAATTTGTATTGGTAGATATTGTAATTGGGAGATGAGTAATTTACTAAAGCATGTGATAGTTTTCGTTTTTAAATGAATTTTGAGTTAGCAAACAAGTGACAAATGGATGAAACATTGCAAATTAAAATTAGAGAATTCTTTGGTTGTGTCCTCTGGTTTTGCTGTGTTTGTATTTTTTGTGGTAAACGTGTACAATAATAAAAGCTTTCCTAAGAAGATAATGTACAGAATATTCAATTATCCCAGTTACTTAATGGGATTTAGATTCCAGCTCTACAGTTCCCTTGTGTGATATATTATTTTGTAGGTAGGCTTTTTTTTTTGTTACGTTTTTGCAAAGGTCAGGCTTGTGTAAAGGTAACTCCATACACTGTGTGTGTATGAACTGTTTCAACAGGTTTCTGACACTCGAGATTTTGGGAAACCTCTTTGAAGAAACCTTGTGTCACAATGGCATCATCCTGTCTGCAGATCTGTGCATTGCTGCTGGCTTTAGCAGGATTCACCACACTAGTTGTTACTACCATGTCCAGCAGATGGAAAGTGCTGGACACCACGGCAGAGCTGGTTGCTGCAGACTGGGTTTCTGAAGGGCTTTGGATGGACTGTGCAGCAACTGCTGTTGGATCAGTAGAGTGCAAGAAATTTCTCTACATGCTGAGTTCAGACCGTAAGTGGTCAAGGCATATGTTTATAAAATCCAAGGATGGGGTTCTATTCCTTCTTTCTGGACAGTGTGTTTGGAGCCTGGGGGGCACAGAGTGCAGTTGTCCCAGAGGGTCTAGTATGGCCAAGTTGCAGACAAGTTAAAGGGCCACCATGAAACCAGTGTTCACCCTGCAGTTCAGCTCAGTCACTGCTGTGGCTTTGCTGCCCTCTCTGGTGTGTTGACATAGAGGTATGGGTGACATACAGTAAATCTGAGAATTTTTTTCAAATAGTTTTGGAAGAAATAGCATCTTTTCACTCAGCCTAGTTCTTCAACACAAGCAGATCATAGATCCATGAGCACTGGTGTTTGTTTGTGCTCTGGTGTGAGACAGGAGTTATTAGATATTCCAGAACTGGTTTGAAACCTTGTGCTAAACCTGTGTACTTAGGTATTTTTTCTGGAATTTCTCAGAGGCGGTGAGCTTAGACTGAAATACATCTGTGCAATGGATGCTTCTGTGTTTTCTAGGGTCGACCATGCTAGCAGGGTAGTTTATCTGCAGTTAGAAAGAGAAGAAATGTCTCAGTAGGGGCTGGAAAGTATTTGTTTGAATAGTTCTGGATTTAAAAAATATTTTTCTGTAAACACTATCTTTATGGTAAAGGACTGGGAAGGACTGACATTGAAGTTTTTTCCTCAGCAAACTAAGTGTAGGAACAGTAACACTGTAATATCTGGAAATGGTATTTTGTTTAGCTTTCTGTCTTAAATAGAACCTTGCATTTATTTTACAACTTTCAGTTTTGTGCAGTCACGTTATGAGCGATGTTAATATCATTTCTTCAAGTCTTCCGTGCTTTATAGGTTCCTGATTGCTGTCGTTGCTCTTTGTCTGGACGTGTCACAGACTATGAACCTTGTTTTTCTTGACACAGATGTGGACTTCCCTGGAGTCAGGGCTGCCTAACTGTCAGGCAGGTGTCTAAAGGGTGAGAGTTTAACTCTCAGGATTCGGCATGTTCATGGTTCGTCCACAGGGCCCTCGCTTTGGCAGCATCTGCCTCCATAATGAGGATGCCAGTTTAACAACAAGTATCAGCATCCCATAATGAGGCCACAGTTTGTAGCCTCAAAAGGAGGCCAGTCATGTGCTTCCAAGGATATAAAAAACGTTGCTCATTGCATCAGATGCAATGTCAGCTTTTCACATCATCTGGTACCCGTTCAGCTCCTCACCAGGGCCTTCTCTGTGTAGATACCAGGATGCCTTAGGTTTCTGGAAATCAGAGTGATGAGATGGGGCCAACAATGACGGCGTTTGATTCACCTGACTGGGTTAGAGCAAGCCCACAGGAAAGCTCCCAAGCTGTGGAAGGTGCTGATGTGAAGCTCTCAACACCAACTCTTAAGCCCTGCTGATGCAGAGCAATACTGGCTGTTATGCCGATTGCTTGACAAGCTACAGTTTACAAAATTTAGTGAAGAATAGCCTTATGTTCTTTAACACATTGGGGAGTGATTTTCTGAAGGGAATTATTAAAATGCCTGGTGCTGCACAGGAAAACTCTGCAGTTTAGTCTTTTCTGTTAATGTGTGTGCTTTCTGACTGCCTGTTGAAATACATTTCTTAACTAGGAAGGGATTTTTAAAAAATTATACTCCTAGTTTTTTTATTTCTATCCTTGGCAGCAGTATAACAGTCGGGGACACTTGATTCAAGGTCCCAACTGTCTCACCTTTGAAAGTGCTGTCAGCAGAAGTGATCGCTGAGATCACCAGCATAGCACCAGCGTATGAGTAAATTAGCTGGAAACTCTTTGAAGGGCTTTTAATGAAATGCAGATACTCCAGGGTACTGGTACAGTGTGTTCATTTTACTATGCCATCATTTGTCAAGTTGCAGTGACTTAGCAGAAGGAGGGAATCCTGTAACAGTCACCTGAGACCAATTCTTACCATACGCTATCTGGTTTCCTTAAAAGATTGCAAGTTTAGAGCTGCACGGGGTCACACAGCCAAATATGGTCTTGTTTAAATCTATGGCAGCGATCCTCTTGGCTGCCATGGAGCCAAAATGTCATCCTGGCACTGCAGTACCTTTGGGCAGCTGAACCTACTACCTACAGCAGCAGCTCGAAGTGACCAGTGAATTTTGATGAAAACCAACAAATACCTGTTAGGGGCAAGTTGTGGCTCTTTCAAAGGCTAATCCTTCTGGTGGTGTTTACATAAATGCTGTGGATCTGTTACCACGTTGCATCATAGCAGAATTATTTTATGAAGAAACTCTGACTCCATTTCCTGGAGATAAGAGCGGGTTATCACTGCAAGAGATGGTTAACCCTGTTTGCATCCACAAGTACTTTAAAGTATTAGCATGAGTGGGTGACGTGAATTGAGTCTATGATTCTGTCTTGCCAAGAGCAGAAGCAACTAAACGGAGTTTAACATATGCTTTGCCTAGAATCGCTTCTTTTTAATCCTAAGGCATTCTAACAAACAGATGCAATTTGCTGAAATGTATTATTTTTCTTATACCTGTTTTTCTTCATAATTTTCTTCCTTTTGAGACAGGTCTGTCACACTAGCTCCTTAATTTCCTTATATTTCAGTTCCATGATACAGACATTATTACAATTGTAATATATTGTACAATTGTACAGCGTAAGTGGGACTGTTTTTAAGACTGAATGTGTTTAGCTATAGATCAATGGACAGTAAAATATTAAAGGAAACCACTCATCCATAAACTTAACCTTCCTGAAAGAAGCTGGCAGTAGAGTTGTTGTGGATTACTTATGACCATAACTCCAAAAACTCTGCTAAATTTTCTAGCAGAAGTATAAAGCTTCTGTTCTCAAGCTGTTTTATGTTTGAATCCTCAAGAAAATACTACACAAAAGCTTTTTGATTTGACAGCAATAATAAAATTACAAGCATTTTTAATCTAGTGTAAAATCTAGTTGACTTCAGAAAAGAGACAGAAATAAAATATTTGCCATTTGCCTATATCATCAGTCTTACACAGTATTTTTGTAGAAATATTGACTGGAGTTTCTAGGCTGAGGAGGAGGATAGGCTCATTTTCCACTTCCTATTAGAAAAAGAATTATTATTGTAACTTTTTTTACACACTAATATCTTTATCATGAACTGCTCCCACTTCTTATTGTCATGCCCAGTAAGCCTTATCTATGGGGAAAGAGCAAAGGGCAAAGGTAGACTCATTTTGGAGTGAAACCCAGAGATAAAACAGCAAGGAGGCTTCTGAAAGGCTTCACTTGATTGTAATCTAATTATAAGGATATTTAACTGTTACTACTCACAAGCATGACTGCTGCGTTGGAAATTGTTGGCTTTATTTTGTGCTTGGGTGGCTTGGCAGTTATTGGAGCTACTTTGCCAAACAATTACTGGAAAGTCTCTAGTATACATGGTTCTGTGATCACAACATCTACATTGTATGAAAACCTGTGGAAGAGCTGTGCAGAAGACAGCACTGGAGTATCCAACTGCAGGAATTTTGACTCCATGCTTGCACTGCCTGGTAGGTGACTTTGTGCAGCCTTGTTTATATTGCTTAAAAGCTTATTGGCAAAAAAAAGTAGTAAGGCTTTTGTTTTGGTAATCTAGTTATTCTGGAAAATAACTGGCCAAGAAGGACTTTGTGGGCTGAAGTAATAAAAATCTCTCAAGCAGCAGAACGTGTCAGGCATGTTAGGAAAGGCTATAAAATAAGGCAAATGAAGTCGGTTCATCAAGCGTTTAACAGGCATTTAAAGGGGGTTGTAATCTCTGGCATCTCGTGGGATGTCTTAGTCGGAGACCTTTTTAAACTATTTATTTATTTGGAATTATTGTGTCCACCTTCTTTTGCAATGCTTCATAGTTAATGTACCGTAGCCGGAGATTTTTCATGTAGTAGGAAATACCAGTTTTAGCTGCGAAGTTTTTGTGAGTTGAGACTGAAAATTGTAGATAATCCAAGAAATACATGATTATATGTTATACATGTTATAACATATTATATTATAACCTATAGAAGGAGTGTATGCTATTAATTAATACATGATTAGGCTCGTTAACTAATGCTAACTACTGTCAGGGCTTGTTAACTAAAGTCTATTTGGATGTGGTTTTAAATATCAAGAAATTTAGATCTGCTGGCCCCCGGCCTCTCTATCAATCTTCAACGTAATTGTGGTTGTCCTCAAATGCCCAACTAGGCAATATTCTGTGGGTAGTAAGCATGTTTATAGTCAGCAAAGCTATTTTTTATTAATCTTGAATAATTCAGTATGTAGATACTTATTCGGAATAAAAACACATTCCTTCTAGCTGAATCGGCCCTAGGAGGTGGCTAAACTAAAGAGGTAGGAGGATACTCCTAATCTGCAGAATGTGTAATATAGGATTAGTGGGAATGAAGTGTTAAATTCACTTTCTCCCTCGATCTGAAGTAAAGGCTTGTTCTTGACCAGCTCTAACACTCGCGTAGCAATTCTCTGGAACTGTGTCCAGTATTTAGGGAATAATCTGTTCTTTTCATCTTTCAGTCTTCTCTAACAATTGCTTTTAGAATGTGTGTGTGTGTGTATGAAGAGGAGCATAACCCTATTTAAACATCTTAGCCTCAGGAACAGCCGAATCATTCCAGGACATTATCCTCTTCAGAGCACTAATGTCAATGTGCACCAGCACTGCTGGACTTGATGATCTGAGAGATCTTTGCCAGCCTCAATGATTCTGTGATTTTATTTGGTTCTTGTAAAAACCACTCCAAGGGCTGGTTTGTAGGTTACTGCCGCTGACTCCAGACAGCATCTTGTCATTGATGTGTTGACATGGGGTGTTTCCTCTGAGAGTATGTGCAGGTTTGGGCCATGGGCCCGCAGGAGATCAGCATCTGGAGTAAAATAGTGGGTTTGAGAGAACCTGGTGGGGGTCAGAAAAGAGCGCCATGAGTGTTAAAGCAAACAGAACAGAAGGCAAGCAACTGCAGGGCTCCTGAGAGCTACAGATGATAACTTGGAGTCAGCAGGAAGGAGAAAAGGGGCCAGAAAGTAAATGACTGGTTCAGACTCTGAAGTGAATTTGTGAAGATTAGGTTTGATCTGTTGAAGAGGAAATCAGTCCTGCAGTTGAGAAGATGGCAGTATAGTTGAGGGGTAAAGGCAGGAGGAAGGGGAAGGGAAAAACAGCTTGCAAAACTGTGAAGATAAAACATTTTTAGGAAGAAAAGCTGAAAAAGAAAAGTCAGAAGACACTGGATGGTATTAACAGTTGAAAGGACAGCTGGGCAAAGCAGGAAAGAGGAAGAAAATGGGTTTGGTAACAACAAGGGCTCAGCAGACAGTGGGACCTTTGAGAAATATCCATAGCTTTTGCAGGTATGAACCAAGGCAGATTAAAAATTACCATGGTCAGTTTAGGTGTGTTTCAAATTCCTGTTCAGAAACTTAGTTGAAACTGCTGCGAGGATGCCAGGGACTGGAGGGACGGCAAAAAGAAAAAACAAAAGTGTCTTTGTTACCTCCCATCAGAAGGACAGTGAAGGTTTTCCACAAAAGTTTCCTTATTGGCATCTGAGCTGTGTGGAATATTCTGAGTTTTGCTTTATGTATGGGAAAAGCCAGACTTGGTTCTTTTAAACCAATTTAATTTTAGTTGACTAAACCATTAGCCTAAATGACAAATATTTGAAGTGAGGAGCTTATTAAATGCAATATTGCACAAGATTAAAACCATGACTGGCTACTGGATATAGCTAGCACTGTCTGTCTAGTCGCTACTAAGTCAAACATTTGATATAAGTACTTGCCAAAGCTTTGTAAACTTCCTCCTCCCCCCCCCCCCCCCCCCCTTCTTTTTAAGGTTCCATAGGTGTTTTTTCTAATGACAGGATTTGGGGATAATTTCTTACAATTGGTGTGCACTAATACAATGAACTGACTTTGTATCTCGTTAAATAAGCTATGTTTAAAATTAAAAATGGAGTTTCTGAATTGTGAACTGATGTCCTCAGTTAAGGTTGTTGAGGTTATGGTATTGTGGTAGAGTTGTATGAAATCCCTTTCCCATTGGATTGCAAGCAAGGGTATGCTTGTGTGTCCTGGAAAGACATGGGGAGTCCCATGTGACACTGCAGGAGTCCCCAAGACCTGAAATGTGAGTTGTTGGGCCTTGCTGGTGATTGCCATGGCATAAGATCCCAAACCTGAAAGCAGCACTGTTGAGCACTTACCTTAACAGTATCTTCTGCAGGCAAAACCCTTGAACTGTTAATGGATTTTTGAAGGGTCTTTCCACTTTTACTACTATCTTCATCTTTTTCCATGAAAATTTTAAATATGGTGCTTAACAAAGCATTAACTTCATCACATGATTTTAGCCTTTAGTTCTGTATGTTTATCTCACGAGTGCTTATTGCTATCTTTGGTAACACTTAAGCTTGTAGGAACAGTACTCTTAAGCCACATTAGGCTGAGTTGGAGGGTGAGTATCACTTTGCCTCCTGTCTCTGTCTGATTTTTGTTGTCTGGAGAGTTACAACTCACTCCGCTACAGAACTAGACAGCAGGTTATAGTGGAGGACGTAGAGGTGGTCTGGGAGAAAGAGCTTGAATGTTGGCATCAATGATGTGAGTGTCCAGGATGATTCAAATTGTAGAGTCATAGAATCATTTAGGTTGGGAGAGAACTTAAAGATAATCAAGTCAACAAAGTTGGCAGTTGTGACCCTGCCAGGTTGTGACGCTTGGCATGTTTACTCACAACAAAGGTGCCGAAATGCCATTTGACCTGGAGCCTGCCAAATGCAGGGTGCCATTTTAAAGGAGCCCAAAGTCCCTGTTTGACCTTCTTTCTTAGGCTGATTAATAATCATCTACTCCTGGTTTTTATGCAATTGATACCTAGATGTGAAGACCAGGAGCTTGAAGGATGCAGAATTACCAGCAGACCCCAATACCTACAGATTCCCCAATGTGCCCACAGCAGCTGGAACCTCTCCACAGGAAAATGTCTTAGGGAGGAGTGCTGCAGCTCTCAGATGCACTCACCTCCTGTTTGTTACACCGAGTGCACTGCTAACTTGAGCAGAGTTCTTCCCTATCTCTCCCTGGAAGCAGCAAAGCCGGCACCTTTCTCCAGTGCCTCAGTAGTGCCAGAGCCTTGCACACCTTGACTATGACCTGGATTTCAGATGTGTCCTGTGCACTCAGCTGTACAGGTGTCAGGAATTCAGACAGACTTGTGAGTAGGAGACTTCCTCCTGCTCCTGCAAATGACCATGTATACCACTAGGCATTTTCACAGGAATGTCAAGGATGTAGTTTTTCAGGATTTACTAAAGACCCAAGAGGATTTAGTGAGCTTATAAAGTGTAGGCATAGTTCAACTCTCAGATCTGTTTGACTTGAAGGCTAAACACACTTGGGTTTGGAGGCTTCCCTGAACCATATGACAAAGTTGGACAAGATTCACTCATTACTGCACCTGTTAATTTTGTCACTTCCTCTAATCACTTTTATTTTTTCAGCACAAGATTAATGTAATTTCTGTGTAGATCCTGATTTGTTTTCTCTTTTTCTGTCTTAGCTCACATTCAGGCATGCCGTGCCCTGATGATTATTTCCATCCTTTTGGGATTCTTGGCTGCAGTGCTCTCACTGCTTGGTATGAAGTGCACAAACATTGGGTTGAGCGATGAAGATGGAAAAATGAAGTTTACTGTCACAGGAGGATTTCTTTTTATTTTAGCAGGTAATGTCAAGGCTGAAATGAGAGCAGTATTGATACTTTGTATTGCTTTCACAGCCAGACTAAATGAAATAAACTTGTTCTTGGTTTAAATCTGTTACAGCCATTAATAGAATCATTCACCGGTGTGCTGTTTAAACTTTTTCTGGTAGGTCTCTGCTCCATGGTGGCTATTTCTTGGTATGCTGCAATGGTTACTGCTCAGTTTTTCAACCAACTATACGCTGGAACCAAGTAAGTTAATGTATCTGTCATACCAACCTCCATCCTGTGTTAGACAGCTGCACTAACCTCAGCCGCTCCAGAGTCTCAGAACCTGGATGGATCCCATTATCCAGTCCTACAGGAGGGAGAAAATGTACTCAGGGAATCTTTTCACCTCAGAGATGTTGGTGGGGAGGGAGGAGAGTTCTTTTCTGGAAGAGTTAGTGAATGTGTGAGGAATACCAGCTCCGCATCTGAGGGGGTTTTGTACTGTGTTTGCATTTTCTTGAGCAACTCAAGTGCGTATCTCAATGTTATGAAGAAGAAAAGGTAAAATTCTTAATCTGCTTTGGCATTTAGACCAAAAGAGGTACAAAACTCAAGTTCTGGCTAGAATAAAGTACCTCAGATGTACATGCAAGGGAAAATCGCATCAGTGTATTAGTGACCTGCAGAGAAATCTGCTGCCTGTCTTCTATATGTCTATATATTAACAGCTCAACATTTTTTTGTCTTACGAGTTAAAATGAGGCAAAATTTGTGGGATTATCAGCTAGTGAAGTTGCATACAAACAAGTTTCGAGGTATAAAAGCCCCTGCTCTTTGTCTGTTATAAAAGTAATAGTTGTCAAAACCAAATAGCAGCTTATGGCACTTTATCTAGGTGCCCTGTTTAGCAATGAGGAACAGGAGTAGGGGTGACTGGGCCTCTCCTTCAGAGAGGGGGAAAAGTAGAGGGAAACATCCTGTCTGTGGAATATGAGACATCTATAATATACTTCTACCAAGTATATAACTCATAGATCAGTAAACTTTAAATTGTTAGTTGCTAGGATTGTATTTGAGGTGTTTTGTAAGTTCCTGCCCAGGAATCAGTTCAGGGAAGTCACAGGTGAAGTGCTTTGTGATAAATCAAAGTACTTTAGGCAATTGCTTTTGTTGTATGTCAGTTTTCCCTGTGTTTTCTATGAAGTGCTTAGAAAGAAATTGTATTTGTGCAGTTACTTTTTGTTGCTTTATATCCCCTTGAGAGAACTATATGAAGGGTAATAAATACATTAGAGAACTGCAACAACTGTTGATAAGGAATTTCGGTTAGTCGGATAGTTGGTGTGTTTTATAGTTACCTGCTATAGCTTTGGGGCTTCTACATCAATGCCTGTTAATCAGTTACCAGGTGGTTTGCATTCAGTAGCTAAAGAATTTTTTTTTTTTTTAATATCTAAACTTCATGTTTAAGCTATTGATTCACTGAGCACTTCTTAGATCAATTAAGTTTGATCATTGGTAAAGCTGGACATGGAGTCTGTGAGGCAGGTTTAAATTCGATTGCATGCCAGTATTGATTTTCACTCTTAAGAGAATGGCAAATCTGTTTTTTCAGATTGCATTTTTTTGGTCTGACATCAGCAAATTAGTGAAGTTGACCTCTGCTAATTCTGAGAGGAGTTTCTCCTACAGCTCTGAAGGCAAACTAAGTTTTGCAGATGTCTCCTATATACTTTGCTTTGGTACATAGGAGACTGGTGAGCAGAAATTATTGCAGGCACTGGGCAATGTGCAATTTGTACTCCTGGGTTTTTTTGATATTGACTCTCTGCTTGTTCCATGTTTGGAAGTACCTAAACCAGTGGCTCCCATGTGCGATGAGAACAGGGAGAGCTGTGAACCTGTGTAAACCTCTGAAACCCTCCTGTTAGCAATGAATTCCACAGTCAGGAGCTTTGACACTTTTAAGTAATTGTGTTTCCAAGTGGAAAAACCCACAAATCTCTGGTTCCATGCTACCTTCAATGCAGTCCATGACACTTATTTTGCCCTTACATTGGGTATCTCAGACCACAGATGTGCAGGTAGATTGTGGATATATATTTTTGTCTGATCATAGAAATTTGTTTTCCTCTTTTTATGAAACTCCTGCCAGACTTTTCCAGACTCAGTTGTCTCTAGTCTTCGGGACAAATTCATTATCAATGAATTTCTTGGACTGGACTAGGGGGTTTCCTGAAAGGTATAGTTTTGTACAGTAAAATAGGGAACTATTCTTTTTCAGCCTGGGACATTCATAAATGCTTTTCAGCCATACAACCACAGAGGGTGCTGGATATCCTTTAGGATATCTGAGTTTGAGAACTAGCCCTATACAACCAGTAAGTGACCTAGTGTTGAGTCCACAGAAAACTGATGTCTGTGGTCAGCATTTTCTCAGCATATAGACAGGAAGATCTGAATCATTCAGTTTCACAAAATCATTCCAACGACACAGACAATAAAAGGGTAAAATAAGTGTTGTGGATTGTACAGGTTTGTCATTATTATTTATTATTAACAATTTGTTAAATATCCACAATTATTTATTGCTACTTATCTTTATGTTGCTTCGTACTCTCTGTACTGCCACTAATTTGGCAGAGCAACTCTATACAAATAAGAGTTTTACTGAGCAGACACAAAGCCAGATCTGTTCTCTGTAAACTGCTGAAGTGCCTTTCAGTTAGCTGATTTCTACGCAGATTAGAATTTGTTTGCATGGCTTTTTGATCCTGTTATAAGTTGTTTCCATAAAATCTTTCATGTTTCAGGTATGAACTAGGAGAAGGTCTGTACTTAGGCTGGGCTGGATCTATCCTTTATATACTTGGTGGGATCTTACTGGCCTGTTCATGCAGAGGGAAGGAAAAACCCAGTTACAGGTAATCTTGGATTCGTCAGTTGAAGCAGTAGCTGTCAATCACATACCACTTTCTCTCTGTGCACTATTCTGTCTCTCTCTCCCCCCCTGGTATCAATATGTTTAAATTACAAACAGTGCCATGCTATGGCCTGTCGCAGACTGGTGATGGCAGGGGATGCTGTACCCCCCAGACAGGGTACTTGAGGCATCACCATCAGCAGTCACCTCTAACTTGTATTTGATAATTCTGGGCACTGCTGATGGTGAAAATGTGCAGTGAAGGAGCACACTGTCACTGAAAGAAAAGTATATAAAACCTCATGATGTATTAAGATCCAGTTTCTCTGCAGCACTCACTGTGAGTAAAATATTCAAACACTGTTCAATTTGCAGAAAGTGTAAAGGCATTTCCCAAAGCACATGGAATTGATCAGTAGAAACATGTTCTTTTTCTTGTCCTTTATGGAAATGACTTGTCGCACATCAAATTGGGAAAGGTGAGATTTCTGGCTTCAATATTTAACCTTTCCTACATTTTTGTTTCAGTCTTAAATTTTGATACGTACAGAAGACCTCTTTGAAGCAGAGGGATGAAATAGGCAGAAATAGCAGAGGTCCATGTCTACCAGAACTCAAATAGCTTGGAGGTTGTACTGGCTAAGCTTGAGAGGATTATAATATGCAAGAAGAAGCATATTGACTGTTAGTGTATTTAATCTTAGGAAAATTTTATCAAAATGTAGTAAGTGAGTGTTCCTCTGATACTCCATTGCCTAATCTGAAACCATTTCAGTTTTATGGTAACATTTCACCAGTCACATTGGACTTTAGATCTTGCTCACCTTACTTTGATACAAAGTACCAAATGTCCTGAAATGTCCTGAAAATCAGGTAAAGCTGATATATCAAATAGAAATTCAATGTGATGAATGACAGTTGAAGGGGTTGGGTGAAGTTACTTCTGTTTTCTTTCTTCGTCATCCTGATTCCTGTATTAAAACCTGCAGCTTGTACAAAGGTGCTGAGGGCTTCTGCTTTAGGGCCCTGACTGAAATGCCTCCAGGAAGAGCACATGTGAGTTAGGGATCCAGAGTGGCTGAGGTTATGAGAGAGATGGGCTGTGCAGCCCATCAGGGACCCCATCCATTCCCCCTTAGCTGCCAGAACAATGAGAACAGGAGGCCTCTAATTTCTGCCCCGTTGTGAAGAACGTGTTATAGGTGGGTTGGATACAAAGCTAACTGAGTAACTTCTAAGCATCTGAAACCATAAGCATGTGTCTGATACCTATTATTTTGTGTCTGTTTTCTCTTGATTTACAGACCAAACAAATACACATACACAGCAGCCCAGGCAGCTTCTCAGCCACACATGTACCCCAGGAGCTCTGAGACGGTCATAAGCAACAAGGAGTATGTCTGAGCCTCCAGCCTGCATCACCTGTAGCGTTAGTGGGTTATGAACTCAAATAAAGAAGTGAACCACTTCTTTGTTCCAGTTCCAAGTTGCAATCCTATGCCTTAATTTGGAGCAGTACCAGGAGGAGGTATGGCTTTCAATGTAACTAGGAATGGTTTTCAGATGTAAATAGCTTTCTACAGAAGACGCCGTGATGTGAAACCCTGTGGCATGAAGGTTTTCTGCATGCTGAGAAGCCTGGTAAAATTTAACCAGAGCGCAGTATATGCTGACACTCAAGAGCAATGTTTTCTATTTCAGCTGACTCAAACATGTGGAACTGATAGCTGTATCTGACTGCAAGTTCATATGCCTCACAGTTAGAAATGTGTTGTGTTTTCATTAATGTTTAGCTTCCTTCTTTTGTTTAGCAGCTTAGGCTTTTGACAAGAAATAAATTTTGTTCCACAGACTGAAACAGATTTTTTGATGAGTGGAATCCTCTATAAAGGATCTTTTGTTATACTGAAAATCTTATTATATATGATAGTCAAGGTTTATAAAAGCTACAAAAATTTTTCTAGCACCTTCAAATCCGCAGATGTATGACAAATTTCTTGTTGGCTGTGATGCAGATACAGAAGATAAATGATGCAAAATGAACAAAACACAGCTGGGAGTGGAGAAAGCATCTGGTGCAAAAATGCCTTGTGGTAACTAAGAAAAGGATAGCCTGAATTTTTTATTTTTTTTTTTCTTTTTTCAGCTTTTAAAATAACACTACTTCAACTCTGAGCAGTCTAACTTTGGGAACTTTTACTGCATCTGAATTGTCTTATTCATGTAATTCCCCAGTGGTTTTATTTTCTGTCATTGTTCCATCATTAGAATTTCTGCCTTAAACTGCTCCACTGCTGGCAGCGTACATTTACCTTGTGTGAGCACTTAGGCAGAGCTAACTACACTTCATATTTATGCTTTCAGCAAGGTGGAATGGAATTTCATCCTGCAGGTTCTCGGGTTCCATAACTTGTCCCTTTTAAATTACAAATGTATTCATACAGATTGACAAAACTCTGTTTTGGATGGCTAATGATAAACACGTAGCAGTCTGATCAGGAAGTTTCATGCAGTTTCCTTAGTGGCCCAATAGATACTCTCAGAGGGCAAGCTGCAAGCAGTCTCAGCAGAAATGATTTAGCCATGTTGCTTGCATGCAGGAACAGCTGACTTGTAAACTGACACACTAAGGCATGAACTGGGCACTGTTGGACTTAGTAAGTAGAGCTAAAAGGAGTGGTGATTACTTCTAGATTGCCAGTGTCATCTTTCCTCCACATTCATCTGCAGTTTTTTAAATCATTCCG
The DNA here is from genome assembly GCF_029207755.1 of Chamaea fasciata. Taxonomy (NCBI): domain Eukaryota; kingdom Metazoa; phylum Chordata; class Aves; order Passeriformes; family Sylviidae; genus Chamaea; species Chamaea fasciata. The sequence continues at coordinate 3,071,027 of NW_027094096.1, read as the reverse complement.
TTGCTGTTTTAGAGAATAATTTCAAAAGTTGAAATGGCACTTAGCCTGCATGGTGGGAGCTGAACTCCTTACCATCATCTGTATATTCAGTCCTCTGGATCTTTGGGTAGTTTGTGAAGGTACTTCGGATATAAGGAAAATTGCAGAGACAAAGCATCAACCACTGTCAGTTTCCCACCAAAGGTTGTGTCAGCTCTTTAACATGAATTATGATCTGGTAGGTGAGAAAGAAATTCAGATCTTCCCTTGGTCTGGCATCATGTCTTCTAATGGCATCACTGGGAAGTTTAACTAAACAACAGGAATACAATCCCTGTGTGGTAACTTCTTCCTTCGTTCAGTGCATGGTTACCGTGTTCAGTGTCATTCAGGGGAAAATAACTGCTGAAGATTCCGTGCCTTTCTCTGGTTTGTTTAGAGTCCTTCCAACCATTTTCTGTTTCTGCTGTTGTTCCCTGCTTATCTGCCCTGTGTCCATGCATTACCAACAGAAATGCTCTGAATGAATTTAATGAACCATCAACTCAGTTATGGGGATTAAGTGTTTTATGTACAGGTGATTTAGGAAGTAATTATTTTTTTCCTTTTTTTTAAGGTCTGTAGCAAGTCACTTCACTTTCTTTAAAGTATCTTCACACATCGCTATTCTTAAGTCCCTTGCTCAGCAGAGCAGACTGCTTTGGTATCTGCAATTCTTCTTCATATCTCTGCAGCTGAGACCAAAATCCTGCATTCGGTTCTGCTACAGGTCTGGCAGTTTTCACAGCCTAGAGAACAGGAGAGACACGGTAGAAGCAAGGTATCCTGCATTTGTGGGAGTCATGCAAATGAAGTTTGAACTTAAAATTTTGAGAAGCTTTACTTAAGTTTTGATTTGGCTACAGAGTAACAAATAGCTATTTTGGTGAGCTGACTTCACTCTGTGCTTGCTAGGAGCTGACAGGCGGGCTGGGTTACAGAACAGATTCATAGGCAAGGCACGAGACAGAGCTGTTGGTTTGCTGGAAATGGGGAAGTCTCTCACCAAGTGCAGTGACACTGCTCATGTTTAAGATGAAACTTGGTCACTCACTGCACACCTCAGTCTAAATTAAGCAAATTGGCTATCTATGGTGATACGCCTGACGAATGGGCAAAGACTAAAAACCCACAGAGCACAACTAGTTTGTACTGTTTAGGCTTCCCAGTTGAGCTGACACGTCATTGCTTACAGCAGTATAGCTGTGGCTGATAGCTAGCAGGCCCCTGGGCATTCAGCAGGCCTAACAGGATGTTTCTTTGCTCCCTGGAGCTGGCCCATAGGAGCAAACCCTGCAGAACAGTTCCTGCACCCACTCACTTCGCCTCTATCTTCACTTAATGTGACTGCAAACGAGAGAAAATGTTCACTAGGCAACCAGCTTTGTTTGTTAGCTACCTGTGCTTAAAGCCTCTTTGTATTTATGTTCATTCTAGAAACCCCACACGGAAAACTTATTAGGCCGAGCTGGGCATGAAAAAACTTACAGGGGAACATTTCTTCAAATGTTGAATCTCTGTATAACTGGTGACGAGCAGGTGAAAGCACCAAAATAATTTTGCAAGGAATCATAATTTCTCACAAGAAGCATTGCCTTTCTTGCCCCAAAGAGAATCTGGCTGTAGGCACTTTACCTCAAAGGCGTCCTTGAGCGGGAGCTGCCGGTGTCTCATCAGATAAGCCGTGCAGATGGCAGCGGAGCGGCTGCGGCCGTTCTTGCAGTACACCAGCGCCTTGCCCCCGGCCCGCACGGCCGCCTCGATGGCGGCGCCGCAGGGCTCGAAGTGCCGGTGCAGGTCCTCGGCCGGGTCGTCCAACACGGGCACACGGATGCCGCGGACGCGCCGCAGGCCGGGGAACGGCTGCTGCCGGGTGACATTGACGCACAAGGTGACCCCCTCCCGCTCCAGCAGCTCCTCGTCGCACGCTGCCCTGGCCGTGCCCAGGAACAGCGAGGCCGTGACCGGCCAGAGCTGGAGCATCGGCGGACGCGGGGCGCCCTCCGGCCCCGCCGTGCCCGGTGGCGCTGCCGGGCTCCCGGCGCCGCCACGGCCGCGGCCCGCCGCGCTCGGCTGGGCTCATCCGCTCCTCGCGGGCCGGGGCGTAGAGGCTCCAGGCAGGTCCTAGTGCCGGCTGCATCCCCAGAGCTGCGCTTGGAAAGCTGAAAGCGCTTCCGGAGCCCACTGCTCGCTTGCAAAGCCAGTGGCTTTGTACAGCCGCTACTCCCAGAGCAGCTGCTGATCTGCTGTGTTCTGCACGGCAGTGCTGCTGCTGCGGGCGGTGCTGTTGGTGCAGTGATGCAACGCTGAATTTGTGACAGGGTGGGTTTACACTGGATATTGGAAAAAGGTTCTTCGCCCAGAGGGTTGTTGGGGAGTGGAATAGGCTCCTCAGGGCAGTGGGCACAGCACCGAGCCTGAGAGAGTTCAGGGTGTGCTTGAACATGGTGTGACTCTTGGGGATGTTCTGTTCTGTGCAGGAGTTGGACTCAGTGATCCTTGTGGGCCCTTCCAACTCAGCATGTTCTGCGATTCTGTGATTGATCTGATCTTCTCCAGAGCATCTCAGTGCTCCTCACCTACAACAAAAGTGTCTTTTGAGTGCCCAGAAAATGATTTACCAGGCTGGCCAGATAGCATGGTGCTAATCTTTCTGGACTTCAGTAGAATTGCTGGTGTGCTGCCAGGGCAGAGAGTATCTTACACCAGAGTTGTGCTGACATGGGTTTGAACTGCACAGCACGGGTGGGGATGGGCCAAGCCCAGCCAGGTGAAGGTCACATTGGCCAGTGCTGGTGGGCAGGTGCTGCTGGGCTGGTCGCAGGTGCCAGCTGCTTCCTGCAGGTTGAGCTGCTTCAACCCTTTGCTTTCAGGCAAGACAGGAGCGTTTGACTGACACAAAAATGAACCTGAACTGTCGCAGCAGCAGAGCACAGACCGGTGTGAAATGCAGTGCCACCCATTAAGGAATTAGAAGTGAGGTACAAGGATGAGCTTTTATTTGACCACGGAGGAAGGAGAACTTGACCTGCCACACTCCTGCCATCATTTGTGCCAATAGCACAGGCCTGTCAGTGAGATGTTGGCTCTCTCACATGAGCACAAGAGCATAGTGTCCCCTCCTGTCATCCAGCACATGCCTCAGCTCCCACATGTCGGCTTATTCTCCTGCCCCCTTGCTTCCTGCGCTCAGGGCATGTGGCTGGTGCAAGCCCCAGGAGGTGCAGTTCAGGCTGGGATTCTGCAGCTGGAAAGGAGAAAGCTCAACAGGGGACCCCCAATGCTGCTCTTCCCAGCAGCATGGGAAGGGCTCCTGGATTCTTCCACAGCCACACTTTCCAGGGATTTTGGACCTTCCCTGGCAGTGGCCCTTGCCCAACTTAGCATTTCCATGGCACACCCCTTATTCCTAGGCCATGATGATTCAGGCAAGGAGCCTTTCTGCAATCACTGCCAGGGACTTCCTTGTGGGACAGGCGCACGTCAATTCCCCACACTGTGGAAAAAGCCAGCTGCTGCCCTACCTTCCTCTGACAGAGGCTCATCCTTCTCCTGCCTGTGCTCATCAGTGGGCTTTCTTGGGCCCTTGCAGAGAGTCCTGGGTGGTGCTTAATGGGCCCACTCCGGTTCACACCAAAACCGTGATCTTCATTTGCTGTGCCTTGAACCCTGCGCTGCTCTGTGTGGGGGGCACTAGCCCATCAGATTGCTCTGGGCTTTGCCAGACAAGCCTGGTGTGAGCTACTGGTTAACCAGTTCCTGCAGCTCATCCCAGCACTGGTCCAGTGACACCATCTCAGGGCACCATTCGTGTCACCTCAGCGCCAGCGAACGCCACTGGGGCTGCACCTGAGCTCCCTCTCTCTGAGGCTGTGGGTGTTTATCCGCTGCCTGCCTGCAGCTGACTCCAGGATGGTCATTCACGCCAGAAAGGTGTTCCCTTCCCACCAGCCTGCCCTGCACCGTGTCTCTGTGCCCAGGAGGAGCTGGGAACAGGGCAGTTCTCACTACACACAGACTAATTTAAAAGTTAAACACAAATGCCATCTTCTGGCAATGAAGTAGGTTGCTGCCTCTGTAAGAAGATGGTAAGAGCTTCCCCCCCTCATTAGAAAAGGTCTGATGCCTCGGTCCTGATTTTGCTGGGGTATTCCTGGTCTGGGTGGCACTGCCAGCTGGGGTACGGTCCCAACAGCCCCAGTCACAATGGCTGTCTCCTGTCCTCCTGCCATGCACCTGCAAAGTGCCTGGCCCCACTGCCTTGCTGAGCTCCCAGTATGTGCTGGGCTGCTGTTGGAGCCCTTGAAGCCTTCCATGCCTAGGGAAGCAGGGATGTGTGGCTGCAGGGGAGTGGGAGCTGAGCTTGTACCACACCCTACACCTCCTGCAAGCTCTTAGCAGTGAATTTGCAAACATGCAGTGTTCAGTGACATCATGAACTGCAGAAATGCCTTCAGACGCCTTTAGTAGACACCAAGCTGTAAGAGGCTGTTATTTCAGATCATAATGAGACACTGAGGAGGCAAAGCAGGCGACTGGTGTGCCCAAAACTTCTCCAAGGAGAAGACCTTGTCTTTTTGCACTTGTCTGCATTTATATGAATGCGTGCATATGGTGCAAATAGCTGTAGCTGCAGGAGAGGAACCTAAATAAATACCTACTCACTCAAGGGTATCAGTCAGTTTATTAAATTTAGCTGATATTTGCTTCCAGGCAGAAGGATACACTTTTAGTAGTTTTCAGTTACCAAGTCTCTGCTAGACATTTCATGAGCAGCTTCCAACACATCACCTTGACAGCTGCATTCACCCACTTCTGGAAGTGGACAGAGCTGAAGCACTGTCCTTCAAAGCAAACCTTTCTGCTGCACCAGTTCAGCCTCCAGCCCATGCTGGAGATCAAACATCCCCCTCGCTGCTTTGCTTGCTGTCAGCCCATCCAACAGCTGCACTGGTGCAAAGCCATGGTCCATAATTACCACAACACTTCGTAATGACGAATACCAAGGGCATTTCTGATTTTTTATACTGTTATGCCATGACCTTCTGTGCTTCTAGATGAGAAAGAGACAAAGTAGGATCCTCGCTTTGATGACTCAAGCCAGGCTCACCTTGTTCCCACAAACACACATCCACAGAACCCAGCAGCTCCCAGAAGGCAAATTTCTACTGACACTGACACCAGCCCATTGCACACTTGTGGCTGAAACATGGTTTAATTCCTCAGGGCTCCTGACCTGGCCTTTAATCTGTGCCTTAACAAGGGAAAAAGAAAGAAAATGCCAGACTTGGCTTAAATGGAGAAGAAATAATTGCCCTGTAAATACAGATTTGTCTCCAGCCTTTTTATTTATACAAGGATTCAAAGAACATATTTCAACTTTAGATAAACAGTGCAAGAGAGTTACAAGTACCTCGGTAACAGAAAGAAATAGATAACTGTCCAGCTATGCTGATAAGTGAAATAATTCTTACTCCTGCAGATAGAAATGCATCTGTTTAAAGCAAAGGTGGACTTTAGATATTCTGCTATACCTTAGCCCCTACCAAGCCCACCAGAAAACAACAGGCAGCTTGTCATTTGTAAATGAGAAGTAGCTGTGCTCTCAAAGCCTTTTGAGACCCTCACCATTGTTTAAAACATAGACGATATGGCACAAAGAGCAGGCTGAAAGACAGAGACACTTGGAAATCCACCATTAATGGTTCTCCCCTTCCCAGGGACGGGGCCTTTGTAAATAATTTTTTCCTACACCACTACCCCCTCCACACCCCTGTCAAGTATGAGGCCTTTTCACACCAGAACACGATGGATCACCATCTTGACAACTTTGAAGCAGATGTTTTTCTCCCCAGCCAGCCCAGTTCCTCAGAGATCCCCTCATGCAGCCAGCCCAGAGCAGCCACCAGCCAGGGGGAGAGTGTGTCACAGTGTTTTCCAGCAGGCAGCAGCCCAGGAAATGTCATTCATAAGCACTGAAAGGCCCCAGGTTCTGCACCAGCCCGACCACAGGCTCGGGACTTGTCTGGACCTGGGTTGATTTCAGCTTGTTCAGCCACACCAGTGGTTGTTCAGTCAGCAGAAATTACAGTTTGCTGTAGTTTAGAGTTGATACCCTGGGGGCTCTCGGCCATTTCAGCTCCTGGGGAAGGCGGCACGGCCAAACACAACCCCAGGCCACTTAATGGCAGTAGCTGGGGAAACAACTTCAGGGCAAGAGAGAACAGAAAAACTGAGCAACCAGGGACCAACAAAAAGCAGCAGCGTTGGCTGGCCATGGACAGATATGAGAATCAACCCCAGTGGACACAGGGCTGAGGAGGAAACATCACCACCACCATGGAGCCTCTCTGGGCACGGGGGGCCGAGCCCCTGCACTGCCCTCACCTCGGGCTGCTGTCCTGCTCTCACCCTGGCCTGGCTGCCGGAAGGTGGAAGCTGCCACCCTCGGGGTCAGCAGGGGTGTGGAAGTGGGAGCTCAACCCCAGCCCGGAGGTGAAGGCATCAGGAAGGGTTTCCCCTGCATAGCAGATTTTACTGTTTCTTTGAGATTTTGCCTTATTAATTTGCACTATCAGTTGTTATTTTTTTTTCTGGTAACAGAACCACTAGTTTGGGCTATTAAATTGTTAAAATATTAACTGGATAATCAGTAAATTCCTGGCTTCACATTTAAGATGTGAAGGGGCCCATAAGAAGCTTGTGAGGATAACAGGCAGACAGCAAAAACTAATTGCACAGAAATGGAAGCGGCTTTCAAGCTCCCATTCTGCAAAGCAAAACATTGACCTCAGCATCCATGTGGTTAAAACCCCAGCCCAACTGTGTTTTGAAGAGGGTACAATGTTTAAATTCATCCTCCCTCTCCCCACTTTATTTTTTTGCTTTGGATGTAAAGTTTCTGCAGGATTGGTTGTGGGGATTGTCGTAACTGAAGGTTAAATTTATATTTGCAATTCTGATTAAAAAAATAAAAAGATAGGATCTCTTTAGAGCAGTAAAAATCATGTGAATTTGCTGTATGTCTAGGAGTAAATAAACCTAGACAAACCCACAACTGACATTTATCCTCTCCAGGGTTCTGATGGGTGTAGTGGCACCATCTGTCCTTCAGCCATTGTCCAGCACCCCAGTGTTCATTTCTGACACCCGGCCACATCAGGTATGATTTTGCCTTACAAGAAGGTGAGGCCAAGGCAGAAAGGATGCGCACACAGTCAGTGACATTAATCCATTAATCACTGTGACTTGGAGAGGCCGGTCAAAGCCGGCCTAAAATCCTGCCTAGTTTGAGGCACCCTCAGAGCCACCACTCGGCCCCAGGGAGGGCAGGAAACGAACTGGCTGTCGGCATTACCATGCCCATGTCTTCACCTTTCCTTAAATTGCACACTTTAGAAACTGCTAATGTTAAAAATGGGGTGTTTTTTCCCCTTTCTCAGAAAACAGCCAACCCCCAACCCCATAATGTTTGCTCAGCCCAAAAGCACATCTCCTCTGGCAAGACAGAGAAGAAATGCTCAAATGCTGTGCAAAAGCAAGAGACAGGCCCAGCTCTGCCCTTCCTCTCACTCCGATACAAACCCGTCTGAAGCTCAAACCCGACCTGTGTGCTCCTGGCCCAAGCAGTCACAGTGATTATGCTGTATCCAACATCTGCCCCACCTGCAGCTCCAGCCCACGCTGGCTGCTCGGCAGGCACAGAAGCAGCGGAAGCCCCAGACACACAGCCCTAACAAGCACAGACACTCCTGCAGCTACACGAGGACATTGATAACTTCTGTCGCCACCCCCAGCCTCAAAACCTGGCACAGAGCCCACCCCACCAAGCAATTTGGGGTTAGGGCAGCTGCCCACGTCGCTCAAAGGCTGCTGAGTGCTGGGATGGGGCAGCAGAGGGTGAGCCTGGCCCTCTCCTGAGCCAAAACGGGGCTGCTGGTGGTGACTGACCTGCTGGCTCAGCCCGTGCCTGCAGGGGTCAGGGAAGGTGTACTGGAGGATGGGAAGGAACAGGGAAAGTGGGAATCCATTAAAAACCTACAATGCAACGGGAACAAACACCAAAGGTAAAAATAAATCCCAAAGAGAATGTGTCCCATCCTCACATTCCCCCTGGCAGTGCTGCCTTGAGCCAGTGCTCCGGGTAGGGAACCAGTGCCCATGGAGATCCCCACCAGACCCTCTCTGCCCTAAGGCAGCTGCTTGAAGGGGCACAACCAGTCCCAAAGCTCCAGTTAGCAAAATGTCCCTGCTCTCTCTTATTACCAAGAAAAAAACCCTAATTCCTGTCTATGGCTGGGGCCAGAGAAGAAGGAGGCAGCACAACTGTCTGTCACACAGAGAATCCCACCGTGCATGTTTGCATCTCTCTGTTACCTACAATGGTACTGCACTGCAGGTACAAATTGGACCATTGTTACTTGGGTAAAAAATGGCTTTCCAACTAGCATGCAAAGAAAAAGTACCCCAAACCCCAACCCCTAACACTCATTCCCAGTCACTTAGATGTAGGAAACCTACACTTCAAATTGTCGTCAGCTACAAGCTCTAGTCAAGAAACCCACTTGCGACCTTTCCAAAGAAAAAGGGAGTTCTGCATTTTTGGGTCCAACAGCCACCGCCCAACTCTTTCAGTTCAACCCACCCAACCTGCTCACACTCCTACGTACACCACTGGAAGTGAAGGGCCATCTCTGCCCAGCTAGGAAGCACAGAGGAGGAACCCAGGAGCCCCTGAACGCAGCACGTGGGCCGTGCCCGGATCCCGGTCTGTCCGCGCTGGCGCTGCCCGCGGAGCCGGCGCTGTCGGCGGCGGAGCTCCGGCCCGCGCTGGGGAACGGGGCAGGGCAATTGCATATTCCACTGCAGGCAGCAGCACAGCTGCCCTGGGAGGGCTGGGCCCAGTTCCCCTGGAGCCCTCTGCAAAGGCTTGTGTCAGCCCCAAGCGCCAGTCTGTGGCAGTAACAAAAGTAAAACAATGAGGTATGGAAAGAAGGGCCCAGCACTGGGGAAAGACCAAGAAAGAAGAAAACAGCTCGAGCACTGCCAGAAATAGCAAACAACTGAAACCTTCTGAAAACTTTTTTCTCCTCCCTTTTTTTGTTTGGGTTTTTTTTTCCTTTTTCTTTTCTTTTTTTTTTTTTTTTTTTTTTTTTTTTTTGCCAAGGTGAATTAAATATGTCCTTTGGTTGGTTGGTAGGTTGGTTGGTTGGTTGGTTTTGGCAAAGTGAAGCCCTCAGCCGCAGTCTGTTTCCTGGCTGTGCCAGTGAGTTACCGCCACAAGTGCTGCGGGGCCATGGCAGCCACCGAGAGGAGGAGGAGGAGGAGGGAGGCAGAAGGCAAAGATCTGCTGCTGGCCCCGTGGACGCCGTGTCCAGACTGCTTGGGAATAGCGTGTGTTTCTGGCTGCCTGGTGCTGGGGCTTTTGGAAAGTCTTTTGCCACAGACGTCATCAGGACAGCTGTCCCCGCTCCCGGAGCCGCTCATGTCATCACCTGCGCAGAGACAGACGTGGGGTGAGCACACACTGCTTTCCTTACGGTGGGCAAGGCCTTCCCCTGGCCGCAACCCCGGGGAGCTCTGGCCACCAGCCCTATCCTCTGCATCCCTCATCGTGGGATACAGGCTCATACCTGACCTCCTGCGGGCTTTAATCACCCTGGAGCGGGCAGGAGCAATGGCTCTGTCAGCAGGGCTGGGACTGGAGACAGCCCTGCAGGTTTCAGTAAGGCACTGGGAGCAGCACAGCCTCCAGCCACCCCACAAGCAGCCCCTCAGCAGCCCCAAGCCAAAAGCCACTGCCCCTCCCTGCCCCCAGGGCCCAGATGCAGCTGTATCTGCAGGGACACCTGTGCAGGCTGCAGGGACACCTGTGCAGGCTGCAGGACTGCTCAGCCCCTCTCACCTCTCCAGTTCTGCTACACTCACTTGTGTCCTGGAAATCCACGTCATTGCCGATGTTGGCGTTGCCCAGCCGGTTTGTCATGATCTTCAGCTGCATGATCTGCTGGCGAATGGTCATATCTGGCTTGGTGATGTCCACCTCCACCTCTGGGTTGTTGATCTGGTTGGCCAAGCCATCCCCCATCACTTCGGGCAGGTAACTGGGAAGGAAGGCAAAAGGTTTAGATGTCTGCCCCCAGCTGAGCTCACCTCTCCCTGCAGCCACCAGGGACAATCCAGGCTCTGTGAACCCCTGGGAGCCCGCAGCCAGTGCCGCTGACTCGTGGAACAGCCTCTGCAGGTGTTTGCTGGAGGCAGCCCAGCTCTCTGGATGGCCGAGCCGTGCTGCCGTGGCCAGACCCCAGCAGAGGGGTCTCAGTTTGCAGGAGGTGGCTGGGTGGCCTTGCAGCACCCCTGTCCCAGCACAGGGAGGGATTTCCTGCAGGAAAGGCAGAGGGCTTGCTCTCAGGCTGGTACCAATGGACCCACAGTGACACTCCCCTATGGAAAATCTCCGTCCACATGGGAGGCTGAGGAAGACTTTAATCCCTGCTTGGTTAAATCTTGTGCAGACTGACACCCTGGGACCACTGAATGGCCCCAGCCCAGTTTGACCAGACAGGCTCTCAGGGAAGCTTAATTAGCTGGGAGCTGTCAACCAGAGCTGCACTGCTGCCTTCTGCAGTGCCCTGGTCCTGCTGCTCCTGCAGGTCTGGGACACTACTGGCAACAAAGCGAAATATGAAAGAACTGGAGGTGTTGACTTCAGGCTGGCGAAGCCAAGCCCAAGAGGTCTGTGGAGAGCAGAGGACAAAGGTGCAAATCCAGCAGCTGCCAATCTCCCCCCTTTAACCTTGGCCGGGGTAGGAACTCTTTCTGTACCTGTTTGATGTCACCCAGGTGCCCCTCTCAGAGCAAACGGCATTTCAGAGCAGGTATGGATAGAGGGATATGTATGCAATTCTCTGCAGCAGCTGTGGAGTTTGTGTGGCAAATCCAGCCCTGCTGCCTTTCTGAGTGCATGTGGAATTGCAAAACTTCTTCCTTAGTGGAAAACTACACAGTTATCTCATGGTCAGTGTGTTTCAGTGCTTAACCCTCAACACAGCAAAATGACACCAGGCTTGATATTCCCAGGTACGAGGCTTCCTGGAAACGCAGCATTTCTATGGGCAGGCACAGACTGCTCACTCTGAACCAGTGGGGCTGGCTGTGATGATGTCTAAGTGCCTTTTCAAACCCGTCCTCTCACGCCAGACCGGTGCTCCTGGCACTGTGACCCACTCCATACCTGCCCTTGGTCATCCCGTTCCAGCACTTGTCGTCCGACGCTGAGCTGGCCATTACTTTTTTGCTGCACAGGCTGCTGGGGAGGGTGATCCAGTACGTCTTGAGAGCTGTCAGATTCCCTTTGGCATCTAAAACCTGTAAGCAGAGGAGATGCTCAGGGCCACGAGAGCTCTGGGGTGCCCCAGGGTGGAGGAAAGTACAAGGATTCTGCCTATTTTGTGTTTTACCATCACAAAGTCTGTTTTTATGCAAACAAGGATGTATCATCAACCTTCCCCTCAAGACCAGTCATCAGCCCAGGTGCCCAAGGCTAAAGGTTACACACCAAGGACTGTTCCAGTACCACAAGACCAACCAGGAGAAGACAGGAGACACCAGACTAGGAGCCTCTTCAGCTAAGGCTGGCACCAAATCCCTGGGAAACTGGTTATCAGCAACACAGACCCAGCCCTGTGCAGAGGCAAGAAGACCAGGTCTGCTTGGGTTACACCAGCAGCTGATGATCTGATCTTCTCCAGACGCGCAGCCCAGCAGCCCCAGAGCTGCTGGGAGTGTGACCCAACCCGCAGGACCCAGGAGCAGCTCCAGGGACAAACCCACCAGCATCTCCAGAGCCTGTGCAGAGGATTTGGCTTCCAATGTCACCTTCCCCCGTCTCTTCTTGTCCTCACTACTGGAGCCTCTCGTGCTGATTTTGGGATTTCCACAGCCTTGGAATACCTGAAAAACAAACCAAACTCTCTAGCCCAAGTTTCAATGTTTTTCCTTTAATTATTTAACACTCCACAGTTACGGGGGTTTTTCCCCTCTTAAGTATGTTTATCCTTCCTTATTGCCAAGAATCTCAGAGATTTTGGCTTAGTTTCTAGTGCCAGATGTGTTTTCAGCACATTGTAACTGGTTTTGGTTACCACTACCAAGCAAAATATTCAGCAGTAACACATGTTTTTGGATGAGTCGCCAATATTGTTATTAAATTATTTATAGCAATTTTATCTGCTCTTCTTATGACTGGAAAATAAAATCCTGGGAAGAACAAGATGGGAGCTGCTCACACTCATTACATCAGTGATGCGGACTTCAAAACTACAGAGCATGGGAGCTTCACTGATGGACAACAGACTGATGTGGGACTACCCCCACGACTCCTGCAATCACCGTCCCCACCACTGATTGGGAAATCATCAATGTGCCTCCAAGCAGGGCACTGCAAGGACAGCAGATGTGCCACAATCTGCCAGGTTGGATGTTCCAGGGGCAAACGAGGCAGCAGAACTGATTTATCTGTTATCTTCAGGTACCTCCTGTAATCCTAACGACCTGCCCAGATGGGCTTTGTAGCCAGAGGGCAGCAGAAGCACTTGAAGGTACAAATCCCCAGACCTGGCCTGTAGGATGAGACGCAGCGTGTCCTGGAAACACCTGCTTCTCCCAGTGTGCATCACCAGTCCAGGCAGTGACACCTGTGCTCAGATCATCAGGGCTGGGCAGCTGAGCCTCCCTGGTGGAGGAGCTCAGAGAGCCAGGCTGGACAAAGCATCAGAGGTCAGCAGGGACTTTGCACTGTCAGTTTGAGTCAGATTATGGCAGCCTTTACAAAGGAAGCCCCCTGACCTGAAAAGAGGGCTCCAAGCTTGTTGTGGTTGCCAGGGTGCTGTCAGGAGCTGTTGATGAACGTGGCTTTGCCTGGTGTGCCCTTAATCAGAGGAGTCGGGGCCACAGACAGAGCTCTGCTGACACACTCGTGCCACCTGCTGAACTCATGGACTCTGACAGCCAAGTCCTGACCCAGCCAAGAGTCCCCTGTCCATGTGTCTGAGGAACACTCAGCTTCCCAAGGCCCCTCCGGGGTGCTCTGTCCTGCTGACCAGATGGATCTGACGACTCCAGCAGGTCAGCACCAAGCCAATTTGTTTGTTCATCAGTCTCGTTCACTCTGTGCAAAAACCCCACCCTGAGAACTGCACGGTTGAACATTTTCAACTCGGTTCTACCAAAACAAAACCTTGGTTTCACTGCTGTATCCTGCTGGCCTGTTGGCAGATGGCCTCTTCCCAGGAGATAAAAGTCTGGGGAGGTGTTCAGGACAGTGGCAGCTCCAGCACAGTGTGGTACCAAGGCAAACGTCTTGCCGCTCTAAACGCTTCAGGTGAGAAATGCAAACCACTGCTGGAGAAAACACAACTCCGGCAGACTGAGGGGGTCAGTAGTCTCCTGAATAATGAGAGCAAAGTGGCGTTTGCAGCCTCTGGAACCTCCTGCTACCTGAAATCCATGAGAGCCACAGGGAGAAAAGGAAGTGCAAGGAAGCAGGGAGAGCGCTCCGCGCTGCCCTCAGCACAAGGCTCAGTACCACAAGTGCCTCTTTACAGTTTTACCCAGATCCAGGACAGCCTGTGACTGCGGTCACTGAGGGTGGCACTGGGCCCAAGGGCCACTCCCAGCTCCTCTCACAAAAGGCATTCCGTGTGGAGGAGCACACTGAGCAGACACGGAGAGAGCCCGGTGAGACTTTTGCATGCTTGCACCGTGAGGGGATAAAAGCCCAGGGGTTCCTTTGTTGTGCTGAGAGGCACCAGCTCAAGCTTTTTTTTTTGTGTTACTGTGGTGTGAATAAATTGCTTTCTGGAAGGAGAGATGTGAGACTGCCATGGGAAAGCTGGGATGGAGCCAGCGAGGAGCCCTGGTCTGGCTGTGTCAGTGGGTGTGCAGGAGTCAAGGGGGGCCCGGGGGTTGTGACCTGTCACTCTTAGGGGCTGCAGTGACAGTGACAGCCTCTGATGGTGGCAGTGTGGCTGCCAGAGTGCCTCCTGACTGGGCAGACTGGGAGGTTACCTTAACAGCACTGCCCTTGGCCTGGGGCATGTCCTTGGCTCTGAGACGGCCGGGACTGGGACAGTCCTGAACTCAGCTGACAACTAAACCTTTCATCTGATGGCTTTGCCACGCTCAAAACCAGAGCCGAGAGCTTTGCAGCTTGTGCCCTCTGCTAGCTGTGCCACCAGCAGAGTGCTCCATTCCCCTGGTCACCAGGTCACACTGAGGAGCTTATCAAACGTGTCTGGTTGCTCCAATCAAACATCAGTTAGGCTATGTAACCTTTCATTTCACCAGATTTACTGTATTCCCCTTGGAAACACCTTCCTGTGCAGATGATGCCATGTTTTCCCACACCATGGGTTTGCTTTTATGTGGAAAGGCTCAGTCTCACCTAAGAGGGAAGAAAGAACATTGCCTTTCATGTCAGAAAAGAAACCTAACCCAGGGCTTGGATGCACACCGCCGTTAGTGCTTTGATGTGTGCAGTGCATTCCTGTTTGCCAAGCAATTCTTCTGGCCCTTCCCTTATCCAAAACCCAGTTAGGGCCTGTCCCACTTCTTTCATCTGCATCTCTGCCCTGACTGGGGGATAGCTGCAGGACCTGGGGAGTGTCTGGGCAAAAGGCAGGAGCCCTGCAGGGCTGTTTTTGTTCCCAAAGCTTCTCTTACCTGCAGCTACAGAGGTGACTGTGGTTAAGTGGATAAATGTACTTAAAATAGAAGACCAACAGAAGAGACCTTCATGGTACATACTTGGCAGACAGGTGAGCCTCAGGAGAGCCTGGTTTGTGCCCTCCAGATGGACTGCCAGACCGCAGCTCTGTCCCACGGTACAACCTGATAGCCCGGTGCTTCCGCTGCAGAAGATCCCCTTGGGGCAGGTTAAAGCAGCTGCCTCCTGTCACTGGGGCCTGTGCCCTTTGTGTAAATGCCTCAGCTCGGCCAAAACATCTCAAAACTCTCCAGTACAGAGGCCCCTGACAGCAAATGGCACATGGTCGCCCCGTCACTGTGTACGCAGTCCCACCTCCTGTGCCCGTACCCAAAGGAGGCTGGCTGGATGTGGCAGGAGCAGTACCTGGAAACATGTGCAAAGGTTTTTGCCTGTGTCAGGTGGGTGGTAGGAAACCAAGGTAATTTATCATCAAAAGACTGGGAATTTGCTCCCCTTCACTTTTCATCTCCCCCAGTTCAGCTGAACAGGGAGCACAAAAGAGCATTGGGTCCTGGCAGTTGCACGTGACGTGTCCTCAGGCAGGCCCAGGCACACACTCCTACCTTGCTGGTGATTGAATCTTTGTTTTCCTGCAAGTTAGAGATGGCTTCAGCAATCCTCATGTGGATGGTGCCTATGACAGTGTCCACGTTGTAGGGTCCGTCGATGCGATCGGCCACCCCGATCAGGGAATCTGGGGGAACAAGGCAGGGACAGCTCCCATCAGCACTGCCCAAAGCAAGCCAAGATCAGCTCATGCTGGCTGGGGGAAGCTGCTGGGCCCTTGGCAGGGCTCCTTGCTGGGAGACACCTCTCCATTTTCACACTGCCCAGGTGCATGCGTGTTTTCCTTACTTTATGTAGTAAAGCCACTCTCTGTGACAAAGGGACCTCCTGCAAATGGTAGATCCACTTTGGACAGAGTGTTCACCCCGAGTAACCAGCATTTCCCTTGGTGATACAGAAGGGAAAACGAGAAAACTGGTGCAGAATTATTAAGACACACAGAGCAATTCTTGGCCCTCACCCTCCTAACTCAGTGCATGTCTTCAGCAAAGCACTGCAGCCAGGAGAAGGTGGGAGAATTGGGGTCAATAAGGTGCCAGAGGGAGTGCATGTGGGAAATAATTTCTGTGGCAGTGAAGGAGTGAGAAAAGCAGTAATTCTTCTCACCTTCACCTCTGGGAGGACAACAGCTAGGGAAATACCAGGCTGGAAAGGTACAGAAGCGGACCAGTACGCCCACAACTAACTGGTAAACAGGACAGGGAGTCACTGAGGGCTGCCTCGGCTCTCAGTTCCTCTTGGAGAGCTCTGATGTCCAAGCACTCCTGCCGGCCTGGAAGTTCCTGCTTGCATGGCTGCTTTGGGACTGTGCTTGGATAACAAGGAATTACCAACGTCAGCACTCCAGCTGGGTCTGAAGGAAGGACAGCCTATATGCTCCCAATATAAGGAGGTAAATTTCGGTTAAACACACAAACTTTTTTTGTGTTCTGGGAAATAAAATCTTCAGCAACACCGGAGAGCTTGTAGTTTAATTTTGCTGCTACTCAGGGGTTGTGGTGTCATTTTTGAGACTATATATTTCAGACAAATAGTGCCTTGCAGAGGCACTAATCTTGAGACACAGACATTTAAATCAAAGGTTGCACCCCTAAATAGTGATAAATTATATTTGAACCACTTATAAAAATCCCCCTTAATTTGCCCTGCCCTAATTTGTCAAACTGAAAGAGTAACTCTGTATTTAGTGTAACAAAATCGTTTCTGGCTACACAGAAGGGCCTGGAGAAGGGTGAAGGAAGGATACCACCGGTGAACTGCTGCCTTTGACTCCACGATTTGCTCCTGTCCTTGATCAGTTTGTGACCTCTGACACTGAAATGTACAACTGCAATTGAAAAGAAGCTCCAATTGCCTCCTAGCCATCACCCCTTGACAGTGTCTCTTGGGAAGAGGAAGCCAGAATAAATGCAAAATGCACGTGGAATTGCTTCCCTGTCAATCAAGGAAAGCTGCACAGTGATGTTTCGGGAGAGAGGCTGTCATCCTGCCAGCGGAGAGTGACAGGGACAGTTGGCTGGCTCTGGTCAGAAAGGCCAAAGGGCCACTGAACCCCTGGGGACGGGCCAATTCCTCCCCCTCTGATGAATTTCTGTGTGAGGCCAGCGTGTTATCAGCCCCATGAGGGCTCATCACACTCTCAGGGAACCTCCCAGAAATGGCTTACAGAAAAATTAGCAAGATGGCTGATCGAAGGTGTTTTGAAAAAGCAAAAAAGGTTTTAATTAAAGAGAAAATAACAAACTATACCAAACAAAAGAGTAAAAGCTGTGCAAGGTGCAGGGAGGTTCCTCACACCTGCTAAGACACCCCGAAAATGCTCCGAGAATCTTGGTGCTCTCTCTTAAGTATTCAAGGATCCAGGAGGGATTTTTGGCATGCTGCCCAATAGAAAACAGAAAAAAAATTCCTTGAGGAACAGCTCCAGGGTCTAACAGGTGCCTTTGTCCTGGCTCTGGGCCAATTACGGTGAGAGAAGCGCTGAAGTTTCTGGTTCTTTTCCTTAAAAGTTCAGGGGTGAGGCGAAAACTCTGCTGGGGCGTGGGGGTGCGCTGCAGCACCCCTCCTTTGCAGCAGGCTCCCAGCTGCTCCCACAGGCAGCGTTTCCAGTTGCTGGGGCACAGCTGGCCTGGGCACCTCTCCAGGCAGCAGCCTGGCCTCCCTGTCCATCCTGCCGCGTCCCTCGAGAAGCAGGCGACGCTCCTTGGCTTGGTGGGGTTTTTGTTCCTAGTGCCAACGCGCACCAACCCTGAGGCGGCCTGCAGGGCTGCAGCTGGGGCTGAGCTGGCAGCTCGGCTGGCCAGGCACAGGGGGCCAAGGCAAAGGGAAAAATGGCCAAGCCCAAGGTGATGCCCTCCCTGAGCCCAGACAAACACCGAGGCTCCCTCAGGGCTCCGATCACTCCAGCTGTGCGTGTACACGTGAGAGAGAGAGAGAGAGAGGAGCCTGCAGAATGGTGCCGTGTGGGCACAAGGAGGACTGAGAGCTTTTGGCACCGCAAACAAGCTCTCCTGAACCTCCCACCATCCTCTTCCCTTGCCAAACACACCCTCAGAGACCTTAAGAGCGAGAGGCAGCTGTGCTGCAGCAGAGAAAGGCCACCTTACCCATCAGGTACTTCCACTCGGTGCTGAGGTCCGCCTGGTTGGCCAGGCAGCCCTTCACCACGTTCAGGCAGTAGTTGTTGCAGGGCTTCACGCTGGACATGCCGCGGCAGTGCGGGCAGTACATCAGCTTCATGATGGCACGGGTGCACTCGTGGCTGAGGGACACCTGTGGGGACAGGGCAGAGTCAGGCACAGACTGCTCAGGGGGCTGTGGGTGAACTCCCCTCCGCCCTGGGGTGAAGGAGCTTGCTGTGACCTGAGAGGCAGCACAGCCCCTGGGTACACGGAGCAGGAAAAGCCACTTCCCCTCTCAGTGCCCCTCCTTCCCCACTCCTCCTCCCTGTTGGAGGGACAGGACCTCTGGGGCAGCTGTCAGTTCCTCAGGCTGTGTTCGCACCCAGGCTTCTGGCAAAAACCTGTCTGTGAGCACCATCCCCCTTCCAGGCAGGTCTGCTGGCCACAGGGACATCTCGGGCTGTCCCCCAGCTGTAACCTGGACCCTGACATGGTGCACGTGTGTCCCCGGAGCCTCTGCCACCAGTGCCACCACCGTGCCCCTTCTGCAAGGGTCTGCTGCCACTGTCCTGCAGACACAGCTGTCCCACACAGACCGCACCTCCAGCCTCCTGGGGGGATGCGCGGCGGGGCCCTGGACACAGAACCTTCCTAGCTGGCGTCTTTGGAAAGGAGAAGAGTCTTGGGGGAAGGCTTGCACAATTCCAAAAGGATGGGCAATAAGGGCACTCGACACTGGGAAGTGATTGCTGGCTGTGAGCTCTCCAGGAACCACAGGCAGCCTGGGCCAGCCACGCCGTGCCAGCAGCTCCCAGGCCCTGCACCTGCAGCCGGTTCTTTGCGGAGCTCGCTCTGGAGGGGCTTTGTCACCTTTAATTAAACCACCCTGGGCCTGCAAGCGCAGAGCCAGCGCAGGTGCAGAGCCCAGAGAGCCACAGCCTCAGAGCACATCAGTGTCCCCACAGCCCGTCAGCCATGGGCCAGTGTCCCCTCAGCTGCCCTGGGCAAGGGCTGACAGTGCACTGAGGGGTGAATAACAGCCTGCCAGACCCTGCAGGGATGCTGGCAGAGCTCCACTCGTCTTGCTGTCTTTTCTCTTCCGTGGTCATTTTCCATCTTTGCTCAGATCCATCTGCAATTCCCTTGTAAATCTTCTAAAATAATTTGCAAAAGAGAGAGTGTCAGTATGAAATCTCCCTTGGTTCCAGATATTTGATGCTCACAAGGAGCCCAGAGGGGAGAAAAGTGACAGGAAAAGTGAAAGGAAAAATCCCTGGGCCTCCAGCTGCAGCTGCAATGGTGAGAACTCTCTTTACTACTTGTGAAAAATACTTTGGACGTGGCCTTCTGGGGGCCTCCAGGAAGACTGAGCTCTGAGGTACCCTTGGGAGAGTGCGAACATGCTGAGCCCAGGATCAGAGGTTGTATCAGAGAAACTCCCTAAGCTTGCCCCGTCCTGAGACTGCCGGTGTGGTGGCACCTCCATTCCACTAAACCTTGGAGAACACGTGCTGGATGCTGCTGAGGCTTCTTCACTGGGCAGGAACGCACTAAAATAACCCGATGAGAACCTTCTTCAGGATGAGGACAAAAATGAGTAAGTTTTGGAGAGAGAACCCAAACAGAGCCTGTTGCCCTGGCGTGGCAGCCCAAAGAAGCGCTGAGGTGGCTGTGGATAAACCTGTGGCTAGAGGGGCTGAGCCTGGCAGGAACCCCCCACACCCCAAGGCTTCCCTCAGCTCGCTGGGCCAGCTTTGCGTCCCTGCGCTGGGCCAAGCCCTGCAGGCAGAGCCCGGCTGCCATGTGGCCGTGCCACCGGGAGATGGAGGCTCTGTCCTGCTGCACTGCACGGACACCACACACTTCATCCACCCCGGGGAAACAGGGAAACCACTCCCGCTCAGCAGAGCAACACAGCGCAGGGACGGGCAGACAGAGAGGAGTTGATTCCTCACCTCGGGGTTTAAATAACCCGGGCTCAATAGTGGCCCAAAAGACACCAGGTAAGAGCACGGTGCATGCTGGAACAGGCTGGAGCTCCAGACCGGCTGGAACCAGAGCACTGAAAAAGCAGGGATGGAGATGGGAAAGGAGCTGTGAGCTCCCCTTCGCCAGGCAGAGCAGTCACCAACACGCATCACAACCCAATCCTGCAGGCTGCACAGGCCATCAGCTCCCCGTGCTTTCCCGGCACAGCCCATCACTGCTCATCCAGCTTCTCCAGCACTGTCACCTCCCCCTGCACCCCTGGCACCTGCAGAACAGCCGAGTCCTGACACGGGGCACTTCCCACAGCACTGAGGGGAGCCGCAGGATCGCCTGCCTTTATCCACACCCATCCCTGGTGCAGACTTTTGGAGTGGAAGGGGCTGAAATGCTCTGGAAAACAGGAACACAGCGTTGCCTGCAGGAAGCAGCCCTGAGGAGGTGTGGGCTAGCCCCAGGCAGAGAGGACACAAAGCTCCTGACACCCTGCCACAGCCACGGGAGTCACTGAAAGAGGCAACACAGAGATTTTGGCTCAGAAAAGTATCCCCAAGGCCCTGTGCTGCAGAGAGCTGCCTTCTGTCCCCCTCCCCATGCCACTGTCACCAGCCGCTCTGTCACCAGCCGCTGCCACCAGCCACCCCGCCCGCGTCCGTGCCCGCGCAGCTCCTTTGGGATGCTGCCACCTGCCCTGGGGCAGTGGGTACAGGCAACAACGGCACCCGAGGCTCAGTTTCAGCTCCTGAGAGCATGGGGAGTGGCGGGGGGGGGAATGCTTCAGCAGCTCACTAAGGAAGGTTTCTGGATCCCAGAGGGAGCTGTGTGCAGTCTGTCACTCCCACAAGGTGGCTTTGTCTCCTGGAGGACAGTGTAGTGGCCCATTGCCCCAGGAGGGGGGAGCCTGGCCCCTGCTGCCTGCCCCACAGCCTCTCTGCAGATGGGCAGGTGACCATCCATCACCAGCCATTGCTCTGCTGCATCTGGCAGGTGCCAAGTGTGCAGCCTGATCTCCCGGCAGAAAGGATAAACGTGAACTTTTGCAGGCGCACGACACCAGGCTGCACTCCCTCTCCCCAGAGAATGACTCCAGCCTCTCCTGTTGGCAGCGGCAGCCCTTTGGCACAGGCAGGCTGCACAGGGGAACTCACTAAACTGAGGATAAGAGAGCAGGAAGAGGAATCGCACCAAATATTTTCTTTGTGTTTTTCTTGGCCAGAGCTCAGTTTCTCACTGTTTCACGCAGCCCATGGACTACTGCTCCACACAGGGCAGAAGAGAAAGAGGGCTTGGGGCTACCAGAACCCCTTCCAGCCCTGACCCTGCACCATCCCTTTGGGGGACTTGCAGCATATTAAGCAACAGAGTCCTTCAAACATCTCTGAGTGCTCCTGGATTAGTTTGCTGAAGTTACCTTCCAGGTTTTTTCATCAATGCTGTATCTACACGGGAATCCCAGCCCCAGTTTGGAGGGGCTGAGCTTGCCTCCCCAGATATGGACCCAAGAACACGGTCAGGGGAGCACTGCAGCTCCTCCTCTCTTGGCACAGCCAGCTCCTGCCGTGGCACTGGGGACAGGAGCTCCTGGGGTTGGAGCTGTGGGGACACACGCCCTCCCTCCCTGGCAGCTCCTTCCAGATGAACTCCCCCAGTGGGAGCGAAGCAGTTTCTCCAGGCTGGCAAAGGCAAGCCTGACCTCCACCTGCACACTGAGACATCTTCACCTGCCAGTGCTTCTGCTTTCACCCCTCAGCCCCCAAAGGAACCTGAAACATCGAGTTACCCCTGCCCAACACCTGTGGGTGCCAGCTAAGACCCGCAGGGAGTCCCTCCAGCCTCCCAGCACAGACCTGCAACAGCTGATGGATCCGTGGGCAACTGCATTCACCACAGGTGGCCCGAGGGCAGGAGCATGAAAAGTCCTGCAGATGGAGTGAAACCGGACAAAACGGCTTCATCTTCAACTGATCTGGCACAGCGTGAAGGTGGGACATGACAATAATTGATTTCTCTAAGTGCCATCAACCTGGCCCAGCCTGTGGCTGGTTCTCCTTTAAGGAGGCTTTAGTGGCACCTCTAGTCTTTTCTTAGCTCAGTGACCTAGAAACTGCATTGAGATGTCAAGAGAACATGCACAATACAGTGGAGAAGCCATTTCCCAAGAATCTGAAGGAAAGATCATTATTATTGAGAGATATGGCTTGGAGCCAGGGCACTCATTCAGTTGTCAGAGGTATAAATAAAAATGCAAAATAAAGCTAAGCTCAGCCTAAAAATACATTGATTGTACGTCACCGCTCAGCTAAAATCCACATACTCTATTCTGATCACAGTGACATCCACGGGTACAGCCCTTTGAAGTGTAAGCCCAGTGATGAAGTGATAAGGAAAAAATGTTATCTTCTAAGATACACCCAAAATAGGGGACAAATCTTACTGAGCAATGAATAATTTTAAGGAAAGCTACTTTACAGCTGGGCATACAGTGGTAGCAACGAGGTAATGCAAGGGGAACAGGTGGCTGCCTCATAAAAAGCCCTGTTCCACCACGGCCATTTCAAGAGGCTGTCAGCAGCTCCAGCTCTGGGCTTTCCCATGGCCACTTTCCACACCCTCACGTGCCCAGGTTTTGTTGGTGCAGCCACCCAACCAGATGTGAATTGCTGGAGGCAAGGACCTTTGCAGGTTCTCCTGCCTCCTGCCCTGGTGCTGGAGCTCATCCCAGGTTCTGAGAGCTGGCATTTGCTGTGTGACTCCCTGCCATGGTGTTTGCTCAGCAACCAGCACAGAATGGGCACGTGTGGAGATAATTTGACAGAAAATTGAGAACACATAATTCTCTATTCAGGGTGGCATTGGTTTCCTTAATTTTTCCTCCTCCTGAGCAACGTTTAAATCAATTACGGTGGAATTAATGACTTTCACAAGCCATTTGCTGAGAGGACGGGCTGGGGGATTAGGCACTAACTGGGTTCCTCGCCACCCCCCAGCCAATTTAGAAAACATTCAGTGTGAAAGGCTTCTAACAACAGTAAAAAAAGCTCCTGCCATGTACTTTATTAACATGCTTTCCAAGCAGAGAATCACAGAAACACAGGAGGACATCTCGAGGATAACAAGAAGTCACCAACTGTCACCCTTTGCACTTCAGGAGAGCAAAGTTACCCCTCACGGGACCTAAACATAACTTTAGAACAATTATAAACTTTCTGAAGCACAAATTCAGGGAGGACAAACTCCTTGTAGATGAGGAAAGCACTCAGCTGAAATTCCTGAGACACTCCTGCCCAGGCACTCGAGGCCCAGAGACACCTGAGGGCTGCCAGCTCTGGGGACGGCCAGGGCTTCAGAGCCCCTGGCACACGCAGCAGCACTCTGGCCAAAACGGGCTAGATTTCTCCAGAACAGAGGAAAAACCCTTCTAACCCTTCCTCTGTACCTTTGAAGAACAAATCAAACTTGTGATTTGCAAGTTCAGCCCAAGTTACCCGTCTTGGCACACCTACAGATGCTCAGAGGCAACAAGAGCACGTCTTGCAGAACCATGAAACACTTGTCCCTCAGCCCCACCATGGTCTGTTCTGAAGCTTCTACCCAGGTTACACGCTGATTTTCCAGACAGCACCCACTGATCTGCAGAGCTCTTCTCGCAGGGTAAGATTTGGTGCAGAAGAAGGGTGCAATTCCTTCCGACCCCAGACCTTGCTGAACAGTGAGAGGGTTTTTACTGTTCTGAACTGGGACCTTGTTTGACAGGTCTCAAAGAAGAACAGAGAGGGGCAAAGAGGAGAGGAGAGGAGAGGAGAGGCATTTTCCTTCATTACCCTAATGTCTAGTGCTTTGGAAATATTCAAAGCCTCCAAAAATACCCTCAGCTATACTGGGGCAAGAAAGGACCAAGGAAGTGATGATCTCACACACAGCTAAAAACTGCTACACCCACTCCAAAACTCATTTCTTTACACAAGTCAATTATTTCCTGGAAAGGTGTCTAGAGGAACCAAAGTGTGGGATGCACAGAGGCAGGCCTCAGGGAGCTGCAGCTGAAGAGGCCTTTAGTGCTGGGACCAGCTCTGTCACATCCTGCAGTTACAGGAGTTCCTTCCTTCCCATCCCAGCTGCCTGAGACTTGGAGACAAGTGGAGCTTTAGGAAGCCACAGGTATGTGGACCATCCTTCCACCAGTGGCAGCACCAAGCTGCTACCAGAGCAGCACAGTTTGGGCTGTGCCACTGCTCTCCGGATGCCTCCCAGGCATGGGACTGACCCCATGGCCACTGGCAGGGCTCCTCTGTGCCCAGCAGGAGATGGCCAGCTCCTCTGGCACCCAGAGCCTGCAGCCAAGCTGCAGATGCTGCTTTTGAAGTGCTGGCTTCAAACCAAGGCAAGGAAAGGAAAAAAAAAAAAGAAGAAGAAGAAAATAATCATCCGACCCCAAATCCTTTCTCCTTTTGAAGCCTGGCTTAAAAGCAAATGAGAACCTGCAGCCTAGCTGCAATGTGACCGGACTCCTCGGCCTTCAGGGGCCTTTAAGTCCATCTGAAAGGCATTTAACACCAATAA
Organism: Chamaea fasciata; assembly: GCF_029207755.1. Taxonomy (NCBI): domain Eukaryota; kingdom Metazoa; phylum Chordata; class Aves; order Passeriformes; family Sylviidae; genus Chamaea; species Chamaea fasciata. The sequence goes on along the minus strand of NW_027094096.1, from coordinate 3,046,508 downwards.
AATAAGTTGAGCTCTTGCCGGTATTTTTCCTACCCCCCTCCTCCCCTTGAACATTCCCCCAGGCTGCTGGGAGCCATCTGTGCCTTGCTTCCCAGGGGAAGCAGGGTTAGGTAGAGTGGAGAGATTTGGGGATGGAGAGAGAGGCCAGGCTGGGTGAAAGCTCCAGGCTGCTGGAAGTGCTGTCACAGCCTGTCAGAAGGAGGGACAAGGCTGAGCTGGTCCTAAACACTGCTGGTGGAGGTGACGTTCTGTGGGCTCTGCTCCCTCTAGAACCCTGGCCCGAGGCCGTGTGAGGGTGGCCTGCAGGGAGCTCTCTGTGCTGTGGTGTTGGTGTTTCCCACACTGACCACGTCCCTGCCCTGTGGCTGCTCTCCCATTCCCTTCCTGGCTCTCATCTCCAGGAGCAGTGCAGACCCAAGGTGGGCACTGGGACCTCTGGCTTTGGTCTCACGTGGGGTTAGCTGGGGTGAAACAAAATACCTCCAGGTGTGCCAGATACCTGCCAAAATGTGCCTGCACTGACTCTCAGGTCTATTTTCCCAGGTAGAAGGCCTTGCTATCTGAATGGCTGTTCTAACCTGCAGAAACCAAGTTACATCAGGCAATTTAGGTTTCCAAACCAAGGCATGCTCTGGAGCCAGCAGACAGCGGGCAGGTCTCAGAGGCAGGCAGGGGTGCTGGGCAGCTGGAGGAAGAAGCACCCACAGCTGGAGACCTCCCGAGGGCTGGGGCTGAACCTGCCACACTGAACCATTCCTGGCACCCTCTCTCACCTTCTCATGGGAATTTTCAGGGCAGGTGAGGGAAGTTCTGCCAGCTGTGAAAACCCCTTCTGGGGCAGTGTCTAAGGGAAAGCAGGTCAGCTCTTCAAGCCACAGATCAGGCTGGGAAATGCAGGCAGGTATTCAGAGCCACTCCAATCACTCCAAATCCCTCGGCTGGAATTGTACAGTCGGGATAAAGTTGTCAGTGTGAAGAACAGCGGCTACAAAAGCAGGTCAAGCAGAGGAGCTGATCCTGCTGGGTGAGGAGCTCCCGAGCTTCCCGTGGGATGCCCAACAGCCCAGGAACGGGCTCAGCCTTGCTCTGTTTCAGAACAAAGCAGCACTCGGAGGAGAGGTTTGTGGTCCACAGGGGAGCCGGCCGGCTCTGTGATCAGGGCCATCTGCAATGTGGCCATTTCATGCTGGGCAACATTTCACTTCTACAGTCTCCCCATGGAGGGACCCTCAAAAATCATGATCCAAACCCAGAAGGGCTGTGATGTTCTTTGCACCTCCCCGTGTCTCACTGGGAATCTGCTCCATTCACCGGGCACTCAGTGCCCAGTTTCTCTGGTGACAGGAGCGGGAGCTGCAGGTGTGCCCAGCCCTTGGCTGCTGAGGGGAGTTGCTGTGGGGAGCACACCCTGCTCCCTCCACCACATGGTCAGCAGCTGCCTTGTGCATGTTTATGCCAGCCCTGATGTAATTAGCACCTTGACGTGTGTTAAATGAACCAAGCTTTCCAATTTTTCAGAGTGAAACTCTAAAAGAAACAGCTGCAGGGCTGACAGAAATATGATTCTTTCAAAGTCTAATGAATTGTATAATCACTTCAGTCATTATTTTGCATCTTCCTTCCATAAATGCACAGCCACGAGTCCTTGGAGCGCGGTGGGGTTCAAGCCTTGCCAAGCCCATCATTCAAGATCCTTCAAGTTCCCAAACCTGTCAGGGCTGGGAGGAGAGCAGGGCACAGGCACAGTGTGCTGGGGGTGGCTGTGCTGGGGTCTGGCGGCACAGGGAGGACACAGAAAACCCCAGCACAGCTCAGAGCCCCTCCTGCTGTCACCTTACTGTGCTCAGCACTGCGCTGCAGGAGGACGTGGAGGATGGAGGCTGACGCCAAATCCGTGCCCTTCATGCTCCAGCACACCAGAGCTGCTGTTGGGCCTGAGGCCAGACAGACTGCCTGGGTCCAGCCCTGCCAGCCCAGCAGCCACATGGCCATTCTGCAGACTCAAGAAGAAAAAAAAGAAAAAAAAAAAGAAGGCTGGGGTAATTGAGGCAAACTGGGGCAGCAAAACAGGGAGAAGCATTGTCCCCATCTCCCTCCAGGCTGTGGTGAGGGCACGTGGAGAGGGCAGTGACAATGGCTCCAGAGGCAGCACCCACAGATAATTGAGAGGATCTGTGTCTTTAGATTCCTGTCTAGTACCTAACTGCTGTCAGATATTAAAATGAGAGAGATTCATGTAGACAGACAGACTGCTGTCATGTCCTCTCCCTCCAGAGGAAAATACTGCAAGCCAACACCTGCCTATTCCACACACTCCCTGCTCTGTTCACTTAACACAGGTATTTCCAGCTGGTACAATTTTCAACCCCTTGAAAACTAAATTCAATTGACTTTTAACCACCAGGTAAATATGGGAGACACATTTCTCCTCTCCTGCATTATTTCTATCCTATTCAGAACACCTATGGGTTTTTATCCCTGAAGGGTTGTGATTGAAACATAATAAGGGATGGAAATACTGGAAAGTAATATGTGAAATACATAAGGATGTGTTCAAGACCGCACGCTTCTCATCCAGCTTGATTTGAATCTATCCAAACAAATTCCAATGTTATTACAAAATGCCCTCCCCAGCTTTTCACGCAGCAGTGCTGGAAAGGAGCAGGGCTGTGTGTGGGGCTGCAGGAGCTGCTGTACCAAGGTGTTTAAAGCAGGAAGGCAGCTGATGGCAGGGTGATGATCCAGGGAGCACAGCCAGCTCAGGGAAAGGGATATTAAGCTCCTGGGTTTGCAGGGGGAATTGGGCTGGCTGAAACTTAGATCTAAAATGGTTCCAGCCACGCAATCTCACACACAAACTGCCAGGGGCAGCTGGACAAGAAAAGATGAGGCACTTCAGCAGAGGCGGCACTTCCCTTGGGGAAGAAGGGCAGGTCCCAGCACCCTTCAAGGTCACCCAGTCACAGGCAGGTCCGGGCAGCCATGCCAGAGGCTACAAGGCAAAAGGCAGCCAGCACAGGAGCTGCTGCAGGAGCAGCCCCTGGAAGTCAAGAGCTTATTTCAGCCTGGAGCCTCAGATGGTGCTCGCAGGAAGGCGTGTCTGAAGCACTGCAGGGTTCCCAGCCTGGGCCTGCAGGTCCTCCTTGCCCTCCTTGAGCACAGCCAGTCCTGCAGAGGATCCCTGGGGCATTTTGCACCCTGTGAACTGCAGCTGGCTCTGCAGCACCACAAACCTCCAGCACAGGCACTGACCAGCTCATCGTTGGAAAGCCTCCTCAGTGGTTTGGAATGACAGAAAGGAAAACCAAGAGAAAGGCCAGCCTGCTGCAGCAGCTGCTGTTGGTACCTGCGCCCTCCCACTCCACCCCTGCTGCTGACACCGGCACCTTTGGGACCTGCTGCTTCCTGTGGAAACCCTGCAGGACACAAAGCATGAAAAACCTGCACAGCTGCAAAGCCAGAGCTGGGAAAACATCCAGTGACAAGGAAATAAATGTGGGGATATGAGGGTATTGCCACTCACCACTGCCGAGGAACAAGACTCTCGTAACATCTACTTACAAACACTAACACTGTCTTTTCAGGATCAAGAGGAGGCCAATTTAGAGAAATGCTTAATACTTTTACAGAAGCGAAATCCTTTAAATGAAATAACATGTTATTTATGGTTGTGGGTACTTGCTGCTGGCGCTCTCAAAAAAGATCAGCCACCGAAAGGATGGAGATGTCCCACCAAGCACACGGGACCAGAGTTCACTGCTCTTGAGATGCTTTAGCACAGTGCTTTCATAAGTGGGAGAAGAAGATTTTATCTTCATTTAATTCAGTAAGATCAATTTTATGCCTACTTCACCAGAAAAGCAACTGGAAGCTGAAAGACAGAAGTCAAATATGTCCTTTCAAGCTGTGGATAAAAGTGGGCATGTAAAACGGCTGCAGTCTTAAAGGACATGAGGACCAGACTGTCTTTGTTATGTTATTGACTTGTTGGAAATGTAAAGCATGTTTAGATAAACATTATTTTCCATATGTCTTCAGCACATTCACTTAACCATAAAAAACATTTCTAAAAATTTTATTTTTAGGGCTTTTTAATTGGAATTTGGTTCCCAGACTGACCCACCATGTGTTTAAAAATTACTCATATGGTAAATAGGAAAGCTGCCATGTACCTTATACTAACAGAAGAATTTTAAAAAAAATAAGGCTGAAATATATTGTGAAACACAGTATTGGCTAAATAAAAATGTACTGATAGCTGACTTCAACTTCCATTGGTAAAATGAAATACAGGATTTAGTGAAAAAGCTTATAAAGAAAATCATTACATTTTGTTTCAAACTCAAATGAGAATCAGCCTTAAGAACATCTACTGAGAAAAGGAAATGCAAACAACTATTAAAATCGATTATTTGAGTAAGCGTTTCTTGCTTACGTAGCTGGTGTTGCTACACATCAATCTCTACTACCTTGGGAAAACTTAAAATTCAGAAACAAGAACCAGTGAAGACCCAGCAAAGGGAAGATTGTCATAATAACTCATTTTCTGACTGATGAGCAAAACTCATTTCAAATTACTTCCTCTCGCTGCCTTTGGAAATGGAACATTCCGTGTCTGCTCTCTGGGCTCTGCCTGACAGGCACAGGCTGCCGGGGCTGCCAGGGGAGCTGGAGGACTCTGGACACTCTCTGGCATGCACAGGGCACTTTCCTCGGTGCAGGAATGCAGCAGGGAGCTGTGCAGCCTCGCTGCCCTGCCCGGCTGTGCTGCTGCAGCTCTGGCCCGTCCCATGGCACTCTGTGCAGCACAACTGACCCAAGGGGCCTGAGCAGAGTGACCAGCACGTGACAAACCCAGCCAGGGTCACAGCCACCACTGCTCGTCACACTGCAGGGTGTTCTGCTTGTGTTTACAAAGGGTTACCTCTCAGCCCTTGCCATTTCTTCCGTCTCACCTTTGCTCCCCCCAGTCCTGCAGCATCCCAGTTCACTTCCACCACATCTTTCCCAGGCGTGTGCACAGCGACTGCTCACAGCAGGGAGGGAGAGAGGATCTCTGGTGGCAGTGAGGGAGGATCTCTGGGCAGCAGCTGGCAGGCAGCGACTCCACCAGCACAAGGCCCTCTCCTGTTCACACAATGCTGAGAGCTGGAGCACATTCTGGTTTTGGGCACTGCCAATCTCACAACCAACAGGATGCTAAACAGAACTGGGATATTTGTTCTCTCTCACCCTGGCACGCAGCACGAGGTGGAATCCCTGGGGGAGCTCCTTCTTAAGTGCCCTGCACTAGGCATTTAGTGGCTGCTGCCATTTTGGTAGCTGCTACTTCATGCAGGCCATAAAAAACACGCACCTGGCATTGTGCAACTTAGATGAAAACCTGAAATTTGCGCTGAAAGCACAGCTACAGAAACACAGAACGTGCACATGAACACAGAGTGGCCCATGGTAACCCCTCAGTCTGTGTCAGGGCAGGGTGCCATCCATCCTCACCTGCCAGAGAGGCACACCAAGCCCACCCCGGGTGCCAGCCCAGATGGCAGCGCTGCCACCGTTGTCTGTGTCAAGCCAGGTTGGTGGCAGCAACCACCAATCAGAAGTTTTAGGACTTGTGTCACAGCCCGCAGTCTGTCAGGGTGACTTTGCCTTGAAAGCTTGGATGGCAGTAAAGATGAAAAATGGTTCTGCCATTTTCTCCCCGTCTGCCCTCAAACTATTTATGCCCAGCAGGACACAGAGGGGTTGATCCCACACGTGGCTCCTGCTCCTGTCCCTGCCAAGGGCTGCCTCAGGCTGTGGCTTCCTGAGATCGGGGCAGCTGAAGGTTGGGGAAGAAACACCCTTTGGGCACAGTGGAGAGGCAGCAGGGATTAAAGAAATCTCCTGAAATCCACAGCTGTAGCTCACTCAGGGAGGCTCTCCTCCACTTAAAGACAGCCAGGGACTCTGGCAAACAGCATCAGCCCTTCTCTGGAGTGCCCAGTGATGCTGCCTCTGCACAAGGACCTGAAAGAGTGACAGGACACAGGGCATACACTGAACTGGAAGTGTCTGAGAAGCTGAAACCAAGAGGGGTTTAGTAGAAATCTGTAGTTTTACTGGGATTTGCAAATAAATAAAATCTATTTTTTTCCTGAAGTCCAAAGCTAGCTAATTTATTTCTAAGTGTTCATTTCAACTGGCTTTCTCAGTCTTCCTGACCAAAACACTTGCCAGTGCTCCATATGAAATTCCAACTCAAAAAGATAGTTTTAAAGACTGCTGCTACCAGCTGACAGGAAAGTTGAATTCCAGTTTCTGACCCTCTTCTAATGTCATAATTATAGAGCAACATGAAAAATGACTAGAACCAAGGCACCAGTTGTGAGTTGAATCAAACACTTCACATCCATTTGACACAAATGTAAACCCACAACTAAAAAGTCAGTAAAGAAGACAGGGAAAATGAGCCAGTTTTGGTCTTCATAACAAAATCGGCTCTCAAGAAGGCTGTGCTGAGGTTTTCTCACTCAGTTCATGCAACAGCAACACACTGGGTTAACTGCAATGCCAGGAAGGGCTCCTGTGAGAGAGGAATGGTTGGGACCCTCCTAGAAAACCCCTCATCCTGAAGGAATGGACTGGGGGAAGCTGAGGGAAAAAGAGGATCTGTGACTTGTCATGTTCCCATGTTTGATAAGTGATGCCCAAGAGAAGGAAAATTCAGAAAGGGGGGACCAGAATCAAAATCCAGTGGGTCAGAAGCCTGCTGAAGGTGGGGGGAAAATCTGCTGCGTGTTGGTATCTCAGGTCCCTGCCTTTGGCTGATACCACACCTGCAGTTGCCCTGCCAGCCTGTTTTACCCACCAATCTCAGCTACAGGCAGGATCATGCCCATCGAGCTGGAAATCTCTGCCATTGAGAGGATTTATGGAAAGTATTTTGCTATTGTCCCCCTGAAATTACATCATTCTCCTCTTTTATGTGTCTTAAGTGTCAGGAGAGTGTGATGTTAATGAGATGTACAAAGGCTTTTGGGTAGCTGAACAGTTTTATAGTCCCACATTGATAAATGAAAGCATTTGTCACTGTTACCACATTAATGTTTCTTCCTGAGATCAAAGTCTGGATTTGCTGCATTAAGTGGGACCGTCCTCTGCTCCGCATCACCACACGTTACCTTCTGAGGAAATGAATTGTGCTTCTGGATTTTTACATTCACAGTTTAATCACATCCTGATTCTCACACCTGCTGATTCCTATCTCCACATGAGGTATGCAAGCCATTTTTTTATTATGGATTTTCTCCTTGCTACCTGTGTGAAAAGCCCAACTATCTCGTTACAGGACAATCACTTTCTTCTGGCTCTGAAAGGCGGCTTCTGCAGTAAAGGATACAGACAATTTCCTTCCTTCTGGAACCCTGGATTCAATCATGTTAATTTACATTTATATAGCACCTTTCACCCCTGAAGATCCCAATGCACTTTACAAATTCCCCCTCTCTGTACACAGAAGCTGTACAAATAGACAGGCTACATAAACAGAGACAGGATCCCACTGCCAGCCTCTGAGACACATCCCTCTGCCTGTATTCCCAGCCCAGGTGTGGCCATGCAGCTCTGCACACCCCGCAGCACATCTCCATCAAGGAGGAAAACGGGGGCAGTGTGATTTAGAGGCCCGCCAGGGAAGCACAGGGAATTCGAACAAGCAGCAGAATGGTTTTGCAGCCTGGCTAAGTGACATCTCCCTGGCACTCTCTGCACGGGTTAGAACGGGGCAAAAGCTGATTTGTGGTGGGGTACACCTCGCTGCCTCAGTGCTGCTGCCAGTACCTGTAGAAGTCCAGGTTTGCTTCTCTGTGGTGGTACCGGGAGCATCCACAGAGGACAGTTCACTTTCTTGGAGAGTGTGCAGCCTCTAGGCAGCATAGGTTGGCAGTGACTCCCCGTTGGGAAGTACCTTTGAGAGATTTCCTTGCGGGTCAGGGCGAGCAAAAGTGCTTCAACCCATGAGCCTTTGCAGTTCTAAGTTAATATTTCATATTCCATTGGTTATTCCCCTTGTTCCTGGTTTTTACTCCTCCTGATTGGTTCTTTTTTGGATCCTTACCCTGACTGGTCCCTTTCCCAATTCCTCTCCCCACTGGCCAAGTTGTAAAACCCCGTCCCTGGGTACCCTATATAATCCCTCTTCCCTGGGGCCACCCGGCTCTTTTCCCTTTCAGACTTTGTGGAATAAAGAATCTCTCCAGGAGATCGGAATGACCCCATCCTGCTGTTTTTACCCCTGTGTCACCCGGGGTGGCAAACGCGGCTCTGCTGCCCAGGCAGCCTCACAAAGAGTCGATCACTGTGTGCCTGAGAGTGCCCAAGGAGCTGATCACTCTCCACCTGAGAGTGCCTGTGCCCCGTCAAACCAGGTGTCTTTTCAAAGACGCTTCTGACGAGGAAGGTCGCAGCCCCTTCACCACTGCACCAGACTGTGACACTTCTCCCTCCCACTGACGGGCAACCCTCGGGTAGTTTATTTTTTAAAACTGGAAAGCATCTGCTTGCTTTGCAATGAAAACGAGGGGAAATAACCCCCCCCCTCCCGACAGCAGCGGCTGAGTGGGTGCAACCAAGGCGAGGCTGGAGGAGGAGGGAGAAGCCAGCGTACCTGAGACACCTTTCTGACCACGTCGCTGCCCACCAGGAAGCCCTGAGCGTAGGAGCGCGCGGCGATGAAGGCTCGGGTGGCCTTCACCTTCAGGTCCCTGGGCACCTCCCCGAAGGGCCTGTGCTGCTCGGCGTGTTTGACCATGCAGTCCAGGTACTCGTCCGTGATGTGGTACTGGGGGTTCAGCAGCTTGAAGAGCCTCTCCAGCAGCCGTGTCCAGAACTCATTGAGGGCCTCTTCCAAGTTGATGTTGGAGCTGCGGTAGTAGCGGCGCAGCTCGCTGTACAAGTCCTTGAACACCTTCACGTTTTGAGTGTACAATTCTCCGTACATGCTGGGAAAGGCATCGTAGAGGGCCTTTTCTGACTTGTTCAACAAATCCTGGAAATAACCTGAAAGGTGAGAAAAAGGAGAGGTGATGTATCAGTCAGACAAGCTGGAATCCAGCAGGCTGTGTCATTTGGCAGCGCAGCAGAATACCCAGAGAAGAGAGAAGGGCCCTGACAGAGCCTTTCCTCCAACCAACATTGGCCACTCTCAGATCTGAGCCTTAGCCATGAAGACAGGAGAACCCTGGTCTGGGCCTCTCGCCTTCTGGCAGCCTCACTTGGAAGCAAAGCCGGGTCTCTTTTCTGAGTCCACAAGGTGTCACAGCGTCACCCACAAGTTTTCTTCACAACTGGCATTACTTACACAAACCCTAAGCTGCCACAGGTTATTTCCAAAGCCCTGGTGAGATGAAGCAGGGCTGCCAGCAGGGTGCCAACCCTTCCCAGGGACATCCCTGGTGGTGGCAGCCAGGCTGGCTCTGGGCACGGCCAGAGTCCAGGTGCAGTGTCAGGAACAGGCACATCTTCCTGGGGATTCCAAGGCAGGGCTGTACCCAAGTGGTTTTTAACCGAGGCCAACATTATCTGGGGTCCATTTGCTTATTTGGGTGTGCATCCTGCTTTTGTTTCAGCATAAATGACGGAGTGGTTTTACACCTGTGGTTCAATGTGTCTCAGATGTGACAGAAATGTGACTCTTGCTACACACAGCAGCGTAAGAATGACAGATTTGAGTCCTCCTTTACCAACATCTTTAGGTATTTCCATCATCTACACTGCCAGCCACCTTCAGGCTGAGATTGCACAGTAGGGACCTCATAGCAGGATTGGCCTGATCCAATTAATAGATTTACATAAGCAACTTTAATCATCATTGAAGTTAGTGAGAGGAAAAATAATTTAAATAATAATTTTAATTTCAATTGCATTTGTACTTTTAGGGTCTTTTTGAAGCAAACCTGATTAAACTATTCTTTAAATCTAAATTACTTTTTTTTTTGGTGATGCGTGATAAGCTCTAGTTGGAAAGAAACTGTTATTCAATTAAAATCAAACAGCATGTACTTAGGTACATAAATTAACTTCATGGGGCTAGACATATAGGAAAAGAAAGAGAAGCTTCTGAAAGATGCATACTGCATGTACAATGCTTTATTGAACAAAGTATTTTTGAGGGAATGGTGCTGACTACAATTAAAGCCCTCTAAAACTGTAGAACTAGGAAAACTCAGATCCATAAGTCTTACTTATACTCACTGACTGAGAAGGGCCATACAAGCTTTCATGTGTTAATAATCTCTCGTTGGTTTCTCAGAGCTGAATGAAGCTAAAACTTGACAAGTGAACTGACCAAATGAAAAGAACCCTCTGCATCTGCGCCACAGGTGGCTAATACTGAACATTCCTGTGCTGTTTTAACAAAGCAGCACCAAGTATTAATAGTAGTCTGGCCTTCTCCAGCCACTATCATGTGCTGCTTAATAGATTCACATTTGATCAAGGGATTTTTGTTTTTAAAAGATCAGGAGCAAACTAGGTCTTAGCAGAAGTCTGGTTTAATTACTTATGCAGAAAGTAAAAATCTGTTATCTGGAACGCTGACTAAAAACTGGCTTTAAAATGTACTTTGGGAAGAAACTTACTCTTATTCAACATGACTGGGTTGGAAGTTTCTATCTTGTCCAACCATTTTTACTGGGATCCCTCCATCTCTCAAATGACTGACCATGCACCTTCCCCACTAAAACTGGATTTCTGCCTACAGACACCAAGTGCCACGGCATCAAAGTCACCTGAGACCTTGCAAAGGGGGCTTCTCATTTGGAAAAAAAGACAAAAACTGATCCCATCAGACTAGAAAAAAGAGATGCTGCACTCACCTGCAACAGAAACAAACCACAAAGTTTCTCTGATGCTGATGAGGTGTCTAAAAGGTCTTCCCTACCTTCCTGTGTCACTCCAAACAGCGCTGGTTGCCCAGTCACAAGTTAATTAAACTGAGCTCAAACTCTCTCTCCCTTGTATAATCAGTGTTCTTTTCTGTGTGACAAGAGACACGAACTGAACAATTTGCTCAGCAATCGAGGTAGGACGTGCAGCTTTGCACTCACCATCAGGAGGAAGAAAACACCAACAAATATGGCTCAATTTTTCAATTCAAGGCAAAATTACTTTCTTTGTTTTGCTACAAGAGAAACAAGATGTATATCTCCCTGTCAAAAAATTGGAGACTGCTCTCAAGAAAGTCAGAGCTAATTAAGGGCTGATGAACTGTTCCTTCTCACCCAAGTGAGGGAACACCGATTACAGCCAATTCATTTGTGGCCGGTTCTCACAAAGTTCTTCTACATTTCACATACTGAAGGAAAAAAAATCTACACTAGCCAGGCAAAATTAATTAGCAATTAAGCCTACACGTGTTTGTGACGAATGGCTGGCCTGGCAGGGAATTTAAATGCCCGTTTAGCAGCATCAGAAGGTACCACAAAGTGAGGTTTGTCAAGAGGGATGCCAGCTGCCCTGTTCCTCAGTAGTGTCAGCTGAGATCTCCCAGTAGAACTGCACCTTCTCCTTAACCCTCCCTGCCTGCTAATGCCCAACCTTTTAATGAGTTTAGACACGTCTCATAGATTAGGGATGTGCAGGGCCTTGGGATAAGACAACCTGCTGAAGCACAGTTCAGGCTCCTGCCATTCCACCTTGATCTCAGGTAGAAGGAATTACTGATTTGAGGGGGAGCAGCCCATTAGCTGTAGCCATGGTGGGCGGGGGACCCTCCAAGCCTCCAATAACGCAGCTGTCCCACTGCTCCCATCAGAAGTTACCAGAAACGGCGCCAGCAGGTCCCTTTGGATGTATCAGCTCCCACTTGCTCCCCACTGCTGGGTCTGCCCTGGCTCTCAGAGCACCATTGGAGTGCTCAGCTCAGGGTATGAGCACAAGGAGCGGCTTCACCCAGGACGCAGCTGCTGCCACCACGTTCTCTGCGCCAGGAGCAGGCTCATGGTCTGCACTCAGGCACGGTAGCACAGGGCTTTGTCACCTCACGAATGGCAGGGATGGAGGGGAAGGGCTCACAAGGAGCTGGTGCTTCGGCTTTAAAGCCCTTCTGGCTCCGGGAGGCACCACTGCCCTCCCATCCCTGGGGGCAGCAAGGCAGCTGAGGTCACCTTCCCTCTGGAAGGATGCACTTGCTGCCGCTCTGAGTCACAAGAAAGCAGCTACGGATTCTGTGGACCTGTGCAGAAAAACTCATGGCTGTTCTTGGCTTCTGCCAGCCCAGGAATTTGACGGTACCAGGCAGAGACACCTCCCTGTGAGTCACCTGCTAAATCCATGACTGGCCTTCCCCCCTTTCACAAAGTTTTCTTCAGGAGCCATGGACAGGTGAGTCCTTCCTCACCACTGCCAGCTGAGGGACACAACACTGCCAAGCCCAGCAGGTGGCTTTCAACACCAGGACTTCAGACAAATCAAACTCAGTTTTCCCTGGGCCAATGCAAGGCACGGCTCCTCAACCAGGGCTGCTCCTAGATGAAACATCGCCTTTCACACCCTTCTGCTGCAAAGTGTTCAAAAGAAAAATAAAATGAAATGGAAGTCGGCTTTATTACTATTATTATTGCTTTTCACTTCCGGGCTCAGAAACAAGATAACTGGCTTTGCTCAAAGGAAATTTGCCTTTTGGCAGAGGCCAGGTCTGAAGAACTCTGCCACAAATGCAAAAATGCCAGAAAGTTATGAGTAAAGAAATGAAAGCTTTTTACAACCAAAACAATTCTGCCACCTTGGCTGTGCTTCCTCTTGCTGTTGTAGTGACAAAAACTTACTTCTCAGGGAATTAAGTTTTCAACCAGAATCTATAACCTTTGCATTCAAGAGAGACTGCAGATCCCCACCCATTTCCCTGCTTCACAGCTTCCCAGTGTTCGCAGCTCATATTTTCACAGTTTCCACATTTTCACAACTCTGGATTCAAATTGGGAAGCTGTGAACAGCACGGCAGGGACTGACAGTTTCTCTCTGAAGATAGAAAGTTTTGAGTTTCTCCTTCCTCAGCCCCCCCCCAGCACCGAACACTTTATCCAAGCTCCTTGCTACTGTTTGATCACTCAACATCTGGAACGCACTGGGGTTTCTTCAACTAATACAATGATGGAATGGGAATGGAAGCAGGAGGGAATGAGATCACTGAAGGAAGAACACCCAAATGCTCTTCAGGCAGGCGGCAGAGCTGGCTTCCTTCAAGCCCCATCAAATTTGAGAGGCATGCTAGAGGAAACATGAGAAATGGAGAAAGGTGATTGAATTACTTTCGGTCTGAATATTATTCAAATTTTAAGCAGAAAACTGCAGTAAATAATGTCCTACACACAACAGGGAAGAATTGAGACTGGAGGAACACCAATGGTGTTCTTGTGAAACTGCTGCACAAGTTTTGCAGCAATGGGTGACATTTAAACCCTCCTGCTGGTCAGACACCTTTGCCCCTGTGGTCTGAGGGCCTTGCCATGAGCTGCCAGGACAGATGGAGGTGGGGACAACATGAGGAGGAGGAAGTATCAGATCCGGTGTTGTCATTTCTCAGTTTTGAGCGAGCACATGAGCCTGCGGTGGGATTCACGCAGGGCCAGAGCCACGGAGCTCTGGAGGAAGGCTGGGCTGGGCAAATACACCAAGAACAAACTGCTGTGTGTCAGCACTGGACTGAGAACAGGAGAGGGACTGTAGCTGCTCCTGTGACGTCCTGAACCCCAGCCAAAGCAGGGAAAGAAACAGGATGGAGATGTCTGCTACAGCAGACTACTGCAGTTGGTCTGAGGAAGACTCTGTTCCTGGGCTGAGCTCCCACTGAATACCCTGCTGCACTTCCCAACACCAGTTTGGTTCTCCAGTTGGTTCTGATGCTGTTCTTGCAGCCAGTCTACTATTAGGAGGGAATCATTCAGCAACAGGTTTAAGCCATTGAAGTCCAAATCTAATGCATTCACGTCTATTTTATTCACTTCAGCAAGTACAATGACACTTTATTTATAAAATTGTTATTACTAATTTAAGTACTACCTATGGCTGTGCTGAAGGGCTGACATCAATCCAAGAGCAGTGATATGCTCTGGTTCACACCTTGGCTGTGTGCTTCCACAGGAAATAACCACAGTGAGACTGAGTGACTGAGGCTCCATGTGCTGACAGCCCTGGATACAGCAAATGCCATTTTCCTGGGGAGTCACCTCCCTCCTCACAGCTTCACACTCCTGTAAAACTGCTGCTCCGGAGCTGTTTCCTCAGTCCTGAGCCACCCTGGAGAACACAGACCCTCTCTGCTGTCTTCTGGATCACTCCCTCCCTCCCAATGCCTCTGTTTGGTGGCTGTGACCAAAGAGGCATCAGGATAAACCAACACTCAGATTGTCAAAAAAGCCCAAACAAATGGAGATAAAACCAGCTTTTCCCTAGAAGCCAAAGGATGAGCAGTGTGAAAGAATGTGCTAGGATGCAAGAATTATGATTCCTTGAGGTAATGCAACTTCAAAACTTTTAGAATTTGCTCCAAAGAGCCACTTTACTGATATTTCCTCTGCACACTGTGTCCTGGGAGCGTGTGCTGAGAACTGTGTGGGAACGCAGAATTGAAAAAACATTGTGGGTCAATGAGACAAAAAGTGCCAGCTCTGCCATGCAACATCAATTTTGTACTCTCCTACACCTGCTCAGTGCCCAGCACAAAAGCACTTTAAGATTTTGACCTCAATCCTGCTGGAAGGTTGGTCCTGGGCACCTCCTCTGATAGGATTTCTTTTCTCAGTTTCTGGTCGAAGTTCATTCTTTGTCCACTTGGTCTTTGCCAATATGGTCCTGTAGTTTCAATTGTTGTGGTGTTTTTGTTTTGTTTATGTTTGGTTTTTTTTCCCCTGGAGTTCACTCTTTGAGACATTTACACACCAGGTCTCACACTTTCTCAGCATCCATGCTGCCTTCCTACACAAACAAAGGAACTTTCCCCTCTTGACACCTGATAGGCTCTCCAGTCCTCTGGATCACTCCACTTTTCTTCACCTCTTCTGCTTGGCATAACTCTTCTTAGCTGTGGGTGGTCAGAAGCACAAAGAACATCTCCTTTCCTTCACTGGCAGTAACACTGTGAATACTGCAAGGACTGCATTTGCCTTTTTTTAGGAAGGTACCACATTAGCATTTCACAGACTTTCTGCCACCAACTGGCACCTCCCTAATTCTCCCCCTTGCTATTTCCAACCAATTAATCCCCAGTTGTACGCCTAACTCTGAAATATTGAATTTCACTCCTATTTCTATTATTGTGGTTGTCATGGTTATCCACTATCCTCTTCAATAGTGACAGCTTTTCCCACGACTGTGCCACCAATTAATCTCAGGACTGCATTTCCTATCATTTGTGCCAGTTCTTAATGGGGCTGTTAACCAGGATGGGGTCTAGGCCTGTCTTGAGAACCACGACTGGGACCTCCCTCCAGCCCAGGAGCTCATCTTTCAACACAGTGTATTGCTGCCTCCCCCTTAGCTAGTTCACCTGATAATTCCCTTACTAATTTCCATCTTCTTCATCTTAATTAACTACTCAAGGCACAGATGCAAATGTCTTTGAAGTCTCCTGAGATGGATTAGTTGATAGAGCAGACACACCACGAGCAACAGTGAAAGCAGGCTTTGGATATAGGGTTTGACTGAATCTCTGCAATCTCTTACTCAAGCTGCCTTTGGGTAAAAGAAAAAGCTGGCCTTCCTTAAACTGGTTTAGACTGGGACATTCAGCAGACAGCTTGTTTCTTGTGATAGGGAAAAGGAGAGCTTTTTGAGAAAACCAAAACCTTTTCCTGCAAAAGAGAGATGCTGTTGCATGAAAATGCTGTTTGGAACAGGGCTCTGCGAGTGAGGAGAGGAGCTTCTGCCTGGGAGGAAGCACCTCCAGTCACTCCAAAGAAACAGCACCTTTTCTGCCAGGGCTTGGAGAACATTTTCATTTCATTGTGTTGAATGGCAGAGAGATGTAATTATTTGCAGCTATTTCTCCTTCTGCATATTGCCTCTCCCCTGTTTCTACAATTTTCCAAGACAGGCTGCCTTTATCTAAGCCAAGCAGGACTGCATCCAGCTATCAAAACAAGGGAGTGGAGGATTTTCCCTGGCAGGGAAGGTCCCCAGAGGAAAGAGCTGGCCCTAACTCCAGGAACAGTGGGAAGCTGGATATTCTGCTTTCCCCCTTGATAAGCACTAGGGACCAGCAGGGTGTCACCCAAGGTGACAGCAACAAGTCTGGGTGTCACAAGCACAGCCACAGAGCTCTCCAGCCGCAGCAGCAGCTCTCTCCAAAACACAGCTGGTGAAGAAAACACTTTAGGCATTGATGATCCCAATGTGCTCCGTATTCCCATCCTGATGACCCTTGGAAACAGCTCTGTGCAGACCTTAAGACACCCCTGAAGTCAAGTTCAACAAATCTTCAGAGACAGGAGTCACTTGGGGCTGGGGGTAAAGGACACAAAATGATCTGTAGGAGTGGCAGGACATAGAAGCAAAGCCTGTGCACAGGCTGCAGCATTGACAGGAGTCAGCATCCCCTCCTTGGAGCACCTGAGCCTGCTCCAGCACTCCCTCCTGCCCGGCAGTGTAAGAGCAAGGAGGGAGCTGGAGCAAGCAGCCTGCACCTGCCTGGAGAGGAATTACAGGCACAACACGTTCTGCCAGCTGCTTGGTAAGTCCTTGATTGTCTAAGCTTGGAATTTCCATGCTGGGAACTTGGGAGCCAGGGCAGGTGCGGGTGAGAGAGGCTCCGAGCTGCTCCAGGCTGCACACGGGGAGGTGCACTGGTGCTGCAGGGGTGGGATGATGGAGCAGGAGGTGGCACTGAGGTGTGCCTGTTCTGTGTGGCACTGAGCAGGGTAGCAGGGCTGCAGTGCTGCTCCCAGGCACCAGTGCAGTGCGTGAGAGTGTGTGAGAAACAAAGACAAGCTGCACCTTGACAGACTGTTCACAGGGTTTATTCAACCACGTAATTCCCTGCACCTCCCTGCAGGTTCCCTGCACCTCTCCAGCCTGCCTGGCAGAGAATGAGGAGCTGTGCTGCTGTGAGGAAACCTCCTGTAGACTGAAAGCCCTTGTACAGGGGATTTGCTGTGTTTGCATCCAGGGTGGGATAAGCAAATACAAGAGATGTGAATCTTAAGATTATTTTACCCACGTGCTTTCCTGGGATCTCAGCTGGCAAGGGATTTTAATCATGGCACCTTCTAAATGTACCTGTGCTACAACCAGAGACTTGCAGCAAATGATGAACTGCAAATATTGCCCCAGCAGGCTCTAATCAAACAGATTTCAGAGCAACCTCTCTGTTAGATAAGGACTGGGGAGTTGTGTGGGTGGGATTCATAACACGGGAGTCAAGTCTGACCTGGCAGCTCAGTCCTCACTTGGGGAAGTGCAGGCACCTCCCTGTTTAGCATGAGCTGAGCTCTTCTTTACAGCCACTCCTCTCCCTCTGGGCTGTAGTAGGAGTTGGGATAACTGAGCCAGAGCAAGCTGAACTTTTGGATAAATGAAATTTTGTGAGATAAATTTAGCTCTCATTTTTTTTCCTCCAAGAAAGCCTGCATTTAAAGGCAAACCAATAAGCACCACAGCTATCACTGACAGGAACATAAAGGCACTAAAATTAATTGCTAATACTGCCTGTTCCTTTCCAGGTTTACTCAGTGAGACCTGAAGGGCTCCATTTCTCCACGGGTAAAATAAACACAGAGATTTAACAATACTGAGGGTTGCTGGCAGTTTTAAAAGGCGTGATATACGCCCTGGATACAGCACACACCTCTAGAGCAAAGGTATTTTTCACTCCAGGAAGAAGCGTTCCTTTACTGCAGCTGAGCACTGGAGCTGGTGAGGAGCTGCAGGGATGTGGCAGGAATGAGACAAGCAGTGGATCTGCTCGGGATGTGCCCATGAAGGCAGTCACTTTCCCAGGAACACCATCCCAACCAGCCTCACTGAGGCTGGGTTTGACTTTCTGCCCCTTTCAGCAAGCTCCAGAGAGCAGCACCTTAACCTGCACAACACCTCAGGGTGCTTCCCTTGCTCCTTACTGCTCAAGGATGAAACGAATGACGGCTTTATACATTTCAATACACATATTTCCACTTCTTCCTTACTTATAACATATACCATGAACCAATTCGTCACTCACTCAGGCTCTTTGCAGTATTATTTTAATTGAGAAAAGTATCAGTTGTGGGAAGCAGAAAAAGCAGAAAACTTGCATAGCAGTGTGGATGTAAGGCCTAGCAGTGAATTGTTACTTCTTTAGAATTAAATGTATTTGTCTCTGAAAAAAAAAAAAAAAAAAAAAAAGCAGAGGAAACAACCCAACAGTTTGTGTCTATTTTTGACACTTTCTGCATTCACAGAGGGGCTTGAGCATCCCCATGACACGGTTTTACAGATCAAAACTCCTTGTGTGAGTTTTGCAAAAGCTGTGGCAGTGAGACAGAACCGACTTTGGCTTTTTATCTTCTTCATTAGTGTTGCCCTCTGCTCCGAATGGCCTCTGGACAAACTATTTATTGTTGGGTTAATTAGATCGTTTGGATCTATGCTTGCCACTGCATTTTTGCAGTCTCGAGTATCTAAGACACATGGTCCTTGAATCTCTGAGAATCTTGAGTATGTGGCACATGGGCTTTCCCGGAGGAAAAAGGAGGAGAGGAACTACTGGCTATGGGGATAATATTCCAGACAGGCTAAGTTCCCCTGTTATTATTGCAGGAGTTTATCTAAGTCTGTATAAAGCCCTTAATCTCTAGTGTTCTCTCCTTCAGCGCCTTCAGAAAATAACTTGCCTCTTTGTAAAAATATTTTGCTCCCATGGAACCAGTAGGAAAAGGAGGAACAGGTAGAGATGGCTGCAGACAGCTCATGTTGAGATGCAACCTGAGGACTGCAGCAGGTGTGTACCCCTGACAGCTGGGAGTGGACAGAACGGACACACAGACAATAGCACGCACATCTGTTATCGGCATCACAAACAAATCAGCCTCAATTGCTATTTTAAGGTAGATGAAAAGTGGGTATCTTATATACAGCTACTCTGAAATAATATTAAGACATTACAGCACACTTTCAGAAATTAGGAAGAGTCGGAAAGATGTGGATAATAAAGCACTCCCATAGCCCTTCAACGCACAGGGATTTTTCTGGGGATAACCACATGGTACTTCTTCACCAGGTGCTCGCTCCAAAAGAAACAGATTTCAGCAATTGTTGAGGAAAAGAAATTCATGTTCCCTGGCAGATATTACAGTAATAAATTCAGTAGCAAATTTTAGTTTCTGCCCCATCTGATGGCACCTGCTCTGTTAAACAGCTCTAACTTCACCTTGCCCAAAGATAAAAATCTAGATAAAGATGGATTCTCAAAAGACCCTAGCACCATTTAACTACTTCTGTTTTAAAAAGAAAGTCACTTAGGAAGCAGTCCAGAATGGAGATTTAAGCTTAGCTTATCCAACCTTTTCCCTAAAGTGTTTGCTGTTTTTTTTCAAGGTTGCTAGGCATATACTGGCTATAACCAGCCTGGGATAAAACCACTGGTTTCTCTGAGCTTGGGAGCTTTGCTTGGCTGCAGCCCACCTGAAACCCACAGGGAGTGCTGGCTGCAGCCCAGGAGAGGTGGTTGAGCACTCAGTGAGTGTTAGATCACAGAAAAACACCTAAGTAGAAGCACTTCTTTCTAAATAGGTGGGTGCAGATGTGGCACCAGACCAGTCCTGGCTCAAGTGTCCTTGACTTGGTGTTGAAAGCCTCATGAAGAGGATCAGTTCAAAACTAGAATGATTTAAACACTGAGATACCACAACCTACAGACACCTAAGTTGTAGCTGTGCTACTACTGAATTACTACTGGCTGATTTTGCTTAATTTCATTGAGGTAGAAAAGAGACCTTGTCCAGTACGTAGACCTTTTACAATTATGTCTGAATATATTTTCTAACAGACATATTTTTTTTTTTAGTTTGTGGACTATACACATTACATATTGCTGGTTTGATTTATTACTTGTGCATAAGTTGCATCATGACTGTGACCAGCATGGAAAATCTGCCACAAAATCTATTTGCTTTGGGATATTGGCAGTCACCTCCACGCTGCCAATGGGCACTTAAAGCTCATCTGAACCTCATCTGGAGGAAATACAATTTTGAAGGCTTGGAAAAAAGTCTGCAAAAAGTTGAGAAATGTCTCATCTCCCATCCTCCCTAATTCCATTCTGAGATGTACGCACAACACGTGTATTTGAAATTTGTATCAATCAAACATAAATCATTTTCAAATCTGCAGGCACGATAAAACTTTAAAAGACAACCTGCCTGGGTGCCTCTCAGGACATCAGCTGGACACATCAGTGACTGAGGACATCTGCATCTGCCCCTGGCTGACATCCAGCTTATGGAACAGAGATCAAAAATGCACCTTAAAGGAAATATTAGCTGGGAACCAGAATGTTTAACTGCACTCTGGCTGCAGCTACACTTGGGAAAAAACAGAGAGGAAACTACATGTGCTCCTCTTTTTAAAAATTCATTTACAACAACTAAAAAAAGGCTTTGGTTAGCCTGAGATGTTGGCACGCTCCTCCTGCCTGAGTTGGGGTTTCTGCTGCTTTTGAAGCATCTCTGGCTCTGGCCCAAATTTGAATGATGGGAGAAACGGATACTTGTTAAAAGCATGTGCTGGATTCACTTAGCCAACATAAAACTTTCCTTTTTTTTCCCCTATCAGATTTTTGTACAAAGTACATTGCACTGGTGAATTGGACATCAGTAATGCATTCTGATATCTTTAAAATGTCCTCCCATGAATATCGATTAAAATCCTCATTAAACACCTTGATAAATTAATGAATTTACTGGGATGCAGAGAGAGGTTGGCAAGCAGCTGTCATTCACCTTTTCCTCTAACCACAAGTGTTTGAAGCTAATCAAAATAATCTCAGATCTAGCAGAAGATTTAGAACAGACAAAAGGAAATACTATTTTAAACAGCCAAGTTATGGAAAACCTGACTCCTGTTACAAAATGTCCTGGATGCTGAGGACTAAAATAAACTCAGAAGATGAATAAACCAGAAAAAAAAGCAAGTTCATTGGGTGGATATAAAGCCAACAACACACAGGGTAGCAGAGGAACCACAGAACATTCATGGGGCAGAAGGCACACAGGATACCTTTGGAACTTTCTCTGTAAGCCGGGGTACACCTCACTATTTGCCATTACCCGAATTGCTCGGGATACTCTCAAGATCGAGGCAAAGATCAGAGTGAATTCTGTTCTCTGGGAAAAGAAGACTCAGAGCACAGAGCCACCACAGCCAGCCCAGAGCCACTGCTGGGTCCTGCCTGGCTCACCAGGCACTGGGCACCTGCAGCCTCCTACAACCAGGACCTGGGGCTTGGCCAAGCTCCTCTTTCTGGCACTGCCCCCCCAGCCAGAACCCTCTTCCTGATGCAAATACCCTTCTGTGACCTTGCTGTGCCTCAGTGCATCTCTAGAGATCTTCCATAACCCAGAAGCTCAGTGATTAACTTAATTAGGACAGTAATGATGTACCTCCTGTTAATGAAAAGCTGTGTGCTGCACCACTGTTTGCTGTTTTACAGAAGTGCTTTCTGGACAGGAGCTCACAGTGGGTGAAGCAGAGCATGGCATAGCCCAGCTCAGTAACAGCTTGTCCAGGTGAACACAGATCCAGCTTTTTCTTTACAAACACACCAGTGAGTGAGACCTGAACCTCTCATCTGCCTGTAAGTGAATCCATGGAAACCTACAAAATTATATTACCACCGAAACAACAACAATTACAATAAATGCAGCTTAGTGTCAGCCCTGGGCAGAGGCAGCAGATAACAAGACAGTCTGAGCAGTGCCCTCATTAAAGCTCTCTGGAAAGGAGAGCCCATCCTATATATTGACTTTTCTATGCCTGTTGTGGTGCTGGGTAATTCAACAATTTGCCTTTAATTCCCTTAGGATGCTCCATCTGGGCTCAGATCAATGGCCCACCCAGCTGTTTCAGCTGAACTCTGCTTTTAACTTGCTGACTGTAAAACAGTCCTATAAATTCCTGGTGTGCTGAGGAGAAAATACTGGTGGTGAGGTGATGGATACTCCCCAGAGAATGTCCTCTGAGTACGCCAATCTGTGTCTGGCTTGGAGGAACCACTTTAGGGTTGTGCAAGCTTTTCAAAAGGACACAAGTACAATTCTGGGCAGTTTAAACAGCAGAAAACAAACTGAATGACCATTCCCAATGTTTGGGGGAGCAGAAGAGCCCTAAAAACCCACAGATGTGGAAGCAGCTGGCTGGAGGAGGACCAGACCTTGACTGGGCACACTCTGACTGTACCTTTTCCGAAATTCCCATTTACACAATGGAACTGCAGCACGTAACCAGCAATTTGGAGAGCTGATTTCCTTCCCTTTTAATTCTCATTTCAGCTACATGCTTGGCAACTTTGTGTTTACACTGCTCTGATCTCTTTGAAGAGAGAAAAAGTCACTCGGCTCTTCATTAGCAAGTTGAAGGGTAATCTCACTTCATTCCAGCTCCCTGTGTCCCTCAGACACGCTGCAGGGCTCCCAGCATTGCATTCTGCACACAGAAAAGGGCAAGACCTACAAGGAAGGGGTGGCATTTGTATGCCAATATCAGTGAGGCAGCGATCTATGAGGAGACACTCCTCTGCCCCCATTTCACACCAGGGATAATAACCAAACCTTCAGCCTTCAAAGCTTTTGACACTGTTGCCTTGATCCTTTGCTGTTATCATTCTCCTACAGAGCCAACAGGGGAGTCGCTCTGCGTGATCCATCTGCCCAGGCCTTCCTTCAGCACCACACGGGAGTTCTGCCAGTCACCCAGAGGTGTTCTCCTTCACTGACTCATATGCACTTGCTTACATGACACACGTGGAGGCCTCAAGCTTCAGTCTCCACTCAATTAATGAAATTAACATGCTACTCTCATGGGACCACCTCCCTGACCTTCCTAACAAATGCCTGGGGAAGGAAACCCCTGGCATTCGGGAGCTTGCTCCTGCTTCAATTCCTTCCATCAGCGTCCTACAGTGATACAAACCACTGCTGCTTTGTGGGGCTGGAAACAGGGAGCTGAGTTGGGGACAGAGGTGCTGAGTTGGGGACAGAGGTGCTGAGTTGGGGACAGAGGTGCTGATGCCCCTTGGTGAGGTTTTTTGTGTGCAGTCTCACATAGCAGCTGGCTGTGTGTAATATGCCTGTAACATCTCTGAAACGAGCCCATATGTGCAGGTGGGAATCTGTGCAAGTGGACTGAACAAGTTAAAAGAAAGGGGGAAAAAAAAGAGCAGAGTTTCCTATCTGGGCTATTCCGTCCTCTAGGGTGGGGCTGAATGTGCTGGTGGATTCCAAGCAGGACTACCAAAGAGACTGAATGAGATGGGTATTAGCACACTCCGGCCAGTCTTGAGAAACGAGGGAGTGCAGGCCAGGGAGGAGAGACACCCTCAGAGAGCTCTCCTGAGTCCTACAATCACAGAATGGTTTGGGTCAAAGGGACCTGAACGACCATCCAGTTACAACCCACCTGCCATGGATAGGGACACCACCCACCAGGGACCAGGTCACTCAGGACTCCCTCCAACCCGGCCCTGAACAATTCCAGGGATGGGGCACTCACGGCTTCTCTGGGCAACGGTGCCAGGGCCTCTGCACCCTCTGAGCCAAGAACTTCTGCATGGGAAAGGCTCAGAGAGCCTCTGTCTCACTGACCCCTGGGAAGAATATGCAGGGGACAGCCACTACAAACACACTGAGTTCAGGAACAGCTTCAGTGGGATCCTGCACCTTCCCTGACACGGAAGTCAATTGTGCATGAAATACGAAGCCCTAGAAAAACAGATTTCATTAGTTCTACTGCTCACAGAACCACTTGGACAATATGTTAAAAAAATAATAGAAAAGCTGGTCATAAAATATCAGCAGAATGGTGCTGCATGTTCAGAAGCTAAAATGAGTTTGGAACAAGAAGCCAAATAGCTGCAACTTATTTATTAGAGATCTATTGAACAAATGACCCTACTGTACCCATGGAAACTACTGTACCAATTCATCCGCAACAAATGAGAAAGCAAAAGCTGTTTCCTTAAAGAACTGCCTTAGAATGAACTAATCTGTAACCATATTAAAGCAGAACATATTTGTACGGATTTTTTTTTATTTTTTTATTTTTTATTATTGTTACACAGCTCTACTTTCTCAAGTCTAACAGCCACCCTTCTGGGCAGGACCTGTTCCACTCCTCCTGACACTTTTCAGGGGGAAGCACCTGAATGCAAGTGGCTGGGAACAAAAGTCACCTGCATTTGCCTGGGAATAGAATGCACAGGTGTGAAGCTTCTCTGCACCTCGGTATGGGACAACTGGTCTCTGATGGCTCTTTGACCTCAACACCGACAGCACAAACCCCGGTGATTCAGCCTGAAGGTGGGAGAGAAAAATGGGGGTTCAGTTCTAAGCAGAGCAAGCCATGCTCTTCCCTTCTGCTCCTCTGCCCCCAGATACAAGGGCTGTGTGACAGACACTGGGATGAGACCACTTGAGGAACACACACACACTATCAGAGGTGGAGTGTGCACTTTGGAACTAACTTTAGGAGTGTTACTGAAAGCTTGAACTGAGTTTAATTACTGTTTTAGGCCTTGGCATTTCTATCACTTGGTCTGATCTAACGCCAATCCTTTTTCTAATCCTCTTAAAATAGACTGTTTTAAAGGTTTACTCAGGCTGACGCTTGGACCGTGATGCTAAAGTACTGTTATTAAAAAGAAAACTATTTGGTGTTCATTAGCAGGGTGACAATTAGCTGCCAGACGAGTGTAGCTTGAACCACAGGACTCCTGCTTCTGTACTAATTTTATCTGAAGCTCCTGAGGACACCAAGAGGGAGAGTGGCTCCTTGGGCTCCCAGCCAGAATCCCACACAGATCCCAGGCAAGTGCCCTGCCCACCTGGGAGGTCCACTTGCACAACCACAGCCACTGTCATTAGTTTTGTGGAACTTTTCCCCCCAAATGTTCTTCTTCTTCCTTTTCCCCTCATCTTTTTCCTTTTCCTGGGGAGGTTCTGATGTATCTGAAGGGCCTTGGCTGTCTGGTTTTAAACTGAGTTGGCTCAATCAGATTTATTTTTGTCAGTCTGTGCCACGTGAGGCTTGAATGGCTTTCTGAAATATCACTGAGGCAGACTTTGGGGATAACAATACTGATTTTGGTCTTCAACCAGCTGTCTTCTCAAACATAATCCATGTCTTTTTTTCTCTCTCCACAGCAAGCATAGTTAGTTTATATTTGAACTTTTCCATCTTTGAGAACATGTTTACCACTGCCTCCTTGAAAGACACTGGATCTCATTTACTTGGACTTCCTCTGTTGTGCTCTCTCTGTGAAGAAAAGCCCTTTATGTTGACGTGACACTATAAAAATCCATAATCATAAAGTTAAAAATAAATCCCTTGCTAGAATAAGATCAGCTGAATATACTTAATTTCTTTATTTTTGGGCCTGCCTTGTATTTTCATGTTTGACTTCAATTGAATTACTTTTCTTCAGCAATTCAGAGGCCTTTCAGCAACCATGTGCCACTGAATATAAAAATCGCAGATTTATTGCACGGATAAGAGTGCGCACCATCCCAGGATGTCTCACTTCAAAGGTCTTATTCCAACACAAACCTGCTTTTTATTGCTCCAATGTGAGGAAACATCAACCAGCACCATCTGAACATCCCCCTCGCTGCAGGGGTGAGGGATCAGAGCTCTCTGCACGTTTTCTGACTTCAACACCCACTGATCCTGAGGAAGTGTTTGGCAGGTAAGAGGAAGGCATGAAGAACACACAGGAGAATTCTTCATCCAGAGTATTTATCACAGTCTTGAAGTCATCTGCCACGGTGGAGAGTTTGATTCGCCGATAATTTCACACTACATAAAAATCGAATCTGTGATAATTTAGGTAGGCTATCAAGTACTGCTGATCTCCACCATAAACAAAGCAAAAGCAGTAATTGCTTTTACTGAAAAATTATGTGTGTTTTAGGGTTTTAACACTGGGCTATCCCAGGGGAAGGAGAAGAAGATTGGAAAGCGGTGGTTTCAACAAACATGAAATTGCACAAAATGATGACACTGAATTTCCACACATAAAAACAAATAAAAAATGCTGTAATATTGGCTGCTTCAATTTAATCCAGTCAGCTTTGAGATTTCCATTTGTTTTGATATGAAAAGTATCAATTTGTCACAATACTGAGTTTTGCAATTACTTCACTCTGCTGCCATTAGTAAGAAAAAACTATTGATTTAAACAGTGCACACATAAACATGGTTTTCAAACCAAAATTCCTATTTTTCTTAAAGCTTTTGCTATTAATGATTAGAATTCATCAGCACAACAGCAAGAACCCCCAAGCACAAGAGGGTTAAATCTCACAGCCCTTGCAGGCAGTGCCCATGTGTGAACACTGCATTTGTGGCCATATTTTCTGTGAGAGAGGAAAAAAGAATGATTTTATGGCAACAAAAGCTTTCCCCTCCTGTGGCTCACAAGCTGCATGGCGTCTCCTGGTTGCCTGCAGTCAGAAGTGTTGCAAAATTCAATATTAAGGCTCAGGGACTTCTGCAACTTCAGGAGTTAGTCTACAGCTGAGGTCAGGAAGGCACGAAGAAGACCTCAACTAAACTTATTGGGATCAAAGACCTTAAATTTTTTCAGAATTTAAAATATTAAACGTCTCTCCTTATACTGCCAGAGTTTTACTCCCTCCTCTTTGCTGTTTCAGCCTTACAACGGAGTGCCAGTAACTCCTGAAAGAATTTCAGGGTCATCACACAGGATTTCTACTTCTACATTTAAAATATTCCATAAACAGAAAAAGGCAGGCCTAGGGCTTGCTGATGCAAAAAACGCTCCCACTAAAATTACCAGAGCGTTAGATTTGGCCATAGATTGACAGACTGAGCATCCTCGAGGCAAGGAGCAGCAGGGAGGCTGTGACTCCCCCGTGCCTCCCCAGGGCTGCAGAGCCACCACCCTGCTCATGAGGAGCTCACCTTGAGCCCCACAGCAGCTCAGACTATAAAGCACTCATTATCCTCGCCTGGCGCTTCCTTAAATTGACACAGATGCCATTGCCTATTATAAATAATTTGTTCCACAAATAGACATTTTCAGGAACAACATCTGTGCCTGTGCTTAATTTGCAGCATGCTGATTGTCTTCCAGGAGTCAATGGGAAGAGGTCACACAAGTTAAACGAGTTCTGAGAACTGAACTTTGTGGGATTGGGGGGGTCTTTGTTTGCATTTTGCTTTTGTTTTGCCTTTGCCTGTCGTGGGTTTTGTGCTTCTTCAGTGTCATGACTCCCATGGGGTGTGTGGGAGTTGTTTAGGGGTGATATTGGAAACACCAACCTTTGTATTTCAGCCATTGGTTTAACACGAAACATAAAACATCTTCTAAATCATTTCAGACAGATTTGGAAGCGGTTTTTTGAAAGACAGCTTTTAGGAGCACTGACTTTAACTGTCCCATGCTGCTGGTCCTGGTCTCCACACGTTCATTGGGGCTCATCCTGCTGAGCCCCAGGCACCGTTGAACCTCCTCCCAGCAAACATCCACTGCCCTGCTCTTAGAGGGGCTGTGTGTGCTGTGGCTTTCTACATCCAACCTCAGCAATAATCAGAAAAGGTTTTTGGTGGCAAGCATGAAAGGTGAGAGGTCCCCAATGTCCCAAGGGTACATTGCTGCTTGCACACAGCAAATAGTAGATACCAAACTACCCCCAGGAAAATTCAAGTATTTGTAAAAATCAGGAGATTTTACAAATAATTCTTTCCTCCTCTTCCAATTTTCTGCACATCAATGTGTGATAATTTCATGTCCTGTATACACCTGATAGATTGCAGCCCTGTTGGTGTGCTGCAATAACAAATAAATGGTTGTTATTAATGGGACTGTAAAACACATGCTCAACCCCTGTGGAGCTAATTGTGGTGCTTTACATGCTACCTGCAACACTGCCACTGCCAGTGCAGTGGAACATGGCATTCCCTGTTCCACCCAGTCACAAAACCATGGGGGTGTGTCTGCTCCAGCCACCCAGCAGTGGCTGCCCCTCCGGGCATGAACAAAGGGAAACTTCTTGCAGTACCACAGCTGTATGAGACAGGATCCTGGCAGAAAAATGAATGTATTCAGGTCTTTATCTCTGGTTAATTTACTGCTATGGCTATCTGGAAAACTGAATGCTAATTGAGCTGGTATATCTGGGCTTTCATTTTTCTTATCTCCATGGAGGATCGGGCTGTAGGTTTTCCCACCCCACCAAGGGATGACATTGCAGCAGAGCTCCATCATTCAGCCCATCCACAATTTGCAGTTCCTCTGATATAAACCCATCAGCTTGGCACGTAGCTGCAGGCTGACAGAGCCCAGCAACCATCAGTTGAAGTGGTTAATGATTTCTTCTTCCTGTTATGAAACTCTTCTAGGATTCCTTCAGCACTACCTTCCTTGTGCTGAGGCTTAGCTCAGGCAGCTCCCCTGGGACCTCAAAAAGCAGCAATGTTGTTATTTTTGTGTGCGTTTGACAAATGGGTGAGACAGACTCCAAAGGCCTGTTAACTATCTGGATTATTTTAAATTAAAAAACCTCCAAAACACCAGAATCCCTTGCTGCCAGTTCTGGTGATGTGGTTAAATGAATTCCTTGTTCCCCTTGGAGTGGGCAAATGGAATGGGTGGTGCAAACAGAGGCACCGGCTCAGTGACACTCCTCAGTGCTGGAAGGACGGAAGTGCTGAACTGAGCAAGTGCTTTGTCCCAGGTTTGTCCTGTTCCTGCTAAGAGGAAAGTGGATCAAACTTCCCCAGGGTATCTCCCCATTTCTTCTGCCTGTGCTAATCAGAAGACAGGTGAAAAGAGAATCATTAAGGTTGGAAAAGACCTTTAAGATCACCGAGTCCAAAATGAACGAGATGAAGGAGTCCAGGGTATCCTGGTGTCCTCTGCAACACTGCAGGATACAGAAATTCCCTTTTTCTGCATGAGTTGGTGCAAAAGGTCAGTGTGCTGGTGCTGGTCCTTCTGCAGGGCCACAGCAGTGTGGTGACACACGTGCTGCCTCATCAGCACCCAACGGCATCGTTTGCAGGAGATGAAATACCAGGATTACTTGGGAGGAGGGTGCTGGCTGTGTGTAGCTGGGGAAAGGTCTGGGCTGATAATGAGAAACAAAAAACACTCCCAAACTTTCTCTCACCAAAAATCAGGCCATAATAAGCACTTGTCAGCAGAAGAGGAAAAAGTGTTTCAACACCAGCTTTCAGGAGAGTGAGAAGAGAGCAGAGCAGCAGCAGGAGATGTATCATCTCATTGTTTCTCGCAGGCTCTCTGCCCCACAGTTAGGAATTTTTCCAAATCTCCCTTCCAGGATGAAACTTTTCCCACCAGGGGCTGTTCTCCTGAGCTTTAATGTGTTTTCACTGCTGAAAGAAAAGAATGTATCTACTACCAAATTTGCTGCTGACTTCTGGCAGGGCTCAGCTAGGTTCTCTTGGCCTGAAAACATGCTGAATTAATTTGGGCTGAGCAAATATAGATGGTAAAACATACTTATAACACAAGAGCTTATTCTCTATTATTTTACATAACAGAAAACTCTCTGCCCCTTGAAGACACCTCCCTTCCCCCAGGGAGGTTTTTCAAACAGTCCAAAGCATGGGAACTGTTCAGGTCAAAGACAGGCTCTTTAATCCCATCAGAAATGCATAAACACAGACTTGCCCATCACATAATCCAGCCTCCTCCACCCAGTGGCATGAGGTGAGCAGCTTTTATCAGTGCCAGACTCATTATCTTTTCTCCAGAGAATACTGGAGAAGCACCAGTCCAGCCAGTGTCTCCTGAAATGAAAAGACTGAAAATGCAGAGTGGACCCGCTTGGGCTGAGAGCAGGAGTAAGAGCAGAAAAATATGAGAGACAGAAACGTATAAATCAAAGGAAGAAGTCACCAAGACTACGAGGAGTCTTTTCTGCTGCACCAGGCAGCTCTGATGAGCTCACCTGACTGGAACACCACACTGGGCACAGGGTTGTATTGCCACAGAAAGAAACAGCAAACTGCAATTAAAATGATTTACAGAAAGGGTTAACCAGCATCACTCTGCCTGAGCAGCACACTCCTCTGGCAGTAATCTCTTCTATTTTTAAGAGATTAAAAACTAAGAGCAGCAGCATCTGGCCTCTAATTTGCAGGAATAACAAATCAAATGGCCCAAAATTAGTAATTTGGTAGATTAAATTATCAAAGCCTACTCTTTTGGTGTCCACATCTGATAGCGCTTTGATCTCGTTTATATCTTAGAAATTGTTTCATGGACTAACTTTGTTGATTATCTTCAAACCGGGACAGGTTTTATTCCATCAGCAACTCAGTTGCCTTCCGAGCAGCAGCCCGGTCTTTAAAGTGTAAATTAAGAACCAGGGAAGAGAAGAAAGGACGGAGCTGTTTGAAGGAGTTGCTGGATGTCAGGCGAGGTCAGTGCTTTGGTTCCATTTCTTAACTACATATGTACAAATGACCTGACGCAATCCAAAACTGAAAGCTGTGACCAAGAGAGGAGGAACAGCCAACTCCAGAGTCTCAGCATCCTGAGCAGTGGATGGCCACACCAGCCCCAGCCACTTGGGACAGCTCTGTGGAAGAGATGATGGAGACCACAGGAGATTCCCTCCTGGAAAACCTACACCAGAGGGATCTCCCAGTGAGCTAGAGGAGAAGCCAGCCTACTCTTTTGCTAAAAAAAACAAAAGCACATGTAACTGGGGAAGCACCAAGCAGAACACAGCTTATGAAAGTGCATTCAGTGAGCTGGCCACAACCCAAACACAGGGAAACGCAGATGATTCCACTTCCAACTCTTCTGGGTGCAGAAGAGGCTGAGAGAGGCAGCTCTGAGCTGGTGCCTGCTGCAGCTGGCTCTGTGTCCTTGGGAGCTGCCGCTGCACAGACTCGCTGTGGCTCACCCTGCAGGAATTGCCGACCCAGGGCTCTCTCAGGGCTCTCTCCAGCTGCACAAGGCTGCAGGTGGTCTGCCCTGGAGCCCAGCCCTGCTGCACCACAGTGACCGCGGGGCTGCTGTGGGTGCTCAGCTCTGCAGGGCAGGGCCGGGCGGTGCCGGAGCTCAGCCACCTCCCAGAAGGAGAAATGATCTAAATTAATGTGCTCTGTGCTGAGCTGCCAGTGTTAGTGTGGCTTTTGAACTAGCCCCAATGCCACACAGAGATTAAATCTTTATTTCAACAAGATTTTTATGGTTTCCTAGGCAATCCAATGCATACAAACAATGGAGCTAACAAAACATTGGATAAAGGCACATCACTTCAATTCCCATATACTGCAAAAAATTACTTGCCCCGGGGGAAACTCACTGGGGAGGATGAGAACACTTCAAGAAACTTAACCCTGAAGAAATGAGCTGGAAACTTCAAATCTGACCAGTGTGAACATGTTAGAAACTGTACAGCTGACATACAATCTCCAGCAATAACGAGTAAGGTGCTTTACCCCTGAGCCAAGGTTTTGCCTGAATCATGTGAGAACTTTTTATAGATATAAAAAGAGAAAATTTACATAAGCACACCTCTACCTTAAGAAACAAGATTCTGCATCTGAGGGCCTTCTATGTGATCTTTAAAGAAGATCAACACTAATTTTATTGTTAGTCTTTGTGTTACGTTGCTTCCATGCAGCAATAGCTAGAGTCAACTTCAAATTATTAATCAAATAAACACGCACAGAGATCCCAGGGGCATGATGCTGAAAGCCAGCAGGCAGTTAGTAAAGGAGTGTGAATTCATCCGGAGTTAAAATTCAAATGCCGGCTACTCTTTCACAAAACCTAAGCAGTTCCTCCATCCCAGACTTTGCATGAACTGATTGAGTTAAAAATACATGACTTTTATGCCTCTATGCTTGACACTCCCTGTCCTCTACTCAGTCTGCAGCCAGTGTTTCTGGGGAGGACTCACAACAACACCACGGCCCAATAAAGCAACCCTTTCTCTGCTCAGAGGGGTTTCCTCCTCTGCAACAGAACCAGCAAAACACGGTTTTGTTTGCAGCTGTGCGTCTGCCATTTTTTATCACATGGGAGAGAGGGTCTCGAGGTGTGACTCAGCTGATTCTGTGTTTGTGTTTCTGAAGTTTTTGGTGGGACCGAAGTTCTCTACAGATGAGGGATGATTAATAACAAAACTGAGAGTATTCTTGAGTATTTCTGCAGAAGCTGCTTGTTGAGTAATGTAAACCAAGTAGCTCCTCTTCCACAGAAGTGAAATCTGCCAGACCCATAAAGAAAATGGTCCAACTCAGTCTGACTTGTGGGATTCAGCTCTGCCTTAGCAGCTCCACCTGTGCACCTCCTGCTCCTCCTGAAGGCCAGTGACAGCCAGGGCACAGTATCACCCAACTCATGCTGTACTCCAAAGCTTCACACTGTGGTACAACATAACGAGTCAACAAGGCAGGAAAAGGAGCAAATAGCTGCTTGGAGGTTCCATGGGTCCACTCAGTGCACTCATTCTCCTGAGTGCTGCCATCTGCTACAGGAGCTAACCACAAGCTGCTGGTAAAGAATTTACATTGCTTTGGTGCAGCACATTGCTCGTCACTTTAATAGCTCCACTCCCTTTTCTTAATAAACCTCAGGAGACACCTTCTGCATTCCCTAACTCACCTAATCCACGGGGCGCCGCTCAGAACAATGCCTTTGTTTCTTCCAAAGTTGATGGCAGTAATGAATTGCATTTCCACAGGTGAAATCAATGCATCGCAGAAATGTTGCAATGCTGCTTGGAGCAGAAAAACTTCAGAGTGCCAGTTCATGCGAGCCAAACCCCACCGGGCCCAGGAGCTGGTGGAAAGGAGAAGCACCATCTCCCTGATAAACAGACTTGCCTCCATGTGTCTCCTTCATGTAGAAGCTGATAGGGTAAAAGCTGGCGATCCTGTGACATATTTTATAAAGAGCAAGGATCTCTTGGATCAGGCTTGCAACCGGTCCCCCTGCTGTATTGAAAGCATGGGTCTGAATGCTCCAGGCTGTGCAGGAAGTGAAACCGTCAGAGACAGAAACCATACTTGCTTCCAAAGGTGTTCTAAGAAGGTCTCTCAGAGCATTAATTATGCCTACCCTGCCACACAACTCCCTTAGACTCAGCCTGTCTCATGGTCTAATCTGGACACGAGAAAGTGACACGGCATCTCTGAGAAGATGTTAGTAACAACATATGCGTTCCTGCTTCACAGAATCACAGAATATGCCGAGCTGGGACCCACAGGGACCATCGAGTTTAACTCCTGGCCCTGCACAGCACACCCCAAGAGGCACACCATGCGCCCAAGAGTATTGTCCAAACCCTTCTTGAACTCCGTCAGGTTTGGTGCTGTGCCCACTGCCCTGGGGAGCCTGTTCCAGTGCCCAGCACTATCAGGGTGTGGTACTTCAACAGCTGGAGAGACCCTGAGTGCTGAGGTGCCTGTGGGCCATGCAGGCTGAGCAAGGCTTTTTCATGTCAGAGACAAGTAAGTTTCATCAGCTGCATCACAAGAAGCACCATAACTTGCATTTTGGGAATATATATCTTCCAGAAGGGTTTATGAGAAATAGACTCCATTGCTGCTCTCAGAAATACGTTCCAGCAGTTAATTTTCCTGGGTGCTAAAACACATGCCTTAGTTTACATCAAACTGATTTTAGCACCCAGCTTGCCTGCTAGCAAACTGCGAGTGTAACACAAGCAGGAGCCTTGGAGAGCGGAACCTCCCAACCAAGCTCCTTGAAACCAGATAGGAGCAGCTCCAGTGGCTAAATGCTTGTTGAGGAGTTTAGCAGGAAGCATGGAGTTTCTTCCTTCTCTTTTGGTTACAGTGGAATATTTCGGACACCAGAGGTGAGAGTCGCAAGTGTAACTCTGAAGCAATCCCATTGGAGGCACTTGGGCACCCAGGACGAACCGGGGGAAGGCATGTT
The DNA here is from genome assembly GCF_029207755.1 of Chamaea fasciata. NCBI lineage: Eukaryota > Metazoa > Chordata > Aves > Passeriformes > Sylviidae > Chamaea > Chamaea fasciata. The sequence goes on along the minus strand of NW_027094096.1, from coordinate 3,012,376 downwards.
TTGCACAGGTACCCGTGTCATTCCTCTCATCCATGGATGAGCTCTTTTTCAAACATCAATCCTACAAAAATATCAGTGATTCTGTGATTTACATCTGTGTTTCACATGAACTTTTGGGCCAAGGACTGTCTCCTCATCCCATACTTAGACAGCACCCACTGTCTCTGAACTGAAGCTTCCAAAGGTGCTTATCTGTACCTGTGTCAAGGCATTTCTTCAGTCCTGTTGGTCCAGAGTCTCTCAGCAACAGAGTGCATATTTACTCAACTATATTTATTTTCTTTCAAAGCATATTTATTAATATTTTTTTTAAGACCGTGTGCTTGTCGTGTTTTTTTTGGCAAACGGTGCCAAGAAATAAAAAAACCGCCAAACCCTCGGCAAATGGTGCCAAGAAATGCAGAAATGTATTTCTTCACCCTACACCTCTTCAACATATCTCTGCCCTCCCCAACAAGCCCCTGTTCTCTCTGAGCCCTGGGAGCACTGGTGCCCATGGTCATTACAGAAGTATTCAGGGTGCCTGCCACAGCTGATGACAGCTCTATAATCACGGTGCAATTGGATATGTTGCCATGCTTAAGTCAGCTGGTTTGTGTTGGAGGTTTCAGCGTGGCATGCCTTCGAACTGATGTAATTCTCCATGTTTTGTCTGAAAAGTGTGGCTTTTTGGCAAGTCCCTCTGGAGCCCAATGAAAGAAACCTATATTTTCCAGGCCTCCTTGGCCGCAGAGATGGTTGGTGGTGGGCTGACACATGTAATTCTGAATTTCTGCTCGTCCCTGGGCAGCCTGCAGAGTGCTTGCCCACAGAAAGACAACCGTCAGCTGAAACCAACCCAAATTCCTGCCCGACTCTAAAAAAAGAGATTCAGCCATTCAGAAGCAACAGAGAGATCTGCCAACCCAAACTGAGTCCCTCCAAGAAATTAACTCCCATTTGTTTATTACTGAGTATTTGCCACCTCTAAGTGCCATGAATAGCTGAAACATATTCCAACTGGGGAAGCTGCCAGGGGCTGTTTTCTCGAAAAGGCCGACACACATATTCTGCTCTCGCTGTTGCCACTCCTTCCAATCTGTGCCCTCTTCTATCAAACCAAACCCCTCAACATTATCAGTCTTTTCTGTTTGCAGCTGCTGATGTCACACCAGGCTCGCCCTGCCTGGCTCTGGGCCACCCTCCTTCAGGACTGGGTGTTCAGAGCTGTCAGCAGGCCTGGAGAGAAGTGAACACTTTTTCCCTTCTCCCCAGCAAACAGGTAACAAGACCATTGCATCAGTTTGGATTTTAACTGGCTGTGCCCAGCACTGTGCTCTCTAGGAGCTCCAGAGACAAGATCCTAAGTTTGACTTATCCTCTCCAAAGGTAAAGAAGTGGTGCTGCTTCCAGAAGGTTCCAGAGCCTGGGAGATGGAGCGTACCGTGGCAGTACCTGACTGTAAGAGTATGACACAGCAGTGATTTTCTATTTAGGGGGAAAATGGGCTCCTATACAAGATTTGTACACTCCAGAGACAGTGGCTAACTTGAATAGAAAATGGAAAATAAAGGGCCACTCCCTTTGAAACCTCATAAATGACAGTAAATCAAAATAAGAACATCCTTGACTCCTCTCACTGCAGGCAGGTCTGAACAAAATAGTAGGATTCTCTGAAATTAATTGCTAGTGTATGCAAAACAACAAATCAACCATTTTTATCTGTTAGCTGTGTGTTTTTCTGTCAAGGGAAATGTAAATTTTGAGCTGATGAGAATAACTTCTGATGACTGGGCAACAGTGCTGGAAATTATTTATTCCTTTACTCTCCTTTTTAAAGGTACATTTCTTTATTCCATTTTAACATTCAGCTACAAAACATTGGCAAAGTCATGGGAATTGCCACCTTACTGATACGGTATTAGCAGCAATCAGCTCATATATCACACAGACTTGGCTCTTATTAGGTCACTACTACAGAAAGATATTTCAGAAGGAAAGTAGAGGACTAACCTGTACAAAAAAAGCTTGTCGAGGGCTGACTTTAAGACCCAGCAAACAGAAGCAGAGATGGCAGCAGCTGAAGGCAGACAGCAAACTTCCTGTGGATCTTTTTCCCTTCAGGCGCATCACTGAATATACAATACACAACTCTGTATTGGAGACACGCCAAAATCCTGGCTACCAACACCACAAAGGCTTCCCAAGCACTCCCCTTTCACACTGACTCGCGCCGCCTTTCACAACCCAGCAAATACACGAAGTTAAAAAAGAGCCACTGAAAGTGACCTTTAAAATAGCAAAATGTTAATTTCAGCTATTGTTTTATGTATCCTCAGTAATTTATCCCCGAGCTGACCCGGGTTGCTGGGGTTCTCCAGCCTGCCTGGCTGTGACTGTGCATGTGTAATGCGTGCTCAGCTCCCGTGGCGCGTCCCGCTGCCGCTCCTCCTTGACCCGCTCCCCGAGAACACACCTTGATGCTTTTGACAGGCCCACCTCACCTCTCTAGGCAAAGCAGAAACTGGAGAGCCGGGAACAAACGGTGCTTGGTGAAGGGTAAAAATGAGAATGACTGAGAAGGCACCCAGACATCCCTTCCTGACAAAGCTGCAAGTTGTCCTCGAGTGACTTTTTGATGCTTGTATCCCCAGTCGTCTGTTCTGTTTGTGTTGGATATTGTGTCCTGTACCTTTAAGATTGGTTCTGAGAGCAAAGCAAGGAAAAAGAGAAGTGTGGAGTTTGTTTTGAAAACCAGCATTCACTCCTATGCGTTCCTGCTTCTGGACTGTGCTGTCTGAGGCACGGACAGACAGTGGGACAAAGATCTCCTTACTTTTAGTTGGTTTTTTTAGCTAACTGAGACAGAGAAGTTTCCTAGACTTTTTTTCCCCCCTTTTTTTTCTTAAAACTATTTAGACCTGTCCTAGACTGAAAAACCCAGAGAGACACTGGGATCTCATGCCTGTGGCCCACCAGGGCCTAGACCTCAGCATTTTTCAGTGCCAGAGGAACCAAGGCTGATAAGAGACTAAGCAAACCAAGCTACACCCACGACACAGACTTTCCAAATTTGCCATCTCATTTCAGAGCAGTGAGAAGTTTTATTGTTTCATAATATTCATTCTTTATACTTGTGAACACTTTGTTTGTTAAATAAATAGTTTTTTTCCACTTTTTCTCTAAAGAAATTTTCTCCCAGACCAGTTAAAGGAGGGGCAGTTTAAGTTTGCCTCCCAGAGGGAGCCTATTCAAAAGTTTTCTCCCAGATTTACCCTAAACCAGGACACAAGGGTAGTTTGGCCAAGGTGAGTCCTTTGGCAGGAGCGCAGCAGTGAAATGACAGACCCAGCACTGGTAACATTCAGGGAGGTTTGTGCACACACAGAAAGGTTTGGCCATGTCAACAATGGAGTCTTATCTCCTCATAAGCTTTTCACGTTGTTTCTTCTTTTTCAAACTTGATATATATATATATATATATATATATATATCCTGCTGTTTGGTTTACTATATACATGCACGTAGATACAAAGAGATAAGTAACCAAAGTATTTGGGCTTTAAGAATCAGGAATTGGGGCTGGTTCCATATATAATTCATATGTTACATACAAAGCCATGACTAAAGCATTGTGGTAACCTTCAGAGGAGCCTCCAGGTGATGATGCATAATTAAGGGACTTGCTAAAGGTGCAGAGAAAAACCAATTAGAGTAAAACCAAACCAAAACAAACCCCTATTGTACTTAAATCTAGTTTTAGACACCTGTTGTGTGGTATTTATAAAATACCCCTTAAAGCAAGTGATACATGAGCCACAGGCAAGTGACAGGCCAGAAACAGAACCCAGCAAGCTGGTGTGGAGCCTGGCAGTGCGCTGGGAGCCTCACACGAAGCACCCGTCCTGCCACACCCTCTGTGCGCCTTCAAAATGGCACGACTCAAAAATCAAACCACAAAAACATGTTTCATGAGAAATAATGTGTGATGGCAAGTTGCCTACAGCAACATTTAGTATTTTTTCTTCTGTCAGCAGGAAATCTGGAATTTTTTCCCTTGCCAGATGAACACTGTCCACACTGAACACCAAGGGCACACAGGGCTGCACAGTAGGGAATAACACTTCTTGGTTGCTTTCCTTAAAATCACTTACTTTTCACGGTATTTAATATAATTCAGCTTGTGCATCAGACTTCTCTTTGGGATTCATTCCCTGTACCCGGTTGAGAAAACTAATTCTATCTAAACACTTAAAAGAGCTTCCTGGGAGTCGAACAGATGATCAGTGAGGTCTAAACCTCAGGAACACTTCTGTGCACACGAATCTTCCCTTGCCAAATCAGATCTTTGAATTTCTCAGAAATGTTCTGGGATTTGAGCTTTTACTTACGCCAACATTCTCCACTCTGAACCATTCTAAACAGTTTTTTATAATTAAACCCAAGCGATGCCACAGTGGGAACCACTTGGATGATGAGCTGCTGTACAAGTCAGTCTGTCGAGATGAATCAGTTTGTTATAGATCAACTCTGCATTCATGGAGCCCATTTAACTTAACAGCAGATTACAGATGCTTCCCTCAACACGACATGAACTCTCCAGATAAGGTTATTTCTTACAGCAAAATCTGATTTTAATTGCAGCACAGGAAAAGATGTCGAAGAAAAATGTTCAGCCTGCCCTGAGAAATTAACAAAGCCCACGTGTGCTCTGCTGAACACACTCCAACTATATTTGCACTGTGGACACTGTCTTACATACAGACAGCAGCAGGAAATATTCACCAAATCACAATGAGCGTCCTTTATGCTCGTCAAGAAAGGAAAGAAATGCAACAGATATAGAAGAAAGTGTAACATGTGGAATGAAATGAGTTAGCTACTCAGCATTTTCTGTGGAAAGGCAGACCACACTCACAGCTCATGGTCTGACTGAAAGCCCTTTAAAAGAAATGCTCCTACTGACTTCAGTGGGATTTTGGAGCACATCCAGCAGATCCCAAATGATGTCTATTATCGTATGGTGAGTGTGAATATACACCTTCGTTAATACTCAAAACGTCACTCTTTACAAACCTCATAAACAGACAAATACAGGAGAGCACAAAAAGAGAAGATACGCAAGCGGAGCTGATGAAGGAAAAATTCAAGGTCAAAAAGAGGCAAACAAGGAAGTCATTAATGCTTTTGAGACTGATGATGTAATATGGTGATGGAGAACACACCTCAGAGGCAGATGGAAGTCTGAGCTGTGGCTTCAGGTTCTCACACCCTCAGACACTGAAATTCCACCACCGGCTTCCTGGTTTGCACAAAAAGCTTATTCAAAAGTTTGGGTTTAGAGAAATAGGCAGAAAAATCACTGCTTGTTGCCCATTTATCCAAGCACATCCAGTTTGCTTTCCTTATGTTGTTTATATTTGTGTTCCTACTCGCTCTTTTGAGATCTCTGTTTCTGCTTCCTGATGAAGTGTGGCAAGGCAAACTGACACAACAACCATAAGGGTGTCAGCCCATTCCTAACTCTCAGAACTTGCCTGTGCTTAGCTTGATTAGGAAGTGGGCATGGATTCTTGTATTGCTTAAATTGTTTTTCCATCGTTTTTCTGAGAGTTTTCTCTGACACTGTAAACAGTGTTTTAGGCAGGCAGGTAATTGAACGCTCATTAAAACAACTAATTAGTGCAGTACCAAAAGTAAGAGATTTTTATCCAGTGCCTTAAGGGCTGGGGTCTTCAGAGGGAAAAGAGTTGATTTGAACCAGAGAACTGACAGAGACGCAGGGCCTCTAACAGAGCCTCAGATGAAGCCTAAGCTGCAATTGATGTACCAGAATTATAACATCTACTGTGGTCACCAGCAGATGTTATTGAACAACTTCAAAGCTAAACACTAAGTACAGAAGAAAATAAATATTCTGTACTAAGAACGGGATTAGCACATCACAGCAAAGCCTGCAAAATAAATACCTAACTTCTAATTGTAGATCTCAGCATTCTAATTACTTATTTGCCCCCCTAGACAGATGTCCCCTGTGCTGGGAGCGCCAGTTGGGTCTGTGCTCCTGGAGCTGCTGCTCATGAAGCTGCACAGTCTGGTGACAAGTGCCCTGATTGCTGTCACAGCACGAGAGCAGCGCTGCCACCACGCTGCCGACAGAGCCCCCTCGGCTCACGTCACAGGCAGGCAGGGAGCTCTCCAGCTCTTGATATTTCCAAATTGAAAAAGAATGCAGAGCCCTGCCCTCCAAAGTAAGACGAGACTTACTTTGTCAAACAGTTTTCAACATCATTTGCAAATAAATGCTTTTATAAAACTGTAGGGACCGCATTTATGATCTGATATAAAAATCAACAGATGCCTGTTAAGTTATTACAATGAAGAACTTGTTCAACGGGATTACATTCATTATTGTAAGTGATTTACATCCTATAAATCACTTCTTTGGGGATTTACTTATTTTTCCTTTGGCTGGCAGTGCTACTCATTCTGTTCCTGCTATTTTGGAGATGAAAGTTTGGAACATCTCACATATGTAGAATGAATAAATATTACGAGACATGCTGAGAAAAGCTGTCCTGTTTGTCAAGTGCCTTTGGCTAAAGGAAATTCTGAGCTTCTTGTACCATCTGTGTCCGTACCCACATTCACTCACCACACTGAACCATCTCCATGCAATTCCAGCCTCAGAGACAGGTCTCCTGGCTGGGTGCAGCTCGGCAGATCTCCGTGGATCTTGGCTGATCCCAGGCAAGTGAGAATCTTGCCTTACCCCAGGAATGATTTCTATAACTTTATTCAGATGGTGCAACACTGGAAGATGAATCACAGTGACCTGCAAAGAATCTGCTACTACGTCAGTGGAGGAGACGAGACGCACTAAAAATGTGGCAGCCTGAGACAGAGAGAGGACGGGTTTCATGTGTCCTGAACCTCCTGCTTGCAGTGCCAGAGAGGGGAAATCCAGGCTAGGCTGGGCTTGAACTCACAGGAAAGCACTGCAGGCAGAAACCACAGACATGTTTGATTTGCAATCAAGCGAAATCAAAGGGGAAAGGTACCCATAAAGTCTGGATAAGCAAAATTTGATGTGGTGCAGAACATGAAATCAAAATCAAAGGGAAAATAATGGCAGGGAAAGAGACCTGGAAATGGAGAGTAATTCCATCACAGTCCTAAAGGCTTCAGGTGCCTCTCTGTAATTAAAGCAGGTCTCCAGCTGAAGCCATCTTCAATCTACAGAATGTAATGGGGAGACACAAATGAATAAAAACTATTTCATGTGTGAAAGGTTGCAAGACTGGTCCTAACAACGGAGCTCTTCCCCCAGCAGCTCCCAGCTAAAGCTGCTGCTCAGCAGCTCCGTGTGCTCCAGCCTCCCCATCAGGAATGCAGGAGGAAAGCCTGCTGAATTTGAAGATTGGCTGAACACTGCAAGCTTTGTCTTGCCCTCATCCCTTTCCCTGTGCCTTAGATTTCAGTACAAACTTCACGTACCCAGATGCAAGGGCAGAATTTTGAGTGGAATTTCTTGTGTGTCTGAGAGCCTCTGAGGAATGGAGGTCCTGTTCCCAGAAGGTGCTGAGAATGATAACAGAGTGTTAGCCAGCTTGGATACACAGAGCATGATAGAACTGTATCAGAGTTCTCTGGTAGAAAGGTTATTATCAACCTTTGAAATGCAAGCCTTTAACAGGGAAGATTAGACGGGTAAAAACTGATAGCAAACCGAGGAAGTTTCACCTTGAAATTGGCCCTTTGGGGACCATAAGGATGAAACAGGATCAAGTTGAAGGAGAATGGCACTACCTTAGCAAACTGACCATGACCACATGGCTGTGGATGAGCAAGGGAGGCCTGCTGGATTCTGTGTGCCATGCTGGGCCCCTGATGGAAAGCTAAAACAACAGAAAACTAGATCAAATGAAGTTCTAGATAAAATACCCATCTACTGCCCAGACAGACTGAATCTTACTGACTTCCCCACATCAGAAATCATATTATGGAAAACATGAGCAGCGTCTGGGGAAGTTCTCTAGAACTTTAGTTTCCTTTTTTTTTTCTTTTCTATTTTTTTTTCTTTTTCTGAAAGCAGCTGGAATACAGAATACCCCAGGGGAGCCAGCAAAAATACTGTGCCTCCAAAAATACCATCCTGCCAGCTGGGGTTGGGCAAACAGGCATGCTGTCTGAGGGGCCGGGTGTCCAGCTGCTGAGTGACCAGCCTGGCCATCCAGAGACGTCCAAGTGTCCAGTGGCAGCAAGGGCAGCCCAGGAGTACAGGGGAGCCCAACCTCGCGTGTCTGCAGCCCAACAGCTGTGCTCTGATGCCTCCTGCATAATCACTCCCAGCCCTCTCCTCCTCCCACAGGGGCTTGGCAACTGCTCCTTTGCCTCCATCTGGAGAAGCAGCTGGACACGACATGCCAAAGGAAAAAATTCCAATGGGGCAAAAATAAAAATCTCTGAACAAGATAATTTTTATGCTAGGAAATGCTACCAACCCGAGTCCCATCGGATCTCACTAGCGAGTAATTGAATCATTCAAATCCAAAGGTGCAGCATTTCCCCCTGAAGAAAGAAAGAGCTGGTCACTGGCAGCCCTGTAGGGAAAGGAATGTCCGTGTGGCTTTTCCTCCCTTCCCCTCCCAGCTGAAACAGGGTTCCTTTGCTCCATGAGCACTTCTTTGGCCCCTCAGACCACCTTTCCTACCAGCTCTTCTCTCCATTTCAACCACACACACCCCATGTGTGGTGGGGGCAGTGCGGACCCACGTGGCTGTGCCTGGCTTTGTGCCCACCACCCATCTGCACCCCCAGGGAATGGTGTAGGGGTCCCCAAGCCCAGGGGATCCCAGGCCTGGCTGGCTGTGAGCTCGGACAGTGCACCCCAACCTGTTTTTTAAGGCCTGCCCCATCCATGCTGTGCCACCTCCGGCAGACTTCAATAATTTGTCCTGAGTGGTAAAAAACCCACCTAAAAACACCCCCCAAAATGGAAAGGAACAGTCAGTCAGCAAAAACAACCAGGCCCTCAGCCATAAGGTTGACAAGACCCTTTCTTGTTTCAGAAGGCTGCACTGCCCTCTGCTTCAAAACCTGGAGTCACCTCACTAAAGTCAGGGCTCCTCTGGGGAGGCTATTCAGGCTTTTAAATACATGGCTTTACTCTCTAAGAAAATGAACAAACACACCAGCCCTATATTTCTCCTGGAAACGTGCACTGTTGTCTTTAGTAAAAGGATATTATTTTTATTTTCAGAAAGAAGCTCCAGGGAACAGTGCTTCAAACCAAAAACTATGTTATTCTCAAACAGCCAAGAATAGTCGCCTTCTTTGGGGCTGGTCTTAAAACCATGATTTTCCCCCAAAAGACCCAGTATCTTTAGAGAGGGATGGACAGAAGTGCCAAGAAAAGCCCTCTTAGGCATGGAAGTGAAGAAGGAAGACTTGGCCAAATCACAGAGCCCAGGAGGCGTGCAGGCTGCCCCCATGGGACTGCCCATGTGCCCCCTGTGCCCTGCTGCCAGGCACTGAGTGGAGAGCCAGCCCCTGTCCCCAGCCCTGCCCTGGGGAGCTGTGAGAGACCCCTGTGTCACTGACACAGCTCAGAGGTATGCCAGCTCTCAGAGCAGCACGGGCTTTAGTCACTGCAGAGATAGAAAACATGGCCAGGGCAAACCAACCAACCACATGTTCTGTGCAAGGAAGAGCTGTTCTCTGCTCTTTTCAATTCACAGGATCCTCGGGCAAGAAAGCTGGTTTTAAGCTGGAAGTTATTGTAGAAATGTGATGTTTAAAAATCAAACATTTAAAAATATAACTTTAAGCAGAGGCTTAAGCTGTTAAACCATTGCACCCCTCTGCAGAGGGAGAACAACTAAGTAAAACTCCTGTGAGCTCTTCCCATGGTGGACTGGCCCTTCCAGATGCAGGCTGCATGCTAGGCAGACATTTCCCTGTCTCACTGACACATCTGTGCTCTTATCCCAACAGAACCAGCTGAAAGCTGAAAACAGGGTTAAAAATGAAAACAAGGTTAGGGAAGCACTTGGACTTGTCAGAACTCTCTCAGTATTTTGCCTGTGTAGAAGCTGCTCAGTGAGCAGATTCAGGGCTCTCTGTGCACAACATTTGGGACTACACTTCTCATCTCTGACGCTCAGCTTTCTGTCTTCCTACAGTGGGCCTGGTTGTTGACAGACCCTTCTCTTCCCCAACACTTCCTCCCTCAACAATCAAGTGCAGAGCAATCCCACACGGTCATCAGGGGGTGCCACCTCAAACAGGGTGCAGTATGAATGGGGTACCCACTTGGTGACTGTGCCTGGGCTACTGCAGGAAAACCCTTCCCCTTTCCAACTTGAAAATTGCCTCTGCAGTATAACTGTCCTTCCATCGAAGTGAGACTCACCAGAACACACTGCAAGCTCTTGCAAATTGCTGTTTTCTGGACATGCTGCTTTTATTTGTGCAAACATCCCAGCTCCATCTGCTCAGCTTCGGGCACATTATTAATGCTGTGGTAACCTGAAAAGCCCCTGCTCGCTGCACAGAGAGCAATGTGACTTCAATGACAAGGGTTTGGAAAGGATGTGGTGCCAGAAGGAGAATGAGGAGTTTGCCATCGGCTAAGCTGTGAGGTGATGAATAGCCCCGGGGGTGAGGAGATGCCAAGGACTCACCAAAAGCTGAGAGGAAATGGGAGGCTTCCCAGAGCACAGAGGGCTTGGCAAAAGCAGATGTTAGTACTGGGGATGGTTTGCAAACTCAGGTCCTGAAAGTGCAAATGACAGTAGAGCTACAGACAAAAAAGGGTACAGGGAGACATGTCTTGATGAACTTGGGATCCTGGAACTATAGTAAAGGGTGAAGCATGTTTCCCAAACCAGAAGCTTATAATCCAACTGTTCATAACATGCCCATAAAAATTTAGGAGAACAGAGGGAGTGAGGATCTCAGCTAGCAGAGACAAACATGCACAAGCCCGTTTTGGGCTCATCAAACTGCCTGGCAGCTGCCATGGCTGGCAAGGCCCAGCTTGCTAAAGACCATGCCAACATCAGTGGCCATGTTGGGAATGGCCCCAGTCTTCCCCAGATCCTCTGTGAGACCAGCCAGTGAGGATGGGCCCGTGGGAGTGTGCCCAGAGAAACACTGACCCTCTCTCCTCACTGAGAAAATGGTATCTCTGTGCAAGGAGACCTCAGAGGGCTTCTTCCAGCCATGTCCCCAGCTCTGTGTGCTTTCCCAGCAGCACAAGTAACTTGACTGCTCAGGGCAGCAGCATGAAGGCAGAAGGCACAGGCACAGCTTTTGCCAAGGGCAGCACAGGTTAATTCCCCTTTCTGAACATCCTTGCAACGGCACGGACTCTTCAGAGGCCGTGGCAGGGACAAACGGAATGCCTGAGGTGCTTCTGGTTGACCAGGCCTTCCTGACTGGCTTTATTTCTGCTTCATCATTCAACCCTCTCTGCTTTTGGGAAGTTGGAGCAAAATCAAAGCAGCTGGTATTCAGCTGGACAAGACTAAAAAAATGCCTTCTCCCCATATGTGTGGAGCAGGAATTTTTGTGGCTGTAAGGAACTGCTTAGATCAGAGGGCCAATCTTCAGCTTAGCTTTGCTGACGTTCAGTATCTCTGCCAACCTAAGCCAGCTAAAGAGTTGGTAGAAAACATGTCAGACTGTTGAAAAATAGCAAAGGTTCAATAACGTCATATGAAATCAGAAGCAAACACACAAAACTCAAATAAATCTAATAAAAATATTATCAGTTGCTTGGCTTTCCCTTTCATGTGCATTAAAAGTAAACCAGATTCCTCCAGATGACTCTTGCGTGAGTTTTGAAGAGGCTACAATCAAGGACAATTGATTAAAAAGCCTGCATGCTGAATGTGCCCAAACACTTCTACAATCTAGCAAGATGTGGGCTGGATAGGAACTAATCTCCCTTACTACACCAGCCCGATGATAAGATCAAAACCTCCCTTTCTGTCGAAGTTCAAGCCTCTATACGGTCATGCTATTAAAAACCCCATCAAATTTCAGTATCAGAACAGGCACATCTGAACAAAATTACAGTCTCTTATAACTAAAAGAGATAAGCACAGGAATAAAGCATTTAGCAAACAGTCGATTTTAAAGTTTTATGTAGTTTTTTTCTACTCTTAGTTTTATAGTTAAATACTCACATTTGACCTTTTTTTTCTATTTATTACTTTTCCTCCTGGACTCCAGATTGTGACACTGCAAGTAAGCCCATAATAATGGGGAATATGTTTTTTTCAGAAGCAGTAGATAAGGAAAGAGCTCAAAGCCCAAGTGACTGGACAGAATATAAACTCAGGAATACAAAACTCTAGCCCGGTTGCTGCTTCCAAGAGTTTGAACACTGATAGAAGGGGATTACTGACAGCTGCCTCAGCCACACATCACCACAGAGAAATCAGGTAAAGCAGAATTTTATCATGGGTCTGTGTTGGAAAGACTGGGGGGGAAAAAAAAGTGACAAGCACTTAGAAAGCTTAGGAGAGGAGAAGAGATAAAGATGAGTAGGCCAGAAAGAAAACAAAATGGAGGGCAAGGAAAGCAGAAGTGCTGACAGCACTAATATAGAAGCAGATGACAGGGAAGACAAGGAAGACAGTTTGTGGTGAAAAGTAGGATTTATGTATCACAATTCTGGCACCATTCCTGAACATTTCTGAGGGCAAAACCTCCAAAAGGAACTAAATTTAATGTAATGTATATTCAAAAAAGCTTGTTCCCCTCTAGCTGCCTCAGCTGCTTGACTCCAAGGTTTCCTCTTCCCCAGCTCAGCTCCCCTGCTCAGTTTAGTTTGTGTGACCCCAGCTGGGCTCTGATCACACATTAACAGGCCTGCTCATTACCACACGAGGTGATGAACACACTGAATGCCTTCAGCCAGTGCAGGAGCTCTCATCTACTTGGAGAGAACAGTTCATTTTTTATGGGAGTCATTTAGAGCTAAATGCCAGCCTTTCTGTTCCCACAGCTCCTCTGACACTGAAATGCATGGCAAATCTCTTCAGAGCTTTCAGAAGGGTTTGTGCAATAAATCTTAAGAGCCTGCTAAAACATGGCCAGTTGCTGAGGTCCCAGTGGATTCATGTGAAATTTGCCCCCCCCCCCCACCCCTCATAGCCTTCACTAAAGGAAAAAAAATAACACTCCCCCTCGAGCCATGGAGAGTACAGAGAGAGAAACCCTGTACAACAGCAGCCTGCACATCAGAGCAGCATTATTATGGTCTTCTGGGCTATTCTGATACAACAGTGCTTCTTTGTTAAGGCAAATGTCAGCAGCAGACACTGAGCACTTCCTCCAGACCTGAGCTTTTCACTGTGCAACAGTCTCCAGTGATCAGCTTTGCCCAATTTATGTCGTTGAAACATGAGCTCCAGGGCGCTTCAAATGCTAGAAGCAGCTGCCAGCCCAGCTTCAAGCACTAAACAAATGTTAGTTCAAAAAAACCCAAAGAAATAATCATTTTGTTATCTACAGGTACCATTGAATCATCGCTTCTGAAACCCTTCCCAGAAGCTCTGAGGATCCAATGTGCAAAACAGACTGCAGGGAAGAGCTTTGCAAGCTGGGGCACTGACACTCGTTCAGCAGCCTTGGCTTTCACCATTCCAACTATTTTTTCCTGCAAATATTGAATCAGTTGCTAAGGGATTTCACTGGACAATATGATATCACTCTGTTATTGCACCAGTGGCTATATGTCATCCCTTGAAAACAGAACAGCGCCGTTAAACCCAAATGTAGTTTCTTGTCAATACAGCTGTGGTGGGAAAGGCTCAAGAATCCATCTGGTGAGGCAGCTCCCCTCATCTGCTGAGGCTGCCAGGAGTGCTTTCCCCAGCATGAAATGCCACACTGCCCATTGCAGTGGGAAATCCTGGAGCAGGTAGGACAGAGATGTGGATAAACCATGCCTTGAACAGCAAATACAATCTCTCCACTCTAAGCAAATGTACAGAAGTTGATTGCAAAAGGCACATTGTAAGAATGAAAGTGTATTAATTAGAAAAGCTAAACAAGGGCTTTTACCATAGAAAAGCTGGTTTAAATTAATAATTTGTGATAAGGGATGGTTATGCATGTTACAGGCAAAGAATGAGTAGTCAATTTTTTAACTAATCATTCTCCTTAAGTACCAACCTTTTATTTGAAGGACCCTAATGATTTCCACAGGCTCTTTTCATTTTATGAGCTTTATCACCAACTGTTTGCAAGTTAACAACTGTTGCTCTGTATCAGAAGCTCCAAGGAATGCCAGTCTCTGCAGGAGCAAGTTTCAGTTTCCTGAGTTGGATGAGAAGGTCTGAGAATGTTTTGGGGCTTTCCCACAGCTCAGTGAAAGGTGGAGAAGCAGCACCACCAGGTAACTGCACTTCTGTCAGGGCAAGCCAGATTGGCACAGGCACCTTTCCAAGGGACAGGGGATGAGAGGTAAGAGCCCTTGTTTGGATTTACTCTGTTTTTCAGGATTCGGTGCGATACCGCAGCCTCGGCTGCCCGAGGGTGGGGAGCACTGGTCTGGTGCTGCTGGGAGGCAGAGTCCCAACCCTTGCAAACATGCACCACTGCCTTGTTCCCTTGTCACAGGGAACCAGGGGTGCTCCTGCCTACACACGGACCTGTTGGGTGCTTCTCTCAGCCCCTGGACTGCCTGATGCCAGGGCTCCTCAGCATGCCTTGTCAAGCAGAGCATCTCTTGATGCACAGGGAAATGCTAATACCACTGCAAATGCTCAAATGGGCACATTTAAAACTCTCTTCTGCATCAACCTGTTACAAGTCGACCCCTCTTTCTCAAAGGTGCAAAAGGACCCACAGAGAGAAAACAGCTGAAGTGTCATGATTTCAAAACTCAGCCACTCTGGGAGTCACCTGGTGGTGTTCATGGTGGGCTGAGGCACATCTGTGCACGTTTCCCAGGGGTTTACAGTGCCAAAGTACATGAAAATTTACAACACAGTTTCTGGTTCAAATTGGAGCTTCCCCCAGTTCTCCCAGCAGAGCTGGATTCCTCTGGCAAACACTTCCACTCCCACCCAGGGGCCGGGCTGCCCCAGCCACAGCCCTCTTCCTCCTCCTCATCCTCCTTCTCAGCAGGGCCTGGCGGCCTTGCAGGACAGGCAGCCCACACACCTACAGGTAGGACTGGCCTTTTTAGAGCATCAGCTTGGACCAGAGTATTTATAACAAATCACAGATGAAGGGTACATAATTAGTGATAAATAACTTCCTACCAGGACCAGCACACTTGTTCTTAATTAGCCTCTATTCACATTCAGTGAATTTACGTTACTGCTGTTATTAAAAATCTTTGCAGAGGACAATCAATATAAAGTTACTACAGCAAAATGCTAACAGGCAGCACGTTATCCATGGATGCATTTGAAAATCTCCATGCAGTGTGAAAATGACCTTCAAACCATAGGAAAACAATATCTGCATTTCTAATGTTCCTTCTTCCCAGACAAATGGATTTCGCTGGACTTTTGGACACAGTCCCCCTCCCTCTGAATCATTTAATGTGATGAAGATGATTAGGATCCCTGATCTGCTCAAGTGACTGAGTTTTTCTGACATCACCCTCCAGTGGGACCCCCCCCCCCCCCCAACAAACCACTACCCCTAAAAACCACCAGCCAACCCCAAAAGTGCCTCATGCTCAGAGGGTGTGGGCTCACACTGTGTGACACAGGCAGCAAGGGCAGAAGTGCAGCTGTTTGACTTTTGGAAAATGCAAGGTGTGACCCTGTTATTAAAGCCTCTTTGCCTGGCTCTGTGCTGGAGCAAAGCAGGGAGTTTTTCTGGGTGGGGATGAAAAAAAGCGATCAGAAAGTTCTTGCTACTGAATCATGACCCATTGGATAAAAATAATTTAGCTATTTCACATGCTTGGGAAGAAAATCATTTCAGCCTGTGGAGACAAATAGGGATTATCTAAATCAAACACAGAGAAAAATCTGACTCCGTCTGGTATTTCTTGTGTTTAAGTATGGAATACTGAGATGGGTCACTCCTGCAAAATCTCCTAAACTTGATCCAGCTTCTGCGGGTCTGTATTTCAGCACCTCGTCAACAAAATACGTCTGTAACAGTAACAGTAATCTTTTTCCCCTTCCAAAAGATTGACCATTGCTTACTTTATTATAGTTACCTACAAAAATGGGAATTCTTCCTACTGAGCTGAAGGCTGGCCAGTGCTTCAAATCCCCTCCTGGCATGGCCCAAACCTGACTGGAGGATACAGAGCTTGCTCTGCCCCACGATCACAGACAGCCTCGTGTGCTGTCCTGCTGCAGCACCACAAAGAAACAAAAACCCAAAACACCTGCTCTGGGCTTCACTTTTTACAGTGGACAAAGAAAGAACAGGCAACAAAGTCTGTCCTGCAGATTAGCAGCCTTGAATCCTGCTGTACAAAGCACCATCTATTTTAGAGCCCAAATTAGCATGCCTTCAAGGGTATTAAACAGCCATTATTAACTTCTGGAGAAACCAAGTAAATTAAATACATATCATCCTTTTTGACACGTCAAGGGCTGTACAGTAGAATATTGGTGGGCAATGAGGAGTAACATACATAAACTGACTGACTTTTAAAAAAATCAATAAAAACTTAATCATAGAAGAATATAACCAACATATATCTAATCCACAGAGACATTCACAGGGGAATTTCAGTTTCAGCAATAAACCAAATTCATTTCAGGTTAAACTAATATGGACATCTTGAATTTATTAGTGAAAAAGGAAAGTAGCATGAACTTTAAGTTTTCAAAAGCAAAAAGACATTTAATAAAATCTCTCTCTTTTTGCCATGGGACTAAGGGAAAAATCCAATAACGTATTAGCCATGCCATTCTGGTAAATTATGGATTCTTATTTACAACACATTTTAGCTTGATTTTATCTCAATATACTGTAATGATTTGCTGTCATAATTGAAATTTGTTGTATCGCTAATCATTATAATAACAAAGAAAAATTATTTTGTTTATAACTAAGAGAACACAACTAAGTGTTGCCATTAAAGACAATCTGTGGGTATGCTGCCTAAGGCTGGTGTGACCATTACCTTCTATTAAATAGCAAGCATGGATTACTTTAATTGGCAGATTACTTTGAAATAGGAAAAGATGACAAACATTTTCTGTGGAAACTTGTACGGCCAGGAAAATGTTTTTGAGAAGAGCATTTTGCCAAAAGTGTCATTTTCCAAGGAGGGTCCGAACCTGAGATATTTCAGTCTGGACAGCCTGTGAGAAGGACCCAGAGTTCAAGTTCAGTCCCTCATGGCAACCATTCTGTTGTTGGGTTTGGGTCAGAGCAAATTCCTGAGGATGCTCCCAGCTCCTGAGACACAGCAGTGGAGCCTTGCAGCCCCAGCAGGCAGCCCAGCCAGCAAGGATGGAAACATCCCACAGCTCCTGGCACGGCTTCCAAATAACAGCTCTGGGTCTTGGCCCAAACGTTTAACTTGCAATTAAATTTGTGATGTTTAATTTGTAGCTGAAAAGATAAATATGTTTACAGAAAACTGATGCAGGTTTTTCCCTGTGTTCACAGTAATATTCCATAAATTCGTGCCTGTTGTCAAGTGACCACCAAGAGCAGTGTTTACAGGCTTCAAGGTGTTTACTTGAAGCACCTTGTGGGTGCCAAGTGGGCAGCTAAAGGGAACAAACACTTCTGACAAAGCAGGCCTGTGCTGTACCTGCTGGGCACCCTTGGAACACCGAGGGGCTGCCTGCACCAGGCTTGTCACATCCAGCCTCGTGGCAGCAGAGTTTCCTCAGATTCATCTGAGGTCTCACAGGACTAGAAATTGAAATCAGCATCAATTTCCAGCTACTAGTATTTTTTTTTCGACTCTGAAAAGACATGTAATATTGGGATTTCTTCTTCAGGAGACAGTGTGATGAAGGGCATGAACAAGAAACATGATCAGAGTAGCGAATAAAGATTGAAAATCCATCTGACAAGGAAAGGCCACTATGGAACACTAATATCAGTGATAGCAAATGCTTCCCAGCCCATGGAACACTGAAACAATGCTGACACAGTTGAAGGGAACACTGCCTACATCTAAATTTTCCTCTTTCTCAGTTGTTTTTGATAAGCAGCTCTAAATTTTAGGGTGTATTTACAGTACATGTCTCTACCCACCTTGCACAGGACACCTGTGCCTGGCACACGGCAAGCTCCTCCAAACACACCACCACTCAGGGATTGAGTCTACGCTCTGAAATGCTGCAGTAAGAAACTATTTCAACTTCCAAAGCTCACCTGCTGCATGATAACCCCATCTCTGTTTGCTCTAAGACACAGCTCAGCCCCAGGATGGGGCCAGGATGGTGCACACAAGTACCCAGTGATCCTGGAAATACCCTGCTGTAGAGCCCAGAGCTGCACCCCACAATAGCCCATAGCATGGAAGGGTGCCCCTGGCTGTCCCAGCCTTTCCACACAGGCAAAGGGCTGCCTGCAGCACCCACAGCTCCTTCCTGCTTCAGGGCTGGTCTGCCCTGCTCTCAGAAACCCCATGCTGCTGTAAGCGCCACCTGCCATCCCAGACACCCAGCCCTCCCAGGCCTATGCCCTCAAATCATTCATTCAGCCCTACTCAGATTGCACATTTCTCCTTCCTGTGAAAATAACAAGAAACCTCAAAAAGAAGCCATGAAAAAAGCCTTTTCCGTGGCTGCAAGAAGAGCCCTGTGTGAACAGATCCACCAGACGTGTAAACAGCAGGTTGTGCACCCAATGTTTGTTTTTCATCTCCAGCAAGGAGAGTGTGCTTAGTGATGAAGGAGGCTGAGCAGACTTTTATCCAACCACTTCTGATCTCCCGATTTCTCTTGCACATCCTGAACTGCCTGAAGGCAATGTAGAAAACCCCACAGAAGGCATAAAGCACAAATCCTCAAAGCAATGTTTGTTCCTCTCGCAGTTGTCTCGTGCTTTCTTCCCCCTCTGCTCCCTTCCTCCGCCCTCTTCTCCTCCCTCTCCCATTGCTCTGCAATTCATTTTATTTCTTCAAAAATATACTCCCTACTATGTACAGCCTGTGTGGAGCTCCAGTGAGCTACCAGGTTATCTGACAGACGCTCATTGTCTCTTTTGCATCCAGCCTGTTTTCCTGTACTGCTGCAGCACGTTCTTCCAGGTGAGGAGGTACAGCATCACCTGCATGTTGTGAATCGCCTGGTGTGTGACTGGGTACTGTAAGAAATAAGGAGTTTTAAATGCTCCATAGCTGCAAGACAAGTCCATGCTTCACATCTTTTCAGACACTTCTCCTATTTTCATTCCAAAGGTCCCAATCCTTCAAGACAAAGACTTGCCAAGGACCACAGGTCTGTCTGCACTTGCAGCATCTCCCCACCCAGCTCCTCCCATGAAGCAGTGCTGAGCTCCACCACAGAGCTGGTATTTATAGCCATACTTCTCCCAAGTTCTGTGGTCATGCAGTCCTGGAGGCTTTGGTTAGGGCTTGTCTTAACTTCTTACTCCACCAGAACAGTAAAACCTTGTTTAATATTTCATGCATGCCTTGAAAGCGAAGGGGCACCTCCCTTCTTCCTGCTCAAGCACCAGGGGATTTGGGCAGGGCACAGCAGCCTCTCCCTGCCGTCAGGGGAGGGCTCGCTCAGGGACCGTGTCTTTTGGAGGTTTCCAAGGAGTGTCACACACAGCCAGCATCACATCTCTGCACTCCAGAACATACCTCAAAGGGTCAAAATGCAGCTCTACCTCGGGGCAGGAGAGACCTTAGAAAACCGTCTTCTCTGCTCCTCCTTGAAGCTGATAGTGAGACATTCCTATTCTTGTCTCTTGTGTGGTTGCTTAATAAAAATACTAATTACCATGGACTTCCTTTAGAAGGAGAATATAACCTGACCAGAACAGCTGTGCCGAAGTGTCCTTCTGCAGAGCCTCTGAAGAATGCTCCATAGGCCAGACAGACCCATGCTCCAGTGCAGAATAAAGCAAGGAGGCTCTGGAGCCAGAGGCAAAATGGACAAGGGAAAGGATTTTAAGAAAAAAAATTAAGGATACTGCAAAGGACTTTTACGATTACATGGAGCTATTTCTCTGCAGAACCAGCAGACTTGCCAAAGATAACACAAGGGGGAGAATAATTATATTTCCTCACTATTTAGGAAAAAATTCAGATGAATGCAGTGTTATCACAGGGTGATGACCAAATTTCTCATTCCAGCAGTAAAGCAGTAACAACTGAAATAGCACATTTAAAAAATCCAAAACCTTCAGCTACTCAGTATCTGCAAGTGCTAAAACTGCTGTAACTTTTATAGTTACTTTTAGTAACCCATAAAACACTGGACAAATTTCAGATGAAGAAAACTGTGAATGTTATACAAATACTGAAGAAGGTAAATGAGCAGCTGCAGCTCTGTCAGCCTGATGCCCGTGCCCTGCCTGACCTGAGGTTTGACTTGTAAAGAAGTACAGGAAGATGGTACCTTAGTGCAGCCTGTCAAACCAACACAAGGAATTGTCTCCAAACAGCTCTTGTGACAGAAGAGAAAGGGGTGCCAATAATCAGTAACTAGAAGGTAAAGAGGATTAAGCCACACTTATTAATTGTGAGGGTAAAAGCAGCCTGCTCTACAAGCTACAGCTGAAATCCTCACCACAGGAAGGGTGAGTCCAGTCCAACCATACAAAAAAAAGAAAATCTCTCTCTTGCCTTTTAGTCTGGTCATCAGTCACGCTGGAGCAATGAGGTCTGGATCTCATCTTAAAAACTCCTGATGCCCTGCTGCAGAAAAGAACCAAGAGCACAGAAACACTTGAGGGCAGGGAGGATGCTGGAGGGAGGATCCTTTGGCCTCTTTACACCCTCTTTAGTTTTCTAAGCTTCTTCTGCAATGCCACTTCTTTGTCCTGATGCTCTTACCCATTTACATTCTCTTCCTTATTCTTCACAGTTTAAATTTACCATCCTCTTTTGTTTTTCATGTAGATCTGCTTAGAAATTGGCTGTGATACTCTCAAAATACTGCACACTGCTGAGCTAAATCTCACTCTACACTCCGCAGTCCTTGCTGTACCCAGATTTGATCCTAGAAAATCACTCCTGTCCTGCAGACCACAGTCGGCCAGGCTCTCACTATTGCCAGAGGTGGATGCCATTGGTAATGTGTATGTATTACATACAAGCAGAAATCAATGCTGTGTGCTGTACATCTGGATCAATAGCATGGAAATAAAAATGGATTCTGGACATATGAATAAAAAAAATATACACAATGAAGAAGAAACCAGAAAATCTTTAAAGAAACTCATAAAATGACAGGCAGGATAAAGCAGCAACTGCACCACATAAAGGCCTAAAATCCATTCGCAGTGTGGCTATTTTTAGATACCCCATTTTAGTTACTAACCTGCATTTATTCTAACGTGGGGTTTGGTGGTTTTTCTTTTAACAGTCTGTGCAAGCTTTTTGGTCAGATATAGTAACGAGCACTCACCACAGTAATTTTAATTAACAAGCTCTAATAAATTTGCACATGTTGCAATAAAAGCTCTAAAAATACCCACGTGCATCCCCAAGCTGTGGCCAGATTGCTCTGCAGCGAGGGTCCCCAGGAGTTCCTTGAACATCAAACCCAAGCCCAGCACCACAGCCTGTGACCCAAAGGCTGCCCCAGCTGCTGCCCAGGCCTGGCACTCACACCCTGTTCCATCCACCACTGCCAGAGGCTCCTGCACACCTCCTGCTACTCCCAGGTCTGCAAAGGTGAGAAGTTCTGCTCCATTTTTAGGGTCAGCCTCAGCCATTTTGGCTGGATCCAACCTGTTAGAGGCCACATTTGGCACAATCACAGTTAGGCAGCTGTGCCAAAGAGGGGAACAAATAAACCGCTCTCTTGTCAAAACGTTCCAGTTTTCACTGAAACCTTTAAGTGCACTGATGTCTGCCCCCAGTTTTTAAAAACCTGTAAAAGGCCATTCACTGTCAGTGTAGGACACTGAGCAAGAATGGAGGGAAGTATTTTTTTCACCAACTCATATAGTTCCCAGACCTGACTCTCTTTCCTGTGGGAACACTGCACACTTCAATAAAGGACATCAACCCCAGTAGCCAGAAACCATCCCACCCACTCCTCCCATCCCATGTCCTGTTCCCAGGCTTGGCCTTGATCTCCTGGGGCTGAAGTGGTCCCACTAACATCAGAAACTGCTGCCAGGAACAGGAGCTTCTTCAGTCCAGTGTATTTCCAACCAAACCACGTCACAAAGACACAAAGCAACGCAGGGAGCAGCTTTCCTGGGGACAGCCTTTCCAGCTGGGCTTTCTGCAGCTGCCTGGTGGATGCCCAGGCCCTGCCAGCACAGCCACTTTTACTGTGTCCTCCTGATTCCCACAGCAAGTGTAGGGGTTGGAACCATCTGCACAAAGGCAGTGATGCTGGGAAATGCTGCAGTGTCAGAGCTGGGACAGGGGAGCAAATCCCACAGTGGAGTGTGCGTGCAGCCCAGGGAACAGATGCTCCTGACATACACCAGAAATCCTTAGAAGCACCTGTGCACAGTCAAACGGCCTGGGATTCACAGATGGTCAGTGGGGACTGGGTGAGCACAGTGTGGGTGATCTCTGCTGCATGTGCCGGGCAGTGCATTCCCCACTGGGACCTGTCTTTCTCAAAGGACAGAAAAAATGGTTTCAGATGGGTATTATTGTCCCCGTCTTTCCCATCACCGGCATTTTAGAGGTGGTGTTGGTCACTGTTCTTTCCTCCTAACAGTAAATTCTTTCTCAGTCAAGGGAAACACGGAGAAGAGGGGGTAATTTATTTAACACATTCCAGAAATATCCAGCCATATCATCTTGTTTAAGTGGTTAGAGGAACTAAACTATAAATGAGAGAGGATCAGCATGTGCTGAACAGAAGCAGGAGAGCTGCTGCTAGATTTGGTGAACCTTTCCACAGTGTGGAAAACTTCAGAGAATTATGCCCTGAGCAGAGACAGCAACAAGCTCATGGAAGCTTTTTCTGTGCTGTACGTTGTGCTGGCATATGGGAATGTCATACCAATGCTATTAGCCAGGCCTCTTTTGACATGATGTAAAGCATATAATAATTATACAGCAAATATGACGAGATGGAATTGAACCTGATCTCAATTAGCAACCAGAAGTATCCTTCCAACTGAGATTAATATTGATTAAACCATAACAAGACTAGTACTTGCCAATAAGAGCTCTATAAAATCAAGGAAAGGTGAGGCCAACCTCTAAGTTGGGAGCACTTTGTCATGAGCTGTAAAGACAAGTGATTGTCCTATGGCCCAATTTGTCCTTTTCAAAAATGGAAGTTTGGCTCTGTATAATTCAGGAAATTACAGTCATTTCAGCGGACAGCTAGTCTGGCCAGGAGCCCAGAGCAGAGATCAACAGCCTTCAGGAGACAGCTCTGTCTTCCCTTCAGCTTTCCCCACCCCTGAGACAGTATTAATCACATCAAATCCCCCTCCTCTCAGCCTTCCCCACTCTCAGAAATGCAAGACATGGTTCCCACGACTGTTGTACCATACGTCAAAATATAGGCTTGCGCTTTTTAATTTCCCCCCTTGCACCAAATTAAGGTGGATGTTTTGGAGTTGAACAAATATATTGGATTTATTGGCTCTTCCCCTGAGCGAGGTATAATAGTTCCACCAGTCCAATCCCACGTTTCCTTTACATGGAAATGATTGGATTTATTGCTAGCCATTTTTAGATTATATTAAGTCAAACCATAAGAACTAAGCATCCTTTAGGGTTTAGTGCAGATTATAAAGTGATGCTTGAAAAACAGACACGCAAGGGTATGAGAGGCAACAATAGGAAGCTTACAACAAATCTTATTTTCAAGATTCTTGATCCTATTTAAGTAATGTTTTAAGATGTTCAGGCCAACTTCAGAGAGATGCTGTACAGCTCAAGAAACACTGAGTGTTTCTTGATATGAAGAACATATTCTTCAAATGTAAAAATACATACACACAACATTTATTGGCAAGTACCTGATAAAGCAAACTTCTTTTTATGCTTTTGTTAATACTTTTCTGATAAAGAGCTATTTGCAAAGAACAAAGACCAATGTGACAATTGTTAATTTTCTTAAGATGAGGCTTGGAGGAAAATGAAGCCTGGAAACCTCTACACCCCAACAAATACCGGGTTGGGAAACAATTAATGCCCATGTGCCAAACTCAGAAATGTGCCCCCCAAAAGTGGCTTGTGTGTTTCTGACACACAAAAGTGGCTTGGCTTGTTTCTGACACAGTAACCACATGGCCCTGGCCAGGCAGCACGGCATTTCAGTAACACAGGCTGCTCCAAGGTATGCCCTGAAAGACAGACCTTGCCTGTCCTGGTGATTTGTCAGTAGTTCAGCACTGGAATAGAAAGAGGCACTGAGAGTCCAGGAGAAAGAGGCCACAACCTTTCCAAGTTTAAACTGAAGAGATCAGCTCTAAATGTAATGCAAGAAATATTACCGCAAAGATACAGCAGGCCCACGACCACAGGCACAGCCAAGAAATGTCACCTTGTCAAGGAACTTCTCTAGCCTTTTGAAATTTCACCTATGCACAAAATTACAATCCTTGACATTCAACAGCAGGCAAATATCAGCCTAACCTGGTGAGGAGAATAAAATGGAACACAGAAGCTTATTAGGAAATAAACAAGTCTGGCTCCAGCAGCCCCAAGAAGAGAACATCAGGAAGGCAGGAGCACCAAGGTGATTTTTTTACTGGGTGCAGCCGCTGGGACTCTGCAGGTTACTTGGGACAAGGACATTATACCAGCACACTGACATTTATGTGCAACAGAGTTGTAAGAGAACAGTAGCTGCCCAAGGATGTGCTCATGCTTGCTAAGCCTCTAATCCCAGCTTTGATTCCTTCTCCATCCATAATCAGTTCAAATACAGCTAGAATTAATCACTGTTTGCGAATTTAAAGGCTGCTTTTCTTCCCTCTGCTTAGAATGTGCTTTAGGTCACACACAGAGGCAGCATGGGTGAAGACATGGGCCAGACCCCCTCAGAGTCTGGCATTCCCCTCTTGCCCAGAACACAATACACTGTGTTACTGCACAGCAGTGATCAGAGCAATAAATAATAATAGTAACAACAACAACAATAATTGTGCAATAGTGCTAAGCCCTACAGTACCTACTTGGCAGTGGCTGTGACTCTGGAGTCACTCTTGCTCATCTCTTGGATCCATCTCTGAACAGATCCTTACACCCCTCTCTACAACATCTCTGCCGCCCTGACTCTGGTGTAGCCAGGCTCCAGAGTCTGTTCTCACTGACCTCCTCCCTCCTGGTGAGCTGTTCCTCCTTCCAGTCTGTTCTTCCCTTGACACCCCATAGGTTGAGGAGAGGCAGCTGTGGGTACCTTCTCTTGAATGCTGCCCAGGCTGATCCTCTTTCACACTTTGATCCTTGGACCTTGCTCTGGAGCTCCAGCGAGCATTTTGGCCAGCACAACTGCAACTGATTTCCAGCTCAGGTCACCGTCACATCACAGTGACCAGCAGCCTTCAGTCATTAGGTTCCCCAGCTTTAACAATCCCTTTGTAACTCCCCTAGATGTTTTTATATTGCACAAAGCTTTGTTTAGACTATCTCAAAGCATCCCATTTCTTGCTATTATAGAAAGTCAAGAAACATAACATGAGCAGTGCTCCTAAAAATGAGATTTATGCCCAGCTGCACTGTGCAAGCAGAGTTACGGTGCAGAGAAAATTACAGGCAATAAATAAATGTGTATATAGATAGAGGATGTCTTTTAATACATATCTGAAAAGCATTCTTTGGAATGCTTAATGAGAAACCTATTTCAGATCCTCTAAAACCATTTTCTTACAACTTAGTGAGTTCTGTACTTAAGAAGAGGTTAGTGGACCAGCAACCAAAGTGTTTTTCATTTCCATTTCCAAGGATTCCAGCAGAAGCAGATATTTTCAAACGTTGCCCTTGCAAAATACTGATGTTCTCAAACCTGTAAGACAAACTGATTACATCACCCACCATAGAAAATCTCAGATGTCATTTGGAATGCCACTGGAAATGCAGAGGGACAGTGGGCATCCATCCAAAGTACAGGCTGCATCCACAGATCCTCCTTCATTCACCCCATGAGGTTCTTTGATTCTCTGGGATCATGTTATACTTCTGGAGCTGACTTTTAGAAAACGGACATTGCTGGGAGTCTACAACAGTAAAGTCTCTTCATCCTTGCCTTCCATGGTCTTACAAAGATCCACATCTTATAGACTGGGCTCATTTGATAGATCCACCGATGAAAGCAACAGCTGATACTCAAAGATGATCTGAAGAATACTGTCCAGCAAGGTTCATTCCCCACTGCTGCTTCCTCTTGCCCACAAACTGCCCAGGACCAGTGAGCATCTCTTCCTCTGAGCACTCTCTGCTCAGGCACATCCCCAATCCCACTCCCTCACCTCCTGGTTCCAGAGCAGGCTGCTGTTCCTTTGGCAGCCCTAGCACCCAAGATGGACAAAGACCAGAACAAAACAGCAAGAAATGCACTTCTACCTCTTCAGCAGTGTCTGTCCTGCAGGAACATCACAGCCTGTTTCTCAGGTGTCTAAACACACTCACCCAAGTCAACACCCAGGTCAGAAGAGCACCCTGAGGTCAGGGAACCCGGTCACCATGGACAGAGACCACAGATGGAGCACAAGAAAGAGTGAGGATGAGGATACAACATCACATCAATTCCACGACAAAGAAGAGGTGGGGGGGTTTGAGAGCTAAACCAGGCAACTAATAAAGCCTGACATATTTAAGTTGAAGGTATGATGACAAAAAACCGAAAGACTCCCCATGCACCAAGAAAATGAGCTTGAAAAAGCAATGACCGCCTGCACTAGCAATTTATAATCTCTCAGCTGCTGAGATTGTGAACAGTGGCACTTTGTAATCTTATAGGAAAAGCAGCTCTAATGCCATCTGGTCATATATTTCTGGCCAAGATCATTTAGTGGAGCCGGTAATGAAAAAAGTTGCACATCCTCCTAAAAATCTGAATTATGCCAGCTGTGCCACAGTGTCACTTGTGCTTTCAAGGAGAAGGACAGCTGTCATTCCTTTTCTCTGAAGATAGCAAGCACACTGCCTTGCTTAAGAGAACTAATTTTTCTTGGATCACTCTAAATTATCCTACCTGTCACTAGAAAAAGAAAGCGTGAAGTCCCTATTAACATTTTTTGCTTGATTTTTGCTGACATATATACAGCACTTGGTTCCATACCCACCTTGCCAAGCCACTGAGAAGAAGGTGATATTTGGACCTTGACTCTAATCTGAACTGAAGCCAGCTCTACAGCCTTGGCATAAAACCAGTTTGAGGGAGGGTGCAGTTAAGCTCGTCATCTTCACCTCTCCTAACGAATGAGACATTTCATATTTTAGATATTACCCCAGCAACTTCCTGCCAGCTTTAAATTGCTCTGTCATCTCAGATTAGCACTCATCATTCATGCTAATGTAAACTAAATGGTACCTCTCCTGAAATACGGGAAAGAATAAATGGGATTACAAGGAGGGCTGCAGAGCATAAAATTTCTAATCCGTGAGCGACTAATTGCTACAGGTCCTTCTCGGTACTTCCTTCCATCCACCCAGCCATCCATCTGAACCCCTATATTTGCTATTATGTTATTTTAAGGTCAGATCTTGTTTGCCTCAAGCACACAACTATTCTCACTGGCTCCAAGGGCCTATTTGCAAAAGCCTCATATGTTAACCTCAAATGAGCAGGGAAAGAGATACCAGCACCGAGCTGCCTGTAGCAAACCCATCCGCTCCCAGGACAGCGGGGCTGAGGGCGCGCCTGCAAAACCACGTCCCGTCTAGACTCCTCCACCCGCTCCCAAAGCGAAGCAAGGCAGCAGCAGGGAGAATTATAGCCCAATACTCACTGTGACAGGAAGGAAATAGCATTGGGAAATGCTTATTTTAATGACAGAAAAATATTTGCCAGGCTTGGGCTTCGCAGCAGTAGAAACGTTATTACTTTCGAAGCTGGAAGAGTAAATATTTCAAGGGCTATTTTTTGACACCTTCACTGTGGCTTGATTTCTGCATCTATTAAGAAAAAGTCTATATAGTCTGTGGTGTGGGAGCTTTGCAAATCTTTGCATAAAACTCCATTTTATAAGGCCATAGTGTGATAGAACTGTATAGAATTTACATCAGTCTGAAGAGCCACAAAAAGTAAATGTACATGAAAATACTAAAGTGCCCTTGTTTTGTTTCCAGAATTAATGCTAAATTCCATGTCTTCTTCATTTTTATTCATTAAATATTTATTATTATTTCTCCGAGTACATGGAAACAAGACAGAGAAGTGTCCCATGAAGCACTGCTACGTAAAGAGGCCTGGCTGTGTACAGCTTCCTTCCTAATTTGTGAATTTGTCATCCTTTTAACCCAAAATAACTTAAAATTTTAGGCACATAGAAAGCTGTATTTCCTAGCAATTGGCAGTTTCATCTTCCCAGCATGCTTATGTCGAGTGAAATCCATTTCAAAGCACCATCACTGCAAGCACTTCAAAGCCTAGGAAACATCTTTTAATGGTCATTACTGCGCTTACCTTGGGCCATCCTGAGCCTCCTTCAAATGTCCATTGATTTTGGTGAGAGTGCAGAGCCCTGAGCAGTGACACTGGAGTACATCAGCTCTGTTACACTGACTGAAATTAGGCAGAGTAGAACCAATTTCTAGGCTGCAAAGTTCCAGTAACCCAGAAAATCCTGGGAAGTGCAGAAAGTGAATGGCTTTGACGGATGAACATTTGCAAATGTAGGGCCATCTAGCTCTGGAAATTACCTCTCAGATTTATGATGATGTACTTTGGCATCTCCTTCATTATGTGCAGCAAGTTTTTAGTCTAATTTCTGGGTTCAGGGCTTTCTGAAAAGGAAGTCACTTCATTTTGGAATAAAGAGGAATGAGAATAAAGAAAGACGAGCTAAAGATTTGTCTACAAAAATGCTCCTTAACAGGGATTTCTCCTGGTTATTGCTTAATTCTCAACTGCTCCTTTTTAATAGAGCCAAACTCTGTTTTTAACACATAATCTTATCTTTCCTCTATCCTACTCCTTCTATGCATAATGAAGTGCATTCAAGGTACTTACATGGCTGTTGATACTCAAGGATGTGAGCACCTCCTTAGTCTATCTATCTTTGTAATACCTGGGGGAGCTGGGAAAGTCCTATTATAGTCTCAGGCTCAGAACATCAGAGATATTTAGGGACCTGCCACTGAGATAAATGGGATTAGCTGCCCCATGGCTTTTCTGGCTCAGAGCCTCCAGCGTGTCCCTAAAATCGCAAAGGACATCTCAAATGAAGCAGGGAACCACTCCTAAGAGTCTCCCTACCTAGGCTGTGGGGCTCATTTCTGGACCAGCTTTCCTGTTTTGATTTAGTTTTATGTTGCTCAAGGATAAAGGTATTAGATAAGGTAAAAACCGTGTCCCTGATCTCCTCCGTCTATGAATAACTGAAAAGCTTTCAGCACTGTTGGCATACACAGGCAGCAAAGCACTTGAGTGTGTTCTGCTTTACTCCAGCTCAGTTTTCTCTAACAAAGCTCGATGTAAAACTGCCAAAGTAACTACCAAATCTCCTATTTAGCTCAGCACTCCTGGATTCTTTCCCTACAGAGCAGCAAACAGACTTCTATTGCCCTCTGCACCTGACTTTGTTCTGCAGAAGCACTGGTTCTCCTGCATTTGCTCCTGCAGAGCAGAGCGTGCTGAGGCGAGGGCTGTGCAGTGTGTGCACAACCCCTCCTCACCAGCACGGACACTTACAAAGGAAATTTCCATCATTCCACCAGTTCCCTGCCCAGTTCTGAGCAGCAGACATACAAAAACACATCAGCCACTTACCCACATGGCACAACAGGAGCAGTGTAGCTCCTGTCCTCCACGCCTGGGAGTTTGGCTAAACATAGTTTGCTTCCAAACACGGGTATCTATTTCCAGCACCAAGCTTCCCAAGAGCAAACAGCAAATCAGTCTAAGACAAGGTAACAGTACACAATTTTCATAATGAAACAAAACCTCACTGTGTCAAAGCTGGGCCTTCTATGGGCACCTTTGGGTGGTCACACAAGCGGTGCCTTGAACTTCTTGCCCTGGGGGTGTCCCCATGAGCATCTTGGCCTCCTGATGCAATGGTACCATGACCTTTAGCGGCCAGATATTTATCAGGACAACACAAGTGGGTATTTTTTTCTGTGACCATAGGAAAATGTGATTTTCTCCTCCATGGTCAGGCAGCAGTCCCAAATAAGCCCAAAATAATGTTCCATTCTAATTGCCACAGACATACTCCTTTGAATAAAGAGGAGATGGTGTTTTCCACTTGCTCAAAGGAATTGCCTCTTAAGATATGCATTAGTTCAATCTTTCCAGGATTTAAATTAAGCCAAGTATTAAATCATTCAAAACTAACTACCTGAATATTTTCAATGTCTTTCAGCATCTTAAAAACAGTCTTTGATGCTTGTTACTTTAAAGGCACAGAATTTTGTCTGAAAATTGACCACTTAAATTCTCTAAAGTGGAAGATGAGAAAAACCGTACGATCTATTTCCAGTCTCAAATTAATATTTTAGGTGGATTTTTGTATTAACTCAAAGTGGTCTGGAATGTAAAAAATAGGGGATCTGTATAAGGCTAAGAAACACAACAACTATGTGCATTGAGGGGGGGGAGTGATAAAGCTGAGAACTCCTTCAGGATGTAGAACAGCCTCCATAAGATGAGAACTGCCTCCATAAACAATTATATTGTTTTTTTGGGGCTTGCACTGTTCACTTTGCCTTAGATGTTAACATGCTAGCATGGCCACAACTGCAGTCCCTCAGAGTATGAACACAGGTCTCGTTCAGCAGATCAGCAATTGCTTTAAATAAGAATTTACAAATTGGTCCTTAGATACTGGTTTGGCTAATCTGACCGTGCTGAAAATTAATTCTGTTCCTAATAGGAGTTCAAAGTACAAACTGCCTCCTTGCCCAAATTGCCTGTTTGCAGCAATTTGAAATGGAAGCATTTTATCAGCTTAGCTTAACACAGTGAATTTCTATTATTGGAAGAACTCACAGTACCTGATTTCAGGTTCCAAATTGTTTCAGTTCATTGTGACTCTCTGGAATTATGGAGAGTATGTGTTCTATTTTCAGTTTACCATCACTACAAAATACCATAAATGTGCAACTCTACAGATAAATGTCTGGACTTACATACAAAGAGGACAAAACTCCAGTGAAATAATTACCAAGATTTACTGGAGTGCTATGACTGCAGAAGAGACCTGAGAAGATTTAACTATGCTGTTGGTGGCTGCTTCCTTCCTGGGTTGCTGGGGAAGGTTCTGGTACAGAACACAACAAATATCACAGTCCAGTTCCCAAGGTGGAAGTGCTCAGTCAACGTGCTGTGTCCCATCACTCCGGTATGACTGGGAAGTATTTTATCCCTGCTGTGGTCTGTGGTTTGTGCAGTATCACCTGCTCTCTCAAGTGCCTGCCTTTTTAAAATATATTGCACTACAGAGACCAGTAAGTTTTATGACAGCAGAGATTCCAATCTTTATAGCCCTTTTAATGAAAATTACCCATCATACTTTTTTTTAATGGAAAAAGACTAAACCTAAACTGTGTCTGCTGACAGTGTTCACTCCTAGTTCCTTCAAATCTGTTTTTCATGTTGTAAGAAATATCCCTGTTCCCTCTTTGCCTCTATATCCCAGTCTATCCCCTAGATGCTCAAACATGACTGCTGCTGATCAGGCTGTTTTCTCTCTACTGCTGTCTGCCCAAATCTCCCTCCTCTGTGCTCAGGAATATGCCTGAATGGAGGGTATGCAAGTTACTGCTTACCCATTATTTATATATTCTCTTGGTGATGAGCTACCCCCATCTTCAAAGCTGGGTCACCTTCCACAGAGATTCTTTCTGTTGTGCAAATGTGGATCACGCACAGCGGCAAAATTCTCAGCCCTTACACGCAGGAGGGACAGTTTGTTGAAACTCAGCCTCTCCAGCTTTTTCACACCTATGTCTCAAGGTGGTTTTTCACCACATCCACAAGTGGTCCACTTCAGTGGCCATGGAAGTGCCCCTCCAGCAACATCAACAGTCTCTGTGTCAGATGCTTGCCACGTGTATGTTTATTTAAACAGAAAGGAGGCTTTACACGCCCTAAGAAGGGTCATGGGAATAGGAGCATGCCTATGCATCTTGCACTGAGGAGCAGAGACATCAGGAAAAGAGCTGCTGTGAGCACAGGCCAGTTTGTATCAATGGCCTTTTATGGTGGTGTCAATCTCTGCCTGATGCAGAGAGAAGTCAGAGATTCCCCAAGAGGGATGTATGGCCATTGCCCTTCAGTGCAGGATGAAGGAAGTGCCTCCTCCTCCTCAACCCTGTGCCCCACCAGCTCCCATGTGGAATCCAGAGCACAGGTAACCAGGATCTGTGCCCCCCAGCACCGCAGGCACTTGGAGGCCTTACACAGACCCATTCTTTAGAGAGTCTTGCCACGGGGCTTACCTCTGCCTCTAATAAAGACATCTATTCCCACAGCTGTACTTCTGCTAGTGCTGATCCCTCAGCAGTTGGGCTTGAGAGCCGATTCCTCAGGGTGACTCATTCCACCCTTGCTTCACCTGGGCACACTCCCCGAGGCAGCTGTTATCTGGGTGGTGAGGGCAGGCTTACAGAAGCTTTTCACATGTCATGCTGGCTCCCTCCTCCCTTCCCTTTGAAGATGCCTGAAGCAGGTGCCTAATGACAGTCTACTGTGGACACCTCCAGCAGAAGTGTCCCAAACTGCTGCCACAGACACTGCCAGCTCCTCCAGGAGCGCTACTGATCGCAGCACCGCTGACCAAGGGGCTCTCATCTCTGAGCCTCCACCACCAGCACTCAGGATGAGCCAAGAGAATGATCCCATGGAGCTCAGGAGACTGTGGTGTGCAGCTATGGCATGGCAGGGCTGAGTCCAACAGGCTTGCTCTGAGCTCAGTGACTACAGACTCAAATAACAGATAATCGGATCCTGCAAACTCATTTCCCTCAGCTCGACAGCCACTGGCTTCTTCCTCTGTTTTACACACAGCAGACAAGGGCTTGTTCTATTTCCTTTGGCCCCGAGAGATAAAATTTATATTTGTTACTGTGTATTTAATTTTCTGGGTTTCTTTCAGAATGATAGTCTGTCACAGCTGTATTCCCCAGTGCAAACCTGAAAATCACTGGGCCAGTCCTAACCCAGTTACATCAACTTATTCAGTGTCAAAACTTGGCTTGGTTTTACAAAGAAGTCTCTTTGGTGAGTCAGCTTCCCAGTAAATCTTCAGGGATGTTAATCCACAGGCAGATCCTACTCTGGGATGATACATATATGGAGTTTCCCTTGGCTAGGAATAAAACAGAACTGCTTCAGACACTCTGTGCTTCAGTTGTATAAAATGTCTTGATTAGCATTTCTTGTTTTGTTTTCAGAAATAAAAGGAAATGACAATAGACTCCAAATCTCTTTCTCATTCATAGCCAAAGCTGGTCTGCATAATTAAAGGTAATTGTTAACTTCTAGTAGCTTAGCATTTTTCACTGCATCTTCCAGAGAAGAGAAAAATCCAGACGGAAGAACTACTGAATTGTGAGTGTTCACTCAACGTTTTCAGTAGGCATCTGAATCTTGTATTTAAGCCAAAACAGTAAGTAATGCAGGCAAGAAGCATGGAGAGCAATTGCTTACTGGTGACCAAAGGTAAGAAAGGTCAAACGTTTATTTCCTACGTTGCTCCTATGTGTGCAGTGCCCAGAATCTTTTAATTATATTTCATGGTCCTCTGAACTTGCACAAGGGCATAAAATATATTTATAGCTCACTTAAACTCTTGGTAATGAAACAGCCATCCCACGCAGGACCTCTGCTAATCAACTGAAGACTTTCTGTGCATTAACTTTAAAAATGTAAAAAAGTACTTGTTCCTTCTCCAGCTGAAACGCTTATCACAGTGTAAAGGCACCAACAAAGAAAAGCTATTTTCTTCTTAGGTAACAGTTTGAGTCTGTATCAGTTCACCTGTGATGTCTGAAGTACAATTTCTCTGGTAATGCACATTCATTATAACTGTTATTACAGCACTGGAAGCTCTCAACCGCACTGTGCCAAACACCAAAGAAACATATAATAAAGAGATCACCTCTCTCTAAAGCTTTTCCCGCCTAACTGTGTCATTTTCTCTTTTAGACAACAACAAAAAAGAGGTAATCAAATGAAGAGGTCTCCACTTAACTAATCATCTAACTTGATGCAAATTCCTGATGAGCAGACTGAAAAGCTCCCAGTGTAATTATACACCTCACATCAAACCTGCCTGGCACATCTTACATCAGCCTTCCATGCTGGGAATCTGCTTTGAGACGAATTTTAGGGAAGAGGATCAGCCAAACACGTTACTTGTGTGTGAGGCTGAGATTACGGAAAGGAGTTGACGCTTTACAACAGGACCTGCTGCCCTTGCTTTGCTTTTTCCCCAGAAGCTGCTGTGCTCTGGCATGCTGGAGTGGGCAGTGATGGCAGGGAGGGAGCCAGGCTGGCACCTCCTGGTGCAAATGGGGCCTTACATCAGATTTTAGAGACTCCAGTCAAGGCTGCCTTATAACTGCAAAGCCAAACACCCCCACAGTTAGGGATCTGAGAAAATTCAAGCTGCTGGTGAAACCTTAATTCCGCTCCCTGATGCACGTGCTTTATGATAGGATCTTTAATTAGCCTATAAGGAAATTAATAATTATTTCTGAGTGTAGGATTTGGCTGCAGTACAGTAAATAATGCACCACACTACCCAACGGATGGTGATGATTCAGCAGACATCATCTCTCATGTGTCCTGCAAGAAGCAAGGGGCCTGTGAGGAAAAAAACAGTGTAGGATCACATCAGTGAAGAGTAAATATCAATGGTTTATTTGTGCCAGGGAGGGAGGCACAAATTAAAACTGCAAAAAAAAAAACAAACCTCAGTTCTTGTCTTTTGCCTTCTGGCTTTTTTGATATGGACTGTGGAAACATAAAAATATTTAGTGTTTCTTATCTGTTAATTAGTGTTTCATATGATCAAACAGAAGCTGAAGCAGCTCAGGGGCCTGGTGGTGACAGGTCAGGTGCCACCAGGAAGGCAGATGCACGACTGGGATGGGCTTCACTGTGACCTGAGCTTGGCACGGCGAGGGTACGAGAGGAAAGCTGGGCTGGCTTAGCTCAGCCACGTCATCTCCAACCTGACTGAAAACTGCATGGCAGACACAGAAGGCAGAGGATGCCAAATCCTGCAGAGACAAGAACAGTTATGTTCCTTTCAAAGAGCTCCTCAAGCTGGACAAAACTCGTCTTTGAAACAGCCGCGTCTATTCAGAGCTGCGGCAAATGCACACTGACAGGTAAAATACTGGTTGTATTTGTCATGGGTACAACCAGCTGCACAGCTTTCCTGTTCACCTGCAAGTGTGAAGGAGGGGGATCAGTCCCTGCTCCAGCCAAAGCAGTCAGCACTAGAGGAAGGAGGAACCCTACCTCTCTCATTATTACCTGTGAGCCAGAACTGGAGAGCACACACAGACAAGTCCTTATTTACAGTGAACCAAGACCAACAGGATGCTCCACTTTGCCCTCAGATGTCACAAATAAAGCACAAAGCCAGCAAATTGAGGCTATACATTATTCTTTGCTATTTCCACCTAAGCCCTTGCCTTTCTTAATGACCTGGAGGGCAGGAGCAGAGCCGCAGGCACGGATGGGTGCATCAGAAGAAAGCTGAAATCCTGCTCTCAGAAAAGTCAATTCCAGCCATTTCCTCCACAAGAAGTTTACTACATGCTACCACACAATACTTTTATTGGCATTCATTACTCCTGGAGGACTAATTTATTCATTTTTAGCAGCATTAAAACAAGGCTGCATTTTACAAGGGAATTGCTCTACTGCTGGGGCTGTAGGAAGCAGCTCAATTATCTCCAGAACACTAAAAGCTGAATCCAGACTCAATACTCATCTTGAATTGTAAAAAACATCACTTCCCCGAGCCTTGATTAACCCACAGGCTGATACCCAGCTCACAGCAGTCTCAGGTTTTGGGAGGGAGGTTGGGAGTGCTGGGGTTTGTTTATTTTATCATTGACACACAGCTAGGGAACCTGCAGAGCAGAGTCAGTCACCACTGGCTACATTTCTTGCTAAACACTACTGGAAATAAAAACCAAAAGACTGAATCCCCCCCACGCTCACAGTAAGGCTGCTCCTCTTTTTATATCTGATGTCTCCTTTGTTTGGAGCTTCCTTTCTGTTTAAGAACAGCTGGAGACCCACAATTTAACATTCACATTTAACTAGATATTTGTGGCATTCCAAAGTCAAATTAACAAGCTCGTTACCTCTCCACATGTAAAAATACTGTCATGTTCATTCCCAGCAACACCTACAAAAGAGCACAGCAATTCCTTTCAACTGAAATACACACATCTATCCACATCCACATCCACATACATATACATATATATATATTCCTTTATATGACCCTCTGCCTTTTTCAGCATCTCCAAGTCACTGAGTTTAAATGAATTCACAGTCTTAACTGTACTGCTTTGAAAAATATGTGGCAAGTATAGTGAACAATGTGAAAATGTACAGCTTGGAGATGCAGCTAAGAGAAAGGGAAACAAGAGTTCCAGCAGAACATGCAAAAACAAGGCTGGTAATCAATAAAAAGGTGCTTCAGAGAGAAAAAAATGAATCCTTTTTATTTTCTCTACTAATGAACAGCCTCACTGTTCCTCTCCTGGCCTCGGAGTGAAGAGTGTGCTGATGTTACCCCTTGGTCAGCAGGAATCACTGCTGAGCAACGTCAAACAACTTCCTGCAAAGGGTAGATCCTGCTGGGAAGGCTGTGGATTAGGAGTATTACTAAAGACAAACCTTTAAAACCCCTCAATCTTTTTTTCCACATGGTCTCCTAAAGATCCCAACCAAGCTGAAGTAAAACCCATTGTGTATCCTGCCTGGTTCACCACCTCACAGCACCCGATGCTGCACTCACATTCTGTAGTATCAGGCCTGATAGAAGCTGGGTTTTCTGATTTCTATTTTTCTTTACGTTTTTCTTTCTTTTCTTTTCTTTGAAACAAACTCAGCCCATTGGTGTCTTGACCAAATCTGCAGGTTTATTGAGAATAACTCAACACTACCTGGTTTCTTCAAAAGTAGCTATGAACTGCTGGGTAAAATGAGAGTTTTCCTTCCCTCTATCATGGTCAATTTCAAAAAATACAAGGAATAGAACCAAGATACCCCAACATTGCCTGGACAGGAAACGAAGCACTGGAAAAAGCTCTGCACACATTACACCAATTTAACTGGGCTTTTAAATGCAAGAAGCTGTGTTGGCCTGAAGGGAGAAAATAAAAGAAGAATAGGAAGGCGGGGAGAAGTGAATAGTTTACATGCTTAAGCATCTACAGAAAGGTGAAATGTTCATCAGCGAAGGTATTCAGCCTCTTTTTACCACAAAAAGGGTTTATCTTTGAGCCTTCCTGTAGACAATCAATTCTCAGCATGTTTTTCATAGGCAGACATCACCTTCAAGCTCTTATTGGCACTACTGGTACTCACACTCTAAAAACCAGACCAACTCCTCTAATCACAACAGGTTACCCGACACCAAAAAACTCCTATACACTTGACCCCATTTACACAAGTTGTATGATTTGGATCATTACTTCCACTTCAGAAGGGGCCTTGCACAGAAAAACCACAAATACCAATGACTAGAGAGCATTTAGAGCCAGAGCCTGTTCCCTCTCAGGCTGGGGTGCTGAGAACAGATGTCTGCATAGATCTTGGCTGGTAAACCGTGTAAGATGGGGAATGACATGATGTCTTTTGTGGTCTTACCAGAAGAGGGTTGCTGTTTTATGAACTAGAGAGACTCGTGGTACTCCTGCACCTCACTCAATACCCAGAGATTTGAGCTCTGTTCTCACGTCTAGAACTTCCACTCATCTCTTCCCTCCATAATCCACGTCTCCAAAACAGGTATTTGTTTGTTTATTTTTGTTTTCAAACAAAGTCCTTGGACCATAGGTTGAGGCTCAGACAGGCAGGATGCCCTGCAGTGCATTACAACACTTCTTGGCTCTGTGGATGTGCTGCTTCAATGGCAATAATAATGCAGAATCAACAGTTTGCTGCAAGCATTTCTGGTGACAGAGAACAAAGTACTTTTATCATCTCAAATGAGAACAGATACCTCAAAGTACTCAAAATAACCCAAGCTCCTATGTCAGGACATGCCACATATTTCAGTAGCATATTTTCCAGCTCATGTTTGCTGATCTCCAGGTGGGAACAGCATCTTGTTGCTGGAGCCCCCATGCTCCCAAATATCCACAGCGCCTGGTTTGGAACAGAGATTGGATTCTTGGCAAACATCAGGATGAAGCAAAAATATCCCCTTAAGAGCTGATTCAGAGCACCTACACTTCTTTGCAATAAAAGCAGTCCAGAAAATCCTATTATTTTCCTCCTAGGAGAAACACTGGGCATCAGAAAGATGAAGGGTGACAACTGCTTCATGTGAAGCCAGTTTACCAGCTGGAAAATGGCTGAGCATAAAGCGGTTCAAGACATAGCTCTTCTGCAGAGAAATCTCAGCTGTTCATCTCCCATTCCCTGCCCTGACTTCCATCCAGCCATCTGGGAGTAAGGCCCTGCAGCCACCGAGGGCAACACCAGCACCTGTGATAAAAGTTAGGCTGCGCGGCTGCTTACTCTGCCAAATCAGAGGCTTTCAAAGAGATTCATGCACTGTGTCCTGAATGTTAAAATAAACTCTGCCAACACCTTCTTCTGAGATTACTATCTGGGCATCACTAATTTCTTGCAAAATATGCCTCCGTTATCCCATATCTCGGAAGAGCAGGTGCTTTCTTTTATGTCCCCAAGCAGATGCACATTTCACTGCTCTCTGAGCACTCAGAGGCAGTTTTTTTTGAGTGTGTGACAAAACATGGTGACAGCAGCTGAAACCGAGATGCCTGATGTACCTTTTGCACCTAACCTGACTTTTGCAGGGATGAAGCAGCTCATCCCTTGGGGTGTGCAGGCCCTTGCAGGAGGCACCCCAGTGCAGTGCTCTCATCCCAGCCACTCCAGCATTTCGTTCTCCTTTCTTTCAATAAAAGACAATCCGGTGCCTATGCCATCTGTTAAGCAAAGTGCTGCACGTACATTGCAATATACCCTGCAGCACAGAACGGAGCCTTCCAGATTAAATGTGAAGAGAAGTGGCTGTAAGGGGAGAGAAGACTCCAGGTGCTGGAGCTGTTACAGGTGAGCCAAAGCATGTGCTTCCCCGAGGCAGCGACCTGTCAGGATTAATCTTGTCAGCCCAGGAATGCACCTCGGCAGACACCGCACCCCATTCCAGAAACCCAGAAACACCAAAGGAGATGCTCAGCACCACACATGAAAGCATCTCCTGTCTTCGGACCCTGACTGTGGCGGAGTGACAGCCTGGCTAGCATCAATCCTGCCTTGAGCTGGGCTTTTTTCAAAGTGGCTCCTTAGGGAAACAAAATATGAAGCAAGCATGGGTGTTGGCTGCCTTTCTCCTATGGACACCTCCAAGGGAACCCCATTATTTGTTTCTCTGTCCTGGATCCATCTGAGACTCTGCTTTTTTATTTCAGCCTAAAGGAGATGCTCTCTCTGTGTGTATTGTCCCCAAACCAACCCAATGGGAGGGAAGTCCATGGGAGCCAGAGGAATCATCTCTGATGGCCTCTAAATCCTTTTGATAATGCATCCCAGAGATAAAGCTGTAGGACAAATGGGCTTCTTCTGAATGATGCTGCCCAAGCACTGTGCAGGAAGAGGCACAAAACAGTGGTGTTTTCAGTAGTGAAATTTTACCAAAAAGGTTGCCCCTGGCCTGTCAGAAAAATGCAGCGCAGGTGATGAACACTCAGTGAAAGAGATTCATTCCCAGGTTTCTTTTCCTCCTATTCCTTTGTCATGTCACTAGAAAAAATGATCAAACATCTTCCTGCCCTTAAGTCCCCCCTCTAACTCAGTCTCCCTGACTCTACCAGCCTTTTTGTTCAGGAGCTGAAATGTTCTAGGCCCATTCATTCTTTTCCATTTGGAAAAAAATGCCCATGCACAGCACTGTTTCATAGTAGATGTTCAGCTGGGAGACAGCAGGCAGCCACTGCAAGATTGCCATTAGGAAAGACAAAGTCCAGGTGAGCTGTGGAAGCCATCCCATGTCCCCAGCACATCCAGGGGGACAGCCGAGCCTGCTGTCCCATGGGGTGCTGGGAGTCCTGCTGCCTCCCATCTGCCTGAGGACACCGCAGAGGTCAGGGCTCTCCCACAGTGCTGAGCCCATGGCTGAGGCCACCAACTGAGCCACACACCACAATTTCAGGGCAGAGCCCCGGCCTGGGGAGTCACCACAAGAAAGAGTGCTCCCAAGCAATTAGGGGTTTCTGGATCAAAAGCAATACATT
This sequence comes from Chamaea fasciata, assembly GCF_029207755.1. Lineage (NCBI taxonomy): Eukaryota > Metazoa > Chordata > Aves > Passeriformes > Sylviidae > Chamaea > Chamaea fasciata. The sequence goes on along the minus strand of NW_027094096.1, from coordinate 2,971,701 downwards.
TGAAGTCCTAACCCATATTCCTGGCCCTAGGGAGCAGCCAGTGCTGATGCCAGGGGCAGTGGGAGGCAGGCAGCTCACAGAGCACAGCCCGTGGCTGCTGGAGCAACTCTGCTCACTCCACAAGGGCTCCCTTCCACAACCTCTGAAACAAAGGAATTTATTTCTAAACACAGCAGCATTTCCACATTTTTAGGCATAACCAGTCCCTTCTTCCCTCTTTCCACACAAACAGTATCTTTTAGACAGCACCTCCCCAATCCACGTGATGCCTCCAAGAAACACCCGGAGCCGAGAGCAGTGGCAGCAGACACTGCAAGTGTGGAGCAGCACTTTTGGGACAACACATCTGGGGACACAGGCACTGAGCCCTTGTGGCCCATAACCCTTGCTCGGGTCTTGTGTCAATCATTTGCTGCACAGAGAAATCCTGCATCTCTCAGAATACATCTTTTGGTGCACGGACCCCCAAATTACTTTAAAATTTCACATCATCAGGGCTTGGATCATGTTCTCATCAAAACTGAGAAAATGCCAGCAAAATTCAGATTCAGGTCTGGGTTTTGTAGTCCAGGTTTAAAGCCATCAGGGTAGTATAGAGCTCTGCCTGCTGGGCTTACTCCACAACCTCCTGATCAGCTTCCTTAAGCATTCACACTATATATGAATGTAAATAAAAATATTTCTATATGCCTCTCTCCAACAGTGCTTTTAGGGGCTGCAGCTCTAGGTACTGAGGGTTATATAACTCAGTTCCTCTGACAAAGACACATTTGGTTGAACTTTAAACAAGGGACCTTTAGAAATCTGTAAAATTTTAACCATCAGTGTGTAACAGCTTCTAGGACGTTGCCCACCTTGTAACATTTAAAACAATGATTCATCTTCATAAGAAATATGTAACTGTCTGAACCTAACTCTCAAATAATGTTAATTATCTGCATGGTCTGTGTTTCTGCACATGCAGTTTCCAGCTACCAAGACCGGACATTATGAAAGCTTTTACATGACATCAGCTTTCCAATGACCAGCCAGTTATCAAACACAAAATTTTTAATCTGCATTTGATTGTCACAGCTTAAAAATCACAGATTTTATGAGAGCTGCAAATCATTTTTAGACTGTGCAGTGTGGAGTAAAAGCCAAGGTTTTTTGTTTTGGCTTGTTGATATTTCCTGAAAACATGAAACAATTCTGAAAGGACAGATTTCCTGGCTCACAGCTAAAGGTCAGCAGTCACACAGGGACTGCTTGCTAAGTGCACCAAAAGGAAAGATTGGCGCAACATTGCAGTATTATTAAAAAGTGATTTAAGTGGGGGAAAAGGGAGAAAACAGAGAGACAGACAAGGATTAGACTCTCAACAATTGAGCTTTCACAAAGATTAGAAAAACAGCCTTGTTCCTTGCTGCTTGCAGCCCCTCACTGTCACTCCAAGCACCACTTACTCTTGCTCCCTCTTTCCACCCCTCTGCAGCCATCCCCGACTGCACAGCCTTGGAAAGGGGCTGCTCTGACCAGGCGCCACAAATCACTTCTAGAGTCTTTCCTGCACAGCCCAGAAGTTTTTCCAGGCTCGTTGCTGCAGCAGATTATGGAAGTACCAGTTTAATTTGTACCAGGAAGGACAGGAGTTCAGAATTCCCATGACTGTGAGCAACACTGACATGCAGTTGTGTGATGTGCAAAAAAAAGCTCATTTTTGGCAGGAATCTCCCCCAGACCCGAGCAATGTTTGTAACTCGCTCTCAGCACAACTGAAGAGCAAAAGTCCTGTTCTGCAGCTGCCAGAGGGGGCACAGCCAGCTCACATCTGTATCCTGAGCCACTGCGTGGACAAAGCCCTTCATCAATGTATTTAATTTTGTAATAATAGATACTGAAACTTCGCCATTCACTCACAAGATACCAGGTTGAAAAGAGGCATAATCTGCAGTCAATGCTGGATATTTTGTACCAGTCTCAACAGAGGCTGTACCCCAGCTCCCTTTAAGACCCCCTGCTTGTTTTTATTTTTATTATTCATGTTTTTCTTTCTAAGTGTAAGCTATATATAAATTTTCAGGCAAATAAATGCCAACCAAAACCATCCTAGCAGCCTCTAGTAGGTCTCTGCTACAGGCTATGCTCCCAGTTAACTACATTTCCCTCCCTGTCTGATCAAGAGCCCTGGGCCATCAGAATTAACAAAGAATTTGTGCCTTTAATCCTGCTAAAGAAATACCTTTACTCTGACCACAACATCCTCCCTAGCACTGAGTTATCAAAAGCATATGCTCCCATCACTCCTGGTCTGTGCTTCTGCTCTTTTTTTTTTTTTTTTTTTTATTTTTTTTTTTTTTAATTCAAACCAATCTGTTGTAGAGCAAAATGCTGCCTTTTCAGTTAAAAGGTTAACAGCAAGCCTATGATCACATGTAGAGCTTGCAACTGATGTCCCCAAATTCTGCTAACCACAGTAACATAAAGCAAAACAACAAATGTGCTGGTAAGCAGCTAAGCAATACCGTAGGCTGATTAAATTTAGCCCTGGCAGATCCTGGAGGAAGGGCATCTCAGAAGCCATGTGTCCCCTGCTGTGCAGAGAGCACTCAGACTGTAGGATCCTATTCCACACATCTCACTTTTGAATATATGGCTACACCTATTGCACGGCATCTGTATCTCACACGTGCACTTTCTCTACAAGTACTTTGTATGAGATATAAAGGACACTCAGCTCTAGGACACAAAATGTTTGCCCCAAAAGCAGCCAGGGAGACTGAAACAACAGACTCTGTAATTCCTTGCACCAACGCAAAGCTGCAGCTCAGAGCAGAGGCATGCTGACAACTTAGGGCTTTACAGACCACAACCTGCAAGGATGAATTATTCTCCAAAGCAAGATGTTGACCACAAGCATGGAGAACATTACTTCAGAGGAAGATTGCTGTAGCCTTGCCATTTTCTATCTGGAGCTTGGGGAATTTACAAGAAGAGACTATTGCCTTGATCGGCAATGAGATTACGGGCACAAGATTTGCTGTGATGAATCCAAAAATAAGACAGCTCCAGGCCTCAAGTTCAGTATGCCGCACCTGCTAGCACAGAATATATGAAAATTCTGATCTCCAGGCTACAAATACTTTGAGAAAGGGTTGGATACCCCCATCCAGTGGAGCCTCTCTACGTCCTCCTAAGGCCAAGTGAAATCACTAATGTGAAGACAAGCTGTGCATCGATAGCTCTGCAACCCCAAAAGCTGCACTCCAAGCTGCTGCTGAGGAAATCCAACAAACGCGGGCATCCGGTGCCAGCAAGACTAGAACTCATCAATTTGACATAAAAAAGCTCCTTTATTGAACAGCTCTAAGCAGCACTACCTGCAAAAGGTCTTGTTAACTGTGAGATTAATGACATTTACTGGAAGCTAGGGCAGTTTCTGTGGCATAGTTTCAAGGAGCTGAGGTGATCCCATCGCCCCATCTGCAGAACTCCTTCAATTTCAAACCATTTATAAAGTAACTAAAGAAAAAATAATAGTACTATTTAAAGGTAAAGTCATGCTTGAAACTGAGACACAATATGATGATTTTTTAAAATCATGTCTTGCATAAATTATAAACTCTGTATTGATTGCAAGGGTAGTTAAGCAAACTAAAAGGGTATAATGGGAGCAGAAGACATCTTCCTGGCCTGTGGGCTCAAGTGAGGTTGTTCCCACTACAGAACACCAATGATCTCTGCATTATGGTCTGTTAAAGTAATACTTGGCTTATTGAACACTTACTTTGTTTGATACTTAAAAGAAACTTGGGTATGCACCACAGAAATAAAGCTCCATCTTTGTAAAATACTGGGGAATAAAACAAAAAAACCCCCCAAAACACCGGGGAATAAAAACAAATGGCTCTAACTGACATCTCAACACAAGCATCCCCTTTTTACATGCTTGGTTTTGCTTGCTTACTCTTGCTTTGCTTACTCTTATTGCTGTTATTATTATTATTATTAATGCACCAAAACATCACACAGACTAAACCAGTTCTTCACTAGGAAATTTCTGCTTGTAAGTATAACTCTCAAAGCTTCCATCGAATTTTGCACTCTCTTACATGATAGATGCAGAACTCTGCTCTTTTGAGTGGCTGTGGTGAAAATAAAGAGCAGGTATAGCAGCCAGTGCTGTAACAGGGAGTGGAGGGAGAGAGTGCCAAGCACTAACGCCTGCAAAGGGCTAGATTTCAGAGGCTGGGGACTGTGCTCAGCAGCAGCTATGTCAGCTCCCATTCAGACATCAGTCTGAGCAAACACCATTGTCAGGCTCTTTTAAAAATCGTGATTGTCACCTTTTAAGGCAGGTGAAAATCAATTAATTTTGAGCTTATAAAGGAATGCCTTTGGCGTGGCCAACCTTGGCCACACACACAATGCCTTTTGCAGAGATGCACTGCCTTTTCTTCCTGTTTAGTGTAAAAGCACTTCATCTTGGTTATAAGCCTGAAGGTCAGGGTTATTTCTTTAGATCTATTATTTACTACTTGAATTTCCAGTTCCACCTTTCTGGCTATTACATCTTCTTTCCCCGACTCCTTTTCACGGTAACTCCCTATGATGACTGTTGATAAAGTTAGGGGGGCCATGATTCTAAATGTCTGACCTTCTTCAAAATCTGATAATGGATACAGTTTCTGAATCACAGGTCATCTCAATTTTGCCAGTAAATCATTTATTTCTAGTGGCCTTCAGACCTCCAGGCTTACAGTGCACTGCAAAATGGATTTTTCAGGGAACAATAAGAGAGCCATCCTTAGCCTTTGCTTAGCATGTTAGGAGGGATACTGGACTTTGGAGAGAATGTTTGTTCACAACATCTTATGCACCACAGTCTATAAGAGCTTCTGTTAATGCTCTGTAACATTTCCCAGTGTTTAATACAAACTAACCTCCTTTTCACTTGCAATCTACATGGAAAGGGCAAGAAAAATCCACGTCTTCTTAAACTCTCCCCACCTACCATGGGCTATCCAGTCACCTTTACCCTATTGTTCAACTTACAGTTCAAGGCCCAGTGCCAGGTTTTACATCACTGCCTCATCATCACTGCTGTGGTAGCAGCTGATAACCGCGTGCCTGACAAAGCTGTGTCAGTGCCAAGGCACACCAGTGTCAGCCAGCCTCCTCCAGTGGCTGCTCTGAAATGGAGATCTCAAAACGCCTTGGTCTTACAGAAACACCGCCAGAGGTACAATTCCTACAACTCCAGCAGGTCAATGCTTCGTGCAAACTGTTGAGTGAGATGCAGAGTAAAGTGTGCCAAACACCAACTCCCGGCTCCAACAATGCCAGGAAAACTGAGTAGTGACTGGATCCTGAGCTGAGGGAAGCAGGCAGGTTGTACTCACTGTCAAAGCTTCTGTGCTGTGCTGTCAGGGTCGCCTGCACAGAGCGACCAGCTTCTTTCATCATGGCTTCAAATTCACTTCGGCTTTTGTTTGCAAAGTTCTCCTCCATCTCGCTGGTGCAGCAGGTGTAGCCTTGTGGGCAGATTCGCAGGTGCTCCCCTAAAATGAGAAAAAATGCAGTTTAATGGTCAGGTCTGGAAAAGGGAGGATTTCATGATGGACAATCTCAACTTAAAAATATCCCAGCTCCCTGGCAGCCTGGATGGCATCAGGTCTTTCTGTTAAATTTACCACCTAATTTGAGTTCCTCTGCTTTAATACAGTGGTTGGTGTCAATGCAGGCACAAATTTTCTCACTGTTGACTGTGAGGGACGGAAAAACAAAGGAGAAAAAAATCATATGTGGCGCAAGGAGAAAGGAAATACAAGTGTCTCCTGCTCAAAGTCTGTCCTAGAATCCATCTCTGCCTAGAATGTCTAGAAGACATGGAAGTCAGATTAAATGATAGCTGTACTCATTAGACTTAATATGTATATTAGCACAGTTGTTTGAAACTGCTTTGTCAAGAAAAAAAGAATCAACTCTGAAGTGTTCCCCACCCTACCAAATTTATCCTGAGAAGGCATTTCCTTAACCAGAGAGGTGAGGCTAGTAAGAAGTTTTCAAGAGACGAAACTATGATCAATGTCAGTGGAATTTGGGTTGCTACTTCCCCTCCACACGTATTGAAATTTTCAGTGAAAAATGTATCTCCAGGAAAGTGACAAGACCACCCCAAAAAAGGGTTTTTTGCTATGGGATTGCTATGACAATCAGTTGAATATACCCTTTGCTGTGAGGAAGAACAGGAAAGATAAGAGGACTCAGCAGTCAAATTGAAAAATTCTCCAGTATGGAGCTTCTCCTGCCCTCTGCAATTTCTTTGCTGTGGAGAAGCAAGTGCCCACATAGGCAGAGTCAGCAACATTTTAAAAATAATTGCTCAAGTTCTTCTGAGTTCTTACAAAGACACATCCACCTGCAAACACACCCTATGTTTCTCCTTACTCAAGCAATAAGAATCCATTCGAATGAAATCAAACATTTAGGTAAAAAAAATAAAATTAAATACCCCCTTGTTCCAAGCATGTTCTGAGATAAACCAGTTACCAAGCAGTTACCATGTTTAAGATAATTTGATCATTTGCCAATGATTTCCCTGGTACTTTTACAGGACTGCTGTCTTAATGTCATAGCTGAGCCTAAACATCTTTAAAAACGTGTTTCATCTTGTGTGTCTCAACAGCTTCAAATCCTGAACCTGCACAGTCTCCAGAGCTTCCCATTAAAGTCCTTAGCTATTTCCAGTGTAAAGCTCTTAGCAAATGGTTGGTAAAGGGTCTCTGCAACTGGACATGTGTTCTACCCTTGTAAAAGTTACCTCAGTAGCAGCCTAAGAGCAACTGGAGTGTTCTCTAGTTGATGTATTCTAGGCAGAAGCCGTTCAGGATGAGTTTGCATTTTGCTGGTCCTTGGATTCCTGCTCACAGAGCAACCTCTGCAGGGTGTGGGGTGAGCCTGCCCTTGGAAAACAGGTTACCATGGGCATCTGCACTGCCAGCCTTCCTGTCTGCGTGACGGGAATTGCTGCTCACCAGCTTCAGAGAGTACCAGAGAGTAACTCCCATCCTCAGCCTCGTGGTGTGCTCCCAGCTGAGAGGGGCGTCAGTTCTGGGGGCTGCCCGTCTCCCACGGGGCCCACTCTCTGTCCCCACGAGTGCCCAGGCACCCCTGCCCAAGCAGCAGGAAAGAGCAGCACCTTCAATATAAAAACTCACAGTCAAATATAAATATCACGTGGCTCCATGCCTACCACACCAAATGCAAGCTCAGTTCCAGGGCTTGCCTGAGCTTCTCCTCCCCTCACGAACTGGATTGTTCCGAGTCATTGTTCCCTGGGCTCCTTCCTTGCATTTATCTGTACGGCGTCAGGGCTGCTGACGTGTGACAGACAGGCAGGAAAAGGCAGCTGTAATTTTTTGACAAGACACGGCTTTGATTCCTGTCACGGCAAATTAAAAACTTTTTCCTTGCCCGGCCTTTTCCAACCCATTTCTGCTGCCACAGGATTTCTGGCAAGGACGGAAGTTCCGTGGACAGCAGTTTTACTGTGGGACGCGTCCTTCCATGAGGCCCTTGATGCCCTCAGGACAACGCGAGGCCTTTACAGGGCCTGGCCTCTCTGAAAAGCCAACCAACAAAGAAAAGTATCCCAAGGGATCCCAGAGGTTTCCAAAAGTGCTCTTACCACCTCAGTCGATGGTGAATTTTGCCGGTGAGGTCCTGGTCGTGCTCAGAGGCCTTGTACTCAACAACAGGAGCACTCCCGCCATTTGCTCGGGGTGCCATTAGCCCCCAGGGCTGGCAGGCTCAGGCAAAGCCTCCCACAGCCCTGTACTAATGCCCTGTTTCGGGAAACCCTGTCAAATCAGTGGGAACCCTGGGCATCTCCAATCTCCTGGCCTTGTGAATTATTCTTCTGGGAGAGCTCCAGGGCTTTGGCTCCCAGCCTCTTGACCTTCTGTTATAGTACCCGCCCTAACTGTGTTCCTAATCCTATCACAGGGCTTTTCCGACTCCCTTACTTAATGCTGCAGGTTTGGTGTCCTTGGAGGACTAGCTGAGAAATCCAAATAGCAGATCCAGCAGTGGAGAAATAGAGGAAAATATTAACGTGTGATCTAAAAGTCTTCTCCTGGTCGTAGATCTGGATTTATCACGGCACCCTGCATATTGGTGTGTCCGTTGTTCATGACTGCACTCAGAATGAGCTCTTGACCTGCTCCCACCTCCTCACAAACCTTCATTCCCGTCACTCATCCTGAGGAGGCTGCAAAAGGGCTACATTAAAACACCAGAACCAAGCCATCTTTCAAAAGATTAAACCCAGCAGGGTTCAGGCAGGAGGTCTGCCTGAAACTGGGACAGCAAACGTGGACATGCCTGCAAGGAGACACCAAAGTGTTCACCAAAGCTGCCCTTCAGGCAGGTTCCCTGCACAGGCTTTAGAAACCAAGGGGGTAAGTGTGGGGATTGCCCCGGGAGGAGAGGAGGGGAGGAAGAGCCCCGTGCCTGAGCTCCCAGACAGACACTGAGGAGCAGCAGGCTGAGAGCTGTGCTAATTAAATTGGACATGTCCAGACGAACACTCCACGCTCCCAGCCCGGGCGAGGCACAGCATGTTAGAGCAGGATGGCTCCAGCCCCGCTGTGATAGCGCAGCCTCACACAACCCGGGGGAAGGGGACAGCGGAAAAACTGGCAGAAAGCAGGGTAAAGTCACACCCATAGCTAAAATTGGTTAGTTTTACACAACTCTCTGAACTGAATACAGATTGTTTTTTTCCACTCTTGAACTCAGAGCAGTTTCAATCCCTTTTGAAGTAGCATTTATCTTAGCGTTCTGCAGGTGTTTGTAAGGTACTCAGCAGGTGTTTGTGTGGTGCTCAGCACCACCACACTCCATCTCAGTGGGAAGCAAAGTTTCCATCATTTATCTCTGCACACACAGAACAGTCTTACAGCGCGGTGAACATGCTTTGCTTTCTTTGCTTTTTAACCTGACCCACCCTGGAAACATTCACTATTATTATTTAACCTTTTTCTATTGATTCCAAAATAAATGTGCTCCAGACCATATTTTGGTTCTCCTTATATTTCAAAGTCCCTTTGTTTGCCAGCTTGCCTTTGTCCTATTGCTGAAGCTTGCACTACAAATATCTCCGGGTTCACTTGGCAGGAGACATCTGCAGATACCTACAGAGAGCCAGAGGTGTTTCACAAGGAGTAAATCTCCACGATACAGGGTGTGCCCTCTCCCCACTGCTGTGCCACACAAGTTCTCCCTGTGTGCAGCTGACTTGTTGCTCACCACTTGCTGGACAGCACGTGCTCCAACCCCTGGACGAGCTTTGCAGAAACCAGACAGGCATGGCAGAAGCCAAACTTTGTCTCAGCAAAGGGAGGGCTCCTCAAATCTCCTTGAAGATGATGGGATATGCTTCCAGCGACCAAGGCCAGCTCTGGGTCATGCCCAAAGAAAATTGCACTATCCCAAGTCTGTCGTTGAAACCCAGGCATCTCTCCTCAGCCCCAGACTTCCACCCCACCCCTGAGCAGGCCTGGCAGTGGAGCACAGAGGTGCCCAGGGTGCACCCGGTGGCTCAGCTAACACCAGCTCCGTGCTGCCCTAAGAACCCTGGATTTAAGACACACTTGTAAGTAAGAGAAGATGAACTTTGAGATGCTCTGAAAACAATCAGCTCGCCCAAGCCTTCCAGAGTCACAATGTGAGGTTCAATCTGGATCTCTCTGGAAGAGCCAGCTCTCCTGCAAAAGCTGCTGAAGCTGGGGTGGGATGTAACCCACTGACCGCACGGTCCCTTGGAAATGGAACCAGGGTAGAGCAGGCATGACAATGGCATCAAGCAAGTATCTCATTTATGATTAACTGCCCTGGTATGGAAAGGAATAGGCAGGAGACTGATAACAAGAGAATATCCCACTGCATAGCTACAGGCTTGGATTGTCCTTGAAATACCCTCTCAAGCTGGCTGGGTTAGCAGATCACTTTGGCTATCAAATTCATTACCACACTTCAGAGTGCTGAATATTAAATCACTTGACCACTTTTCACTCACGAATAGAGTTAGGCCCAGGGTCCCTGCAGGGGAACAGCCCACAGCCACCACTACCAGGAGCTGAGACAGGGCTCAGCTTTGACAGGGCTCAGCTCCCTGCTTCTTCTGCTGTGTGCTCCAGCCTCACTGCCCTGCACATGGGCTCCCTGGGCTGCCTGCCACGGGCCGTGTGCTGTAACACACAGGAGCTCAGCTAGCTGTGCCCAGGAAAACTCTCCAGCTGTTCACTGCTGCTGCCTTCCACCCCACCAGGAGGCTCCGGAAACAAGACATAAGGATAGTCCCAGGGGTGTAAAATGCAATGCTGAGAGAAGAGTCCTTGGCTCCTTTAACCATGTAAATAGTGCTATTTCTATCCCTCTCATAGGATGTTGGAGATTGAATTAATTACAATGTTTGCAGAAGGTTTGGGGTTATGTGGCTGTGTCAGAGTATCTAAATGCAAATTATTACAAAATCATTCCTCCCAGAGGTTAATTTATTTCAGGCTGTGATAAATCCATCATAATTCTTCCCTCATATTTGTAACCCTCCTCCCACTCACTCTCCAAACTCTTCCAACAGCTCATTTCATGCTCCTAGCCTCAGCCCAGCCCTCCATGCCAGGAACAGCTCCAGCCCAAGCTCCCTCTTGGGGGGTTTTGGGGTGGACATGTCTCAGGCAATCAGGCTTGTTGAAATGCAAGGCATGCCAGGCATGGCAGGGATGCCAGGACACAGCCCCTGGCCAGGTGCAGCCTGAGAGCACCTGGCAGCTGAGGAGCTCCAGTCCTCTCCCCCTGTCCCTGGTGGGCACTAATGTTCTGTTGGCCTCTCCCTCTTCACACCTAAATCCCATCCAGGCTAATGAGCATCACAGCCAGGAACTGAGGACAAAAGAGTGTCGTTTAGAATATGGGGTTTTTGGGCTTGTTTGTTTGTTTGTTTGTTTTTAAACCATGTCAGAGTGCCTACAGCTGATGGAAAATGAGCTTGGAGGGGGTAGAGATGTTAAAAATACCTTGCAAAGAGGTAGAGCAATGAAAGTAAATCTATTTCCTTTTGCCTCCCAGCTTTTCCTGCTTCAGGTGTTCCTGTCCCCATTGTCTTCAAATATGTATCTTTACAGAGAACACGATGTGGCACGTGCTAATAAGTAGAACAACCAGCAATAGTACCGTGATGCTACCTTGAATTCCAGTCTTGCCACAGACCACTCCTACAGGGAAACAGGAGTACCCAGAAAACATTTGGACTAGGGGATAGTCCTGGCTGACCATGCCATTTTCACTGAGAACCATCGCTGGCAAGCTCGGCCAAACACCTACACCCCGGATCTGTGTAAGGTGTCCAGCTGTACAGCTCATCTCCTGTTGTAGCTGCTACCATCAAACTGAACCAGAGACCAGGACTGCTCTATTAAGCAGAGTAAAAATCAGATATTTTCCCATATTGCCAAGGCAGATGTTAGCTGCGCAGTCTATTTCTTTGATTTGCAGTCAGCTGTTGGCAAAATACGATATCTTCTATTTTCTGATTATGTATTAAGAGTATCATCATTTTGGCTTCAGTTTGCACATAATGTCAGGGGAGTCACAGCAAGGCTGAATATCAAGTATTGTACAGCAAGCACTGTGATCAAAATGCACTGAGCCATGTTCTCCCCGGTCTAAGCAATACTGCAGGCTGAGGACAGGCAAGGTGGGCTGGCCCAGAAAGCTGGGACAGAATATGGTCATGAAGGAAGAGTTGTGCTCAAATGAAGTCCTTATTTTCCTGCATCTCCTAGGAAGATCCACTCTCAGGATGTGAACTGGCAGAGTGCAGCTGGAAACCAGCCCTGCCATGGACTCAGGGACATCTCAGATGAGCTGGCCTGGGAGGTGATGCAGCAAGGTGGAGAGGAGAGCCACAGGGAGGCTGTCTGCTTCACCACAACCCTGCAGGAACCACTCACGGACCTCGGTTCCTGCTATGTGACAAGACCCAGGTTAATCTCAGCCAGGCCAAGGCCAGCACACAGCAGTGTCACAGCTGATACATGAACCGGGCTGCAGAAGAGGCTGCGGCTCTCTCACGGCTGTGTCCATGCCGGCGACCCCACGCACATCCCTGCTGCCTCCTGGCCTCAGTAAGGAGAGAGGGCTTTGTCTCTGGCACAATCAGTCCCATCTCTTTGCTGCTGCTGCTGGGTGAGTAGCTGGTTATCTCAGGGGACTGATAACAAGGGCATGAAGTCTTTTCAAGCTGCACACCACAGGTCTGGATTTGTCTCATGTCAGCAGCTTTTGTAATGCCTTGCCATCTGAAGGCTGATCAAATAGCTTGTGCTATCTGAGATGAACTAATGTTTTTGTTCCAGATAAAGAAAGCAAGCACTGTGTTCCACATCAGTGATAAAAACAGCAAACTGGAAAAATATAGCTAGAGAATATGCTTATTCTGATAAAGCAAGGCACATGTTTAAGATGGGACAATAGCAAAACATTAAACACTTGTTTGCACAGCTCATCATTCAGACCAGGATTATACCAACAGGAGTGAACAACCAAGAGCAGATAATCCATATTTGTTATTTCCACTCTTATCTTTCTACTCCTACTAGGATTTAATAAACTATCAAAATACTGTTAACCAAATAAGACAACTTAATCTGGCTACTGCGTGGAGTTGGCTCCCTACCAGGTTAGTGCTGTTCTGTAATTGCATTACAGTGAAAAACTGACACAATGAATAAATACAGGTACTTTTGAGAAATGTCACAACTGGCACCTCGAGCAGAAACCCACTGATGGGTGGGAGGACTTTGGGACTACCCCATTAGCACTGGCACAGGCTGCTCAAACCGGGATCCTGGCAGGAGCATGTGGAGGAGGCTGAACAGCAATTTCCTCTGTATTTGCTCTGCTCAGTGTGTCAAAATACTTCAGGCTCCGAGGCTGTCAGCTCAGTGTCAAGCTCACACACGCTGGAAGTGTGGTATCAATTTGTTTAATCCTAGACCCTGATGTCAGAGGAATTTATAAGGCAGGCAAACATGGCAAAAAAGTTAATTAAGAGAGGAGAAAGAGCCACCTCCGTGTCCTGGAAAAATACTAAGTACAGATTAGATAAGAGTGCCTTCAGAAACGACAGTCTGCAAATCCTAATGTCATCTGTGTATGTTACAGTGGCAAACTGCCCAGAGGAAGGGAACAGAGAAAATGTCACAAGTGCTGACAACAGACTTGATTCTTAGTGAAAAGCTCTGCATGAAAGCACTTCACCCACGCGTTGCTCCTTTGGGTTTTTGGAGTGTCTTTCTGAATGAAACAGAATACCCCTTCCCATCACTCTGCTCCCCCAGTTTCTCTCAGGACCTGCCTTGAGCTACACGGGCCTGACTCTGCCTCTGAGCTGTGCACACACAGCAGGAATCAGCACAGGGTGAAATGATCCAAGCCTGTATTTAAGGACAGAGTAGGAAACACTTTATAATTTGCAGTAGAAAATATCTTTTTCAGCGGTTGAGAGAGGAATGAAAGAACAAGGGCCAAATCCACATGTACCACAAGCAGTGGAAGACCTCCAGCTAGCAGAACTGACTGAACAGACTGAATCCAACACTCCACAGACCCTCTTCTGGGCACTGGACACACAGTGCGGGTGCTTCTGAGCATGACTGCTACAGGAGATGATCCATTATGAAAGACTTCAACTGGGAGTTAGAACATAGTCTACAATTAACACTCTGCAAGTAAATCAATCCTGAAAGAAGCCTTCAGTTCAAACTAGACCAGTTGCAAGAATTATGGAGAAACACACAGGGAGTGCACTGTTATACTCTTTCCTCTCCCCTTCCCCGAAAAACAGAAAACTTTTAAAATGAATTTTAGACAAGGGAAGAATTATCTTGTCTCTTCACATAACACTTGTGGGGACGTATTGAAGTTGTGTGTCGCAGTCCATCACTATCAACCTCTTTCAGAGCTGTCCTGAGCACATCAGCTTCTCACCAGATGTTTGGTTCTGTTTTTTCTTCTTGGAACAAAGAGTCTTTTTATCCTCAGTTTGCTGCAATCTAAAAATGGAAGCCTATCACTCTTATCAGATGCAGCTTCACTGCAGGCTTCATAACAACACAAATATGTTATTACATAAGAGACAAAGCAATTCATTGAGCAGAATCTTTTTTACTAGATTCTTCTCAGAAACGTATCTACTGGGGAAACTGTCAGCTCTTCCTCACGCCCTGGCAACTCACTGCCAGCAAGATCAGACTGCAAAAGGAATCTGGGTAAAAAACTAAGGATTAAAGATGTAGTTCACACCATGAGGCTTAAGAGCCAAAGGCCTTTGGTATATTCTCCATTAAAAAACCCCCAAACTTTGGGGCAATAATTCATATAATCCACGTCAGGAACTTGAGGAAGGGACAAAACCAGGCAGCTTTTCCAGATCACCTGCTAAAGCTCTGCAAGGAAAACAGTGGTACTGTACCAGGGGCTGGTTTGAGATAGAGACTAAAGAGCTCCAGCAAGCTTGTCAAACTATTGCTCAAGCATTGGGAGTGCTCATGGCTGGTCCCAATCATTTCAGTGCAAAGAACACAACTCTATTAACCTCTCATGGAGAAGTCAGCAATTAGAGAACATTTCCTTTCAATCCCAGCAAAACTCCAGCAGTTGATGCTGGTGTGAAAACCATGAAAATCATCTTTCTGGGTTTCAGCTGCATGCTTAACCCTGGGCTCCTGGAAGGCACCCCCTGTTCCTCATCCCTCTGCCACCCTTGCAGCACGCTGGGATGAGCAGGATGTACCACACCAGAGGAGAAGGCTGGGAAGGATGCACAGGGCACAGGCCACTGCTGCCCACCTTGCTGAGCCCCACTCCTGGCTGCCCAGGTGAGGTGCTCTGTGTGCACAAGGAGAGTCTTGCTCTCTAGCAAAAAAAATCTCCCAAGGGAAAATCAAGAAGCTTAAAAAAACCCTCAAGTCACTCTGTCTGCTGGTAAGAATGAAAATGACTCCTGAATTTGCAAAAAAACTTATTTTAAAATAGTTATTAAACAATGTTTTTGGAGCTGAATCTGATTCTGAGAGTTTGCAAAACCAAAATGTCTATGCCTAAAAATTCAAGAAATTAGGTTTAATGAAGGTCATTAATCTGAAATTCCATGGATGTGTTTACACTCACTGAAGCTAAAAATAAAAAAATGCCTGTCTCAATTGTCTAAACTCCACAAATTCAAGATAATCCTTTTTTAGATTTCTGTAAAAAATTAAGAAACTTCACCTATGAAGAGTTGTTGACTTATGCCATAAATTAGAATTGCTTTTACTTCCTCTAAAACTCCTTGCTGTATGTGTTGGCAGGGATGTGGGAAGGTGCAGGATTGGAGGGGCAAGTTCTGGTTGCTGTGGGCTTTTTCACTTTGCAACTTGAAGCTTTTTTCAGCCCTAGAAATGCTTGGCTCTCCTTCAGCTATTGCTTTGCTTTAATTGTCTCATGGATGTTTTGGCCGGCAGTAAAAGTGCCAAACTGTGGGGCCCTTCCCTACAATTTTGAGGCACCATGAAAGCAAACAGCAAATATGGGGTCATCATGTGGGAACATGAAATTGCAGACTTCCAGCTGGACAGAATGGATGCAGCTGAAGCAGAACTGGGATGGACAAGTAGCAGCATCCAGGCTGGAGTCTGCAGAAGCTGCTGTGTGAGAGATCTGCAGAAGGAATTCAATATGCTGCTTTTCCCTTCTGGTTGCAGACGCACGTAAGTGAAACCTGTGCCACTGCTCTTCTTTTTATGCCTCCATATGATCTCCTAAAAGCAGATTACAGAGGGCTGCCTGTAAAGCTGAAGATGCAAAGGACATCCCTAGGGATCTCCTCTTCTGCCCTTAAAATTAATCCAGGGGTATGAGCAGATAAGGCCATCAGTCTGGTCCTACCAGAGCTGCTTCACAAACAGATCTTTGTTTCCACAAACATCAAACCATCACCTTTCACCACTACACAGAGGAGTGGATCCAGAGGACCAGGTTTAAACTTGGATGAACATTTAAAACTCCAACACCCTGCTAGATCTCATTGTGGCTTACAGTGCATATGCCCAAAATTTTACCAGAGAAATGTATTTTAGGCAACTTCTGTTTGAAAACTTAATGGAAGTGTAGCTGTTCTCCCCTGAGCGTCAGGAACAGATGACTAAGAAATGTTGCCAGTATCTGTCTTTCAGCGAGATTAGTGTTGGGTTTGTGTGGTATCCTATTTATAACTTTGACAAACAGCTTAACCAATCATTTCATACTTAATCATAGCTGTCTGCCCAGCTCCCTTCAGAGAAAAGCTTTTCAAAAACTATGTGCCAACACAATATGAACAAAAAGAAGCAAACCACAGTCAAGGAAAAAAAAAAAGATCTTGCTCCTCAAACCAGCAACAGCTATACAGAAAGCAGGTCTTGGTAAATCGTAAGGCGTAATTAGAGCGTCATTATTCATGGGACTGCACAGCTATAGTTAGTCAGTGTTTCCACTGTAAACCCCTATTTTCATAGAGGTTTGCAGCTCAGCTGCAAGGAATTAGTCTGTGATGAAATTTGGCAGTAGAAATTTTAGAGCACCGAATTTTTTTTTAACAGTTTAAAGATCTTTTTTTTCTCCACCCACTTTCAATCCCCCTCTCACTTCTGAGGCTGAAGCAGCACTTACAAAAGAAACAAAAAACACTTCTGTGTGCTGTTTGATGTTTGGTTTCTGTGCATGTCTCTGAGTGGTTAATGGGACCAAAAATATCAATTTAGCAGGGGGTTTCAAACAGAAGTCTTAAAAGCTTGTAGTTTGATTCCCACAACAGTTACAGCTCAACTTTGCTCTGGATGTATCCATGAACATTCGTATCTACACTGTTAATTTAATGCAATAAGGAGCCTTGAATCCTGAGTAAGCCTGCATACCCATCTAATGCCAAAGATGGGTTTACATTTGATGGGATAGAGCTGTTAGATTTCTTTACATCTTTTTGCTTTGAAAGAACATTTTCCAGGGATTATAAGAGATTACTTTTTGCTGGACTCAACCCTATATTTACCTGCCTGTTTCCTCCTTGCCTGACACTTCCATTAGGGCTCACATTTCAGCATGAACAAAAAGCATGGTGGGGGCCACTAACAGTAATCATGAGGAAGGGAAAGGGACAGGAGAAACACCCCTGTGGGACATTTTATCCCAGACAAAATTAAACAGAGCATTTCACAGCATTTTCAGCTACTCTAGGAAAAGAGACTGCTGTTTGCATTTGTAAGAACATCAGAGGAATGCATCTACTCTTTTCCAACTAGCTTTGGCTGAAGCATCCTAAAGGTTCAGCACGTCTGGGCATGAATGAGATTTGCTTTCACACATATGGACCACACTCCAGAAAGGTACAGCAGCCTCTGGGCATCATGCCTGGTTGTCACTGCATGCCACAAGCAGCGTGAGAGGGAACTGCCTCAAGTGCAGTCCCAGCTCAGAGCGGGGCAGCAGCTACACAGCTTGAAAACAACGAGTGTAAAAGCATGAGCTGGAAGATTTACAAGCCTCAGTCTGCCACTGGATCACTGTGAATGGCCTGAGTGCTCATACCAATATCTTCGGTGCACAATTTCTAAAGAACAGAGTCATTCTCTAAAGAACAGACCAGTTTATCCAGGCAATTTGATTTTCTGGTGAAACAGATGGCACCATTTACCATCACCATGCTTCAAACCCTGTTTTCCTGGACCGTGATCTTGGCATATGGGAAACTGGGCCACCTCTGAGCTTCTCACACCTTGCAAGGTTCATGCCTTCCTCGGAGCTCCCCATCCCAGCACTAATGAGCTTCCCCTCAGACAGCTTGGCAGAGTGACAAGGATAAGAGTGCTTGCAAGGTACCAGGCAGAATTCCTGAGGGCAGCTGCCTCCAAGCTCCCTGAAATCCCAAAGCACTCTTCAGAGGACTGGAACAGCAACACCAGCTGTCTCTGCAGATACCCCACTACCTTGACCACTGTGATTTGTGAAAGCCATAAAAGAGAAGTTCTCCCTTTAGAGTGAAAGTGTTTTTCCTTTCCTAAAAATTGCGGCAAGCACAGTATTTATGTTGCAGGAAGGAGGATCTGAACTCCTGCCATGTCTTAAAAACAGAACAAAGCAGACTTTCTACATATACTGCTTGAATCTGCTTTTCAAGGTGGTAGTTAGAAATTAAGAGGCAAATGAACCCAGTAAGATTACTCATGTACCTTCAGTCATTTACAGGAATGTTAGCAAGGGCTGTGCTTCAGAGGGCTGGATCACACTTTCCTGCTGCAACCATTATTAACCTGACATAACATGTTCATAGAGTAAGAGGTGATAACGATGCTGTAACTGGTCTCCCTAGAATATGGTTATGATTAGGGAATATCTTAGAGAAACTGTCACTCATTAAGCACTCAGCTAAATGCTGAAGGATGGCTGAAGGAAAAGTTCTGCAATTTCAGGAATTTATGACTTGAAAAAGGTTCGCTCTGAACATTTTGGTTATTGGGTTTTTTGCTTGAGTGTTGCTAAGAAGTGGCAGATTCACATTAAATGCAAACGCACGGTTTTTTTCCTTCACCACTTTTCCCCTGAATGTAAGCAGTAGGTCTTCTACACCCACCTTAGAAGACATTATGGGCCAGCCGGTGAAAAACACAACTTTTAAAATCTGAATTTAGTTCTCCTGATACTGTGTATCCAAAATTTGTATGCTATTCCCACCCAGGGAAATCCATACTGTTTCAAAGTGCATCAAGTCCCAGGTACTTAACTCGGTCTAAACTCAGGACCCCAGTCAAAGCAGCAAGTTCTCCTTTTGATCCCTCTGTTCTCTTACTCACTGAGATGCTTTTGCTCTTGAATAATCACATCCTTTGTGCATCATGGCACAATAGTACTGTCACCAAATTTTTCTTTCTTGTTATACGAAAAAAGGGACCATCCCTGGGAGGTTTATCAAGTGTAGAAGTCAACTCCACTTCCAGACTCAGTTACGCCAGTGGGAAATGTTTTAAAGATGTGGACCTCCAGACATTCACCAGTCTGGCCACTATTTGCCTAAATGATGAATGTAATTGAAAAGCATTTTCTCCTTTTGCAAGCAATTGGGGAAAATTTAATACCAGTCTGGCCAGTAAGTGACAGTGACTACCATCACAGTCAGCACGTTTTTCAGCAATGCCTTGCAGAGTGCTTTCCCCTGACCCTGCCTGCCTTTGGGCTTGTTTCTGAGCTACTGACATAAAACCAAGTGCCCACACAGGAGCAGTCTTCCAGAGCAGAAGACTCTGTTCTGCAGAGCAATCACAATTCTACGCAGCTTGCTTGCCTCCCACCAGCTAACTCTGTGGCCTTTGCTGACCAGTTTGGTAGGATTTGATCCTCTGAGCACCCATGGAAGTAAACTGTGCAATTCTCTTGGTTTTGGTATTTATAAGCAAGTCGTGTTCCAGCCTCCAGGCTTACTCAGGCTACTGCTGAGGGACTGCTGCTCTCCTGCCATATGTGCTCCCACAGCTTGAATGCCAGTCACAGTGAGCCTCAGTGCACCTGCACTGGAGAAAATCCAAGTGGAAATCTCATGGGAACAGGTGCTGTCGCTGGGGATGCTTAGAAACAGGCTGGGCAAACAGCTCTAAATAGACTCCACTGATCAACTCTTAGTTGCTGTATTGCTGTATTGCATAGCTGCTGCTGAAACCACTTGGTCTCATGACTTTTTCATTCTTCGTTTCCCAGGATGTGATGACCTGCCCATCTCCCTGGCCAGGGTGTCAGGCAATGGTATAGATCATTGCCTCATCTGGGAATCAGGACAACAGACCCTTCAGTGTGTGAGAGTGACAGGAAACTGCACTTACCCAGCATTAGAAATAAGAAAGTGCAACAAGATCTGCACCTTTAATTGCATCCTCACTCCCTGTGACAGCTGAAACCCCTTTAATTAATACACTTCATACACTGTCTATTTTTGATCTGCTTCAAATTCCAACCATCAGCAGAGGATGTTTGTCCCATTCCTGCTGAGAGCCCCCTGGGATTTGTGATGCCCATCATTCAGCCTCGCTCGAGCAGGAAGACAGCTGTGGATACCTCTCCCCTGCATGAAATAGCCCCCTCCCCTCCTTTCCGAGTGTGATTGGCTCCCTCAGCTTCCTCAGCACTCCAGACTGCCCTCTTTCCCTTGGCATACAGAACTTCACCCTTTAATAAAACAAACTCACTGTCTTCCATGGATCTTTCAGGCCCCATCTCTGAAATTCAGCCACGAGATTTCCCTGTTATGTTTATGAAAGGACTGATCTCCTGTAATCAACAGATGATGAACATGTAATTCCACACGTCCTCACACACACAGGCCTCATCAGCTGTGGCCCACACTGCACTCCTGCACAAAGGAGACCAGGTGGTGGACTGGCTGCTCAATTGTCACCTCTTGTTTTCCCTCGCCAGGCTGTTCCCACTGACACAGATTATCCAGCCACTCCTTTGATCCCTTTCGCTCTGATCTGTGGTTCTCCACATTTGTGCCAAGTAAAAGGGCAGTGCTGGAGTGGCACGGCAGCAGCTATGCTCCAAACTCCACGGATCCTGTCAGACAAAATTTTGGGTTTCCTCAGAGTCCTCATATCCCTTGCAGCCCACTGCAATCACCTGGCTTATGGAGGACACGGAGGAATTATTCCTGATTCCATCCCAGCATGGCCTTCCACTGGCAACCGGCTCCTTCCCCTCTGCCTACAGAGCTCTGCATCTGCCTTAAGGTATTTATTAGGGCACACAAATAACAAACCCTGCACTTTGGTCAGTGGTTGCCTTAAAGCAGCAGAGACACTGAACTACCAATTTCTGAGGCAGCATCTGACGGGGGAACAAATGAGAATGAATCAGATCTCCTTGCAGAGGAGCTGCTGTTAGAAATCCAGATCCTTTTCCATGTGATGCAACGCACTTGCTGTAACTTCAGGCTCTTGGCCACCTGAGGCTGAAACTTCTGCCACTGAAGTTGATGGCAAAACTCCCGCTGCCTTCAAAGGCAGAGGGACCGGACCCCCAGTGATTCCAACTGTTGTAACCCACCTGTGTGCTTAGCAGTAGGTTGGCCCAGCTGGGAAGAGTTTTCACATCCATCTTCTGAGCAGATAAGAAAGGTTAGTCCAAACACTGGGCAAGGCTTTTGCTCCATTCCTTTAATCACAACCACTACACAGCGACCACCTTTGTGTCAGGCCCTTGAATCAAGCGCTGCTTTTAAGAAGTGAAGCGTGCTGCAAGTCAGATGCTTTACAGACACTACTGGCCTGAATCAACAGTTCCTCCAAGGTAGCCTTTGAAAGCTCTGTGCCAGATGGCCACCTAGCTCCTAGCTATGGCCTTCAGACTGTAAAAAAAGATACTGTCAAAAGACAAACTTCCTTCACAAGTCCTGAAAGCACTCTAATTCCATGTTTTTGCCTGCCAGGAGATGCAGACTTCTAGATGAATTATAGGGCTTGTTTTTGCCCAGCCTGACAGGTGATATTTCAATAAGGGACCCAAGGGTCACAAGGACCAGCCAGTGTATACTTCCTGAGGCAGCTCAAAGCTACCAAGATTTTCCATGAAAACAAGAACAGTTAAACAGTACCAGGAGAGGAAAATAATCTCAAAGCCTCATCACACTCTAAACATGGACAGCTTTCAGTGTGTGCCTTATTCATATTATCTACTTCAATTCCTAGCAAATTTCACTTTCATTGCTGATTTGTAAACAGAGAAGCCAAATGGAGCAGCCTGCAATGCAGCAGAAGTGTTTCAGGACACTTTTCAGGACAGTTGTCATTTGGAATATGCTACTCCTTCCCTCTTCCCTGGGTGCTTCGTAAAAAACCCCACACACAAACCCCCAAGAAACCCACAACACTATTCCAATTCTGACGGCTCTCTGTTGTCTTTGAAGAAGTCTCTACTATCCTCATCTATTCATCTGACCAAATGGAGAGCGAGAAAATCCATTTTCTCTAAACCCTCGACGCAGCAGGCCAGGAAGCTCGTGAGCACAAGGGGAATGAAAGAAAGTCCCAAGCCCAAAGTGCACCTGCCTCATCAAGCTCTGTGACCCAGCACAGAACCCAGCCCTGGCTCCCCTTCCCACACCCCTCCCCTCAGGCTGCTCAGTCCTCTCCCTGCTCAGCTGTCCGCGGCTGCTGAAGGGGAGGCTTTGCCTTATAAAGGAATGAATGCAGAGTGATCCTATGGAACAGAATACGCAGAAGGGCACTCCAGAAGGTCACAATCCCTTGTGGCTTCACCACCTACCAGTTAAATTCTGGGGACCTGCTGCTGGGAAAGCCCTGCGCTAAAACGCGCTCGCCTTTCAGCCAGACTCCCCTCTTCTCAGCAGCCTGTTCCCTCTTCCTCTGACTTCACTCATTCACACTTCTTTGCCATCATGTCCTTTTCCCCCATCTCATAGGTAAGCAGTGTGACAATTGGGAATTTTAACTACCTGAATGCACTGTTGAGGCTGGATGTTCCAGTGGGAAGAAATAAACACCATCAGCTGCAGTGCCATGGATTCACTGTCTCTGCAAGGCAGAATGGCGTTTCTTTTTAAAGAAAAACTCCTCATAGTAAAGTTCTCAGGATGTCAGAGAAAAGAAACACTTAATGAAGCAGCCTTTCTGCAAGTGTGTATTGCACTAAAGCTTACAATAATAATTCATGCTTGTCTCCAGTGAACCACTAAAGCAAAGGCACCGTTTCCCTCAGGATGAGCTGCAGACCTAAAGCTCAGCAGTGTTACGTACCCTCAGCCCAGGGAAGGCTCAGGGAAGATCCTTCAGGATCATGCTGCCTGCCGGTACCCGGTCACCATTGTCTCAGACAAATTATTCCAGTGAAGGACTTTGGCACTCTGTCCATCCTGGACAGGCCCAGCAAAACAGCACAGCAAGATGGTCAAGGGCCAGGATGAGAAAGAAACCCATCATGCGCCGTGAAATAGCTCATCCATAGAAACCTGCCACTGCCTTGGGCGGGGTGTCAGCAGCTGCCCATCCCCACACGCCACACTCCCACCCAGACACAGGGCATCGCCACAGCCTCCTTGTGCAGCGACCTGCCCTCCACGGGAGCGTGTCTGGAGAACCCAGCTGGAACAAACCCAGCAATTCAGATGCAAATGTCAAACCTGCCTGTGCTGAGGGAGCACCGGGGGAACGTGGAGCAGGCACAACCCTCAGCACTCCTGCGTAACAGGCAACACGTCTTTCCACAACCGAAATGAAAATATCACTTCCCTGAGGAATGGGATATTAATTATAAGCCTACGCAGTTCTAGCAATGCCTGCTATGTTTATTTTGATCCTCACTACCACACACATTGCAGCGGCAATACCATCTTTCCTTGGAAGTATTAGACATTACAAACCTCATTTAAGAAAACAGATTTTGCCAGCAGGCCATCAGAAAGATAAGAAATAACCTGACTACACTCCAGGCCATAATTGTTTCAGGATTTAGCCACAGAAAATACACCTTTTGTAGTCTGCTGGGGTTGGGAGATAGCATCTTCTTTAATCACCTCTGCTCAAGCCCTTCAGATGCTGCCTAACAGCTCTATTCAGCCAGGGAAAGCACAATTCTGGTCTGTCTGTCATTCCTGGTTGCAATCGCTATTTGTTTCCCCCAGCAGTAAAGAGTCGCTGTCAGCTAGGCTGTATATTTTCTTTATACTAACTGATGAAAGTAAGATTGTGGGAGGCTCTCACAAGAGCTTATAACCCTTGTCTTTCCCAGCAGTACAGCCACGGGTTTGCTTTTGGTTCAGCTCCCAGCCCCTGAACCTCTGTGCCAGTAAATTAAGCAGTATCTGGTGTTTATGTCTCCCACTGGTCACTGACATTTTCTCCCCCAGGGCCCGACTAACACTCAGTCTTTTCAGCTCATGTGCTTATCCCCTTGGGTTTTTCAGTCATTGCAAATTTGGTTCAGCATTAGCTGAAGTGAGATCAATGGCTGAGGGCTGGACCCAGACAAACCTTTGCTCACATTCCCCGCACTGGGGACCAGACCACCAGAGAGCCCCAGGTGGCTGCGGGGAGGCCCATGTGGGCTCCTCTTTGCTTTGCCCAAAGTTTCTTGCCTCTGCTGTGGGAGGGATGCGTCTCCCAGTGAAGCAGTGCTTGCTGTCCCCCTGCTTCCAGAGCATGCTCAAGGCTGTGCCGTTAGATCTGTGAAAAGCGGTGCTGCTTGGACCCAGGACAACATCTACCTACTGCTACCAACCAGCAGCTAAAGAGCCCTGAGGTGTGGCAGCCCTTAAAGCTGGCTCTTGAGGTCAGGGCAGGTGATTCATGAGGGAAGCCCTCAGTGTGAGTATCTTCCTGTCCACTCCAGCCATTATTCCCCAGGGAGCTGAACTACTAAAATACTCAGATTAGTGTTTTCAAGAATGTTATTTTGAGTGCTTAACTCCAGGCATCTTTAGGAGCCTAGCTCTCAAAAAGCACTGAAATTTGCCTTCCAAAATTCAGAGTCACTCCTGTTGTAAAGCAAACACGTTAAGGCAATGGAAGGAACTATGAAAACCTGGTAGCAAATGGAGAGCATGTGCCACCCAGAAGCAGCCATCTTTCTGCAGCCTTTCCCCCCCATTTCCAATGTTTTGAATCCAGATGGGTTTCTTTTTAAATTCTCTTCCTGTTGTGCAAGATGAGGTAGCCACAGAGGAAGAAAACGCCGACTATCTGTCACACCTGACGCCAGCTGCAGGCCCTGCAGCGGAATAAGGCTCGTGTCACTCCCGGGTCCCTGGTGCGGCGCAGCACCAGGGGAAGGCTCTGCCCGAGGAGAGCCCCTGGCCAGGCAAAGGGCAGAGAGCAGCACACACCTGGGCTGGAAGGCGGGGGGGGTCCCCGGGGAGGGGGCTCAGCAGGCCATCCCAGAGCTCCCGACAGGTCTGCTCCTCACACCCCGCCCGGCTGACAGGAGCCTGTGGCACGGGAGCCACGGGCAGCAGGACAAAGCCGCACCACAGCTCTGGCTTTCTTTACCTGAGGCAGCAGGTGACTCCAGCTTTGCTCCCCGGCAAGTGACTCCACTGGGCCTCTCCAAAAGCCCGGCAGCTGCAAAGCTCCCTGCAGGGGAAGTTCCCTGGCTCCCTCACGTCCGAGTGCAGCGGCGAGCAGCTGTGCTGAGAGAGCACAACTTGGGTCCCTCTGCTGAGGGAAAAATGTACCTCACTGAGCGTGAGGGGGGCTACAAAGCACTTCAGACTGTGCCTGCAAGCCAGGACACGCCAGGACACGCCAGGACACGCCAGGACACGCCAGGACACGCCAGGACACACCAGGACACGCCAGGACACGCCAGGACACACCAGGCCAGTCGGTACCAGAGAGAGGACAAGGATGGTGCTCAGAGCTGCACACCTCTGCCTTGCAAGGGTGCTGCAGTGCCTGGGGTGAGAAAAAGCTTTGGGTTTATATTTATTCAAAACGGCAGATGTTCCTCTGAGATGGGAGTGGGATCACCACATGGAGCCTTTTAGAAAACACCAGGGAGCTAAATGGTATCTTTAAGGGCAGCAGTAGGTTTATAAGGATGCTGCTGTGCCCAAATCACGTGGCGGTGAGCTGAGCAGCCGGAGTTGCTCAGGGGGAGAGAACAAGGATCAAAGGAAGCCATCACCCACCCCACAGAGACAAACCCAGCCAGCCTCCCTCCCGCTCCCTATTCCACCCTGGGTGGATGCTGCAAGCCCCCAGTGGCTTTTCTGCATCATTTGGACAAGGCTGAAACTTTCCTCAAACAACTGCCAGGTCTCTGCAGTCCGTCTCCCATGCTCGTATCTGCTGACAGAGTGCGGGAGACAAACGAGCCAGTCACCACTCACATTCGAAGGCGAATGAGGGTGGTGGCAAAGCACCTCCCAGGAGCAGGGCTGGGTTTGATCTCCCCCTGACGAGGGGCAGCTGACGCTCCCGTCTCTGTCTGCCGTGCCATCAGAGGCATGCCAGGAGGAAAGGCAGAGGAGATGGGATGGAAAACAGCCTGTGCAGCAGGGACAGCAGGAACAGCACTGCTGGCTGCCCAGGCACCCAGCTGCTGCCCTCCTTACACCCCCTGGAAGTCTCATGGAACAGGTGTTGTCCTGCCCCGGGGCAAACCCACAGAGCCGCTGTCAGGGTCCTCCGGTGCAACCTGGGCTGCTGCTCCCCCAGCAGAGAGAGCCCTGCTCCCCCGTGTCTCAGTTCTATACCCCTGCTATTCCCCCTGTTCCTTGGGGTATGAAAAGCCCTCAGATGGAGTCCAGATACATCAGGTATTAATTCCGTGCTATTGTTTAGTATTTTAATAGACAATCAGATGCTACAGTAGGTATTACAATGCATTGCAAAGATAGCGCACACGCAGTACAATGGCACACAGCTAGGAACAAGCTTGGTTTAAGTAGTCATAAACTCAGTATTCTTGACATTACAGCAGCTGTTCAGGAGACAGGTGAAAAGACCCAATAACCAAAATGTTTCTAACCAGGCTGTTTCTAAGATATCTACCATTGGCAGTAAAAGACATTCATGGTTCCATCTAAGTTTCCTTTGGAGAAAAGGTGCAATAGGATGCAGAAGGGACAGTTTGCTATTTGTTGTTTACATTTCTCTTGCAGAAGAGCTCTGAGAGCAGATATCCACTGAGCAGGGGTTCTTGTGTGTGAGAGGCCCGCTGCATATCTAAATATTTGTATCAGTTCTTTGCTTTGTCTATATATAAAGTAAGGAATTTACATGTAAAGAGAGCATTTAAGTCAGTAACTGGACTCTTAATACAGCTGCACCTTCAACAACCCAAGAACAAGAGAAAAAGAAGCGCCTGAAACGCCCTGTCTAAACCACCTAAGGCACTTCAGCTTGTAGCATATGCTGCCTTTCCTACCACCTGTCTGCAGAAGCTATAGCACCCAAAATGCAATCTTGAGACTCCCTTCATTTCTGTGGTCTAGTTCTTCCCCCAAGACTCCTCGGTATGTGCCAACAATACCTGGAATTTCTTTTCCACCTCCCTTCCAAGGAGAGTGCTTGTAAAATGAGATGCAACCCTGTGCATTCAGCCCAGGACAGACACTGAAGATCGAACACATCTCTTGTTTCCAGAGAGATTGCCTCTTTCCACTGAGTTAG
Source organism: Chamaea fasciata (assembly GCF_029207755.1). Classification (NCBI taxonomy): domain Eukaryota; kingdom Metazoa; phylum Chordata; class Aves; order Passeriformes; family Sylviidae; genus Chamaea; species Chamaea fasciata. The sequence continues at coordinate 2,944,468 of NW_027094096.1, read as the reverse complement.
TGATGAATAAATCCTGCTCAGATGATCTGACTGGCAGTTCCCATCCAGCAGCACATGCAGCCATGCCTGAGAACACCCACAAGGAAAACACCTTTTTGATTCACCACAATGGGAGGAAGTTCAAGAACCAACACACTTCATGTTCCTCCTCCTCCTCCTCCCTGCCTTCAGCCTCTCGTTTTCTTCGGGGCTCACCATGGTGAGAGTGGTTCCACGGCCCCTATGAGCTGAAAAGGCACATTGTGCAGCTAAGCCTGTGTGTCTTCATGTTTCATCCAAACCAATCAGAGGCAGGGAGTGAGACAGCCTGCCTGCTGAATCCCAGTCCCCAAATGCTCCCTAGGTACCGTGAAAGCTGTCATTTGCATTCCCCAATTTCCAAGTGCTGAACAGAGTTGATCCATGCTGAATACACCTCTGCCTTCCTCACCAGCTGTTTGCAGCCGTGTGCTTCCTTTGTCCCACTGATTCGTGCTCCACGTGTGCACCAACTGAAAAGCAATTAGGGGCAGAGCTCCTTGACAGTGATTCCAGGTACTGCTGCCTGATTACTGCAGTGGCTCAGGGGAGGAGATGTGCACGTATATTTATACGCGTGTCTGTGTGCATGCGTGCAGCTGACACGCACGTTCTTTCCCTACCTCGCAAATTCAGTTTGGGAGAGCTTCTGCTCCCTGGTACTGCCAAAAATTACTAATTATTAATTATAGACTCAGCAGGCCTAGTGCAGTTACACCATTCCCTGACTGGAACCAGGTGAACCTTTAGCTGAAGATGCAAGAAAGAGCAAGGAAACCAGCTCATGCTCAGAGCTGCAGAGGGGTCACACACCCCCTGCGTTAACAGCAGCACTGGCTTATGTTGGCTGTAACTTCAGTAAACCAGACTCGTGATACAGGCCACCTGTACCTCCATTGTGCACAGTCATTTTCCAGAGGAGAACTGTTCTTCAGGATCGACTGTTTCAATGAATCACAACTTACACATTGTTTCTGTTTAAAATAAATCACAGAAGAGTTCCTTGCAAGGGCCGCGTCGCCGCAGTTACTCACGGGCTGTTACTCATTCGCTGTTTCAACTCCACCAGGGCCCTGGTACTGGTGTCACTAAATGATCTCCATGAATGTGCAAGGAAGCCTAGTTCTTCTGAGTTTTCCAGAGGGAAAAATCCTTGTCAAACTCCATTACAACACAACAGCAGAGAAGACACAGCAGGCAGCCTAGTAGCACAGGCTTGGACATAGAAGGCGAAATGTTTCCAACCTAAATGCAGCTGTATGAGCCCCACATCCTGCTGCTTTTTGCAACCAGCAAGCCTGACAGCCCAGCTTGAAGTCGGCAACTGTCCTATAGTCCACAAACCGATGGCAAAGCTGAATCCTTGTCACACGGCTTTTCATGGGAATTTGGCATTCCTCTTTCAACACAGACACTGCCATTCTGAGGGACTGCAACACCTTAGTATGTCATCACAGCCTGGACAGGACACTACCCTGCTAAACTGCACTGTCTTGTGCTCTGTATTTACCTCACCCAAAGAGGACAACAGCTGACAGATAACTGTGATTGCTCCAGACCATTAAATACTTCACTGAAACCCCAGTGCGCTTCACCATTTGGAAAACAACATCTGGGAAGTCGCTTCTTTACTCTGCAAAACTACTGGTTAACATCAGCTGAAACATAACACACTGTCAGCCCAGAAGGAAAGATGATGGTGTCTTCCTGCCTTGGGTAGCTTCCATGCCCTCCTCCTCAAGCACACCTTTCTTTGCACCTTCCACCTAGAAGCAGCAGATTGGCAGCTGGCACATCACTCACACCAGGGCAAAACTCCCCAGCTTCCTTCTCAAAAGCCTGAGCTCTGCCACGACTCCCACCCCGTGGCTTTCTTTCTATTCACCCCTGGTGAGCAGACTCCCTGGTTTCCATCATGCCTTTCCTGGCCTACGCCTGTCTGCTCAACTCCATGAGCTGCCAGATCACTGAAGGCTACAAGAGCACAGTTCTTGTACATACCAATATCCTGCCTGTTCCAGAGGATAAGCAGGCTGACCATGTGCGGGTCTCAGCTGAGAAGTGAGGTCAGCAGAGAGTCACTGGGTGTGGAGAGTCCGGCCACGTGTGTTTGTTGTTGCTTTCAAAATCCATTCCTGTACTTGCTTCAAGGAACACCTGGGTTGATAAGACTTCTATTACATTATTTTCAGAACAGTGATAGTCAAGGACAGTCAGGTGAGTTGGGTTGGATTTGAGGCCTGAATCCAGCCTTCAGTTATGATAGCAAAAGCAATGGCCTGTGATTAATGGGTGTAGTTCTGATTCAGTGAATTGGCTCTGTAAGCCAGAGCGGTTGAATTGGGCCCTCTTTGCTAACAGGTGGCATCCATCAATTACCCTCATTGCAGAGGGGTTTGTGTAAGGGCTGCTCAAATGAAGGAACTGCACTGCTTCGTCTTCTGCTGCCACAGACTTCCCCACAAGGGCTCTTCCTGAGCAAGCCTCCCCCATGCTATTGCCAAGGAAGAACTTTTGATCTCCTTGCATGGATTGGAGGAACAAGGGACAGGTGTGAGACGGTTTGGAAAGAGCTAGGCTACTGCCTGGTCCTTGCGGGACTTGCTCCAAGGCACTTGCCACAGGCAGATCCTGGGAGGAGAGGCAGATGGGGAAATGCTCACTCCTCATTAGCAATGACTGCCAGCAGCCATCAGTGTAATATGGGTTCTGGCTGCATGCTTGTATGGATGGTATTTCTTATCTCTGGGAAAGGTCTTTCCACATTCTAAAGAATTTACAGCCTCACTGGACACTATAGGAGAAGGGGAGGTGAAGGAAGCTCCGTGCAGACGCAGCTCTGACGAGCTCAAGTTTGAGCAGCAAGTCTGCAACAGAACCAGACACTGTAATTAGAACTCCTGCATCTCTTGTTTGCCCTTTAACCATCAGGCTGTTCTTTGTCTGTCCCTGGCTATGACTGACAGGCGTGTAGCAGGAAGGGCCATCTGCATAGGCTGGGAAAATGCAGTATATCCAGCTCCAGAATCTCCAAACTCCATCTTTATACAGAAGTTTTGTGATAGAAAAAGGTTCTGTGAATGTCAGCATTTCCATATTATCACCATCTGTACATAGATTGCCATGGCAGGGAGAATTTAAAAGATAAAAAAAAAAAAAAAAAAGAAATTTAAAGATAAAAACTGGTTTAAAGTTGACAGTCTCGAGGAGTTTCAGTGCCTTGCATCCCTCATCAGTTTTCATTCATCCAATGTTGTCTTTTAAATACACTTGACAAACTCAGATGCTAGGAAGTGCTGTACCAAGGACACGCTTCTGCCTGTCCCCACAGCACCACAGCCCGGGGCAGCTGTCTCCTGCAGCTCTGTGCAAAAACCACCCATGCACATCACACCCACCCAGCCAGGGCAGCTCCAGCAGAGCCCACAATTCCCAAATGTCAGAGGGCGTCACTGCACTCTGCTGGCAGGGCGGGGTCACCAGCACAGAGGTGCTCTCTAGCACAGGGGATTCTGGCTTCAGTGGAGAGGGGATAAACATGGGATCATGAAAAATGAGACAGTGCCTCAAAACCTGGCCTATACACCCGGCATTGCCATTTTGTGGATTCAACCACCAGTAGCTTTTTTAGCGTTTCCTTAGTCAGCTCCCCAAAGACAAAAGGGCAGGAATACGACCAAGCAAGTAACATGATCATAGTAGTTATGGCAATAGCCACCTTCTGAAAACCATCCTACACTCCTTCATGATAAGATAAAGGACCAGAAATTTGAAGCAGTGACTGCCTGACTTTGTCCTTTGTCCAAGGAAAACACTGACTCCTGCTATTTGGAAACACGAGTTGAGCAGACCTGCTGGAAGTCAAACTCTTGAGACAGAAACCATCCTGTAAACTCAGTCTGGCTCTGCTGGCACAGGCCAATTTCTTCATTTCCCTTCCACAGATAAGCCCTTCACCAGGGAGCAAAGACGATGTAAGCACAGGGCAGGCAGCATGTGCCCCCCGAAACACCTCTGCTGCTGCTGAACAACTGCAGGGCCCAGCTGGGGTGGGGAGAAGGGTCTGCCAAGCCACTCCTGTGAGCCTGGGCAGGACAGTGGCTGTCCCCAGCTGAAGCTGTTGTAGGCTCTGTGCACACTTCACTGGTGTTTTTAGCCCAGCTGAGGCCAAACAAACATCTGTGCTCACACGTGCAGCTCTGCACACAGGCACCTACCAATGCCCCGGGGAGCTCGGCTGGCTCAGAAACTGCCAGAGCCAAAGGAAGCAAATCCAAACCCCCTTACTGATAGAATCAGTCCCCCAGCTCAGGACTGTCTCCTGTTCCCAGGATTGCTCCAGCAGACCAGAGAACAGGAGAGAACTGTGCTGGACTTGTTGCTGGAAGAGCAAAGCTCCCCTGCCTTTCAAGAGGCCTCATGTTTGCCAGCTGCACCGGCAGGTTTTGTTCTAAGATATTTTGGGACTTGTTCATACCTGAGACAAACTGTTTCTTACACGCTTTCCTCTGTGTTTTTAGGTGACCTAGAACATTTGAGAGGTATTTAATTTCAGAAGATACCTGGATATATTTTGAGATTTTGTCTGTACCTTTGAAAGAGTCCATTTTTTGAATTCCCCCTTGATTTCAGGGAATGAAATGAATGCCTCCTTGCCTGCCCACTGTGCATGTTTGGCCTTTTGATGAGAAACCAAGAGACAAAGGCTCCATTTCTCCAGCCAGCACAAGAGAGGGACTCAAAGTGTGAATAGCAAGTACCATACTCCTAATGATCAGAAATGATGTGATACAGGTAAGGAGAAATTGTAAAACAACAACGTAAGTAGTGGAATAAAAAAGGGAAAAATTGCTCATCATTTGCACTCCATCTGCCTTGAAAGGCAACAGTGTTTTATTTCCTTTGGTAGAGGAAGGTTTGCATAAAACATAAGCAAGGTTGTACAAACCCTTGGGGTTTAATTTGATTCTAGTTTATCTTTTGATCAGCACATCAAACAATTGTGCAGCATTTTCTCCTGCCTCCCCTCCCGGTTTCTAAAAGCTGCCTGAAATATCTGTGCTGTCTCTCACCAGGGCAGCACAGAGCCTTCAAGGTAATGCCATTATATGTAAAGAGAAGTCTTTGCCAAAATAGCCCAACACAGGGGCAGCCCTAATGCCTGCAAAGGGCTTTTAACAGTAGGTTAAACGTGCCTTGCAGTTTTCTGAGCCTCTCTTGAGTGGAGAGGTTATTAGGGGAGGAGAAGGCAAAATTATTACCCACCCCAGCAATTGCAAGAGACCAACTTCTGCCATCTGCAGCACCAGGGACCCATCACAGCCAGACAGCAACCCAGGTGTGAACAGCTGTGACCTGTCCCCAGGTGTAAACTGACAGCTGTGACCTGTCCCCAGTGCCTGCAGACCAAGCTATCAGTGAAGTCTCATTCTGCTCACACCTTGGATTGCAGGCAATGTTATTTCTGGACCCTTCAGTACCAGCTGTGCCATTTGGGACAGGAAGTCCAGAAGGAAACCACTCTGTGCCACAGGAACTAAAGCCCCTGTGGGGTAAGTGCCCAGCTCAATGGTGCGACCACAGCGAGTGGCTCGTGACACACATGCCTGGACACACCTCATGGCTTCCAATAAAATAACCATGCAATTAGAAAAGAGAATTACATCTTCTTACCCAATCTAGGAGCTGCACAGAACGGAAAACAAGCTTTCCAGGAGATTCATGGGGGACAAAAAGCCAGGAAATGTGAGTGAGTGGCCAAGGACAGTGCTGTGTCTGTTCAGGGCAGTGGGAGATGTATCAGGTCAGTCCTTGCTATAGCTGGGAGCTAACAACAATCCAGAGTATGCAGTTTCACATCTTTTTGTTGTTGCTGTTGCTAAATCATATCTGGCTTAAATTGCCTCTTCTGTCATTGATGTTTGCTGCTCAGCCTCAGAGAGCCACAGTCTCCTCATGCACACCCCTATGGACACACTTCACCTTCACCAAGTATTTCTTAAAAAAATGCAACTCATCTTTAAACTTAATGCAACTATGCCCTGTAAAAGGCTTTATGTTCCCAGTCGCATAAGCCAAAGCCCTCTCTTACTTAAGGAGTGTCAGTGGGCCCACCGAGCAGGGAGAACCCCAGGACACCCAACCTCCATGTGGGGCAGCAGCCCCAACTCCTGGGCTGCCTCCCACTCTCTGCACTCACTTGTATGTAACAAAAGCTAAAGGGAATCCTCCTGTTCCGAGCGCTTTTGACAAAAAAGCCCTCAGGGAGCCCTTTGCTGCAGCCCCCAGGAGCAGAACAGGCTCCTGGCAGTTTCTGGGATGGGGTGCCGTGGCACACAGCCCTGGGGACCCTGGGCTGCAGGCAGGTGCTGCTGTCCTGGGCACTGCTGCAGGGACACCAGCCAGAGTCCCACAGCTGAGGTGATGAGCTGTCCCAGCAGTGCAGGAGCATTCCTCATCTCCTGGGTTTGCCAGGGTCTGAGGGCACCTTGCGCAGACTTTTCTGTAGCTGTCACACAGAACATCAGAGCAGTGCAGCAAGCAGAAGGCCCTGCAATGCACAAAACAGTTTGCTATGCTTTGTATTATATTCTGACACCGTAACACTCTGATTTATCTTTCCTGTGCTGGACACTGGCTTATTTTAGACATGCTTTGTTTCCTGTTTTCATTCTCTTCATACTTCTCATAATCTGGTATAAAACTCTGGGTTTGCTTTCAGCAACTTCTGTAGATTGATTTAAAGGCTAACAAAGAGCTCAGTGCATATTTTACATTTGAGGATAATGGGGGAAAAAAATCCTACATTTTTTATGGCCAGAAGGGGGCCACTGGATCATTTAATGTGACCACCTGTAAAGTACCATTTCCCCTGCTGAGCCCAGTAACTGCCTTCGACTCAATTAGAGCTTGAAGCATTGACAGTTCTGGTGTTCCATATAAAGACCAAGCACAACATAAAACAACTTCAGAATAATAAAAAAAGTTCTGAGAGCCTCCTGGGTGTTCCTCACATATCACACAGGACTTAAAAATCCCTCAACAGTCCCTGTAATGTTTTTTTATGCCCCAGTCACACTTTCTCTGAATAAAAGCAGACATTCTTCATTGACCCAAATAAGCTGCAGTAATCATAAAAACCTGATCTTCCTTGTGGGGTTTGCTGCTCCTGATATTTAAGGGATTTTCTTGGGAAAGTAATTTTTAAAACCTTTCTGTGCTTGGCTACATAACCATTCACAGCCTCCCGAGTTCTTAAACACAAGCTCAGCGACTCCACAAGGATGGCAAATTAAACTGAGGAGTTATGAAGACAGAGGCAGGATCTTATCACTGCACTTAAATTCTGATGATAATCCCTCTGCAAAGGCCACCTCTAGCTGCCTTCTATCAGTTCTCTTATCTCTGGTTAAGAAAAAAAAAAAATCACAAATCAGCTCAACAAAATAAGTGTGTTGCTGCACGCTCCAAGCCACGTTACATTTCCTTCCTCGTTTACGGAACTTAAGCCAGCTGAGAATTTATTTTCATTTAGAAACCTGAGCCATGCACTGTTATTCCAGAATCAAAAACTCTGATTGAGTTGTCTCAGTCCTCCTCCTGGCACTGACAAGGGGACAGTCCAGTCCTGGAAGTTCATTTCCAACACTTCTGCTCTGGGGTTGCTGTCGGGGCATGGTTTGAATGGGGACAAGAATTGCCACTATTTGTCCAACTTCAGAGTGCCACCAAAACACCAGAATAAGCCAACAGGTAAGTCAGGGCAAATGAGGAAGGAGAGCAGAAGAAGATGACAAAGACCAAGAAAGCCAAAGTAGAGGGAGAGGCAGCCGTGGCAGAAGGATGGGACTGAAATACTCCCAAACTATTTCCCAGTTAGAGCACTGTGTGGAGAGAACTGCTGGGCTCTGCAGAGGCACTGGAGGGACTCAGCTGAGGGGCAGCGTGGGGCACATCACCCACCCCTTCCACTGCCTGCAAATCCCAGCTCACAACAGCACCGGGACTGCATCCAGCACCCTGGCAGCAGCCGCATGGGTTTTCTAGTATGTATTAGAGTAAATTCACTCCCTGTCCCCTCATTCTGGCAAAGACCTCCTGCTATGTTAGGAAACCTTTTCGGAGGCTTCCAACCTAAAGAACTGCCTGTGAGTGAACAAAGAGCAATCATACACGTGTGAGTTACAAAGTGCAAGTGTTCCCTTTGTGCATGATTGTGATTGGCTTGAGAAGTGTAACAAAGCCCTTCCTCCGTCCACCAAACAACAGAAAAAAGAAAAGTGGGAGAAAAAGAAGGAAAACCCCCAGGAGTTCTCACTCACTCTCCTGGTTTGCACAAACATGTCAGGAGACATACGGATCCCATAACCAGTAACACTTTGTCTCATGCACTTTAGTTCTGTGGAAACAACAACGTTTTTCTGCAGTAGAGGAGGTCCAGTGCAGAGAACCGCTCTCATGACCTCCTGGATCTGTGCACCAGAGGGCTGAGACTGAGCTATATTCCATTTACTTGTGCAGGCTTTCTACCTGCAATAGCATGAGGCTGCCTGGATGAATTAAGAAGAAAGAGGTTACTCTTGCCCTTCCTGCAGTTCCCCTTGGACCTGCTGAGATCACCTCTGAGAAGTCCATCCTGCATGGAGAACGCTCTCCCTGGCATGCATCACTGCTCCAAATGTCAGGTGTTTTAAAGGCCTTATTGAGGTACCAAAGATTTAAGCCAGCCACGTACACACTGTTCCACAAAGCCCTTTTTCTTGTTTAGAGCCACCAGGATGCACAAAATCATTTTCCTTCTAAAAACGGTGTTACCACAGGAAGCTCATACCATAAACTCTCCTACCTGGACTAAAACATCACAACATTCTGTGCTTGAGACCGTGCCATAAAGCAGCAGTCACCTCTGACCCCACAGCCATTTGGAAGAGTTAAACTCCGTTATAAATCCTCATTTATATGCCAAGTGAGTACAGTCATGGAGCAAGGGATCAGATCTAGCACTCACATGTAAAAGCCCATAAAAGAGGGGGAAATATGTCATTAACATTTACTCCACAAACAGGCAGACTGGAAAACCCCCTACATTTCTCCTTGCTACAATATGGCTTGCAAAACTGGAGAATGATATCAAAGCTCACACATCATTCTGGAAATCAAAGTCTCTGTTTAGATGCATGATGCTAATACAGCTCTGCCTTGCTGAGTTAAAGGTCAAATATAGATTTGAAATCTTGTTTAAGCTTCTTATTGCTTTAATAACAAGCACTGAATTACTTGAGGGTTTTCTTAACAGTGAACCTCTTCTGAACATATTTCAGCCAAAGAAATTATTTCCACTATCTTGTTACACCAGTTCCTAACTGGGAGGTAAATTCACATGACATGTAAAATTAAAGCAGATTGGGCAGAGAAGATTCCAAGGTCCCCTTGGTAACCAGTCAGAGTTAATGAAATGCAGGAAATTATTTTATTGGGAAGAAATTTTAAGACCATAAACAACCACCCTTTTTATTTGCTTACAGTTACCAGAAAAGTGACTGCACTGTTCATCCCAGCAGTCAGAAACAGCTCCCCTTGCACTGCAGGTAAACACTGGCACGTATTTTGACTGATATCTTAATTAAATTGTCTAATTAAGTAATAAGAACTGAAAGCATACACCACTCATGCACCCACCCATAGGTGCAATGTTTCTCATGAGGACAAGCATCTCCCCAGCCTAGGACACAAGAGATTCACAGAAAACAGAGGTGGCTTCTGGCACATCTGCTCTCTCACATCTGCTCCACACAGGGAGCAGGAAAGGAGAGCTGGGCTCAGCACAGCCCAGGCACCAGCCCCTCTCACATGCAGGGAGATGTGGAGAAGATGATGATCCCTTGCGCAGTCCCACAGGAACATGGGCCGGCCTTACAGAGAAAGGATCCCACAAGGAAATTGTTCTGCTTGCTGCAGGCAAAGTGGGATGTGACCCACGTGCAGCCCGTGTGATAAACTCTGCTTCCACCAAACTGCAGAAATGGTCTGGGGCAAAGCCAGATGTGGATCTGAGCAGCTGACTGAGACAGAAGGTGTTGCACAGGAGCCCCCAGGATGTCTGTGGAATCCACACAGCACTGTGTGCTGATGGCTCCCCAAAGGTGGGTCAAGAGCACAGAGAACATTTAAAGATCCAGGTTTATTTTGCTCTCGGCTGATTTCCCGGCCATACAGGAGCTACCTTGAGATTCCAGTGATTGGACATTGACATAACTCTACAACTTAAAACCTCAGAGGGTCAAGGGAAACCTAACACTTTGCTCTCCTCGTGTCAATGGACTGTAGTGACTTTTGGCAGGGAAAAGGATCTAACTAACAGTGATATCAACAGGAGTTTTATCTGTTGAATCCCAAGTCCGTGATCACACCCATTCTTCCTTTTGGCTACACTTCTGCCTAGGAGGACATTCTGCAGTATCAGAATAATGAAACATATAAAAACAACAAAGCGGCAAATCCAGAAAGTTATGAGATAGAGAAATGCTTGTCAAGGTGAGCACTGGACGTGAGCCACACACAGGCTGCTGTACAACTACCAACCTACCTCTCCCTTCCAAGACCTGGGCATGACTTGACACCGACCAAAGATTTCTGAGAAGATATGAATGTGTCTTTGTTTGGGTTTTTAACTTTATTTGGTCAGTCAGCTCTACCTTTTAATTACGTCTGTCCTTGATTGCACTGACAAATGGCTGGATGCTCAGGCATATTTATTGTTCCATAATAAAATAAACCCTGCTCGATACCAACAAAATACAAACAGGGTTTATTAGAGGCAGGAGGAATTGTCCATTGTATTAATTAGCTCCATTTCTCATTTAAAGATGGGTTTAATAGTGGATAAAATTAAGTAAATTTTCTCAATTATATGAAGTGCATATGGTGAGCTGAATTGTGTATTGTACAATTACACATAGCTTTGGGATTCAGAGAATAGCTCTGTACCACAAAACTCTCAGCAGTGAGGAGCCTGGGGCTAATATTAGTGAAATTACATAACTTGCTCTTTTATTAATATGAAAACAGACTATGATTAAAAGCTGGAAGCTGGAGAAAGGAACTATCTGGACCAGTTTACCAGACTAATGCTAGTTATTAAACTCCAAAAAATACTCTAGGACATACAGGTTAAAAAAGGAGGTATTTCAGAACACTTAGATGCATCATGTCTCCACAGCAGTTGGCTGGGCCGCACCACCCAGCCTGCACTTGGCACGCTCTGTACATACTGTGTGTCCATCTGAGCTCAAGTAACAGTTGGTTTTATTGCTATATCCTCAGAAAATTAAGGACAGAGAAAACAAGTACAACCATTAAGAGGCTGGACGAGGGCTGCTGATTCACGTGTGCAGCCAAACTACAAGCAAAGGGTCCAGGCCTGCATAAACCAGAGATGCACAGGGCTGAGCTCTGCCCTGAGCAGCCCAAACACCTTTGCAGAGCCTCTGCACCCACACCTGCACACAGCTGGCCACCTCACCTGGAACATGTGTGAGGGCAGCTGTCTGTCCCAGCAAAAGACACACTGCCTGTCTACGCACAGGTTAACTATATTATTTTCTTCTGAAAAGATGCATGTGCTTAATAGACTTGTCTTCTGTCCAATCCTGTCTGTGGCAGCTGGAATTTTCCAGCTAACAGCTCACCGTAGCAAAAATGAGAATACACGTTCCTGGGAACCTCAACTCCCTTCCTCCTTAGTCTGCAACTAATTTCCTTTAGCTCGTTCTGAAAGGTCTGCTTGTTTTCTTCTCAGGCTTTCCCCACGGAACGGAATGAGAATTTAACAGGGCTTTTGCAACAGATGTTTGGGGAATCTGGTATTTAGTCTACGACAACTGCTTTGTAAAACTGTTCCTTACTTTTGCATAAGCCACTTTATAAACCCAAATAAATAAAACTGTTCCAAAGTAGCCCTTGCTGACTCTGTTAGCACTACTGCTGCTGCACCACAGGCTGCAACTTGAGCTTGTAGAAAGACAACTACTGAGCTTTCCACCGTGGTACAAAGCGGCATCATATAATTAGATGAAAATTATATCCACTGTGATAGCTGTGATCTTCCTAGGAGGGCACTGAAGACGGTCTGTTGACAGAGAAAGGTGGTACCAGATCGATGTCCCTTCCTGTTGCAGAAAATCTCATGCTAGAAGCAAGCTACCACCTCCCACCAGGACATCTGCTCACTCAGCACCTCACCAAGCGCCCCACCTGCACAACTCCACAGAACTCATGGGGAAATCTGTCTGTCTGGGGAGCACTCGAGTTCCTTCCAAACTGGTTCCAGCACCGTTCGTCTGGACGAGATGATTTATTTTGACAGCATGAATTAAACATTAAAGCCATTCATGTGGCTGGACAATTCTCAGGAGACTTTACTCAAGGGCCACAGGAAGGGCCATTCCCACAGCAGTTTTGGACTGACAGGAAGCCCTCTGTGTCTCAGGAGATTCTGGAAATCCAGGCACTGAAATGGGGTTCCAGCATGTCATCGCACACATGGACAGAAGATTTCCAGCAGTTAACACAAAGTTAATTCCCCAAGGGCAGTCCTCTGCAGCGTCCTCAGAGCTTCAGAAATGAACAGTGAAGGGTTTTGAGTGCAAAATTCTAAAATCAGAGTCATGCCAAGGGGTGTACAGATTTCTGGAAGCTGTTGAGCTGCCCGTCTGAAACTGAGAAAAATACCTCAGTTTGGGTTGAAGGAGCCCTATTTGGGCTCTTCTGTTAGAAGACTTCTATATACTCATTATGTCAAGGCTGCTGCAAGCTCTTCCAGTGCAGTGTTAAGAAAGGCTTCAAGTCATATAGGACCTGGATTTTGAACTTTTGACTTTGCTCATCCTCTCAGACTCAAACCCTGGCCTCACTGTGTTAATGCCAGCAGCAATGTGACAGTTTTACTCACCCCTCTGGGAAAACAACACTGGAGATATCAGAAAACTCTGCTTTAGAAAACAAGATCCTCAAGACTTCATATACAGCTGAAATGTGCCTTAACTGTGAGAAGGGAATTCTGATAGGATATATCGAATAGGAGAGTGGTCATTGGGCTTGGCATTCCACCAGTCTGCATCACTCCCACCTTCAGTGCTTCCAGCCTCCCACAAACCAGTACTACTTCAGCCTGGAAGATGGCCTAACAAAACCAGGAACAGGAAAGAAAATCAGGTGATGATGCTATATGGCTGTGCCTGCAGTGGAGCTACCTGGCAGGAAGAAGTGGGAAGTATTGCTCATTAAAACCAGGTTCCACATCCAACTTTGGACTTTCTGAAATGTCACTGAAAAAAATGAGTGATTTTGTGAGCCCTAAGAATGAGCAATACTTTAGGCATGAACTTAATATTCATTTATCTCACTGGCAAACAGGCAGCTCCCCATCCACATGAGTTCTGCCACCTCCTGTATGGCAAGGCAGGTAACCCACCCAGCATGGCTAACCTTACAGCACGCTGCAGAGCGAACCTCTGGTGAAGGCTTCACCTCCTGGAGGCAGCCGGGGGGAATCAAAGCAGCCAGGGAGGCATTCAAAGCATCATTAGCCGGCATGTGTGCAGTGCTCTGCCCCTGTCAGCTCCCAGCAGCCAGAAAAGGTGGAGAGACAGCAGCTTTATTGTCTTATCTTCTATTGTGCTTTTCAATTAACACCTTTAAATGCCAGCTCTTCTTACCTTACACAGAGACAAACTCAGGCTGTAGCATCACACCTCTGACCACTGAGAGCATGTTCTTTCTCTCTTTAACAAGAACATTGTGATATTTCAAGAGGTTTTTCCCTGGCATGGCAGATATATCTATTTTTCACTTAAAAGCAACTTAAATCATATTTGGGCGAACAAGGAAATTCATTAAAACGTATTCTGATCTTGCTTAATATTTTAATCAAGTCTCCTATGTCTCACGTTGCCTTTTACTAGCACATAGGCCGGTTTAACAAATTGTTAAGAATCACTGTAGAAAAGAAAGCCACAACCCAAAACTTAACAGGTTCCAGGGAACAGGGACACTGCCCCTGGAGCCACGGTGACAGCAGAAGGCAGAGGAGATGGTTTTCCAACCACTCACAAGCTCTGGCCAAAGCTAACAGCTATTCCCAAACTGACAACTGCTCCACGCCACGTCTCCTGCAGCAGGAGAGCACAGGGAATCTGCACAAAACCCAAGATAAAGGCAGTAACACAAACAGTGGCTGACTGTTTTCACTGCTGGAAAAAGGAGAACAAACAGTTCGCTTAATCTCACACTGCTGTCAGAGACGGAAGGACCTCTAATCTGCTGGGGAGCCAGCCAGAGGCGTGCTGAGCTGCAGAAGCAAGCCTTTGTGGAAAACTGCAAATGCTGCTTCCATATGAAACACAGAGGGATGAAAATACGCAGAGTACAAGGAAGAAAATTGCCCCTTCTCCCAACACCAGCGCAGCCCATCAGCTGAGCCCGCTGCTCTTCAGCTACCGAGCTTTCTCCACGAAATATGCGTTGTGTTTGCCCAAGACTGTGTTTGCCCACATCCACCTGAGCCGCTCATGGTGCTCCCCTGCACACCATGGCACAGCAGTGAACACACAAGACGTCTGTTCCTTTGGCCTTCAACCACTTCAGCAGAATCTGCTGCAAACCTGAGGCCCGCACGCAGGGAGGACAACGAAGGGGTGCACACATGTTGAAACCCAGCAGGTTGAAAATTTCAGGCTTTCTGTGTTAAAAGGTGCTGCCTCTCAGGTGAACACCACATTTGACTTGAGACCTTGGGACAGGCTCCCGAGATTGAGTGATAGCACAGGGATGTGGGTGTGTGGTTTGAACAGAACTGTGTGATCTCACAGGGTGAAAAACTTAGATTTAAGATTCTAGTAAATAGTAATACATGTGAGACACGGTGGAGGATTTGGGGTGTTGTCTAAGTCCTTCTTCACCTTCCTCTTCCTTGTTCTTCATGGGTTTGGGTGGTTTTCTGTAACTGGGTGAAAAAGGTCTGCATTGCAGGACTTGGGTGGTCATTACTGGGTCAAAAACATAAATACTATAGGTGTTACCCTGGTATTGGGTAATTATCACTTAAATAACCTTGGGAAGAGTTAGAAGCACTCCATTTTACCTCGTTTTCCTAGCTTGTTAGTTGGAGCTCATGGCTCGTGAGTCTGTACATAGATAAGATACAATAAACAACCAAGTCCGAAATCGACCCCTTGTTTCCCGTGTCTTTATCCCGACCCTGGCAGAGAAAACAAGGAGCCAAAAAACAGTCACACATACACAGCATCCCCTGCCCACTGGGTAGGCAGTGTTTTGCTTTGGAAGTAAGATGCACCACCAAGGTGTGCTGAGGAGAAATAAGACCGAGGTGAGGAATGTGGTTTCTCCTGCCCCCCATGCTCCTGCAGGACACAGTGTCTGTCAGTGCTGGTGGGGGAGCCCCACTTCAGACGCGGGGCACATCCAGTCCGCTCCTGCAGGCTGGGATATGGCAGCTCCAGGTCAGAGTTACGAGTGCGAGCAGGAAGGACCCAAAGAAGTGGAGAGGCTCCTCGCAGCTTGGCAAGGAGCCCACCGCTTCCTCCAGAAAACCACCACGAGCCTCCCAGCTGGGTTTGTTTCACAGCAAAGGGCTCTGTTACAAAGCTGTGTGGGAGAATGAAGGAATAAATGCCCCCAAGGCTGCTGTGAAGAGCACACTTCAGAGCAGCTGCTCTCTCTGTTATCTAATCTTAATTTTAATCGAATTTTTTTTTTCCTTCTGTTGCCCGGGGTACTGGGATCCCTGTGCACGTGCTGCTCCTGGGACAGGCAGCCACAAGCTGCCCACACACGCTGCTGGCCCTGCAGCCCACGCTGGGGCCGCTCCCGAGGCAGGAGGAGAGCAGGCATCACACTCGCTCTGCGCACGCTGCCCTCAGAGACATCCCCTTTAGTGCCACCCCTTCATCTGCTAAATGTCTCCAAATTGCCAACTCCCTCGGGGATTCTAAATATTAAACGAAAAAAGGTTATTACAACATGCCCAGCAGCAGAAATTGGGGTGAGGCTGGCGGTCACGGATAGCCTGGGCCAGAGTTAATTAATACATGCTCACTCCGATTTCTTTCCTGTTTTGATAAAGGGCAATTTATAGTCGGCATGACTGTCACAATGCCCCATGACCCTCAGTCTAATTATAAAATATAATGTGGAAGTGCAAATGCAAGATCCTAGGAAAGAAATCCCGGTCTTCCTCAGCTTTTACTTCTTCCCATTCCAGCTTTCTTTTTGCCAGAGCGTAACAGTGGCTCGGAGTGCGCGTCAAGCCCAGAACACTAATGTGTGTTTATTTAGAGACCTCTCTAATGTGTTTGTGTTGTGTGTTTCTAGAGCTACAGACCAAAACAGGCAAGGTAACAGCTACCCAACACAGAGCAAATTCCCAGAGGGGAAGACAAGAAGGGTTAGTTGCTGAATGCATCTTAGTCAGGAGAGAAGCTGGAGCTGTTTTAATTGTTCATCAATCAATTAACGGCACTCTCAAATGTCTAATTAAGCAGACAACTGGAATTAAGCAAAGGGCATCTCTGAAATTCCAGCCCTCTTAACGAAAGCACTTCTTATGTTCAAGTGAGTACTTGATTAAGGTGTGCTTGTGTGGAGAGACGTGCAGGAAAATCCCCAACTGGGCGATTAGCACGTCTCCCTGGTGAGGCTCTGAAAAATCAATCCTTTGGTGCTGCAACTTAACCTTCGCATCCAAGTGAGCTCCTGAGCTGGGTGGCAAAGCACAGAACAAACCCGCCTCGTTTAGGCTGCACAAACACTGAGGTGCCCTCTGTGGGCACGCTGGGCTGGATCAGCAGGGAGGGAACGGTGACACAGCCCATGCCCACGGACATGGACACCTGCAGGGTGGCACTGGCAGCACAGCAGGCCAGAGGTTTGACGTGAACACCCCCGCCCCAGGCTCAGAAAGCAGCAGCAGCTCCTGAGGGTTGGCTGCTCTTCCAAGGACAAAGCCAAGGCGGGCAGTGAGCTCTGCAAACAGGGCAGAACCTCCCAAGCCTCCATCCAGGGGAGGATCAACCACCCAGCACAAGTCTGGGGGATGTACATCCCAGGGCAGCTGGAAACCACTGCTGGCACACCTGCAGAGAGGGGCAACGAGAGCACCCTGGCACTGGGACAAGGATGGTGCTGAGGTCCTGTGAGCACTGGGCATGGATGGCGCCCAGGGATGGCGCCCAGGGATGGCACCCAGCTCCCTGGGATTCAATGCAAACACAAGCCAGGCAACACGAAGATGCTGCCACTGTAGAGGGTGGTTTTCCCAGGGAAGAAGAGAACCCTTGGGAAACATGCCTTGGGATGAAGAAAAATGCCTTTTCTTTGGAAGAAAAATGGCTTGGAAACACCATTCAAAGTGCAATAAGCAGGAGGCTTACTCACACGTTCAAGTATGCGAATACTGCTAGGAAGTTCCTGGTTCTTGGTGTTACCATAAGTTGATTTTTGGTGCGAGAATTTTAACATTCCTAATGGTTCTCCCCTATTGCACCCTTCCCTCAGAGCCCACCTTAACTCCTCACCCACACCAGAATGTATGAATACCCGTCTGACCCCAGCACTGTGCTCTTGCCCCTTGTTACTGCCTTGTTCCAGTTCACTCTTATATGGTGTACACCTTATGGTTTGTTGTTTTCATATTATTAAAATTCCTTTTCAGACAACTGGATCAAGGCTGCCTCTCTCCATTAAGTCACCATCGGGGCAGAGTCCCAGGGAAACTCAAATGGATCTGCTGGTCTGGGCTCAGACCCCTGGGGAGTTTCATGCCACCATCGATTCCCTGTGGATCAGGGACACCACAGCCCCTGAGTGAAACCACACCATAAAAGCAAGCAGCAGCAGCAGGAGAGTCAGCGTGCAGCAGAGAAGACTCCAAACTGATCCTGTTCTCCTTTAATGCTCCCAGGAATTGAGAAGCTTCCACAAAAGCTCCACAGCTGGTTGTTCACGCTGCATCACACAGCACATGCCGTGGGTCGGTGCTGCAGCTATTTAATTTCATTTCCACAGCTGTGTCCAAAGACTTACAACAAAAAAAAAGATCAAAATTAAAGAATCATAAGAAAAGAATTTCCAGAACTCCCCTGGAAATCTTCTGCCAAGGGGTGAGGCTGTTCCTGTACAGCAGTTACCCACAAAGCAGCCTGGTCAAGAAAAAAACCCCAAAGAAGACAACAACTTTTTGTTGTCTTCTCCTTCAAGAAGACAACAAAAAACAAGAGTCCAGTTGGCCTCTTCTGGCACATTTACTTACAGAAGGAACTCCTGAGCGTCCCTCCATCAGGATAGAAGGACCCTAAAAATAACCCAGTGAAAGCTGATAGAGCCATCCCAAAAACCTCTCTCGTGGGTTTAGTCCTGAAGTGCGATACTTTGATACCAATTTTGGCCTTAAGCCAAACTTACTAGTACATATGGGTCCAGGGAGATCAGTTTTCTTTCATCTTTTTTTTCCACTCTGGCAGATATTCTGTCTCCTTGTCTGCTTCTCCAGTTGCCCCAACATCACAAATTACCATCAAAACTTTGTGTACTTGCTTTCCAAGCGTGTAAGGTGATAAAATAACAAGTGCTTATTTTGCAGCAAGGGAGCTGAGATATTAGGGTTTATATTTCTGAGCAGAGGCTGTTAAAAGCAAACCCAAACAAACCAGACCAGAAGAAAAAAGTTTTAAAAAATCCCAGAAGCCGCCTCCCTTGATCAGGTGCTCTTGCAATGGGTTTCTAAGTGAACAACAAATATTGCAAGCTTACAACAGTAAAAACTATTTTAATACAACAGCTCTCAAGTATATAATCAAGGTAGAAAAGCCTGAAGTGTGGCACATTTCTTGTTTTTCTTAAATGTTTTTTGCAAATTCCAGTAATTATTTATGCTGCTGCTTCTGTAAATAAATACTCTCACAAACTGAAAAAAGAAACAGAAAAAAACCCCAGTCATGATAGCAGCTCCAGCACTGCCTTAGAGCTCAGCTTCAGCAAACTTATATTGGCATGTTGCTACATTAATAAAGGTTTTTTAACTTTTTTTTTTTTGAAATTCTACATTTTGAACTCTTGATATAAGGAAGCCTAGATGGTACAAAATCCCGTCTGAATAAGAAGAAATCAAGGAAACTCTTCCACAAAGGAAATTACTATCAAAATTGATGCTTCCTGCCATGTTGAAATTCCAATAAGCATTTATCTCAGCAAATCCTCGGCAGCCTCTGACATTTCTATTATTGGGGCTGACTGGGTTCATCCTACCCGTATGAGAATAAATAGTGGAAGTTCCCGGGGGATGGGAACTGCTGCAATAACAGGCACATCACTCACCAATCTGAAGCAGTGAGAAAGTTGGTTTTTCCCAGGTGGGGTGCCAAAGGGCAGTGGGAGGAGAGGACAGAGCCAGCAGCTGGATGTCCCCTGGCACCCAGTGAGGTTTGGCTGGTGGAGCCTCATGTCCTGAGCCAGGCAGTGCAGCGGGGTTGGGGTCCAGGCTCTGGGCACCATGGAAGGTACCTGCTGCTGCCAGGGGCTCCTGCCCACTGCCCAGCCCACCTCCAGGTGATCCGTCAGCAGGGGAGGCATCAGCTTGGCCAGGAATGGCCCCAGTGTCCCTGCAATGGATCATGTCCATGCCAAACCTGGTCCACAGCCACCTCTGCCCGGTACTGCTTGGGACTGCTCCAGGTTACAGGGAAGGCTGGCTCAAAGTGGACAAGAGCACAATGGGGCTACAAGGAAAGGCAAAAACCAAGAGTGCAAAATAAAGCAAGGCAGTGTGGGCGTCCCAAGGGTAAGAACAACCTTAAGTGAAGTTCGTGGTGGACAAACTGCTCTAGAAAATTAATTCAGGGGCGTGCACTTATCTGGGGGCTGTTCTTGCCATGACAAGGAGGCAGTTCTGTGCCATGCTGAGCCCAGTGCCACCACAAGGGAAATTCCCTGTGGCCAAAGGAGCCTGTCCCTGCCCAGAGGGGTGTGAGGGAGCTCTCCCTCACTCCTGTCTGGCAGCTCCAGCTCTGCCACGGGCTGGCGTCCTGCTGCTGCCAACAGGCACCATGCAACACCCTGCCTGTCCCTGCATGAGCAGCACCAGTGCCAAAACCTGCGTGCCCTTCCTCCCTGAGAACCAAGTCCCTTGGTTAGATGTTATTTCTGTGACTCCTTCCTTGCAGACAATCTTAACGCTTTTAAAAAATCAAGAGAAATTGTCCTGCAGCCTTCCATCATACATTTGCTCTTCCAGAAACAAAGACCCTAATTCTCTTAACCTTCCTTTTTTTTTTTTTTTCTTTTTTTGTAGTGGCTTTTTGTTGTTGTTTGCTTGTTTGTTTTAAATTGAAACTCTTCCAGTTCCTAAAATTAGTGGTCAATTTGTCCTCATAGCCCACAGCAGCACTGCCAGCAAACCCAGAGAAAGAGGGCTCGAGGCTTGCACAGGTGTTCACATTTAGAAAGCCAAAAGAAAAGAAACAAGCAGTATTGTAAATTCTATTTGGAAACTATTTTCTGAAATAACTGCAAAGGTGGAACCTCTCCAAGTAAGTAGAGTAGTGCTGCAGTGCTCTATACCCTCATACCTCACCCACTGACAGCTTATCCGTTCTCATCCCATTGATCCAGGCAGTCCCACAAGCCCCCCACGGCAGAGCAGACTGGGAATGCAGAGATCAGATGCTACGGATTATGCACGGAAGAGAGAAGGAAAACTCTCAGGGAGCCTGGTAACCAGCAGAACTAATGATGAAATACCTCTCTGCTGCTTATGCCTGATGTGGCAACAGCATTTCTTTTCCTAAGGTACCTGGGAGGACAGAGCAGCTCTGCTCTGCCAGCAGGCACTGTCTGACGGAGGCAGCAGCTTTTCCCCCTCACTGCTGCTGCTCCATGGGGCAGCCTGGACAAAACCCTTGCTCCTGCCTGGCCACCTTCCTGCTGCCATGTCCAGCATGGCTGTGATGCCTTTTCCCAGCACAGTCGCTTTTGGGGCTACCTAAAAACAGAAGACAGACAAAACCAAGGGAATAAAAAGCAGCTAAATTTATTGAAGGGCTTCCAGGTACATTAAGGGCAGACAAAGCCCACCCAGGGGCTGCACCCAAAATGGACAACGGGTCATGAGTTTTCACACTTTTATAAGTTTGGTCCATTTGCATATTGGGGGTTCATCTTCCAATTACAGCTTCAGGTGATGAAGTCATTTACCCCAAGTTTGCCCTCCCCAACTCACTTCTGTTTCCATCTCTCAGGGTCTGAGGCAGTGAGGTATCCTTGATTCCCAGGCCTGGAAAGGAATTGTTGTGTCTGACCAAAATGGGAAAGCAGCAGCTCACACTGTATATGCAGTTTAGAGTTACACACTAAAGAACTGCAGGATTACAAATACATGAAAAATATAAAAGCTGAAAGGCACCATCTGAGCAGGGAGAGCACAGCCTGTTGCCCCCAGTACAGAGAGCAGCCCCAGAGCACTCGGGGAAACAGAAGCTGGTTCCAACAGCACACGGGTGCTCCCCGTGCTGCCAGATAACAAACCAGGGGCTCTGATAAGGTGCCCTGGAGGGGCAGTGTGTGCCTGTGGTGCTGCTCACCTGGGCCTGTGCCCCATCAGCCACGCACCTGCACCAGCTCTGCGCCCAAACAGCCCCAGGGGACGGGCAGGTGTCACAGGGAAGGCAAGTGACCAGCAGAACAGCGCTTCTGCAAACCTCAACACTTCCCAGCTGAGAGGAAGAGCACTGCCCCAGAGCCCACAGCTGCCTCTGGTGTAGCATCAACAGACTCAAAGCTTCTTTCGGTCCCAAGCTTTCCTGACCGGACTTGAATTCATCTTAAAAACCTAGCAGAATTTTTTCCTCCCTTTCCGTGGCTCTTCTGCCATGTTACAGAATTATGCATCACAGCAGGTTTTTGTCCGTTTATCCAATTTATTAGTAAGAAGATCAAGCACATTCAAGGCCCTGCCACGGCAGGAGGGCGGGTGCAGTCTCACACCACCAGTGCTGGAGGGAAGGAGGATTGGGGTGCAAAGAAAATGGAACCAGGATCTTTTCAGCGCACCCAGGGACAGGACAAGGGGCAATGGGCACAAACCCAAACACAGGAGGTGCTGTCTAAACATGTTCCTGCTTGAGAAGTGTGGTTGGACAAGATACCTCCAACCATTCTAGGATTCTGTGACATTATTAATACTTAGTCACAGGCTGGAGTGCAGCCTGGCAAAGCTGGGCTTCAGGTGAGCACTGATGGCCCAGCTCCAACAGGAAAAGCAAGGAAATCACTGCAGACTGAAGTCAGCCGGGTCTCAGAAGAGCCAGCTACCACTTCGTATATTCTAAACTGTAAAGCCAAACGCTTTTTTTTTTTTCATTGTTCTGACTAACAGAAAGGGAGAAAAGTTAAATGGGTCAATTTTAAGGTATTTGTACACTTTCTAAACTAAGGGTACCATCAGGAAACACCCCCAGTAAGCTCAGAGAGCTGCTCTCTCTGGGAAGCCACAATCAGAACACAAGCTCCAGCTGTACTGGGCAAACTTCCAGCGCTGGGGATCCAGCATCCAGGAGTGATGAGCAGAGCTGTCACCAGGCAGAGCACCTTAATCTGCTGTCTTTCCACTTTGCCTCTTCGCTTCCAGTTTTGTAAGCCAGGTACAAAACTTTTACTCTGCTGGAGTGCTTTTTGACAATGTTTAGTTTTAATTTCTTCTGGCAGTGGGAGTAAACTTCGGATAATCTGGCAGGTGCTGTGCTCTGTTCCTCAAAAAAGCAGTAGTTCTGCCTGTAGCAGGATGTAGATTTCTTCTCTTGCTACTCCTGCTCTGAGAGCAGGGATGATTCATGTTTCCCACCCAGATAGAGCACCAAGGAATTTCTCTGTGAGGACTTACACGGTACACCTTCAACCTGCAGTTTTGAGGACGCGTGTTCAGACATCTGCTCTGCAACGTTTTGTCAAAAATTAGTATTTTTCTCCTATCACAGAAGCTTAACAAAAGTGAAAATATATTCTTGTAACACCCTGGCTTAACTTCCCCGTATGCCCTAACATCCAAAACCTCCAGGCTCCCCATATCTGTTTGAAGATGGTTGCAGAACTCAACAAGTCTGTACCCTTCTATTTTCTCATTCACTTTTTTTCTCCCTCACTGATACCACAAAGCAATCTCTAATTCATAATCACATCTGTGTCAGGTTCCCAATCTTAAGAGAAGCACTTGGCACTTTAATCTTCAAGCAGATTACACATTTCCTGTTAGGACTTGAAATCTAACTCTGTGCATGTGTGTGGGTGCCTGCACATTTCTTAAGATTTGCTTCAAAAAAAAAATAATAAAAGGGAAGGATGAACAAAGGGTTGAGCCTTTTTCTGTCAGGGGTCTGGAATTAGTTTTGCTGCTGATGAAAAGATGAAGTGGAAAGGGCTGGGCTGCTTTTCCTTCACTCTCTGTGTGGCATCATGGACGCTTTCTGTGCTAAGCCCCACTGCACTGACAGACTGTCCCTGTGCCCCCAAGTGCTCACTGCTGGGAGTCTGGGAGCACCAAGCCCTGGCTCCTGAGGAGAAGCCACAGCACTGCAATCACACCGAGCAGGGCCATTTGCTGTATGCATGTTTCCAAAATAAGGCTGGTTACCCAACATGGAGAAGCTGACCGTGGAGCGATTTCCAAAAGGAAAGAAAGGCCAAACAATTCATTTTTGACTGTAAAACACTCCACTGAGAGACTGATAAAACCAGTTTGAGTTCAGCGGCCCCTCTCTTGGAATGAGCTGGCACTCAGGAGCTGCTGCAGAGCGCCTGGGGTCCAGCCCAAGGGGAACACAGAACATGATCTCCCCTCTCCCCTCCCCAGGGTGGGCACAGGAAGGGCCTCCAGATGGGAGCCTGACTCAGGTTACCCAGGACTGGCACAAGCCCTGCCTGAGAAAAGGGCAACAGAGATGAATGATATTAGGCATACAATAAAGTTTTTGAGGAGTGAAATCTGACATGTTAAGTCACTGCTTTTAAAAATATCTTCCCTTTAAATCTGCACTGGCAGCATGTTAGCAGCAATGTTACTGATACCTAGGACACAAAAACTATAGGCAGTGTCAATTCAGAACTCTCTGCACTGCTCTGCTTTAACCTTGATCCAAAGGGTCTGCTTCTGATGCCCAGAAGCTTCTGAGTTTCCAGGTTCTTCCGTTCCCAGACTTCCCGTGTGAGGCTCCCAGTAACACCTCCAGCTGGGCACTTGTGTGATGCGGGAGGCTGTCTGCTAGGAGCTGGAGTGGGGTCAAGAAATCAGAGCTCATACTGGGCACAGCTGAACTGCCCTTCTACTGCAAAGCTTGTGGTCACCAGCAGTCGGGTTCTGATTCAAACCAGAGACTGCAGTGCTTGAACACAAGCAGCACTTCTATCTTCAAGTGATGCAATGCACAACTTCTCCCGTGTCAGACCAGAATGGTGGAGATTTTAGCTAGGGAAGAGAGTTCCTTACGCTGAAATTTTGAGTGTGTATATACATATATATATATTCTCTTTTGAAGCATTTTGCCAGGAACTAAGCCCAGTTCCTGGAGTTTCAGCTGCGTTGTGGGCTTGCTGCTCCTCAGCATGACAGCAGGATTGTGCTGGTGGCTGAAGAACATTCCCTCTCCAAGGGACAGAGCAAAGAGCTGTCATGGCAGGAAGGCTTTGACTGAAGCTGTGCCTGCCAGTGAGTGTGATGACAAAAACATGGTGGTACCTAAAAGCCAGCAGTTACAGGACATAGCACTCTCTCACACACTCATTTTCAGAACCATAATAACCAGAGTGCTCTTAGCAGTTTGCTTTGCTCTGTATAAATAGGGGCAGAGGGCAGCAGAGTGGTTTGCAGTTAATCACATAGCACAATACAAAAGAGCTGTCAGTGAACTGCTCCCGTACTATTCAAGGGAGAAATAGAGCAAGAGTGGTAGCATGTCTCTTCACTAGCTCACCCCTGCTCCCAGTGGCATCTTGTGCCACAATGTCACCTCATCAGAGCAGCCTCTTTTCTGCTCCCATGTCCCAGCTCACCAAGCCAGCGCTGAGAGAGCGATCAATCAAATGCAGGCAAGACCCCACGAGCTGCTTTCTTACAGCACATCCCAGATGGGAACTGGGCTGGCTGACAGGGGGGGCAAGAATAGCTGAGAAGGAATAGCAGGTCTTATGAGGAAGTCAAGTATGACGGAAAGCAGCGGAAGTAAACTTAGACTGAGCATTGGGGCAACGTGGTGCTGAGATGTTACAAACACAACAGTGTCCCCAAAGCAATGGTAACAGACAGCTAATTAGAGTTGGAGTGGAGAGCAGCTAAAAAGACAGCTCTGTCTTGCTCCAAATCAACGTGGCCTGCAGGTCAGGTGCTGTTCCTGCCCCTGAAGCCTGTGGAACATGTATTGCCCTTGTCCATCTGCTCTCTGACCCCTCCACAAAAGTCACTGTGAAGCCCAGTTAGTGCAGGGTGAGGTGGGTCTTCCTCCACTTTGCATCTCCTCACCTGGAGATGACCCCAGTTCTCTGTGTCATCCCACAAACACAGCAGAGAGAAGTGCCAGTCAACAGCGTGGAGCTGCTTCTCCTACAAACACACACACACACACACACAGACGCTCTGTACTTGGCACAAACAGCCAAATCTGATCCAAACCACTGGCTGAGCAAACAGCTCACACCCAGCAGAGCCTCATAAACCTGACACTAGGACACTTCAGCAGGAAATGGGACATAGAGATGAGAGGGCAGTTTTAAATGTGGACTTTTACCATCAACACACTGGGAACCCAGGAAGCAAATAGCCAATATTCGCTGGAGATCTGCTGTCCTGCATGATTACAGAGCCAGTCAGGCAGAGGTGATGAGTGAGCTGGGTGCAGTCATTATACCTCTCAGTCTGGGAGAGATTTATTCTGGCCCATCAGAAAAAAACGAGACAGGACTGTGTGACCTGACTTGCAATAAGCTTCAAAAACAGCAAGTCAAGACCAGGAGGGGAAATGAATTTGGCAGAGTCCTGGACAAACCCAACACATGATATTGGCCCTTAGCTTCTTGCTCACATAATAACCCAGGGAAAAGTAATAGCAGTGACCTTTTAGGACTAGAAACCCAGCTGAACTGGGGAAATTCTCAAAATGAATAATCTTAAATAATAGGGACTATTATTGCCTCTGATCCCCAACTCCACACCCACTGAAATAAAAACAAACCCTCGTTCCAAAGAATTTTTACACAATAGCGTTATTTGTTGGTTTGTTTTCAGCATTTATTTCCTAAAATAAGCCTATGTCAAACTGAAGAGTGGGGGACTGGGCAATGCATCTGGAGATGTTTGAGAGTTTTGTACACGGATCCACTCCTGAGGTATTGGCCCATGAGCTCTAGAATTGTGCAGCCCATTTACCTTCCACTTGGGGGAAAAAGCCAAACCACCTTATAAGGGGTATGTGTCTGAGACCTTTACATGCTGCCACTTTACAAACATTAGGAAAGCAAATTTTTAAAGACCTGGTCACAATTTTATGACCAGCTTCCCTCAGCTGACTAAGCTGATGTTAGTCAAAGCCTGAATTCTTTCTTTACTTTTGGTTTTGCTGGGTTTGAGTGACAGAGACTGACCTTTGGAGAGAAGCGAGCCTGTGCAGCCTGCAACAGGGCATGCACTTGCACACCTGCTGTGTGTCCAGAGCTGACTTTTGGACCTGGTCATTAGGTGTTTCAGATCTAATGTGAGATGCTCTAATCCACACTTGAGCCTTCTGAGCCCCTCCCTACACGCTCAACCATCAGGCTGTGGGCAAGTGCATTTACTCTGCTCATTATTCAGTCGTATCTGGTGCTTGGTGCCCAGCACTGTCCCTAATTGTTCCCCTTCCGAGGGCAGGTCCTTGATCCTGCAGTGGAGAAATCCCACCCATCCGGCATTAAAGCAGTGCTCTGAGTACCGGACAGGTCTCACCCGTGGGCACTACTGTGAGCAACTGCAGGAAACAACCACCTGCCCAGCTGACTTGAGGGATGTGTTATTGTACAGCACCACTCGTAGGGGACAACACACAGAGTAGGGGCTCTGCCCATCCCTCTGCTTTTATTTCTGTAGTTGTACTCCTACACTGCTCACACCTTTTTCTCCTTTCCTGCGTCTGTCTTTTACCCACCTTTTCATTCATTTCAGTCCTGCTCTCATTATCTCCTCTTCTCCTCATACCTTTCCTGTTCTCTCCAGCACTCCCCTAGCACACAGGCTCCCTTTCAGTCCTTGCTCTTGGCCTTTTTTTTGCCTGTGGACTATTATTCCTTCCTGTTTTCATCATGTCTCCTGAACTATTTCAGTTGTTTGTGAGAAAGGCTTTGAAGTGACTAATTGTTGTCAGAAAACCCCAGTCACAGGTCGGGTTCACAGTGCCACGTGCTGTACTGAGATGGAGCACTCAGCTCATTCCTCCACAAGGACTTTAATACTTGAGCTTAGCCCTTCTCTGCCTCTGCACAATTGCTCCTCTTTTAGTGCGCTCTCGAAAGAAGCCACACAATGACACTTGTGTTTAGGCAAGGGACTGAGGTTTCCTACCACAGCTGGGTGGAGAACGGGGCGGGCTGGAGTGGGTCTTTAAGTGAAGCAGATTTTGTGACTGAAGGCCAGGCAGAAACGTGTGGATATTGAGGTCAACCCTCTCTTCCAGCTCTTAATACTGAGCATGTTCCATAGGTGACATAGTCCAGTAATTCCATGGGTACCCAATGGCACTGGACTTGGAGGGAGGAGAAGCGTAATTCCTGCTGCCTCCTGAGAAAACAGGTGTTTGCTCTCCACGTTTATTTTAATTTCTTCAACTTTGCTGCAGTTCATAAGAGACTGAGAATTTATTACCAGAGCAGTGTGAGAGTTTCACTGTTTCTGTTTTATCACAGAGAGGAGGGACATTGCAAACTAGATGGAAAAAATAAATTTAAAAAAAAAGTAAAGAAAAGAAATAAATCAAGCGAACCCTAACAACTAACACTGTGAGAAAGCTTAGCAAGCACAGTGACTAGAAGATTTATAGAAGTGTGTAAGAGCATACTGACCAAAACTATTGCCACAGACTCACCAGAGAGATTCCGAGAACAATTGATGCCTCCTTGAAGCAAACCAGGTATTAAAAAGAACCTTATGCCCTTGTATTTCTTATTATTTTTCAATAACCATCTAACACTTCTGTGGTAAAATAGTAACATGAACTCGTGTTGACCTTTGATATTTGAACTCAGGGCAAAAGAGAATAGGAAATGCCGAGCCCACGAGCGGCAGGAGTGAATGGGGTTATTCATAACTGAGCTCCTGAGCCCTGGCACTCACTCTGCACTCCCTGTCCTGCTCCTCCTCACTGGAAAACCATCACCGTCCCCCAAAAGGCCAGGCTGCAGGTCTGCATCAGGGAGGACAGGCCACGTCCCCCGTGTCCCACAGACCTCAGCCTGGACACAGCGCCAACGCTGCCTTTGGCTGGGGGCTGTGTGTGTCAGCACCATCGCTGGTTAGCTCATTAACAGGGCACTTGTCATGGCAGCCAAGGAAACCCCATTAACTTCAAAGTTAAAGCACATGAGGTAATTTTGATCCTGCATTCCACCCTCATTTTATTAAAAAAAAAAAAAAAAAGCACAGTGACACACGATATGTCTGCTAACCTTAGGCTCCCAGCCACCAAGTAATTCATCCTCCTGCATCCTCCTCTTGCTCATCTGAACATGCAAGAGAAACTCTTCAAAGGACTCCTCGGACGACAACTTGTCTCACTGGAACTGAAGGTAAGCAGATCTCAAGAGAAGTCAGTCAAACTCGGTTTCACATCTGATCACACTCATATGTCCCAACAAGAGCCTTTGCTGCAAATGCATTTGAAGTTTTACGTGTGCTGCCAACTTTCTAGGTGCTTAACTCAAAGAGGTAGCCAGGGGAGATGCCCCAAGAGGAACTTAACTGTAGAGGAAAATTAAAAAATATCTTCTGAACAGAGACCACAGAATGTGAACTGCCAAAACATGCTCAGAAGTTTCCTCCATAACCTTGTAAAACACTGAAGAAAGTCACAAGTGAGACAATTTCTCCTTTTAAGAGGAAAATTTATTCCATTGTAATTCAAAATGCAAGCCCCATTAAATTTATAGACTTCACATTTTATTCAGTTGTAAAATTCTTGCCCTTATTTGCCAGATCTTGTCAGAGAGCTCAGCCCAAGCCCGCAGCCATGCTGGCACTGTACTGCTGCAGGCAGATGGACACTGCAGAGGATCAGCACCCCAGCTTACCCTACCATGCAAGAAAACAATGAAGAAAACCTATTTTTCAGCTTCCCCTTTGACAACTTGCCCCACAAAAAAAAAGGTGTTTTTTTTTTCATTCAATAATTTCTCACTCACTCCCACTATTTGTGCTGCTGGCAGAGGGGATGGGGAACATGCAGTGTGGGCTTAAAAGGTTGGTGGTCCCCTCTGGTTTGCTGTCAGAGAAAAGCCAGGGCAGACTGCAGCTCTGCAGCTGACTCAAGCTCATTTCAAACAGAAATTGGATTACTTGAGGGCAAAGATTCCCTAGGGATCACGGTTCGCGAGATGGACTGCTCTGGACATTTAGTTAAGTTACCTCCAGCTTCACTCCTTTACCCAGAGCCCATGGGAGTTCAGCACTACGGTTCAGTGTCAAGAGACATCTGCAAAGTTTTCAGAACACTCCCATTACAGGTCCATCTTCCCCAGCTGCTGAGCAGTGCCAGAGCTAGGGCTGCTCAGACCCTCCACGTTCGTCCACCAGCATTGTCTCACACCGCACTCAAACTGTGAGAGCATTAAATCAAAAAGAAAGGTAAGATGAAAAAATAGGCTCATTAAAAGGAAACTGAGATAATAACCAAAACTGTTCTTACAAGCTTAGAAAGTAGAGTTTCTGTAGCTTAAGCAAGTTCAAAGAACAACACTCAATGAAATCTATTCATCCTCATAGCAAGTGCACCAATTTAGGTAGGTAAACACTATTCTTTGAGGCATGCTGCCACTCAAGTACCCTTATCAAAACCATTCATTTAAGATTGTCATGCCGAAGAAGTCACGACACTCTGTCCTTCTCTAGACTAATGCTGCTGTGTCGTTATGCCCAGCTTCCTAAGACACCGTCTTTCTTTTATTTTATTAAATGCTGGAATCACTTTGCTGCTTGTTGAAGGTGACACACGTTTAGGGTGGACAAATAAAGTTCATGCGCCTCATTTGTGATCTGAGCAGCTCTTTGCAGATAAATCAGTTTTCCAGTCAATCTAATTATAGTCTGAAGTTACAGCAGCAAAGACTTTCAAGTACAAAGCAAAGCAAAGCCTGTAGGAGCTGAAAGCCGTTCATTAATCCCGGCTGGTATTGGTAGGAGTGGCTCGTGCCCTCGGGCTATTCTCCCCACCTTAGCGTTCAATCTTTATCTTACCTATTCTGTGAATCAGATGGTAAATATTTTACTTTCTCTAAACTACAGTAACCCTTATGGTGATCGCAGAGACAGTTTGTTTTTGTGATACGAATTTCTTTCTTCCAATCTAAAACATTCCTGAGCAAGATCCCCAAACAGCATTAACTGACACCGTGGCAATGATTTATTGAGAGGATAGGAATCAGCAAAGAAAGCCTGCTCATGAGAAGAATTTATTCCTCTGTAATACCTTTAATAAAAACAATAATCTATTCATCTTTCTTTACTTTTCATCATCTCCTATTTGAAGAAACTACATCTGCCACATCAATTGCTGCTAGAATTTAATTTTTAAAACTTCAAGTCATTAAGATCACAGGTAGTTTTAGCCCAAGCCTCACCACTTCAGGGCACGATTTCTTACAAGGGTGGGGGGAAACCCAGCCCCAGCTCCAGCCCCTGCAGGTACGAATTCTGCCTTTCCCTTTGGGTTTTGCAGGGCACACGGTGTGTCTCCTGAGGCGCAGCCAGCCCCTTGGGAGGGAAGGAGAAGCCGCCTGGGCTAGGGAGGTCCCACAGGAGTGTCCCACTGCAGAGCGAGGTCTGGCCGCCACACGCTCACCCCCGGCTCTTTGAACTCGCCCGCAGCACTTGGAGCGTTTTCCACTCGGCGCTGCAGCCAGAGGCCATTCCAAAAACCACCATTTCTGGCACAGTTATAATATGCAGCCATCTGCAATTTTGCACCCACAAAGCAGCTTATAAATCACAGCAGGGCTGGCAGAGCATTCCCTCTGCCCAAGGACTGGAATGGTGGGGTTTTTCCTGAGGCCAGGCACAGGGGACTTGGAAGCCCTCAAGACATGTGCTGGGCAGTGGGGACACGGCTCCTTTCGTCAGGTTGCGTTTGTCCGTCCAGCAAAAGAGCACAATCCCCCTTTTCTCCTCTTCTTCTCCCAGGAGGAGGGACCTCTTCCTGGCACAAGGAAGGCACGGTGCTGGCTGGCTTTGGGGAGAAGCACCAGATGCATGGATTGACCCTTGCTCTCAGCAGGCGAGGCAGAACCGTGAGCAGGGCCAGGGGCATCCCAGCTCTCCAGCAGGGTCGGGTGGGGGTCCGTGAGGAGACGCCAGCCCCTGTGCCACCCACCGTCACCACAGCAGCCATGAGCATGCCGTGCTCCAGACAAAGGCTGTGGCACACCCCTTTATGAGTGGTCAAAACCAAACTGAAGCTTGCGGGGCTGCAGCATGACGTTCTGAGCAAAGCCGTGACAGTGACATCCCATGTGACGAGTTTCTGTTCTCCTGCAACGTCAGCGTGGTGGGGGCCAGCACCCACCACAAGCTCACAGCTCTGGTGCCAGCTCTGAGCCGGACGTGCCAGCGGGGCCGCCACTCCTCCATGTCTGCTCTCATTTCCACACACAGCTGTCTCTGGGGCTGGCTGAGGTTACCCAAGGAGCCAGTGGTTTCCAGACTGCCAACAGACCCACCGGGGACTGCCACCTGTTACAGCTCCCAGCCGTGTGACAGCCCGTCCTACGGCAGCACACCAGGGCTGCTGCAGCCTGGCACCAGTCCCAGGGAGCCCCCGGTGCCCAGAGGCAGCTGGGCAAAGGCGCTGGCACAGGCAGGGCTGAGCCACATTCCTGTCAGCCTGTGTCCTGGTGGCCACTGCCGCCTGCCCAGGCTGCACCTCTGCTGCCCCCTGCTCCCATCAGCGCTGCCCTTCCCACGGGACCCATGCAGGATGACCTCTGGGACAGACTGATCGCTGGGAGCAGAGTTTGCCCTGCGCTGCTGGCTCCAGAGGTGCTGTCAGGAGGTTCCTGCAGGTCCCGTGGCCAGAGGGAGGCAGCGTCCTCGTGCCAGGCTGCAGGGGAAGACGACAGGTGAGGCAGGTGGCCAGCACTCAAATATTTGTCCTGGCCTGCTCACTCTCCTCATTTACAGAGGTTGACCTCCTTCCCAAAGCACAACCTCTTCCGCAGGAGAGCACGTGCGCCTCAGCAAGCAGCAATGGTTTGAAATCCACTGCTCTTCCTTTGGGTGCCAGGTGCCCAGCGTGGGAAGGAACCTCCATCAAAGCACTTGAAAAAGGCCAACACTGCATCCCTAGTCAGCACCAGTAATCCTTGCTCCTCCTCTCCCAGCTCCCAGGCTCTCACACAGCCCCCCAGCACTGCACTGCCGGCTGCTCCTGAGCTTCAGTGAGGACAGTGGCCTCGCTCACCTGAGCCACACGCACACTGCCAGGTCCTGCTCACAGCCAAAGGAACGCTGCAGCTGAGATGGAAGCATTGGCTGCTCTTGACCAATGCACTCATTTCAAAGGTGTTGTAACTGAGCAAAAAACATGAGAGAAGACAGAAAAACCTGATCTGGCATTTGCTACCCTGGGAGCAGAGCTACGGCTAATGCTGTTCGAGGGAGTTTAAGGTTTTAGGCTCATTTATCATCCTGTGCTTGCAGAGGGATCCTCTCCTTCGTGTTGTACTCCACACAAGCCAGGCAGAGCTCACTTTTGGGAGCTGTGGGAGGGTAGGAGACCAACATCTGCTACCCAAAAGGAAAGGGATTCCCCCACCTCCCAACCGAATTCAGAAAGTGGATGGATGCTGACACTGCCTTCGGCACTGAAGCTGCAATATGCTGTGTGGGCAGATCCCACTTCAGCAGCATTCATGGGAAGATCACACAGAAATAAAAGGCAGTCTGGATGAATGAAGGGAGAATGTCACATCTAGGCACATAATCTGAAGTCCAACTCAATTTCTTTATAAGCTTTTAAATGAAATGCTTGCTTACTTCATATGCCTTTTATTTAGGGCTGTGTCAGAGAGTTCTGAAAGATAGCTTTCATTAAATGTACTTAGTTCCTGAATCCTTTTTTTTTTTTCCAAAAACTTCTCTCTTCTACCATCCATTATTCCCATCTAGTAGTCCCTCATTATTTGTTCTGCAGTGCACAATGCTGCTCTTTCTTTTCAAAATTATCCTCACTTGATTGCAGTGATCGAAACAGAAGGAATATAATAGGAATTTCTCTACTCAGTAAACAGAGACAATCAGCAGGAGATGCCATAGGGGACTGTTCTTGCCAGTTCTTCCAAACCACGTCCCCAAGAGGGGCAGGAGGCAAAAGGCACCTGAACTAAATCCTGAGCCCATCAGCTTGAAACCTTTTGCTCAGCTCTGTTAATTCCTCAGCTGTTTTTCTCGAATGACTCCAGTGGAGACCACCAAGGGGTGTCTTTACATAGTCAGATATTTCAGAAAGTCTGATCCCCAAAAAACCAAACCCAAACCTCAAAAAATAAAGTCACCTCTTCAAGACCCTGAAAGCAAATAAAGCATTCAACCGCAAGACTTAAAGAAATTACTGAAAAACAATCCAAACAACCAAGACATTGTATGGTTTATACGTATCTTTTTGTATGTGCCTTCCAGAGGTTGTATCTTTTATCTCTTCCTCTTTATCCTGAAGAGGTTTTGTTTTCTATTGTGTGAGGTCGTGTGTTTTTAATTAGAGTCAAACTTCTCACAAAGCCCCACTCTTGGCAACCAAATGCTCCCTTATCATGAGGCTTGTGATGAAACCTCATGACTTATCAGCACTGGGATCTGTGTATGGCAGCAGAGCGCAAGAATTTCGCCTTCAGAGCCCAGCCAGAGCAGGGCTGTGACAAAGCCATTGGTCACACACATAAATAAATCTGGACTGCTCTGTGTGCCAGCCTCCAGGATATTGCCACTTTATGGAAAATCCAACAACTTTTTTCATGACTGCTCTTTACTCTGACAACGAGGGCCTCCTTAACGAGGCACATGCAACAGGACTTTTGCCTAATAACAGTGTTGTCATCTTAGGGAATGGCGCTTCATGACCTCTCCAGAATAAAACATGTTCCAATCAAACATGAGGCGAGATCTTTTTATAACACCTAAACCAGAAATCCAAACCAAAAGGGAAGAGAAAAAAAACCCCCAATCAACCAGTTGAAATGCAGGCTTTAGACAGCATCCTTTGAAAAAACAAAGCATATCCATGTCTAACAATGCAGAACTGAACCAACTTCCAGCACACACACACAGAAAAGCCAAACGCAACTCAAATAGGAGGTGCCTGAGTTTGAGCAATTAAAACCCACTAATTGAAAAGGAAGCAATCCAGGACACACTGACTGAATGACTTGATGTGAAATGCACAGCTAACAGCACTGATGGGACCACGGGAAACCGGGACCAACAGCCCCTGAGGAGGAGCTGTGGCTTCCTCCCATGTCTGGGACAGTTTTATGCCAGCGCTGGTGTCCCAGGCACGTTGATGATTAATTAATTAGCCACTCTCCTTCCCCTGCATTTCTATTCTCATGGTA
This sequence comes from Chamaea fasciata, assembly GCF_029207755.1. Classification (NCBI taxonomy): domain Eukaryota; kingdom Metazoa; phylum Chordata; class Aves; order Passeriformes; family Sylviidae; genus Chamaea; species Chamaea fasciata. The sequence goes on along the minus strand of NW_027094096.1, from coordinate 2,909,557 downwards.
CGTATTTCTGCATGCATGTCTCGGTGGTGCTGAGAGGAACTTTTGCCTTAACCACGGAGCCACCACAGTGCCTCCACGGCTGAGCTCTCCCAGACTCCTGCAGAGACCGAAGGGCAGAACTCCCTGTGGCTGGACATTCCCACAGGTAGCGTCTGTTTAGCTGATGTACTGATGCATTTAAGTAGACACCTCAGGACAGACACAAAAAGGTGCAAGTCAGAGCTCCAGGGAGGGGATTTCTAGCTAATAGCTGCAAGTCATTTGAGATTTTCAAAACATAAATTAATCTGTGTAAAGACAGCAGGAGCTAAGTCTAAGCTATTTAATTATAAAACCTCCCCCTGCAGAGTTTCGTCTGTGCTTCATTTCTGCAAGGAGAGTGCGGAGCATTTCTCCACCCCACAGCTCATTTTCAGTTAAATTCCATGTCAGCCGTGATGGGCGCAGAGAAGCACTCCAGCAGGTACAGACCTAGTGGCCATCCAGACCCATCCACACGATTAAGTATCAGCCGTCATCTTCAGGGCCTGTACATGATGACCCCAATCTAGTTCACAAACCAGGAGGAAAATCACTGCCTGAAAATCAGCATCTTCCTGGAGTACTCTGTGAGTAAGCCCCAACCACAGACTGGAACTAAGCTGCCTCTAGAGAAACCCCAGTCTGTTTACACAGCTACCGAGCCAAGAGAGCACACTCATGGCTCTGGATGTATCATCAACGGGCTCCCCATCACTGCATCCGCCCCTCACTGTCAGTGTTGTGCACACCAGGTTCCCATCAAATCCCCTTCTTCCTTCAATGACTCCGAGCGAATCCTTGAGGAAGAGCCTTGCCTGAAGACCCCCACGCTTTCATCCCAGCACCCTGCATGCCTGTGCTGTTCCCCTGAGCCTGTCTCCATCCCCAGCTCTCCTCCCTGCTGCTGGCAGGGACCAGCCCAGCCTCAGGGGCTGACTGGGGCCAAGCACCACCTATTTCCTCGGTAAGTAACAGGTGCAGGGAGGACTGCAGGGTGCTTTGGGAGAAGATACGGCAGTGATGCTGACTCTGTAACAAGGATCAGACTCAGCTGGTGCAAGCACAACCCCAGAGAGCCAACAACTCAGTGATCTTCCCTAAATTAATAAGGTGCAACCTCCATATCACAATAGCCTGCAAGAGGTGGAGCGACCTACACCCACTCACGGTCTCTCCCTCAACACAGACATCTGATTAGAAGCATGTTCAAACACAGAGTCCAGACCTGCACAGCTCCCTGTAATCTTCTATTTCAAGCTGAGTATCAATGAGGCAGCGAATTTTATCAGGAAGAGATTATTTTCCTCTGATCTCATCTGTTCTGACACTGTAGCACAAGCAGTTGAAACACAACTTCAGACTCTGCAATCTCTAATACAGTAGGCTGAGGAAAACATCGTTCACTGGGCTGGGCAGAGTTTCTGTTTGGAGAAGCTCCAAAAGCTGAACTTTGAAAGCTGTAGGACTGTTGTGAAGAAAACAACATAAGCATACAGCTGATCTGAGACACAGACAGGACCACAACACAGCTCCTTGTCCCCAGCACTTCCAAGCTGCAGCCCGTGTTACAGCACTATTTATAAAGTGAGAAAAGTACCACACGAGTGCATTTGGTGAAGGGAACAGGCATCCCAGGAGTCCTGCAAAGGTAAAAACTCACAGCTGGCTTCATCTCAATGAACTGTAACGAGCCCCCAGAATGAGTTTTACATATCATGAATGTTGCATAATGAAAGCACCTCAGCAAATTGGCTGTGGGGTGGTGTAAAGTTTGGGAAGTGAATTTGAGACTCCAGCACCCACTGTTTGTTTTTGAAGTTAAGGAGCTGTGGACATTCGGCATCCCTTGGGATTGACTGTTAGGAATAGGGATTCTCCAAATGCACAGCAAAGACTGACATTGTTGAGGCACCTGTCAAATTTAACTGGCTTAAATGGCCACATCTGTAGCTCATTAAAAATGAGAAATTAAAAAAAAAAGCTTAACTAGCAGAACATATCCAAAACAGTATCGTCCTGAAGGATCAGAGAAGACATTAAATGAGACATATGCTAAGTCATATTGCTTAACACGTGGTTGGAAGGTACTCAGAAACCACAGTGACAGCAACATCCAAACCTGAGCAGATCAAGAGACAGCTGAATGTCTCCAGGGAGCATTATAGCCTGTGCCCAACGTCAAAATAAATAAATAACTAACATCTCAACTGAATACACGTATCAGAAATGGAAGAGAAGATCAATTCTGCTTTGAAACAACAAAACTAGAAAATCCTTTAATTCTGCACCCCATGCCTTAGGTTGTGACTTATTTATAATAAACACTGATTTTCTCACACTCTTTTCCCTCATAAATGCCTGGGTTTGACCTCTTGATCCCTTGTGCTACTTCAGGATTTCTGAAAGCCACGGGCCATGGTTACAGTCAGGGCAGTTGCCGTCACGGGCGATCTCGGCGCTAATGTCAGCTCCCAGGGTTTCCCTCTGTCCATTTTCTGTCCTCAGAACGCAGGAGTTTCACTGGCAGCTCCTGCTCCAGCCCCCCCCCAGGCAGCAGCAAGAAGCCCAGAAGCAGCTGGGTCCAAGTGAGTCAGCCCAAGAGCAGCGGCTGCTCCGCTTCCATGTCCTGAGACTCCTGATTCAATCTGCAAAAGAAAACCAACCGGACCTGCCAATTGGGCTTTATGTGAGCCTCGAACCAAACCTCACTCGCTGGGACCTCGCTTGCTGGGACTTGCAGCTCTTTGATGTGCACAAAGACACAAGGTGGAAGGTAATGACTGCTCTGCAATGAAATCTTCACAAGGTGTGACCTCAGCCCCTTTCTGGCTACACAGGTCCAAGAGGAGGAACCTCAGAGGCAGGGAGATGGAGGGATGACACCACTGGGCTGCAAAAAAACCCCTAAAATACTTCAGCAAACACATCACAGAAGCTTGTATGAAGGCCAAGGAGAAGTGCATAAATAAAACCCATTGCACTGGTCACAAGGGTTTAATCACTTAATGACTGATTAGATATCCATGCAAAACAACACAAAAGGCCATCGTTTTTAAGGCATCTCAGGCCACATCGCTGTGCAGACAGCAGAGTCAAATGTGGCAGCCAGATGGCAAATCAAAGCCTCAGCCTGATGAGCAGCCCTGAGGTTAAACAGTGTCCAACGGAACCGACGTCCAAGAGGACAGATGGAGAAAAGGGCCAACCAAACCATCAGGACAAAATCATCTGCCTTGTTAAAGAAGACTTGAAAAACACTTTAAAGAATTCTGATTGTTTAAAAGGGGAAAAAAAAAATTATCATCCAAAAATCATAACGCTAGCCCTAAGTGAAACATAACTAAATGCAGGAATACACCGCAGGGAGAGGTATCATTATCAGGCTGATGGAAAAATGACAAACTTCACGGCCACAGGTCTTCCTTACAGCCTAAAACTGGAGTCATAAATTAAGCTAAGTACAAATTAAGAATGCTACTTAACTGTGATCTAGTTTGAGACAAAAGTGCTTGTGGAACAGGAGAAGGAGGAGAGAGACCTACAATTAGTGCCCGTGTACCTGGGACGAAGGAGGGAACTGGGGAGTGTGTGGGGAAAATCCAATTATGACATAAACCCCATCATCTTTACCGCAATTAAAAATCAGAGACTTAGTGGAGCTATAAATTTTCATTTACAGATTTGTTTGATTGCTCTCCCATGAGGTTTATTACTGAAAGGAGTGAGGTGATGTGGATGTTTGGTGATAAATGTTCTCCCATTAGTAAATGGGTATTTCCGTGCTCTGCAATGACTTCAGAGCTCTTCAGTCGTTTGCTCAAATCCACACTAATCTCTCAAAGGCATCTTGTACAAAATCAAAAATACACTGCGGTACAGGACCTATACGAATTCAGTGACTTTGGTGGTTCTGCTGAACTCGGGAAGTTTTGACAGCCATTTGCCAACTGCTTCAGAAATTTCAAATTCGCCCTGATCTGCTCACACTCAAGCCTCTGTTGGTCTGCAGAAAAACTGCTTAATGTAGTAACAATGAGGGTGAGGAGCAGGTGAGGAGGTCCTGCCTTCCATCCAAGGAAAGGGCTAGGACCTAGCTTGTCTCAATTTACCAGCTGGTCTTAACAGGAGTTACTACATCCTCAGCCAACCTAGCCCTCCTTATGGCCTTTGGCTGGCACACTCAAAAAGAGCACAAAGACTGCAAAGACCATAAAGCTGGGGGAAGAGAGACCATAAAACTCCTAAGCCCAAAGTAGGTGTCTCTGTATCGTGACGGAACAATGCAAACAGAAACACTGCTCCAGACAAGTGAGACAGAGAGAGGTCTGTCCCCATGGGTGAGGGCGGACTGAAAGGCTGCTGCTGCCACAGAGCCGTTTCCCTGCCTTCTGCAGGCACTAACGGAGATTCTAAAGGTCATTTGCAGAGGACACACAGATTTGTCTTCCAGGGGGAGTAAATGAGAATAGCAAAGTGGAGGCAGAGGTTAAAGAAAGCCTTTGTTAACAGCACGCTTTACAAATGGGAATTTTGCCTGTCCTGACATGCTGCATGTGGCTGGCGGGGAGCTGCCAGGGCAGTGGGAGCTTGTTCGTCAGGCTCCTTTGGGAAGCATCCTGAGCCTCAGGAAGATGGATCCAAGGCCAGGGCAGGTGCCTGAAGGGCCCTCTGCCCTCTGCAGCACATCCTGGCCCCGCTGCCCTATGCATCAGCACAGACAGCCCTTACCAGGGGAAAGAGTAAGGCAGCAGCTGCTGCTCCTTGAGATGAAAACGTCAACCAACGCTTCCCAAAGCGCTCCTGAAAAACACTGGGCTACTTCTGCTTCTCAACAGTGACTGACTGCAGGTCAGTTCCTACACATTATACGGGAGAAAAGGTTGTTCCGCTCTCCAGGATCAGATTTGCGTTGATTTGTGCCACAGGAATGTACAGAAACGCTTTGCTGTAGTGGGCACTTTACATCGTAAGAGTCAATTTTTGAAGGCAGAACTGTTTTCGGGGCATTCCCCAGGAGCGGGGAGATAAAATGAGCAATGTCCACGCCTGCTGTGCAGTTGGAGGCCCAGGCATTCCCCTGGCAGCTCCCGAACGAGCAGCTGTTTTGTCACAGCACTGTGACAAGGCCATGCAGTCCCTTAGGGCAGGGTGCTCGCGTGGCTACAGAGCTGCCAGCATCCGCACCAGCCTCTCCACACAGCTCCCAGCTGGGAGGGAGCAACAGGGACAGCAACAAATGCCACAAATGAACAAATGTTTCTGGGTGCTGCCTACACAACCAGGAGCTCGGCATTGCTCACTCACCAGCAGCCATGAGGCCCTGAGGATGCGTTCAAGGTCACAAAATCGACCAAAAAAATCGCTAAGTTTCAAAATCCCACCTCTGAAAGTGTTAGATGGGCAAAGAGGATCAGGAGGGGGTGCGGAAAGAGGCAGGACCGTCCCTTGCAGCAGATTCCTGCAGCTAAATTAGGCTGAGCAGAACGTGGGACTGCACTGCCAAGCACCCCGAGGAGTCCTGTGCCTGCAGGAAGCGCTGTCAAGGAAAGGACAGCAGGAGCAACAGCCAGAAAAAAAACCGGAGAGTGATAAGGGAAGCTAACAGCAGCTCCAGCAACTGCCTGAGGACACACTGGGAAATCTAATGTATTAAAATAACACTGTTAAATAATGGTCTATTTAATTGATGCTAAATTACAGCTGAATGCCTGCAGAAGTGCTGATGACATCTGCACTAATACCAAGTCAGTTCATCAGGATTAATATTATTCTAATACGTGCCAAAGGAATTAATAAGTATTGGTACTTTAAAGGTTTTAAAGTCATGTTTTGAGATTGTTTATCTTTCTTACGCCCCTTCTCCTCCCTCTCAGTCCTCATGAAAGCTTGCTTGCAAAACTTATTAAAAACAGAGGTGTTTTCACAAATCCCATCCACTTGAATGATGTCGTTGCTCTTATGTTACTTGTTATACCTGAAGATTGAAGGAACACTTCACGTCCTGCAACCACCAGAAAAAGGGATGGGCCTGGTACAAAAATAGCATGCCGTTAGGAAAACATGCCCAAAAAGGAAAAGGAGGTGTGCACAATCACACCTCTCCACCGCCCATAAACGAGAACTATCACCTGTTGGCCAAGCTACGATTACAGCAGTAAAACAAACCCCAAAGTTTCACTCTTCTGTTCACGTCCAATTAGGGTTCCCACACCTTCCTCCCACTGCGCTCCGGGGCGGGTGGGGAACAGAGGGCTGGCAGACAGCGGCGGCCGGGGAAGGACAGCAGCTCTGCCACTCCTCCCCTTCTCACGGTGAAGGCCCCACTGCCCTCACAAAGCTCAGAGGCAGCAAAAGCCACTGCAGAGCAGCTTTGATGGCCCAGCCACAGGAACTGCTTCCCACCGCTCCCGACCAAAGCGCCCTCCAGAGCAGCCAATCTCTCAGCTCTGCTGGCCACATGCTGCTTGCAGGTGTCAACTCACAGGCTCTCTGCTGTTATCAGTCTCAAGTGTTGTTTTTCAAGCAGCGACACACGAGGAGTCGTATCTAAAATCTCATTAAAATTTAACAGGATTTGGCGCCCTGAGCTTTCTGCTTCACAAGTGAAGTCTCCAGCTCAGCTAGTCAATGTTTTTATTTTCGTATATCACATTGCTTCTCTCACGGTGCCACATGCTAGCAGAGTAATCCAGCAGCTGAAAACCAGCCTTTCATACCTTCCAGCATCCACTACCCTACACATTCTTTCTTTGGTTAATTGCTGAAGATGGTTTCTTTTTTACATCTTGTGTGTTTATTTTTGTGTCAGGAATAGCCTACCCTCAGAGCGCACTTTCTTCTCCAGCAACCCGTCCAATATCAAAACAACACTGGAGGGAGCTCAGGAGAGAAATGACAAACAATTACTGAATGTAAAGCCTTGACCTACATGAGAATATTTAGGGTCAATTTGGTATCTCTTAAAATTACCCTGGTGAGGTGACTGTGCTGGCAGGAACATGTGGGATTAGACAGTATCAAACTCACTACAGCCATGGCCAAATCCTGTTGATCCTGACTCAGGGTTAGGTACTGAAAGAATCCCCTTCTCAGGGGTTCAGGGTTTGAGTCAGCAACACCTAATGGGAACATAAGTATGTAAAAAAATATATATATTTGCCGGATATAAAAACCCCAACGAAACAGAAACAAAGTCCCATGCCAAGTAAAAACAAAAACCCTCCCCATGTCCAAAAACATTCACTCCCAAGGTGGATGTACTATAGTGAGGTGTCCCCTGTGCCAACCACCGTGATATGGCAAGTTCAGGCACGATTGTCAGAAAAGTGGAAAATGAGAAAATGCTGAGACATGTTCAGTGATGTCAAGGCTGACGTTTAAAGGCTATTTCATAGCCTGATACAAGAGATGATGATCTTCTTTAAAACTAAAGCAGAAAAGAAGTAAACCAAAAGTAACACTACAGTGCCCGTGAGGCCTTTGATTCTCAGGGAACGTGGACCATCAGCCAAGACCTTGCTTTGTAACTGAGGGACAGCAGTCCAAATTCCAGCTGTGCCACCAGCTAAAAAGAACACCTGGAAAAGTCCCCCAAACCCATCTATAATTCTCCTTCCGCTGTCGTGTTATCTCCAATCTAATTTTGCTAGGAACGCTCCCGTTTGCCCAATGAACAGCATGCCTGCTACCGTGGTGACAGAGACTAGAGGGAGATTTTAAAAGCAGGTCATAAATTATTCACCAAACAGATGTGGCATAAACACGAACACAGTGGCATGAGGCAGCAGCGTGAAATTTCTGGAGTTTTACTACAATGGGGCAACTCTATGTCAGCAATAAAAGCCAAAAAACCAGCACTTCTTAACACCCAGAGTCATCACATTCCCTTCCTCCCCAGCCTCTTTCTGCAGGTAGCCCGATACATTTCACCATTGCAGAAGAGTGGTTAAAAACTCCTCAGGAGAAACTAACAAATAGAAGTGGGCCTGAAGGGGCCTCAAATGAGGCTGGCAGTACAATGATCACACAAGGCATCGGTGATGGAAGGCAGGGGCACCTCCAAGAGTTGTGTTAACAGTTAAGGCACCGCTGTACACCTGGGGATTTGGCCACCAATCCAGCTGTCCCACTGAGCAACTCCAACAGCTCAAGAGCAAAATTTAGCTGTAACTGAAAAAATAATTAAAAAAAAAAAAAGTCATTCCATTCAGAAGCCTTGAGCTTCAGTTCTTTCTTTGCGTAATGCTCCTCCAGTCAATTTATACCCTAAACCATTATGACAAAACACATTTAACTAAGAACAAGAAGCACCAAAGCTTTCAAATTCTTGCCTCTCTCAGACCCCTTTGCTATGTTTTTTTTCCTGTGGAGATCATTATTTAGCTGCTAAAAAGCACTTCCCGTGACATGCATGCACAACCAAGTCCCTTCCATTTCAGCTGGCGTGAGCAAAGACTGCTGGCTAAGTGACCCACTGGAAGCAGGATCCCGAGGCACTGCACCCTAAAAACCTGTGGCTGTTGTGCTGGTGGCAGATGTGCAGCCAGCAGGATGCACACAGGGACCCAGGCTCAGCCAAACCACTGCCCTGTAAATGACAATGGACGTGTCTTAATGTCCATCAAACAGGGGGCTGATGGAATCACGGTGGTATGCCATGTTCATTCACACATAGCCATGATATTTTCCACTCCTTCTGTCTCTCAGCAGGCCAAAGAGTTAAGTTTTGGGGCTAAATGCAAGGAATGTGCTGCTTAGGGGCAGGGTTTAGTGGGAGGCTTGGCAGTGGTGGGTTGGACTCGATGATTTTACAGTTCTTTTTCCAACCTAAATGAGTCCATGGTTCCAATACAGAAAATTGAGTGTTAGGCAGACAGGAGTGTAACCCCTGTCAGACCATCTATTCTGTGAGCTGCACAAAGATCAAAGGAAGGAAAAACAAACTCTCTTCCTAGCAAAATTTCAAGTTGATTAAGGACTTTGGGAGACAAAGTATTAGTAAGGCCTCCCTTCCAAGATAAAGATATAAACAGAGCACGGCCTGAGAGATTCACTTGCCCCCCTCTTTCCTGGTTGCCCCAGAGTGGCAGCAGCGTCAGGGTGTTGGTGGGCTGTGGGACCCCAAAGCCCTGCACAGCATACGCTGCTCTTCTGAAGTCCAAAGCATTCGGATGAAAAGTTGAAAAACCTCAAAGACACAGTTGAATTGATTTGTGATTAAAGGAAGGATTAAATGCTGAATCTAGGGCAATCAATAGCCCTGCTAATGCCTAGTGCAAGATTTCCTGCTCCAGTCAAACCCCCTTTTCTTTGCTTTGAGACCATTGTCCTTATCAGTGGAAAGATGATCCTTTGAAGACAATGCCTGCCTTTGCCCACACACCCCATTCCTGAGCACTGCTGCACCACAGCACAGTGCCTGGGGTGCCACTGCCAGACAAACCCTCCAGCATGCTCAATTCCCATCGCTATTCCTGTGCTCATCGCTCAACACCCCTTCCCCCAAAAACCCAAACCTGCCCCCTCCCCACAACATGTGGGCCTCCGAGTGTCTCAAGACATCGATCCTTCCAGTCTCTCACACACCCCAGCCCCAAAATGCCACCCCCAAAATCCCCACACACCCTTAAAAACACCAAAGGCATAAATTTACTCTTAGAAAGCAGAAGGGCTCCGCTGGTCTGGGTTCAGGTTTTTCTGTCTCCCAGGACTGGGCCCAATCTCTGCAGAATGTTTACAGACAGTGATGTGGGATGTGGCTACCCCGACTATTAATTTTAACTTATCAGAATCCATAATAACAGCAATTAGTCCCTATTAAGCAAAGGAGCTGCACGCTTACATTTCACAGCCACAGATTTTATTTCTTCTCTTGTAATTAAGTATTTTTATTAGCCAGATGGATCATGAAATTATTAGAAGAACTGGGATGTAAACTCTCTAAAAGCACCTTAAGTAATTAATACTGATTTATAAACATTCAGGATTAGAGAACAAATACTTAATTCTCCCCTAATCCCTCAGCCAGCACTGCTTTGTGTTCAGCATACAGGAATATAGATTAACTGGCCTGAAGTTAACAGCATTTGAAGGACAGAGCTGATCAGTCATGCATGGCACCATGATAGGCAATATGCTTCCACCACTGATTGACTGTAGCCTGGGATTAGGACAAATTCAAGTGACTGTCGCTTTCCTGTTCCATTTCCAGCTTTCCCCATAAACTCCCAGACACTGAGATTAAAGATATTGAACCTCTAAAGAGGATCAAACTGATTGGTCACCTTATAAACCTATAAACCAGTGCACTACACTGGGATTAAGGGACAAAACTGCTATCACCTATCTACTGTTCCTGTCGAGTTTCAGGAGAACTGCTTTCTGTTCCCAGTCCTGCTGAGGATTTGGGGCAAGTCACACCTTGAGATTTCTGTGTCCCTTGTCATCTTTGTCCCCCTCCTTTGCTCAGCAGGTGAGGTCTCCTTCGCCATGGCAGAGCCTCACACAGCACTACCCACTCTGAACAGGCCACCAAGTGCTGTTGCCATACAAGCCATTAATAATAATACACGCCAACATCTGGTACCGTACACCTCCATTTCAAGCTGTGTGCCAGCACAAAGTGCACTGCTTTGGGTGTTAGAAGGAAGTAAGTGCAATTTTCTGAAAAGCTCCAAGGTGCAACTCACTGAGCCAAAAAATGTTTATCTTCTCTTCTCCCAGCTGGTAGTGCCATTCTGTTCCTGCCACTCAGACAACAGCCTTAAAACCAAAGTGTTGCTTCGGTAGGTTCCGTCTCCTGTCCCATTCTCGGGGGTTGTGGGATTAGGGACATGGTGGGGGGTGTGGAATGTAAAAACTGGGAAAGAGAACTTAAGCTTCAAATATTCAAAGGAGCCTCATAAACTAAATTAAACTCCCAGTGCAATGGTGCTACTGCGTGTCCCTGAGGGCGCCCTGCGCCTCTGGGCCGGGTTAGCTCTGCTGATAAAGGGCTGGTGATAAAGGCGAGGAGACGGGTCCCGTTTGGAAATCCCAGCGCTGTTCATTGTCTGCATCGTGGGCACAGCCTCCAACGTGCTCCAGGCACCAGAGCCCAAACAGGGCCAAGGATGCAGGGTTAGATACCAGACAAATGGGGTGGTCTTGAGGTCAGGGTCCAATAGGGATGGGGAAAAGTGGTGCAGAGGGGTGGCCAGGAACCAGGGGGACTAACAGGATCACTGGGGTGTGGTACTGCGGCAAAAATATCCCAGTGGGGTCCAAGGGAAGGAAGAACATTCTGGCAGGTGTGCATATATGGTAACAAGGTGTCATAAACTTAACAAACCAATGAAACAACAAAACCTAAGACATATTAACGTGTGGCTGCAAAGGCCCATGGGAGGAAAGCTTTTTTCACCCTAATCTAAAAGGTTATCTCCCATACCAAAGTATTTTCAATTAAAAAAAAAAAAAATCTAGTGCTGAAGTGAATAAAATGGTTTAATTGAGGAGAAGAAGAGTCTCTAAAACCTGATTTCAGGTAAACACAAAAACTGCCACCCCACTGCATTACCGCACAGGCACAAACACAGCTAAAGCCAGCCTGGCAATCCCAGCAGAACACAGGGTGCTCCAGTCTGCTAAGGCAGGATTGCACTCACAGGTCACATGTAGCTGCAAACAACCAGAAAGGGAGAAGAGGAAAATACAAAAAACACACAAAAATAAGAGACACGCTGCACATTTTCCTGCGGGCCACCCCGTTTCATCTGGGCACTGGATGGAGCAGAGAGTTTCAGGAGGGGAAAAGACTAAATGAAGTACTGTTGTTCTTCTGCAGGGAGCAAGCTTGGTTTCCAGGAGTAGCTGTGCACCTGCATCAGCCAAGAGTTAGCACTTCATTTAGCCCAGTCATCAGCTCAGGCTCTCAGGTGTTTTACAGCAGGACCTCTGCCCACAGTACCAACAGCGAGGTCTCCTGCACAGACTCTTTTCCCTTAAGAAGAAGTCCACTTTGCCCTCAGGTGAGCTAATATACATCAGCATCACTTGCCACAGCATCTGTCCCAAAATAATCAGATCCTGCACTTAGGGAGCATTTCAGCTCTCAAAAACCATCTTGGTGTTTTATGAATTTAACAAAATCAAGTACACATTCTCTTTCCAGGTCACTTCACCCAACACTGAGGTGAGGGCTGCTCAGGGATGAAATGCTGCAGCTGCTGCACTTTAATAGTTCACTACAAGTTTTATAGCAGCAGGAAAATACCATCCTATGCACTAGAAACTGCCTTTTGATACTTGAAATTGGGAGTTAGCCATGCATAAAAGAAAGGGAAAAAAGCAACCACCACAACTAGCTTGGTTTTTGCCTGACACCCGGGGTTTTTTATTCATTGCTGCCCAACTCCCGGATGGAAGAAAGAGGGAACTGCGTTGTTTTATCCTCCCTGACAGATCTGAATTTGATCTCTGGTATTATTGTGTGCATGCTTCTATCACAGCTCTGTACGTCCAACTAATGACCAGCAGTGAGACTACCCTGAAAGAGAGGTGCCCTTTGAAAGGCCACCAGCTCTTCTCCATCCACATCACGCAGCTTTAGCAAAGCAGAAAAGCAGAAGTATCAGCACAGGGTTCTGTATTTTGCTGTGTTTTCTCCCCTACTGCTCAGTGGTAGCTGACAAATCAGCCTCTGGGCACGTGCAGGAAGCTCCTGTTTGCTCAGTGGAAGTTGGGTCACTGTTTTCAATGCAAAGCACGTTTCCTCCTCTCCCAGTTCAACTCTCACCACTCCCTGTGCTGTCCCTTCAGATTATTTTAACATTATTCATAACACTGCATCCCCCATCGCCTACCTCTGCTGTCTGGAAGAGCCCTCTTATCTGTCAGCCACGTCAATCCTCCAACTGCTTCCAAACTTCCTTCAAAAAACCTCTCTCCTGTCACTTCTTAGCTCTCCTGGTTTCTTTCCTCCTCTGTGACTCTTATGTGGTCATTCATCTTAATGGAAATTTCCCGCAGAAAGCTGGGTATGTGCCACCAGTTACCTTTTTTCACATGTTTTTTAGACATTTGATCCAGCGAACAAAGTTGCATATAAAATAAAACTGTTTTATTTATGAGCTGCAAGCACTAATTCCCAACATTTGTTCCAAGAATTCAAAGAAAAATACCTTTCTCCTGCGTTGTGTAGCTGCAACGAAGGCTAGTGGATATAACATACAGCCAGTGAGGAGAGACTGCTCTTGGGTGAAAAGAAAGAGTTCATTTGGAGTGATATTTTAAAACAAGACAGTCTGTTTAACACAAAGTCTGTTCACTGGCTCAAGCCACCTCAGAGTATTCAGCAAAAGGACTCCCCTGTGCAGTCTCAGCAATTTGGGAGTGGATGTTGAAGCTGCACTTCTCTATCACAGTGAATAAGTTACTTTCTGGAAGATGGAATAAGGGTCTTTAGAGGTCAGACTGGAGGTAATTAACAAGAAAATTTTTTATATGCTGCTTCACGGAGCCCCTGGATAAACACCTCACGGAGTCTTCCCCAACCCAAGGGGGTTTGGATTGCTCTGTGTGGGTAGAAATGCAGCAATTTCAGGATTTCAAAAGGCGATATACCTAGGAGTCCAAATGTATGCTTACGTTTAAATTACTGTGCAAGCCACATTACAGAATGTACATGGGAACCTAATGAGAAGAGATTGCCATGTTACTCCTCATTCTCACAGGTAAGAAAGGAAGTCCAAGTGAAAGCACTGCACATTAAACACAGGATGAAGACACGGTACCGTTACTTGCATAAATATTTACCCTGGCTCTCTTAGGAGGCTAATCTCCTTCCATAAGTGATGGGGACAGACCAGACCCCGGAGAGCAAGAACAAACACAGGCTGGCCTGTGTAAAATACCTGAAGCTGGCATTGGGAATGCCTCTCTGTGCCGTGTAGGCCGTTTTGCAGGAACTGCATTAAGTCCCATGAGCTCCAGATCAGCTTTCCAAAGTCCCAGCCTGACTGCCTGAGGTTTCACCTTCTCTGATAAGGCACAAACTCCACGTGCAAAAGGATATTTCGGCCACCCAACTCCATGATTATTGCAAAAGGAAATGAGCTAATACTTTCTCAGTATTTCAAGTATTGCCCATACGGGGCATATCATCATTTGGTCAAAATCTAAAAACCTCCAAAGCTAAACAAGTGTACGTGGAAGGGGCAGATTTGTCACTTATATATCAGCCCTCTCCAACTCCCAAGCCCCCTGCAGAAGCCTGGAAACACAAGCTCATCATTCAGCCCTTTGCTTTCATATTCGTCCCAGACATTTGACACGAAGGCCTCACAGGCTTGGAATTTCCCTGTAAGCAGCAGCCCATAAGGCTCACTGAAGGGCAGGGGGAATCTCCATGCAGAGCCAGGGCCTCCCCTCTGCAGGGGAGGGACTTTGCTGTAGGTGGCCATGAGGGTGATGATAACAAGGGGGCCCATCAGAGCAGGCAAAGTGGGATGTCCAGGCAGGGCATCACCACATTCCGTACCAGCATCCTGCTGCAGCCAGCACCAGCCCCTGGAGCCAAAGTCGCGTGTTTGCTGCACGATTTCATACCGGTCATGAGCTTGATGAGTGGTATTTGCTGCAAAGCACCTTGTTATGTTCTAAAGAGGGATGCCAGGAAAAATAAATTATAGAGAAGTAATACTGCCTTCTAAAGTGAAAACCTGGAAAGTGTCCAGAGAGATCTATGCAAATTGTACACTTCAACCACAGGATTTCTGCAATAGTTTTCTATTAACCATCAATCACTCGCTGTAAATCTAGCCTGCCTTCATTAGAAACCAGAAACAGGAACAACTGAAGTGGTCTTCCACACTAAATATATCACACCCTTATGCTACAATTTACCTTTCTCTAAATAATGCTAATTTTCCCTATGCTTAATATGAAGAATACTGCAAAGACAGCAGTACAGTTATTTATTTGCAAGGGAACGGAAAGGTGAAAGGCAAACACTGTATAAACTGTCATTATTTACAGACCACAATGCTGTGCTCCTGCAGTGGGAATGCAGAAGACACTGCCTCCTCCCCAGAGAGATTTCATTGTAAGTGAAGCAGAAACAATACTGAACAGTCACAAACAGTACATGGAAGAACACATTTTGAGCTGCCCTTATTTCTACCCAGCCACGTACAGTGATTATGTCGAGACTTATAACCCCTCATACTTTGTGTCTGTGTCTGTGTACAGAGTTTTAAAGTTCAGCGCCTCGTAGAAGAAGGGCATTTTAAAAGGAAGGTTTTATGCAACTCAGCAGAGGCACCCTGAATTTATCTTGATGCTGTTTTTCAGGTGAAGGAGGCACTAGCAAAGCCTAACACCCAATGTAAGACCTCTTTCAAACCCCCACTTTTAAAAGCAAGGAAGGTATGCAGAAAGGTCCAAGAGCATTTATGAGGCTACAGGATTAATGGGTTAAAAACGTGCCAATTCAGGCCAGAGTTTAACAGCCACGTACTAACCAGGGCCACGAGCATCTGTGTAGAAAAACACGCTCTTTTCCGCTTCTCCAGTCCTGAGTGTTCACATTCAGAGTAGAAGAGACCATTTAATAACTAACGCTCTAAGACCAGGGTTGGCTTAGGTGTCTTTGGCTCTTGGGTGCCAAAATCCCACCCAGGGTTCTGTGGTTGAAACCTGGGGGATGGCAGTGGGGAACCATGTGGGGTTGTGAGGCCAATTCTCCAAGGGCACGGGTCACCTTCAAGAGCAACAGCGAGCAGCTGCACCAAATAGCCGCAAGAGAGAATCTTCACAGCACAAGCATCTCCTCTGGTTTTGTCATCACTTCAGAGCAACTTCAAATGATTTACTGTGCTATAAAATGCAAAACAAGCCATCTCCCACAGCTTGGTTGCATAGTACTGATGAGATACAGCGTTTTCACCAAGTTTTTTTGATATTTTGCTGTGATTTAGGATGTCTTCAAGCCTAAGGTTAAAATCTACTCTAGTAGGTGTTGAAGTAGTTTCATTAGCAATCAAAGGCACTAAAAACAGACCTAAAGACTAAAAAGAAACCTCATGAGCAATAACCCAAAAATGGTCACAGGGACAAAGGACATAGTACAAGAAGTACAGTTTGGATCTGAGGTCTTTACTTACAATGACTTAGCTACCTCCTCCAAAAGCCAAAGCAATTCTGCAAATGCAAAAAGGTAAAAATAACATCCTCCTCTGAGTATCATTGCTGAGGTACTGGATCGTTGCCACTTCCTTTAGCAGATGAAAGAGAAAGGCAGATTCACTGTCCTTTTCTCTTTTGTTGGTACAGAACATTCACATCCAAAATTACCGGAACACCTCTGGAAAATCTCCAAACCTGAGCAGCTTAAAGCAAAAAAATAATGGGCAAACCCTCTGCAACATTCCCAAAAGCTGGGATTCTAAAGGCTGTGCAGGATTGCAAGGCTCTGTCGTCCAGAAGATAAATGGGATTAGCAAGAGGAATAAAATAACATCAGGCTGGTGAAGCTCCATCTGCACACCGCTGTATGTGGTACATTTGAAGGATGACCCAATGCTTTCCCACTCAACCTAAAGATCACAAGAAATGCTGCAGCTTTCCTATGCCACAGCAGCAGGCTGTTCCTGGTGGCCTGGGGGGACATCTTCTCCTTCCTCCCAGCCAGCCCAGCTCCCAGCCCTGGGCTGTAACCCCTCCTAGACCGGGAGCCGAGGGAGATCTGGTTGATTGTTATCCCTGGTCCAAGCCCGAGGAGCTCCAGTGAAATCCCAAACCCCATTGCAGCTGATGCCTTGGGGTGCCTCCCTAGAGCAGAGGCTGGACAAGATTAAGAGAATAAAGTGGGTGTTTATCAAAGGCCTCCAATAGACACACCTTGGGCAGTCAGAGCCTCCCAGGGGCTACACCCAAGGTGGACGATGAGTTTTTCAGACAATTCTAAGTTTGGTCCATTTCCATATCAGGGGTGAATGCTCCAATTACAGCTTCAGGTGATGAAGTCATTTACCCCCAGTTTGGTCCCCTCAATTCACTTTTTTTTTATACTTCCAGGGCCTGAGGCTGTAGGGTGTCCTTGGATCTCAGGCCTGGAAGGATTGTTTAGTGTGACCAAAACGCGAAGAGAGTTTACTAACACTCCATACGGAGTTCAGTCATACACTCATGCAGTACAAGGATCTGAAAAATACAAAAGCTAAAAACTTGAGGCATCCCAGCCATGGCAGGGGGGCACAGGGCAGCAGTGGCTCCGTGCCCCAAGGACGCTGCTCCGGAGCTGTTCCTGTGGCAGCCAAGCTCTGCTGTGCTGTGATTCACAGACCTGGGCACGGCTTCAAAAGCTACAGCAGCAGTGAGTCACGACACCGGTTACTCATAGCTCGCTGTAATGTTTAGGGAAGTGATCACAAGTATTTATACATCCAATATACAGAAACTGCCACCTCCTCCACACTGGGCTAAAGCTACAGCTGCTACTTGCCTCAAGCAGACAAAGTATAAAAAGATTGGAAGGCTGAGCAGGAGCGGAGGGAGTGACCAAAGAACAAAACCAGGCTCCTCTGGGTGCCTGGACCATCCCTGGGTACTGCAGAGGTAGAGGGATTTAAAACGGCGAGAAAAGAGAAACAAAAAGGAAACCCTGATTTCTCTATGCATATTTTCAGCTCTGGGTTAACTTCTGCAGTCAGAAGACTTTAATAAGATTTCTGAGGAATCACTTTGCGCATTGCCAAATACATCTAAAACCAGATCTTTAAAAACAAAGAGACTGAAAATAAACATCCAGTGGGTTTTATAACCTCCCTGTGTGCTACTGAATTTGAGACCAGGGCAACCCCGCCAAAGGATGTGGGATTCCCAAGGTAAGAGAGCTCACGGTGATGTGAGGCAGAGTAAAGAGTACCTGGGTAAAACACATCTCCCCGGACCTGACCCACAGGTCACCTCCACTAAGTACTTTTTGTTTCTATCCTCAACACTTGTATCATGACTTGCCTTTGTTTAGCTGAACATGTTTGAAGCCTGACTCTCCCCGCGTTCATCTTTTCCCAAGCATGAGGATGTAAATCAGCACCACACAGAAACAAGCAGAACATCAACCAACCAACCAAAAATTGCTGCGCAAACAGAAATGTTAAAGTTGTTGAAGGCCATGAAGAACCAGCCTTTTATTGTCCTTCTCTTTCCTGTCGTTCATGGTCCCACCTGTTGGTCAAACCCCACAGCGCCTCCCCCCTCCAAAGCTGTCGTTTCCTCTTCTGCATGGATTTCAGTCAAAAGGCAGACAGATAAAAATGCCTCAACAAACAAATTCGCCAGTTCTGGTGCCGCCTCTTGCAGAGAGCTTTCAGCTAACCAAAGTTTAAATTAACTTTTTGAGAGGGCACAAAAGCCAGACCTCATGTAATTACATACTCATCTCTCCCTTGGGCTCAATATTTATTTATTTTAGCATGTCTAACAGCTCTCTTGGGCTTGCTCTACAGCTCTGGAAAAATGATTACTTAGTCTCTGAACCTACAAACTGTATTCTGTGTAAATTTTACATCCAGACCTATGCCGGGTGATTAAAAAAGGCAGAGTTTATCAAACTTTTTGAAAGCTTGATGTGCTTCATGGCTCACCTGTCTTCATAAAACCCACTGCAGGCTGAAACAACGGGCAAAATTTCACAATCAGCACTTGAGTAAGAAAGAGAAGGTGTTTGCAACCAGTTAACTTTATTGTTTTTTATTTTTATCTTGTTTTCTTTCACAATAATTGGCAAGGGTTATTTGGTTTTTGGGGTTTTTTTTTAAAAACCACCTTATGAGGTTATTAATAAAAGTTCACAGCCCACTATACTTTAAATCTTTTTTTAGCTCTCCAAGGGGACACAATCCACAGGTTGAGATGGAGACAATCTTCTTGGCCTTAAAAATCTGTTAGCTCTTATATCGATGCTTCGGTTTACACAGGAGTCCTTCCCCTGCAGCACCCAACAATTGACTCTGCTGGGCTTTAGAGCTTCCCCCATTATCAGAAAGACTTTCCAAGCCGTGGATTTTGTACCATTAGAGGTCCATGTGCAAGAGCAGATGTTTTCCCACCAAGGTGCTGCCCTGGGGGTCCATTTGAAAAACATTATGGTGAATATCTGAATGCATGGAAACAGGCAGCTTTGTGTTTGTTTGTTTTAAAAAAATGGTATTTCATAACACGCCGGTTCGACAGCTGGAACAAGCTCCAGGACTGGGCTCCTCCGAAGGGGATATCCCATTAAGATACATGACAAATTGAGCATTTGTGTTGATATAAGATCTGCTTTTCTCACGCTCTAGGAAAATGTGGTGTATTATCTCTTTGTCTGGAGCTTGAGGGGAACTGAGCTGAGGATTATGTGAGGCTGGCGAGGACCTTTGTCCCGCTCCCTTCTCTACAGGCCGCACATGCAGCTTTTAGCAGCATTCCCAACACTTCACTGCAGACAGAGCAGCAAACCTTGTACAAAGCCGCCTTTCCTGGAGGAGCAGAGACACGTAATTTGTTTTCCATTCAGGCAGTGGGTCTCCAGGGGGCTGGCAGCCAGGCTTCAGGCTACAGCTTTAATATGTGCCCGCTCCGTAAAGTGTCAGTGGGAAATACATCCCTTCACCTGCAGCCTTCCCTTCCAACCTGCCAGCCTGACTCCCCTCCTGCCCTCACACCAACCATGCCAAGGCACCAGGGACACAGCCACATTCTGATGATCTTGCCAGTAAAAAGCCATTTCATCTATTCATGTGCATTCATGAATATCATTCTATTCTATTCTGCACTAAAACCTAAAAAAATAAATTTCATGCTAAACCATGAAGGAGCTGGCTCTCAACTAACATGAATTGACACCCCCATAACTGTGTGATGTCTGTTTTTGAACACTGTGCTATGTTAGTTTGTAGCTCAGGTTTTTATCCGTTCAGGCTCTTTCTGCACCCCGAACATTTTGGCCCCTCTGGCCCAGCCATCCTCTCCTGGATCACCAGCCTGGGAACAGCTGGATTCAGTCAGCAAACTTTTGGTCTCTGGTGTAGGGTGACATGGCCAGCAAGAACCATGTTGCCAGCCTCAGAAAAACAAGTTTAAAAGCAAGCCTAAAGCTGCAGTGGAGGAGGAGAGGAAGAGAGAGAGGAATCACATTTTTGTCCATATCACAAATCTAGTTTCATTTTGTTCTCAGCCTGGCTGAATCAATCACTGTTCCCTGACCATCCTGTGTCGCTCTTAAGACACAGTAAAGAGTGAAAGCATATTAATGAAAATCAAGGAAAATAGGAAATGTAATTCTGAATACTGAGTTCTCAAAGCAACCTCGAGCAAATCATTCTACTTCATAGCAGCTTGATTTCCCCAACCACAAACCAGAAGAGTAAATGCTGTGCTGTTACTTTATTTGAGCGGCTGTTCTGAAGTCTCTTAGGATATGCTTCGCAGATGGAGAAGTTGATGAGGAGATATATATATATATATGTATATATATGCATATATGAAACATTCATATGCCCCAGCATGCTGAGCTTCCAACATGGCAAAGCAGCAATGGCAATGAGAGAGTGGAAAATATCATTTAACTCATGATGGTAGCTTTGAAATTATAACAGCAGCATGAGTTCCTTCCTTCCTTCCTTCCTTCCTTCCTTCCTTCCTTCCTTCCTTCCTTCCTTCCTTCCTTCCTTCCTTCCTTCCTTCCTTCCTTCCTTCCTTCCTTCCTTCCTTCCTTCCTTCCTTCCTTCCTTCCTTCCTTCCTTCCTTCCTTCCTTCCTTCCTTCCTTCCTTCCTTCCTTCCTTCCTTCCTTCCTTCCTTCCTTCCTTCCTTCCTTCCTTCCTTCCTTCCTTCCTTCCTTCCTTCCTTCCTTCCTTCCTTCCTTCCTTCCTTCCTTCCTTCCTTCCTTCCTTCCTTCCTTCCTCTCTTGCCTGGGTAAGTGAGGCAGGATCCATGAACAGTTCATCCTTCTTGCTGGTCACTAGGAACACACTTTTCTATGTTTTAGGACCTGGAGAAAACAGGAGAAAACAAATATCTTGTCAAGGGAGAAGACTGCAGATATTTTTTTTATGACCTGTGGGAACAGAGGCCCTAACAAGTCTGCAAAACATTAAACAAATGTCTCCAGATAAAATTGTTAGCCCTGGATGGCGCCCATCTCCTAAATGCTTAATTGTGAAATTATTTCCCAGAAGAGTTTGTTTGTGTTTTGCTAAACCATTAATGACAGGCAGCCCAGACCCATGCAAAACCCCCAGCAAGGAAATACTTACTTCAAGTATGGGAATGTTTCAGGCCAGCCAGAGAATTGGGACTGCTAACAGAAATCAACAAGTTCAGACTTAAAAATGAAAAAGGCAATACTTCAGGATTGCTTTATAACACAGACATAAAAGAGATGATAACTATTTAAAATACTTCATAAAAGTACTGGAACTAAGCATCTCCTAGAGCAGAGCCCTGACAAATCACCCAGCCACCTACATGCACTCATGGTTGTGGCTGTCCAGGGATCACTTAGACCTAAATTAGCAACGGAAGTCATTACACAAGGAATAATTCCAAGAAACTGGAGTCTCAAAAGCAGAAAGTGAACGAAGAAATTGAAATTGCAGGCAATGGGGCAAAATGACAGCATACCAGACAGGCTATTTCCTCAATGAAAGAAATGTGAATTATAAAAAAGTCAGGCAGTCAGCATGTGTCAGAAGTGCCCTGAGGAGACTATCCTTATTTCCCCCTTTTGGCTGCAGAAGGCCACTTAACGCTTTCCATTTAAGTGAGAAGGCACACGAGGAGGTTCCCTAAAAGCCATGAACACAGACTCCTCCGAGCCTGAGGATTGCTTCTGTCAGGTGTAATTGCAGAGCCCTGGCCCTGTCAGGCTGTGGGCAGCCAGCACCCACCACACAGAAAGCCCAGCTTCTCTGCAACAGATTTATCTCTGAGAGGGAATGAAATTCAAGGAGACTTGAAATTGAAGAAGAGCGCAGAAAGCACACTGCTATTTCCTGCTTGACAAAATGGGACCTGATATTTGAGATGGGCAGACCCCTTCATCTCATTACTCTGTGACAGGGTGAGAGAATTTGTGCAGGAATTCATCTGCTATGTTTCTCCATCCTGGTGAAGTATAGAAAAGATGCTTGAAACTCCCAACATGTTCCTCATTGCACAGCCCTAGAGAGAAAGTCCAAAAAGGCTGTTTAAACCCTTAAATACCTGAAGCCACAGACCTCTTAAAGCATGGAGAGCATCCTGGGGCAAACGATCACAGTATTCTCACCCTTGTCCTTCTCTCTGCCCTAACACCTGCACGTGGACTGCCAAACCACACAGATGTTTGCTCCGATGGGTTATGTCTCCTCTGTTCAGCTCTCTTCCTCCCCTCATGGATGTCTGGCTCTGGAGATGCACCATGAAGGTGGCACCGAGCCCAACTTCAAACCAATTTTCAGCCTGCTGCCCCTCGAGCAGGGTAGGAGTGTGCTGCAGAGCCAAGCAGTGCAGAAGGAAACGCAGCACCACCAGCAGCGCTGATGTGGCTCTCCCAAGACAAGAGAAATTCCTGTCAATGGCTCCACCCCATCCAGGAGAGGAGCAGCTATGCAGCTGCCAAGTGCTGCAAGCCACAAAGGCTGATCAAATGGGAGCCAGACTGGTAGACAAATAGGGGGCCATACTGGTACACATGTGTACCAAATTGGGACAGCTTTTTTTTTTTTTTTTTTTCCCCTCAGCCACTGAGCAGGCAGAGGAAATGAAACGCACTCCGGATGCACACACGCACCCAAACCACAGCCAGCCTGCTCTGGGGGAGCTCAGGCCTAATCACAACCAGGTCGCTGCTGCTGGAAACCCCTGGTCTGTGTTTTTTAGCCTCTCACAGCACAGACTGCCTCTTCTCCATGCAACAAGGCACTGTCCCTGGCAGGGTGCTTTGTGAAGAGCAGCTTTGAGTTGGTCAAGATTTTACACTCCTTCCCTTTCTGGCTGAGAGGAGAATGGACTGAGAGCAGTCCTGAGGACTTGAGGGTGCCAGTGGATGAGAAAGAGCCCAGCCAGTGGGCTGCAAGGTGAATGGGCTCTGCTGTCTGTTGGACTGGAACTGCAAAAGCACTTGCTCCCAGCCCAGTGGTTTAGCTCTAAGAGAAGCTTTAATGGAAGCGGTTCAATCAACACAGGTGGCTTTGAAAATCCTACTCTTAAAATCCTTTGTGCGTCGGCAGCTGCTGCTTGGCCAACTGAGAAGCCCTGAGGCTTCCGCCAAGTTGCTTTTCCCCGTTTGTTGTGAGCACCGAGGCTCCTGCCCGGTCTGAGCCTTGCTGGCTGAAGGAGCATCTAACAGCAGCATGAACACCGAGGTTGTGCTCCGCTCAGGGGAGTCCGAAACCCCTGGCTGCATCTCTGCTGCAGAGATTTCTAGCCCCCAGAGCCACTAGTGCATATCCTTTCCTCATGACTAAGCTCAATAAAGCTCAGCACCCCGACCCCTGTGTGTGACAAGTCCGATTTTCACCTTGTCAATCCTGATGAAAGGTCTTTGCAGACTGTCCCTGCACACCACGGGCAGCCCTCGCGGGGCCTTATCAAACCTTGCTGAAAGGAGAGGAAGCCAGACAGATGGCGGGTTTGGAAAGCCCTGTAACCTGGACGTGCAGGAAGCAGCTCCGATTTGTCTTGACGTCTGGTTCCTTTGCAAGAGGCTGGTGCTTACGTAAACAAAGTGAAAGCAGAGGCTGCGGTGGTGACAGACAAGCCCTGAGAGCTTCAGCAGAGGTTAGGACCTAGGACAGGCTGCATCCCAGCAGCACTTCGTAAAAGGTACACTTGTTAACTCTCAGGTTGGACAAGGTAGAGACCTCTCCTTTATGAATTAGAGATAAGCCCTCTGATGTACCAAGTGCCAGATATCCTGACGCTCGGCTAAATGCAAGGGAGGAGGGAGAAAAACCACACAGGCGCACCTCGTTCCCCAATCTGGTGTGTGAGTTTGTAATCAAAAATGTTTGGAGACCAAGGGACACACTTCCAAAAGCACTCCCATAAGGCTGTAGACGAGTGGTTGGATTTTCAAAGAGCACACTCCAATTCGGGCACATAATGAAGTGGACAGATTAAAACAAAACAAAGCAAAACCCACGCTGAGACAACAGCAGCTGCCCGTGCCCACCAGCAGCTGAGAACGACAGCTGAGAGAGAACCGTGGGCCACGGGGGAGAGCTGCAGCCTCACCCGGCCCCGCTCCTCCCGCCAGGTGCTCTGCGAAACGTGCCCAAGGAACCACGCGGGGAGAAGGCAGCACACGCAAACCACCAGAAAATGTTATCTCCGTCAGGGGATGGCACGGGCCTCACAAAGCATCCCCCCCCGTCTCGGGTAAAAAAAAAGACAAAGGGTTCTGTGGCATTTGGTAACTCAAAAGCTTACATTACTGCAAACAAACACTTGCAGCTTTTGCAGATGTCCGAAGGACTGTCGGGCAGCTGTGCAAAAGGAAGACGAGGAAATTGCCCGTAAGAAAATGGTTAATTTGGACCAAAAAGGCAAGAGCAAAAGTGCTCGGCAGATCTTGTGAGGGCAATGTCACAAACCCCACTTACTGAAAGTCTGGATCTGGGAAATTCAATCTGATCGAGTTAAAATACACTATTCTGGCCTGTCAGAGCCCTGAACCAGCCAATTTCAGCCCAGCTGCTGCTGTTCACAGCTACCGTGGCACCCCTGAGCAGTGAACTAGAGAAACACAGCTTTCCCAGCACATCAGGGACCTCGGAGCAATGCCAGATAATTGTACACCCTCAGCTAAAAAGAAAAAAAATTGTATTCATTTGGGAATAGTTACATATTGGAAAAATACTATTTTTTAAATTTAAATTACGACAGTGTTGAAAAAGGCAAAGGTAAAGCATTTTTAAACAGTTTCACCTAATTGGCAGGAGGTGATGGTGGCTTCCTTCTTCTGTGCGTCCCACCAGTGCTCTGCACTACCACGTCAGAGTTGGCTGCAGAAGTGACAAAAAATTGTTAAGGAGGTGTCCAAGTTTTCTCCTAGCAGTTTTAATGGCTGGTTTCCTTTTTCCAGTGCTGTGCTTGGCTCGCTCGTGCTCAACTCCAAGATATTTCTACCAGTTCTCATTACCAGGACCTGGCAGACACGGCCACTTCTGATGGACACAAGTGTGCAAAGAGATGGCTGTTCTACTGAGGTTCACAGAGCCCAAGAACTCCTCAGCTCTCCTGCTCTCACCGGACTCCCACAGGACCAAGGCTCCTGCCTGCAGGCTGGCAGGTGTCATTTGCAAGGACACAGCAGCAGCACCATTACTGCACAAGACAAGTGACAAAACATCACTTAGTTCGTAGCGGCTGAGTCTTCGGCCTCAATGGGGTGGCAGAGATGGGCTGTTCAGAGACCCCTGAAGTTGTTCTCTCATGGAGAATAACAGAAAGCTTGGGGAGTTCTTTTTTACAGCTCCTTTTCTAACATGCACTTAGATTGTTAGAAACGTGCAGGTTTTTCTGTGCAAAACACAGTGATGTTTTGGCTCTGCTTGACTCCTTATTATTGGCTTTTGCGGCGCCTCACGTGCCTGGGGACACGCGGAGGTGTTCCACCAGACCTCAGTGCACGAGGCCGCGCGAGGTATTAGAGGCCTGAAGTCATGACCCAGCTGTCCTTTCCAACCCCACACTCCATGTGTCAGGCCAATACTCCTTCTTGCTGAAGAAGGAATGAACTCAGGTAACTCAATTATCAACAGAGGATCAATTGAATTAGTGTAGAAAACAGAAGAATAGGACAGGCAAGGCAGCATGGATAGTGAGTTTCTTGGTATATTAAACTCACCATTGCTCTGCCTTTTCCCACATGAATTTTCCGAAACAACTTTCTGAGCCTCCACAATCATGTTTCTTTACCAAGAAGCATCCTTTCTTGCTGTCTCAAAACTAAAGTCTGCCCTACGCACACTGCTGAAAATAAGAGGTAGGCCTTGAGTATCTGTCACTTGAGAGGTTAGCTTAGATTGTTTTTAATAGTTTGTGGTACTCATAACTGGTTTTAAAGTGACAGGGGAAAGCGATAAAAGAGTAAGATCTGTGTTCCTGAGCTCACATCAAAGAAGAGCTTTAAAGAACCAGTAAAAAGGCTGTCAAAAAAAAAAAAAAAAAAAAAAAAAAAAAGGAAGGCTTTACTTAGCAGCCTAACAAAACAAGCTTCAGAAAAAGGAGGAATAGTGTCCCAAAACAAATGAACCAGAGAGGGAAAATGTTAGTTGAAAAGCAAATATTTAACAGGGCCTGTACCTGGTAAGAGAAAGACAAAAAAAAAAAGCTTGAAAAAACCCCTGATGACAAGAGGGTTTTGCTGCAGAGAGAAAGGATGGCCATAGGATTTGGAAGTACTTACAGTTCTTTTCTGCACTACTGACTACGTTCGAGCCATCAGCCTGAGCTTGGCTCTCCATTACACTGCACAGAGCCTTCAGATTATTCACTCCCTGACACGAATTTCTCTCTCAAGGCTTCTTTAAACTTCCCTTTGTACCCCCAGCTTTTTAACTGCCATCACGAGCCTTCAAGGTTTAGCGCTGGGAGACAAAGCAGCGGCCTCCTGATGCAAAGATTGATGGCACTCCACAAAGAAGCGCAGACACATGAATTATCCACAGGTCTTTCATTCTCCCAGAGCACTGGGAGACAGGTACACACACACACACACACACACACTCCCACCCATCCATCCCCCAGAGATGCCCCAGGGGTGAAGGGCAGCAGCCAGCAGCTTTTCCTTGTGGGTGCTTCCCTCTGGATTCATGGTCCACGGAGCTCTCGCAGCTCCTTCTGCTCCGTGCTGAGCAATCCCAGAGCAGATGGTGCTCGGGGCTTATACCTGGAGCTGTGCTTAGCAATCTCAGAAATGCATTCTGATGTGCACTTCCCCTAAACTGTCTTTGCCATTTCCTAAACAAGGACTCATCCTCATGGATAAGTAGCTCCTCAGTCACTTGGCTCAGAGGGAGTCCATCATCCAATTCCAGTAAGCGCTACTCAGCGGGGATGCAGAAAGAGGTTTTGGCAGCACCCATTGCTGTTGCCAGCCAGGATCTTCCAGGTCCTCAAGTCACTCCGAGCAGCTCAATTTCCCTTCTTGAGCTGCACCACTACAGCTAGCTGACATTGTCCTCTCACTCCAGGCAGCCCTTACAGAAAAGAAGATGCAATCACTTCCCCAAATCTTGAATTGTCTTTTGAATGCAACTCCTCCTTAGCATTAGGCTTATTAATAAAAGCACTTTTACAGATTCATCCAACGAAGAACAGCTGTGCAAGTTCAAGGGCTTTGCTAGTTTAGAAGAGAGATATGTGCTATTTTATATAGTGGGAGATGAACTTAGAGAGCTTGGTGCCGTGGGACTTTGTTGGGCAGACCTTATCCAGCAGGTTTAAAAAGAGATTAGATAATATCCACGGACAAAAGGTCTGCGAAGGACTGGGCAGAGATGTACCCCTGCCATCCCCTCTGGAGAAGCTGTGGGTGTTTGGGAGTATAAAGTGACAGACCTCAGAAAGGTGGCACAGCCACGCTGGGTTCCTGAGCGTGTCCTCTGCTAGCACTGTCAGACACTGCAGGGCTGAGTCAGCCCATGGGGTGACCCAGTCAAACATTTCTTACCTTCCTGCAGGGCACCCAAGCCCCTCACACACCACTCCCAGGCCTGGCTGCCAGAGCAAACACCAGCTGCCCTGTGGAGGCCAACCAGACACCACACATGGTGCCTGAAGAGCTCATCACCTTGCTCAAGCTTCTTTTGCACGCACCAAAATCTAAAGCCTTGCCTCAGCTGGGGTGGGTCAGCCCAGCAGGGAGCCCAGGGAATCCAGCTGTATGGACGAGGGCCACAGGAGCACCTCCACGTGCAGTGGGGGAGGGAAACAAATCACCCAATACATGTCAATTTTTATGCCAACTTGATGTGTTGCATGTGCAATTACTGCAGAAACCAACCTGGGTAATTACAGCCATCTGCACCCATTACTGCCATTTGTATGTGTATTCATAGAAACTGCACATTAGCTAGGCATGCCATTGCACAAACATATTAACCAGCTAATTAATTAAAAGAACAGACCCTCTCTTCTTAGGAGGAGCCCATCACCCAGTAATCACAAGAATGTATTTTCTCCATCTGTTAGATCACTTGCTCCCTCCCCAAGGTCACCGGGGAAGATGCAGCTGGCCTGCAGTCTCCAGGAGGCTGGGCTGGGGTGGTGAGCATTCTGCTTAAGTGACTTCCTTTGTGCAGCAAGGCTCCAAGACCATGGCTGCTTCTGGAAACACGGCCATGGCGCTCCCACAGTGCTTCTGGATTACCTCGGGTGACCTCTGGATGAGACACCGAGCATCTTTCCACCCCTCCCAGTGCTCATTTGCCAAGCACAGAGAGGGCACATTGCATGGCCCTAACAGGGCAGCACTGCGGCAGCCCAAGTGCACATCCCATACAACCCCTCCTGCCGAGCTGGGCCCTCTTCTGGCTCCTGTTGCCACAGCAAACTCCCAAAGCAACAGCAGATTATAAATATCCAGGGGACGGCTGTGTCCCAGTGCTTCCCTGACATATGCTTCCATCTTCAGTCAGGAACTCTGGATTTAAATTTAGGGATGGAGCAGGAGGTTAGGTTTTAAAGTTCCAAGATAAATCCCCTGGGAGGAAGCAATGAGGCCAGATTTTTGTCCCTGTGGCACAGCCTTACAGCAGATGGGAGCAGGGAGTCAGTTCTGTCGAGCAAACCACACTCCGGTGGAGCCCTGAAAGGCTGTGCCCAACTTCTCAGCTCTTTGAAGACCTGCTGGAGCTCCAGCTCCCTGCAGCAGCTGCTGCTGCACCAGCCCCAGCGGGGCAGTCACGACTACTGCTGAGCACCCAGACTTGGGGTAGAAAAATACGGCTCCAGCTACTGCCTTATAATAACTCCCTCAGTTACAGCAAAGGGAGCAGGATCTGCTTCAGGGGGTATCAATGCCTCCATCAGCTCCCATCCCTTTCCAAACAAGTGTTCGTGTGAAAGCCCAAGAGCTTTGGCCATTTTTCATTTGTGATGAAAAAAGGAACAAGTAAGTTTCAAATCATTGTGAAATATTCGTGAAACAAGCCAAACCCCTCCTTCCCGCACACATGAAATGCAGCGCTGAAGAAGTTACTACAATCCAATAAAGCGTAAAATGCTTTCATCATTTGACAATATAAATGCTTACCCTAGTTATAGACCAGTTCAAAACAACTCCACAGTAGATTTAACTTCGGTTTTCCTAAAGCTAGAGAAATTTTTCCATCTTTATAAATTTAAAAAAAATAAAAAAAAAATACCAAATTGCATTGCTCCCAGATGTGGGAGACTGGTTGCAGCTGATGGTGCTCGGTCAAGTGGGACCTGTGCAAATCCTGCACTTGGAGCACCCCAACTGTTGACCGGGCTGTCTGATCACTTTTACACTTGTCAGGAAGCCTTCTGCTATCTCCTGCCCAACCCTCTCATTCTACAGCTCCAGAGATGCCCTAAGCTCTGCGAAACCAGCAGAAATACCAGGGCGTAGCTCCTGCCTGCAGCTCCTCTGAACTGCTGCAAAGGATCCGGGGCAGGACCAAGGGCTGAAGGAAGGGACCACAACTCACAGGCACTTGGATCATTTCCTAGAGGATTCTGCTGCAGGACCACATCACCATCACCATCCATGTTCAACACACAGGCACTTTCATCACCCTCTTCTCCACGCACAGACTTTTTACTGCTCTGCAAAGCACCAAATTACGTGGATTGGATCCATGATTTGGTCCAGTGCCTTCTGAACTAAGGAAAAATGCCTTCAAAGAAACTGCATTCAAACGTGGTGTGAGCAATGCTGTATTCCCCCTCCTCTGTCTTCTGCAGGGCAGGCCTTCTGGGAGAGCTGCACCCTTGGGTGCTCCCACCCTGCCCAGCCCAGCCAGTGGGAACTGCTCCCTGGGCAGGGTTATCCTCTCTGACCACCCCGGCCGTGCTGAATCCAAAAGTCATCCAAACAAACCCTGCCGTCCTGGGTCCCTCCATCAGCTGAGAAGCAGCAAACATGCTGAGTTAAGTGCAAGGTAAGCAGGATTTTTATTTGGTTAATTAGAATTGCTCATCAAATGAAAACAAAGAAGTGATTTACTGCAGAACTGGTACAGGTAGTTGTTGCATAAGAACATTCCTGCATATCTGGCTACATTAGGAATATTTTTTAATTAACAGTTTCTCCTTGGCTAAAGCAAACCATAGAAAATAAAGAAAGAGAAGTTTCACACAAAGATACTGCAGAATCCCTCAACTGCCAGCTACTTTTTTTCTGCAGGGAGGATTTTAAATTAAAAGCAGATTGCCTTCATTAGCGTTACCAGAAGCCACGTAACTGCCAAAGCTGACAGAACACAACCGTGATCTGCAGATTTGGCAAGTGCCATCTTCTCCTTCTGCAAATGTAGGTAATGCCGTTTGTATTAAAGGCCTTTTGTGGGGGACACTGCAAAAAACAAGCCCTCCCCCAGCAGAGGAAAAATATCTCCAGAGCAGCAATTTAGTAATCTGGGGCTCTCAAGTTTTCTCTCCTTGTTAACTTTGCAAGAAAGTTCATTGCATTAAACTTGTGTGGAAAATGGTTGGACAGTATGAATGTTACAAACCGTCTTCTCCTGATGACTGAGCAGAATACAGTAGCAAGCCCAAAACAAACATTTCAGCAGTGATCGTTGACATATAGCCATACTCAGGCTTTCCATGACATGTTGCCAAACCCTCGGAAGCCATTCAGCACGGATCTCACCAAAATCCCTGTTTTCTTTACTTCATTTTAGCTGATGGTAGGAAAGTTACATTTCTGCCGAGGGCGGCTGTGTTTGCTTCACGTTCTGCTCCAGAGACCCAGCCTTGGTGATGAGGGGAAAGTCTGGGTAGTATTTTTTGAGGGGGGGATGCGTGAAGAGACTCCACATGCCCTGCTCCCCTCCCTGGTGCATCAGTCTCCCCCAGATTCTGCTGTCCAGCCTCAGCAGGAAGACTCAGGATACGTAACCGAGGTGCTCAAACCCACACCGGGTGTATTTCAGTTTGTGTTAGGGGTGACACAGCAGTCCTTGGTTTTGGGGCTGAACCGAGCTGCTGGTGTGACACAAAGCCACAGGGCAGGGTGACCCTGACCCCCGTGCGGGTGTCCCTGGGGCTGGGAACAGACCCCTGAGCACCAGCACTGCCCCTCTGTGTGCTGCTGGCACAGCCTGCAGCCAGTGCCTGCTGCGGGGGGCTCACAGAGCCGCCTGCCATGGGAAAACAATGGGAATTCCAGGATGAAGAACCAAGAGAAATGGGTAATGTCCTAAAAGAACCCAGATGCTCAGTGGCATGGCACTAGAGACCACGGCATCCCCGAGTGAATGAAGGATTTCTTCCTCCAGCTGTAGCCAAAATGGGGAGGTCTGAACACACTGCTAAACTCTGCAGGAAGTAGTCCAACACAGCATTACCACAGTCACAAATGTAAAGTCTGTCTGCAGTAATTAGGATCGTACTACAAATGATTTATTAGGCACTGTCTTATAATCAAGACTAAAATAGCCGCCTACATTGTAGTTACCAGTTTCTTAACTGCCTAAAAATAAAGCGACAAATGTAATGCAGTGCCAGACATGGAACCAATGCTGGAAATAATGTTAACCTACATGGAGCCTGCAAAGGTAACCACAGCGTGCCTGCTGGTAACCTTCAATCCAACCTGGAGTTAAACACTCAGTGACTCTGCAATTTTGGTTTGCATCTTCAAAAGAACCAGAGAAGCCACTTCTGTCTCTGTAGTCCAACTCACCACACAGTGAACAGAGTTCATTATCCATGGAACTAAACGCTAAGTAATGAGTTAACAATAATTAAACTGAAAGAGACACAGATTAAAGGAATTTATTATTCCCTGATCTGCCAAGCAAATTGTTTAGATACCTGCAATCAATGAGTAATGATGAAACAGAACAAAACCCCAACAAACCAAAGAGCCAACAACAGGCTTGTAAAAATCTGTTCAGTAAGGCCCATGTATCTTCGTTAGGCTGATCAGCACAGCATTTTAATCAACAAACCCCCTCTGTCTTTATGCATCACGAGATCAGAGGCAGAATGTGGCCCAAAATTATGCCGTTGCTGTTTATTATTCATGTATCACAGGACTGATGAAGATTTATGGTCCCATGGTGCTAAGCACTGTATAGTGAAATTCAGAGAAACAGTGAGACTCAGTACTGCAAGACTTGATAATTCAAAGACAAATTACAAAAACAAGGTATTGTAATTTAAAGACAGTAATGAACAGATGGGGATTGGAGATACAGACAGATTAAGCAACTTGCCCAAGGTCATGGCAGACACATGTGCCAGAGCAGAAAATTTAACTGCTCTCTGGAGTACCAGCACAGGTTTTTACTCATGTAGGAGGAGGCTGTTGCTCCTCTTTGATTTCACTAGATGTCATTTTTCATAAGCTAATAAATAAGTCCAAAAATTGCTAATGTTACATGGCAGTACTGGAAGGATTTTCTTTCACCCCTCCCTCCTCAGAAGACCATCTTTAACAAAAGTCCCCTGCATACACCTACACCTGATCCAGCACAGATGACAGCACTTGCACAGAATCACAGAAAAATTGAAGCCTACAGGTGTTCTGCAGCCATCTAGTCCAGCCCCTCATTCAAAGCAGGACAAACTAGAGCAGATGCTCCAAGGCCTGGTCCACTCAAACTCTGAGTATCTTCAAGCATGGAGATGGAAATCACAACACTTCTCTGGACTCTGTGCCTGTGTTCAATCACTCAGGTTGGAAAAGTCTTACCATGTATGAAATGAGAATTTCCCCAGTTCCAGCTCGTGTCCATCACCTCCTGCTGCTGCCATGCACGGAGCCCAGCTCTGCCTCCTCTGTTCCCACACACTGAGGAGCTGCAGGCAGCAATGGGAACTCCTCTAGCCCTCTTTCTTCTGGACTTCACTTGCTGAACAAGCCCAGTGTTCAGAGCTGCCCCTTGGGCACACTCCAGCCTCACCAGCAGCTTGGTGCCCGTGCCAGAGCAGCTCCACTGTAGCTGTACCTTTCCTGGACAGGTAGCCTGAAATGGGGCACCAGATGCAGCCCCAAAGCCACCAAACACAAGACTGTAAGGCCCTTCACAGCATTTTTTTTTTAAAAAGGATGGAAAAACCTAATTTTCTTCCATCAGTTATTGTACTTTTATGCATTCTACACTAGACCAGCCCTGCAGCCTCCAGTTTACAGAACAACACAGGAACATTGGCTTTGCACACCACTTGTGGACACTCGCTGCTCAAGGGGTCTCGGTCTCATTTCCCAGTGGCTCCCAGAGAAACCACTGCTCCCATAAAGAACCCTGGAAAGGGACAGCTCACAAGTCTTTTTTCTGTAGCTGGCAAAAAAGATAGCCAGGTCAGCCTGAGTGATGTAAAGTGCTCAAAATATATCAGTGACAGCAGGATAACACAAGACACCATGCTGCTGGACACACGTACATCAGCAGATACAGTCAGGAATTTCAGTCCTAAAACTTGTCACACAGTGTTTTGCTAACTGTGAAAAATATTTAATATTACAACTATGACAGGAGATCTCTTCAGTGCAACACCAACAGTAGCAGCAGTGTTACTAATTAAACCAAAACTCAGGCTCCCAGACAGCTGATCCAGGATAGTGGGAGAAGTGATACTGCATTTTAACACAGTGGCTTTCTCTCCTGGTTTACAAGTAAAATGTGCCCCCTGTCAAAAGGTGTTTCCTCTCTGTTTATTTTAAGAATAAAGTCACAGCTTAAGCTTTGCTTATTTATATTTGCTGGTGCCTATGAAGATTTACCAACAAAAATCTCATTTTAATTAGTTCTGCAGAAGTGCTGTCAACACTTGGTTTAGGTTTTCCTTGAATGTACCACCCTAAGGAGCAGCGTGATCAGTCCACTCAGGCATCCTGATATGAAAGGCTCAGCACAGAGACATTTGGGGCTGTAGTGATCCCACAGCTGAACAGTGCGGGAGATGTGGATATGGCAAAACAAGTTGTCCCTCATGCTGCTGCACAGATGGGACAAAGCAGCAGGGCGTCAGAGGCAGGCTCTGGATGCCAATGGCACTCTTATACCAGCTGTGAAAGCAGAGCCGTGGAGTCCCAGCTTTGGGATGAGCCATTCCTCCATTTATGGATACACTTAAAGCCACGCTGAGCAGAGGTGCGTGCTACATCAAAACGCAGGGATCACATCGTGCCCCACAGAGGACTTTGCCTGTGAGAGGTGTGGTTGTGGGCACAGGGCCAGGTAACACTCACCTGTGAGGACAAGCTCAGCATGAGGCCACCACGCACCTGTGGAAGTTTGTGTTTGGGGCACAGAACAGAGCTGCCAGAGATCACAGAATTGTTTTGGTTGGAAAGGACCTCTAAGATCATTGAGCCCAGCCATTAACCCAGCGCTGCCAAGCCCGCCACTGGCTGAAGGCAAACTGGAACACTGCTCTGGCCTCCAAAGGCTCTTCCCAAGGTCTCCTCCACACCAATCCCCCAAGACACAAGCATCTGGGGCACTGCTACAACCCAGGGCCATGGGACAGGATGGGGCACAGCCCGGGGGAGCCTGCAGCTGAGTCCAAGGGATTCCTACCCACGGCTTCCCACTATTGTGCAGCCCTTCCTCAAATGCACAGCAGATGAGTCCCTCAGCTGCGCTTTGGCCCTGAGAGCCTCTCTAATAAAAATACCAACCTCCTCCTCCTCCCTCAGCATGGAAGCCTCTCTGAGACCTCCCGCAAACGCAAGGGGAGAGACAGAGGGGTTCTTTTGCAGGGGGTGTTTGGTATTCTGTCACAAAGCCAAACAGATGTTTCTAAAAATCTAAACTGGTTCTACAACTGTTTTAAACTCGTGCAGCTGTGCACAGCGAGCAACTGCACCGGGGTGGAAGAACCACTGCTCTCACATCTAGGGACTAGAGTTTAATAAACCAAACTTCCCGTGAGTTACTCGAGCGCTCTCATTCCAATTTAGCGTTTATGGCAGAGGAAACTGCTGAAACAAGGGAAGCGAAGTGGCTTTTCCAGCTCCATGGTGAAAATTTGCATCCAGATGGGGACTAGGACGAGACCTCCCCGGTGCCAGACCCAGAAGGTAATTACAGCACCCGGTTTGCAGCACGCAGCTAATCTGGGGAGGAACAGACGAGACTCTGGGACAGCAGCCTCACACTAAAGTCTGCTGTGCTTGGCACTCCCTTCAGGATCAATTATACAACGAAATCACCGCAAACTTCAGTGCAACGACATGAGCCGAGAGCAGAAGAGACCGAAGTAGCCTCTTTGTACCCGTGTCTTTAAAAATGCAAAATTAAGGCTAATTTCTGACAGTGCTTTTATTATGTTTTTATTTATGAATGAAAATTACAACTGTGAATTTCTAAAATACTCGTATTTTAGAAATAGGCCCATTCAACCGAATTACACTGGATAGTTTTACAATCCTATAAAATACTAATTTTTTGCAAGCCAAAACTATTTGTCACAGAGTATTTGCATTTTAGTAATATAAAAGATTGGCTGTCTACATAAGTACTACCATGCCGCTCCCCCAAACCACAGCAAAACTTCTGTTGTTGTTTCCTTCTTTTTTTTATACTTCAGAAGAATGCATAGCAATTGAAAAACTGGTTTTACTCATGTTGCTAGAACAGGAGTCTGTAACAGCTGGGTAATTCTGTATTTCTGATTCACGCTGCACTATGCAGCAAAGCACATAAAATCAAATTAGTTTTCTAATTTCTATACAGGCAACACAGTTGTGATGAGTGTATTTTTTAAGGCTCAGAAGCAAGAGCATTGGGAAAAACTGTCACGGCGCTCTGCTTATTTGAGCTTTCAGAAAGAAAAGTTTTCCATATCTGAAGAATTCCAAGTAAAACAGGAACAGATTACTGGGCAGAAGGGACTGACCAAGCTCACAGCCCTGTCACGTTCAGACAAGCATTTTAAGTGTCTGCAGTCTAAAGCTTCGTTATTTTTTGCAGAACAATCTGGCAACGGAGGAAACCCGATTCCCTGGGAATCAAATGTTACTTAAAGACAGGTTTCACCTGTCAGGGATAAAACATATCCTGAGCAACAAAGTGTCAGGGTAAACAGACATCAGAAGAGAGGGCGGTCTGTCCTTCACGGCTAACAGAGAATGCAGGATATTTTCTGCTTTCATTGAGTTACAAAATTTATCTATTTTTTGTAACTTCGAGGGGAAATACTCTAATGCAATGGCAGCTACAGCAGTGTCGTGCAACGAATCTGCAAAACACGGTGGAGTAACCTCGAAGCAACTGCTACGAGGAATCCTACAAGCTTTAGGATCTGCCTTCCCTGGGTCTGGCCCCATCACAATGGGGCAGAGTTACCCTTACAGCCATCAGTAAGACACAGACAGCAAAACGAGCGTCACTTTTTCCCAGGTAAATTTAAAGATGAAGAGATTGTTGTGGACTGGCTCCAGCCCACCACTCGTGCAGGTGGCGTGTCTGCCCCACGCTCTGCCCACTCCGGCTCTCCCTCCTCCTCGCAGCTGTGCCTGGGAGTCACTGTTTGGAGGAAAACTGAAAAAGAAGGCCCAACTCTGGCCTAACTTACAGAGGCAGAAAGGAGTGATTTAGGATTTTCAGAAAGACTCAATCTACATGGTTTGCTCCATGCCCTCTGCAGGGCAGGACATTGCAGGGACATGGGAAACCCTCTGCCTGCCCTGGGGACAGGGACACCCCACCACTGCAGGACAGGACAGGACACCTCGCTGAAGGCAGCTCTGTGCAGGGGCTTTTGTTACAGCTTCCCTGGGCAGGAGCAACAGGAGCCCTCACCACGCTGGGAGCTGCTTGGGGGAAAGCAGCACTCCTGTCTGGAGGCAACACCTGCCCTGTCGCAGAGGTTTGGCAGAGCCAGCTGTGTGCCAGGGCAGCGTGCTGTTCTGACAGTATCCCCTCCCTGGGGCTACCTGCCTGCTGCGTGTACACAGAAACATCCCATGGGGCAAAGAAAGAAACCCAATATACAGAAACATGTAGCATTCAACAGGGACCTGAGCAGCAAACAGAAATTAAAGCTGTTTTCCCCGAGGAAGCCTGCGGATTTCCACAGAATTGAGATGTCTATTTCCCTGGTCTTCCCCTGAAATTCTCAGCTGAATGCCGGAAGCAAATACAAAATTTCTCCTCGTGCCAGTGACAGCTGTCAGTCATTCCCCCAACTACCCTGCTCCTCACGTCCACAGCCCCAGAAGACATGCAGGAGGAACGCACGAGCTGCTGTCCTGAGACCAGAGCTGAGCACTGGCCCCAGCTCTCACACAGTGCTGAGACCGCTGCAGACAGCAGGGTCAGGATATTGCTCAGACCAACAGCTCTCCGAGGCTGCAGCCATCCTTTTATCCTGCCTTCCCCTGCCGTACTGTGCCCAATCCAATCTGATGCCGCAATAAAAATAGATGATCCTCGACCCCCCCTCCCAGCCCCGTGGGCCCTGGTGGGTCAGGCACAGAGCCTGAGCTCAGCTGCTGCTCATGGGCAGGTGCTCCAGGGCCTGGGCTTCTTTGTTTCCAGTTATCGTTGTTGCGACCTGCAAGGAAAAACCTCTGGCTTTAAATTCACTTTTTTGATAAGGAAGTCACCGGCTCCCACCCTTCCTTTGGCTAAGCCAAAGCACACTTAATTATTGAAATCACCCAGAGGAATTTTTCTTACTGGTCCCCTCCATGTGAGACGTTGTACTGAAAG
Source organism: Chamaea fasciata (assembly GCF_029207755.1). NCBI lineage: Eukaryota > Metazoa > Chordata > Aves > Passeriformes > Sylviidae > Chamaea > Chamaea fasciata. Next base: position 2,871,667 of record NW_027094096.1, on the reverse strand, counting down.
CAATAGAACATTAAACCAACTGTTTTACAATCGCTGCCAAAACCCACACATCTCCTCTCCAGCCCATCCTGAGAACCCAGACACTGAGTGACAAGTGTTCTTAAATAAAACAGGGCACTTGCAAGGCAAGAACAGGAAAAGGAGAGATGAGGTGAGCTCTGCAGTTTCACACAGTGGTGCTGGTGGGTGTCTCCAGCTAAACATCCATGCAAATTTTCTGGAAAAAGAAATAGCAGGCTTTTGCTTCACCAACAAAAGAAGCTGTTGAAATAGGGGGTCTTTTTTCAGACACAGCTGATAAGGATAATTGCGTGGTGGGGAGCTTAGTCATCCATCTCACGGCGACAGAAAAGCAGATTCTCTTAGAAATAACGCCGGCCTCACAGAAGTCTCCGGACGCCGGCAGGAAGATCCCCGGTCCGGGAACGCCGCTAGAGGGCAGCGCTTTATCCATGGATAAATCCCGAGCCAGGAGCGCTCCGGGCGCGCGCACGGAGCGGCCGCGCACATTGCCGGGCTCGTGTCGGGCACCGCTCACTGCCACCCCGACATTCCCACCAAAACACCTGCCAGACGGAGGAAAAGGCACGATTCCCCGTGGTTTGCCTCGCCGGAAACAGCCCTCTAAACCCAGCAGGCTACAAAGGCCATTCTGATCTGCCCCGAACAAATTCAGTTCATTAACGGGACGCTGCTGCGTCTGGCAGCCCGCCGTGGAGCCGATCTTGAGAAATCCCTCTGCCCCGAGGAAATACAACCCACGTGGAATGACCACCTCAAAAAGTGCTGAATCAACAGAGTGCTCCTTTTAGTCATGGGTACAGATCTTTCCTTGGGAATGGAGGAGCCCCAGATTTTATGTTTCAAACCACAGATGTAGGCTTGGCCCACTTTGGAAGTGCCAGCAGCTGAAGCACCGTCCAAGACGGGATTTCATTACCCCCTTCCAAGAGCCCGATCGAGTCCCAGCTGGTTGCCAGACCTGTTCTCTACTTAGATAACACTCCTCCAAAGGGCTCAAACGCATACACTTGGCAATGTTTTCATCACAAAACCTAATTACACAGCTTAAAATGACTAAAAAGTTTAAAAAAAATTGTTCTGATTCCTTTCAGCTGGGGAGGCAGGGAAGGATCTGTGCGGGATGTGCAGCTGGGTGGGCAGCCTGGCAAAGTCCAGCTGGCTTTTTTCTGCACCCTCCTCTTCTTTGGCCGTCCTGCACCCACTGCCCATGTCAACAAGAGCGACCTAACAGCAAGCCAAATCTGGGAAGGCTTAGTCCCAGGAATAAACAAATCAAAGCAGAAGTCCAAGCAGAGAACAAGGACCAAGCACATTCACATCAAATCACAACCCGTGAGGGAACTACCTCTGCTCGAGACATGGGGGAGCAGTCACCCATCCAACATCCCCCACCCAACCCCAGGACGCTCCTGTAAGTCAGAGAAAGCTGGATATCCCCCCCACAGGCCAATGTTTTGTGGTGTGGGCTCACTGTCTTCTGTCACAAGCCACATGTGAGCCTAAGACAACCAGTCCCTAACACAGGCACAAAGAGCACCCCTAGAGCAGGGCATGTCTCCCCTTCTGTCACCAGAGCAGGGGACCCGCAGCGGGGTGATGGTGCCTGGGCAGCAAGAACGTGAGACAGCAGAAACAGCTGCTGCCTCCAGAAGACTCAAGAGGAGACAGAAAAACTGGAAGTTCTCAAACTGGTTTCCCGTATTTTGTAGCAATCAGAGAAAGGGGGAGTGGGTCATCCAAAAGGAGAGTGGGAACACTCTCCAACACGCAGGAAAGCTGTGATCAAGTTAGTAGTATATCTCATGGGAGCAAGTGGTGTAACTTTCCCAAACTCAAGGAGCAGGGGGCTTTTCCCCCAGCCATAGAAACTTTCTTGTAGGCAGATCTTCACCCGAGACTCTGGGTGCATGGCTGTCTGTCAGGATTGCTAACATGAGCAGACACCACTTTCATGTTTGGGAATTTTGCCATTGACTTCAAAGTACTGAGATATAACACCTTGTGTATTCCCTAAACACACTTAATAACAGCACCTGACACATTTAAAGTGCTTAGACATGTTAAAGGCATTGTACAACATTAGCAAAAAACCAGGAAACCCTGTCTAGGTGGTTCGTGAGAAATCTGGTAAGCCAAGAGTCTATCCCTGCATCAGATGCTTATCTATTAGCCAGCTATTAACTGTGCGACTGCTTCTCCAACTGATCCCTGCAGCCACAAGCGGGGACTACCTTCTGGTGAGCTGTGGAGACACTAGATTATTCATAATCCTCTTAAATCATAACTAAGAATACAGATTAGAAGGTGTAAAGCGTGCAGTAAGTGTTCTAAACCCAACACAAACACAGCCAATCTCAGTCTGAGTCAGAGCCTGCACGCCGGGAGCTCGCTGAACTCCTTCTGCAGGGCAGCTCTGGGGGTGAAAGCAGTGGTGGTTTGGCTCCTGGGGCTGGGCTGCTGTGACACCAACACGCACCAAGCAGTGCCTGGAGCCAGGTGAAGGCAGACAGGAGCCTGGCAGCACCACTTTGGGGACAAGGGCTAAGAAATTAATGTTCCCCTTTGCTTCAGGGCACACAATGGAGAGAGGGAACAGCAAGGTCTCTTTGGAGAGGGACAAAGGGAAGGGCTTTTGTCTCCAGACAGCTCAGAAATAAAATAAAATCACAGTTCACAGGGTAGCTCTTAAAACATAGAGAAGGCTGCCATCAGGAAACCTCAGCACAGGTCCAACTGGAGACAACATTGAACCCACTTCATCAGCATCTCTTAACTTATCCAAAAGTTGCCCAATCACAGAATCACCAAAGTTGGAAGAACCCTTCAATATCATCTCATCCAGTCATCAACGCAGCACCACCATAACAACCCCTTATCCACATCTGAGCGACTCCAGCACCTCATCCTAATGCGTGGCCACCCTTTCAGTGAACATTTTTTCTAATATCTAACCTGAACTTGCCCTGGCACAACCATTTCCTGTCCTTTCACTTGAGACATGGCAGAAGACACCTGCCCCTCCTCAGCTGTGTGCCCGTGGATGCATTCACAGGTGTCTGTGGTGTAACCTGACAAGGCTCCATGCAGGTGACAACCCCCATGGTCAGCAAGCTGAACTGCCCACTGAAACCCAACGAGCAGATGTGGAATTATAAACTGCCTGATCCTGTACTTGGTATGTTGTGGGGATACTGCAAGGAGGGTCTTGAGACCCCTTGGGGACAGCAAAACCGGCACCAACCTTGGCACTAAGCTGCACAGCTGCTCAAAAGCATAGAGGATACACAACCCTGTGCTTTACCAGGACATTTCTAAGGTTATATCTACGCTCACTGATGTTTTAACTGTACTGGGCAAGTAATACAGCGACACAAAATTGCGTTCCTGAACACGCATCAGTCAGGAGCTAATTACCAATGAAAATCATCAAGTCTGGTAGCTGTTTTAAACACTGGGATAATGGTAGCAGCAGCAGGTTTATGTGTGGGACCTTCTTCCTCCAAGCACCTCTTTGTATTACTTTCCATGGGATATTCCTCAAGTTTTCATGGCATTTATCTACAGAGTTTCCCTGTCTACACTAACAGCCGGAGATGCCCGGCTCAATACAACAATTGTAACTACTGTGGCTTGAGACCGCCAGCCAGCGTGTATGCTCGTACCAACACACAGCAGGGAACAGAACTCCTGGATCCTGGAAATCCGTGTCCTGACACTTGGGGAAACTCAACAATTCGCAGGTACAGGACGTTTCACTGGCTGCTAACCTGTGATATGTGATACTTTTAACCGCAGCCGCTGCGAGCCTCAGCGACTGCCCGTAGTACTACCCTGTGTACAATGCTGCAGCCACCTTCCCCAGTGTTTGTAAACATTCAGCCTTCCAAGAACTTCCCACTCCAAACACGACAGCTAATGTATTCACATCTGCAATAATTAGATGCGCATTTATAAAAAGCCGCTTTCTTGCTCAACAGAAGTACTTATTCTATTAATAGTGATGTTCAAACGATTCTGAAACTCCCCACTGTTTAACTTTGAGGACTGCTCGTTTTACTTCGGAAATTTACTCTCACTTGTAACTTGACAAAGAAGGTATTAATTTATTCACATTTATGAGGCACGTATACGGTTCAGCCTTCTCCCTTCATTGGTCAGACAACAAATTGGTTTCTCTGAAAAATTACCTGATGAAATATTCAACATAAGGCATTGTGTAGCTTAGATGTGCACTACAAACTGCAGTTTTACTGGGGTGTCCCTGTAGGTTGGCTCTGGCACGTACGCCTGCATGCTTTATGCTTTGTCTGAGGGAGGAAGCTCCCACAAGTGAGGAGAAGGCTCTTGGATATGGGTCACAAGTTGGTGTATCAAAACTTTGACGAGAATCTTAAAAAACCCTACAATGCATCAGCATATTTTCCCCAAGCCTTCAGAGAAAAAAAACCAAACAAAACCAACCCCAAACCCAACACAAATCAGACCTTGAATATTCTTTGCTGTTTCAGTTGTTTCTACAAAGAGGAGGAAATCAACCAAGAATTATCCAAAGCCAGAATGAAGGCAAGAGGACACACTCTAATGTAGGTTGCACGGGTTTCCTCTGCACTTCGTGTTTGACACGGTCATTTTACTCCTGCTTCATTTTTAGTAAGTGGCAAATACCATTTACACGTTTGCTCCCCATCTAGAAGAAGATTTAAATAAATCAATTCCTCTCTCACAACCCTGTGGCATTCTCCAGCTCCGACACCAAAACCCATTACACTCCGATTATTCTGCTTCCTGAATCGAAACCCCGAAACCCGTTTCACTTGCGCTCAGAGCAGAAGCAAGGAGACAATGAGAAAAAAGAATCACGGCTGAACACTTGGTGCGACCAGCCCCCCTCTCACAGTTCCGTTCGCATCGCCGCCGCCGGGGAGACCCTTTCCAGCCCGGGCAGCGCTACCAGCGGTGCTGAGAGCGGCGAGGGCAGCCCGGCTCTCGGGGAAACCTCTCCGCTCCGACTTCTCGCCGCCCACGACCCGAGACAAACTCCAGCGTGGGGCGGCGAGCGCTCCCCCGCCCCGCGGCTCCCGAGCCGTGCCCGGGCATCCGCCGGCCGGCAGCGGCCCCGGGGCTGCCCCGGCCCCTCCGCGGGACTCACCGGAGATCTCGGCCTGGGGCACGCCGCTGAGGCTGAAGCCCTTGGCTCCATACAGCTGCCGGACCTCGGCGCAGCTCCTCGCCTTGCTGCCGCTGTCACCGCGAGCCGGGGCGGAGGCGACACACAGCAGCCAAAATCCCCACGGGAAGACACGCATCCTTCTCCGCTGGCCCCGCCACCTGCCGTGCGAAGGGCAAAGCCGAGGTCCCGCGGCGCGGGGGCGGCCGGGGGGGCGCGGGGTGCGGCCCCCTCCGCGGGCAGCCCCGGCGGGACGGGCGGGCGGGCGAGGGCGGCGGGCGGGCGAGCCCCGGCTGCCCGCGGCGTGCGGAGAAGGCGCCGCCGACTTCAGCCCCCGGACGCCGCCGCGGCTCGGCCGAGGAGGGGGAGGCAGAGATCCAAGTTCGGCCGCGCCGCTTCAAAGCCCCGGAGCGTGAGCGCGCTGAGGGCTTTTGTTCTTAGCGCGGCTGCATCCCCGGGCAGTCCCGCCGCGATGCTGCCGGCTGCGGCGCCGCCGGGCCGGGCGGAGCGCGGCGGGGCGGGGCGCGGGGCGGGCTGCGGGGCCGCTCCCGCGGCGGGGCCGGGCCGGGCCGGGCTGGGCTGTGCCGGCACCGCTCCACCTGCGCGCCGAGCGGCGGCGGGGCGGCTCCGGGCGGGCAGGGCTTCCCCCGCCGGACGTGGCATCACGGGGCCCGCGCCAATCCCGCGCGGGGCGCAGCCCCCGCCCCGCCCCGCGCCCCCGCCGCGGGCGCTGCGCAGCGCCCGGAGCCGCCGGAGCGCGGCCGGAGCGTCCCCGAGCATCCGTCCCCGAGCGTCCGTCCCCGGGCACCCGTCCCCGGGCACCCGTCCCCGAGCATCCATCCCCCAGCGCGGTCCCCGGGCGGGCGGGGCGCCGACGGGCTCGGGGGCCCGCACGCCGTCCTGCGGCAAGGACGCGGGGACAAGGCGCGGCGAGCCCTTCTTTGTCTGCGGCGTGCCCCGGTGCTTAACCCGAGGAGCCAGAGTTCCCCCGGCGGGGTGGGCAAACGGCCGAGCAGATGACTTAAACCGTGCCGCGCTTAGACCGGCGAGGAGAAAGCCGTTCAGCTGAGAGCCCGAGAGTCCCAGCAAGGTCCTGGGGAGGCTGGAAGTGCCCCTTCAAGAGCAGATGTGGGAAGAGAGGCGATTTTCTACGACAGGTTCTCAGCTTTGGAGTTTAGTTCATACAACAGCCTGCCGGCTCCTGAAGCTGGTGCTCTGCAGCTCTGCCAGCCGCGTTTTGAGCTGCTTCCCACAGAACGGAGGCATTTGTGATCAGCTGTGTGCCCGTGCGCTTCCCCAAATGAGCCTGCAGGCTTTTGGCCAGCATCTAACTTGCTCCGGACAGACAGAAGACCCAGCGATCACTCCCGAGCCTTTGGAGAGCAGTTGTTCTCTGTGAAAAACGAGGAGGGAGCCTGCCCATGCCTCAGCTGGAGCACTTGCGTGGGCTTAAACCTTACAAGACAGCAGAAACCCCACACATAAACACCATCACTGTGCCCCCCCCCCCCAAACGTAGCAAAATTTATCAGAGATTGTAGCTTTTGGAGTAGTCAGTCACCCAAATGTGCAAAACTACATGGGAAACTGGTGTTGTTCATCTCATTGTTTCAGAACTGCTTGTTCTCCTGAGGGATGGGAGAAGTGACCGCAAAGTAGGAGCCACGGGGAGGGGAGGGATGGCGGTAGGGAAAAGTTGTTGCTTTCCTATGAAATCGCCTAATTATGTCCTTTTAAATCTTCCTAATCAGATTCACCTATGAGATGCCATAAAGCAGATTCGGAGGACAGGGAAAACCCCTGCAAAAACAGGGAGAATTTTGTAAGGAAGGTCATGACTGAGGTGACACATCGTTACCACCAAAAGTTAATGGCTTCGAGTCAGATACACCCCGTAGGGTCCAAATCTTAATTCTTTCACAGATGACATTGTGCCTTTTGGCCTCATCCCTCCGTGATGCACAGTTTAGAAACGCAAGGCTTACAGAGCCCCAAAAACTTGGTACACCTCAGCTTGGAGCTTGCTTTGGGAGCTCTCTGGAATGTGGAAATACTGTCGTTCCTGGAAGTATGTGGGGAAAAATCTGCCATGGATGAAGTCTGACTTACCCTGTTTTTAAATGACCCATTTTAAAACTCTTTTTACCCTGTTTTTTACCCTTTTAAACTCTTTTTAACCCAGTTTTTAAACTCTTTTTACCCTGTTTTTAAACTCTTTTGTAAATGCAAAAGTACTGCACACTTAAGAGGTTACCGAGTAGGTTATGTGGCATGAGGTTATTTCAGCCCGTACTCCTGGGGATTTATTTGAATTTTATAGCCATGGCCCTTTCCCCAGGCTTTAAACATATCACTCGAAGACCTATGTCAGAGGTCTCATCTAACTAACCTGAGTACAGTAACAGCAGAAAACAAGCAGCAGAGGAATCTGGACATACATTGCTGTGACTGGAGGAACACCAGGATCTTGTTCCTCCTCTGGAAAAATCAAAGAGTGAAAATCAAATACTTGCAGACACACGGGCAACAACAGTCTCACTTGAGTCTGTGGAGGGGAATGAACTCCAGGAATGCAAACTCCAAAGAGACAAAGTGCTTGATAGAGAAGAAAGGCAGAGTCATAAACCTTTCATCTGGTCCGGCTGCACAGAATGACTTGGGGTGGGTGACACAGGGGACCAAAATAGTACCAAATTTCCTTTTTTCCTTCTCAAAGCCTAGGACTGGACACTTGTTGCCATTGTATATGGAGTGCTTGCCTGCAGCTCTGCCTGTAGGGACTTTGGGAAAGCTGTGTGCGAGCTGTGGCTGCATCCCAAGCTTGCAGCACAAAGCTCTGCGTGCTCACACAGCTGCTGAAGGGCACTGAAACACCAGCTGCTGGCAGGGAAAGAGCTGGGACTGCAACCCTTGGGTTCTGGCCTCGGAACCATCCCCTGAGCTATAGATCATTTCAAAGGCCCGAGTATTTCCCTTCTTCACATACATCTCACTTCCCCCAGCTGGGTGCCAGTGCCTGCGGCAGGGACCGAGGTCACGTCACAGCTGATAAAACCCTGGGAGAGCGCAGCACACAGGCTGCTGTTCCCCAGTGAGACACCAGGCTGCCAGCCCAGCACAGCTCACCCTGCCAGCTCCCGGCCTCTGCTCAGAGCCTACAGCTGGACTACAAGCTCTGCTGAAAACCTCCGTGATTAAGTGACCATCGGCAGGTCATGTATCTCCTAATCAGGGCTAAGAGCGTTTCTTATCTAACCACCTGCCTTTGAGACGTTCATACTATCATAATGAGAAGCTTGTAAGTAGACAAATTTAAAACGAACCCAAGCTGATACGAGCTCTTCAACAGAGAAGATATCTGCAAGTCTGTGCAGGATCCAATACTGAGCAAAAAATCTTAAATGGCGAGGCACGTCTCATTTTGCTGTTAAGTTTGTATACGCATGCAGGATTTGACCTAGGCACATTTTAAGTAAATTGAAATAAATGTCTTCGAAGTGTCATGATGAAAATGTATTTTTGGCATCCATAATAAATTGGATTGTTTATATCTGAGGACCAGATCCAGTTTCTGAACAGCCTCGGCTAAAAGAATGGAACTTGGCAAAAAGTAAACAAAAGATTGTCCAAAAAGCAGGCAGAAAGAGCTAGAACTGGGAAAGATAGGGAAAGGCAGAGAAAAACACAAAGATGAGTAGCCAAAATGCAGAGGAGGCAGAAAGCACACAGTCAGCCAGCATGATAGCCAGAGGAAGACAGAAAATCCATCCTGCTCTGAAGATCACCTCTTGACAGTCCTGACAAAAAGCACTGCCCACTAAAAAGCTGATCCAAGCATTATGAAGCAAGAAGGATGAAGAAGAGCCAAATCATCTGGCACAAGGGGGGAAAGCTACCCTTTAAAAACAAGAAGTGAACAGAGAGGCTTCTACAACCTCAATTTTCACAGAGATGTCTCTGTTTCTCTAGCACTTTCCAAGACTTCAGCAGTGCAGTGGACATGCCTCTCTTTTTCACCTTGATGCAAGTCAAGAACTGTAGAGGCAGCAGCAAAGCAATTACGCCCACCAGACTTCCAGCTGGTTCCAAAATGGACCTATGCTGAGTTACAGCAACCTGGAGTCTGACAGCAAAACCAAACCAGGAAAAAACCCAGATAACGGGATCAAATTGCATCGTGTCTTTGATGCCACATAAAAGAATAGCGTGTTCTCCCTTGAATTCAGCAGTGTTTCTACTTTTTTCCCTGTGCGTCAAGTGCAAAACTCACACAGAGCGGGGAGTGAGGAAGGAAAAGAGATGGGCAAAGCCTGACTGGGCTACAGCTTCCTCGCTCCTACCAACCCCATGCAATGAAACCTCCTTTCCCTTAGCCAGTTTTATGATACTTTTGATTCTCTGGCAGCATCAGCAAATCTGGCACCTTTAGATTAAAAATCTTCATCAAAGCAGGAGTATCTCAGAACCTCTTCTACCCAATTCCTTTAATCTCTGCAATAGCTGTTTCCTGCAGGATTCATGAAAGGCCCTGCCCCCCCAACACTGGTTGGTGTTCAGCAGAAGCTGGACATGTGTTTTGCTGAATCAAATCTAATTAAGTTATTCAGAGGATTTACTAGATTACACCTTGCTCTCTACAGCTACTTACTTCTTCACTGGCTCACCCTTCACTGGAAATCCGTCATGTTCTCCTCCCCTCTGCTCACATTCCCCCCAGGAAGCTTTTCCGACGTGCACAAACAGCACGTGCCTGGTTGTTTTCGTCACCAAAAATATCAGATCAATCCCTTCGAATTGCTGGGGCATCTATGTACAACTGACAAATCCAGCTTGATCTCAGTTGACTTCGTAAGACACCATTTGCCTTCCCAAAATACTAAGAACCTTTTGGGATTTGTGTGCTCAGATTAATTAATCAGGGATAGCGTTCCGTAGATGTACAGTGTTGGGACCCTTCCCAGGTCTTTAGGGAGCCAGACTGAGGCCCCAGGGCAAGGACAGTGACAATTCTGGCTGCTGAGGAAGAGGGGCTGCACAGAGGGCAGGTGCAGCAGTGTACACCAAGCTGCTCTTTGACCCTTTGGTGCAACAGACCAATTCCCTTTAAATGGAATTTTCGTTCCCCAGTGTGGCTAGTACTAGGAGTATTAGGAACAACTAAGTAATTTCAGATAGAGAATCTGGCTAATGCCGGTAATTGCTGTGCTGTGCTGTATTTTGAATTGAACCACACAATTTTACAGCAGCAACTCAAAGGAATGTATTGCTTAATGACCTCTTACCAATGACTCCACCCTGCTAGACTGTACTTGTGTTATATGTGAGTCAGAGATTTCCCAGTAGAAAGAAGTGTTAGAGGCCAAAAAATAACTAAATGCCATAAACTTGTCAGAGAAACTGCTGTTAATTGGGTCTGCCCCAGATTTCGTCCTTTCTGGGCACTCTCAGTAAAGCTTTTCCCACTCTCCAAAACATCTACAGCAATGAACAAAGAATATGGACGTGGCACCAGAATCTGATTTGTGTTTCATAAGCAAAGCTTGCCTTGATAGTATGAAATGGCTCCAAATGGCCCCCAAAACTAGATGAGAAATGTCCCTCAGCATGCCCCTATGGTGATGTACAGAAGATCCCTCCCACTTCCTGCAAAAGCTGCAATCAGATGACTTCCTCTTATAATTCAAGAGGTTATATCCTGAACCTAAGTGGTTTTGAAAGAGATTTTTCAGGTAAAAATCGCCCCTCGTTCTTATCCTCATCTGTCTGTGGCACTAGCCTAAGGAAAACACGAGCAGGAGCTCTGTTCCTAGGAATGCCAGCTCAACAGCGTGTTCCTGAGCACTGGTCCAAGGCAAATGGGTGTGGGCTAAGCATTCCAGCCTTCTTTGAGAAGAAAAAGTTACAGCCGCAAAGAAAAAAACATGTGGAGTCACAATAGGGGCATCTGGCATCCCTACTGGAACTTCTCAGCTGGCACTTTATCCTCAGCTGTGGCTACATTAAACACTACAGACTAAAGCACTTAGATGAATTAATACCATCACCTTGCGTTTTGCGTGGTGTTCCCCCTCGCGTTCAGTTAGGTACAACAGAACCTGTTTTCCTAGGGAAACCAACTGTGAGGAAACACTGGCAGGACTGTACTTAAAAGCACCCGACACCTCCAGCTGGGAGCAGAGGCTCTCCCACTCCAGGCTATGTCTGTGCTACAGGAAACACCCGGCGGGTGTCAGCCAGAGGAGCAGGTTAAGCCTGGCTTATCACCAGGTAGACGCCAGGACAGCTCCCAGCAAATGTTGGGCAGCTTTCCACACACAGGGGAGAAAATCTGACTTGGAGTTTGGAGATGTGTCCTTCCCCTGCCTTTTTCTCTGCACTGTTAGTAAGATAATTACCAGGTGACACACGTTTTGAACGTGTGCCAGCTTCACTGCTGATGTAACTGTACACGGGCAGAGTTACAGCTGGAATGGATTTGGGCCAGTGTGGTTTTCATTTGAAGATCTGTGCATTTGGTGACACAAAGACAGTAAATGCATCTGCTATGGCTCTGTCGTCTTAAAGGTGCTCCAGGACCAAGCCCTCAGAAGACAGAGTGATTTCAGTGTAGGTGCAGCAGTTCATCCTGGCTGAAGATTAATTACCCTTATAATTAAACATCCTCGTGGAATGTTACTGTTTCTTTGCTCAACACCTCATAAACACCCAGTGCTGGATTTTTCAAGATGCCAGACAACACAAACCCATCTTCTTAAGATTAAAAATAGAGCTCTTAATCTGATTTAATTTCCTCAACGTGCTAGACACCAGAGAGCATGAACACAGGGAGATGCAGAGACATGGGGTGTTAGAAATGACAGAACTCACCAGAACACTCAGTTCCTTTCCACCAGGTTTTCACCTGGTTGGTTGGTTTGTTTTTGCAGCACTACTTTTGAGCATGGCCTTCAAAAGAAATTGTTTGTAATAGCCATGTATTTTCCCACCACATACATAATTTTGTGTCAGGAAGGACTTTCCTTCTGTGGCTAAAGGAGCAAAGCTTCGTTCCCTTGCCTCTCCTGTAGCAGATGCCGGGGACGTGGCTTTTTAGAGCGTTTGAAATAGAAGCTGGTGGACTGGGGGACCCTGGAGCACACTTTCAAATCTTCCTTGCTGCCTTACAAAAGCTAAGCAGGTAGGTGCAATGACTCACTCACACTGACATTTTTGGGAGAGAATGATGCCTTTTATAATAACATTGATATTCCTCCATTGATGTCTCAACACTAGCTAATTTAGAAAAGAAACATGTAGTGCAAGGTTGAAAGGTCACAGGCCAGCCAAAGAACTCATGAGATCATGGGACCATGAAAGAGGCTTTGGCTTTAAAATAAAATACCCTTTTTTTTCTTTTTTGTTTCCTTTTTTTTTTAAGGAAGATAAAACTTTTCTGAAAGGCCAGGAATTTAATCTGAACTCTTCTTTCACATACTGTACAAATAAAAACTCCACTGCAGAAATACTTGGGGGGGGGTTCAGTAGAGTTTATCTCCAGAGGTCACTTTAATCTATATTCAGTAGAGAAATAGAGGGAGAAGGAAGGACACACATTCGCTTTTAGAAAGCTGCCAGACCTCTCTTTAAGCTCTGACGTTGCCACTGTCAAGCCAATAACGTTCTTAGATTATTCTCCCCACATTCGAGTGGGGACTCTGCAGCCTAGTGAGTGTGAAATTAAATTGTGAAATATTGGATATTTGTGGCTGTTGTCTTCTGCTCCATCCACATTGTTCCTTTTTCCAGTCTCCCCTATTTTACCCCTGTCAGAGTTAAAGGAAAAGATAAACCAGAGAAAGCTTCCAGTATAATAAACTTGCATCCAATAGTGTTCTGATGGGACTGATGTTTGCACCTTCAACAGACTTTACCACAGATTCAGGTTTGAGACTAAAATCAGGGACAGATTTTCTGAGTTTGAGTCCTTTCAATGACTGCTGGCTCACAAAGTATTCCTTTTTTTTTTCTTCCCCAAAAGAGGACTCTGTTAGTGTCTTCCTTGTATTAGGTGAATATAAGCTAGGAAGCTTCCTAGTGAAACAAGGGCTTCCTTTCCTTTATAAAGTAATTTGGAAATGGTAATGTGGGATATCAAGATGAGTTTGCAAAAGCAGGGGAGGCCTAATGTGCTGTGTTCCCTCTTCCTTCCAGTGCGGCAGCTAACAAATGTTATTTGTTGATGCAATATATATAGTCCATATATCTTTAGTATGAGAATTTGTTATTAAACCAATTAGGCACGGAGTGCTTTCATAACTATAGCTGCTCAAAATGAAAAAGACAAAGTGGTTTCCTAATGGAACATGCAGTTGATAAGAGAAGAAATTATTGTTTCATGTTTTCAGATATTAAGAAAATAAAGACTAGCTCCTACAATGAAGCAATATATATTGCCCTTGCTGTCCTCCCAAACTTGCATAATGAAGTGCTTAATTTCTGTGCTTTCTTGTTTTTGTAACATTAACAAGGTCCATAAAGGCTGAGGTAACCAAGTCTAAGTCACCTGTAAAACTTACTGAGCAGTGAGAAGAATTCACCATACTCTTAGGAACATCATGGATTTGCCTAGCCAGGGAAGGACTGGGACTGGACACCAGCACAGCCAGAGTTCCCTGCTTAGGAGGAGACTGACCCAGTGTCACATGAGAGAGCTTTTTGAAATCTCTGTCTGCCTTCCCTGCTAACTCCAGCCTGGTGGAACAGGAGACTCCCTCCTGACTCTCTTGACATAAGAAGCTCACGCAGGACTGGCCTGTAACGAGCTCCTAACCTGCCTTGCAGTGTGACACCCTGTCCTCACACAGGCTGCAGGCTCCAACACCCACGTGACTGGCATCAGTCTGAGAGCTCAGGTTCAATTACCAATGCCAGTATCAGAATTTAGAGCTGTTCATTTAGTAGCTGCTCCCATGACCTCAAGGCAGACAAAAGCTGACCCATCAATGGCTGCCACTGATTTGATGGGTCACAAGGCAAAGACACCGGGCAGTTTGTCCACAAGGGCCTTCTTGGGCATGGAAGCGCAGCAGTGTCTGTAAATCCTTATAAATTATATCAGTATGCTATCTAACCTTCTTACGTAAGCTTGGACAATTTCCTCCCTCCTCCCATTGCTCATTTTCCACAACTCACAAATGTCTGTTTCACACAAACAAGAAAAATGAGCTGGCAAACACCCTGCCCATAACTCAATTTTAAGGCAGAGAAATACAATTTTCCCCAAATCTTTCCTTCCTAATGTTTTGTGAAATGAACTGTTCAAAGCTATCTATTGAAAAGGAGATGAAAATCCTTCCCTTCAAAAAAAGAAGCATAATGAATGTACTCTTCGCTCTTCAAGAGATGCAGCATAGCCTGCCATGGAAAGTCCTCTTTTTCTCCATTTATGGGGTTTGTTTTAGTGTTCTGTTCATATGGATTTGAAAGTCTTGATGCCATCCTTTTAACCACTGCTTTTGTGTATGAAAAACAAAAACTGAGATAGCCAAATGCAGAGGTAAAACTGCAAAATTATCTTTGTCAGCAGGGATGTCTGGAACCTCTTTGCTCAAGCTCCCCTTGACATCAACGGGAATGTCACATTGCTGTTTGTCCCAGATGTGACTCCTGGCTGGAGAGATGCTGAGCACAGGGAAGCTCAGAGGGTCAGTGTGGAAGCTCTGTTGGTTGTGTGCTCTTCCCTGCAGACCCACGAGTGGCCATTGCCAGAGCCATCCCTGTGCTCTGACCCCTCTCACGTGCACTTTGCAGACTCTCAATTCCCTCATGTGGGGACGTGAAACCGTTTCAAGTTCCAGCTGTATGAGGAACAGCATGAAGAACTCCGTGCACTTACATGCCTCCAGAGCAGCACATCATTCCCAGGGCCAAGCAGCTTAGCTCCAGGGCTCCTGCATGCCTGGAGGGGATGCTGAGGACAGACTCCTGCCCTCTGTCCTGCCCTGCAGTGTGCCAGGAGCCTCCTGGGAATGGCTGGGCTCTCAGGGCAGCCCAGAGGAGTGTGCTTGTGTCATGTAATGCTTAGGAATACTTTGGGGCAGGAACAGGTACAAAGCCCCTCTGAGGTTTGTTATTGTCTTTGCTGTGCTCCCCTTCCCCAGTTGATATTTTTCTCTACCACATACATGCAGTGATGCCAACACAGAACACAAGTTACAGCTGTCCAGGAAAGTTCGTAAGAACTCTTCACTCAGCCATCATGATGACATCTCTGTCTGTGCAAACCCTCCAGTAACACTGTGGATAATCTTTCTCTTCCCCCACACTCCATGAATTTCCTTGCTTTCCCTGCCTGCTGGTTTTGTCCTGTACTCAACCAGAGGGGTTCTTTAGGATGTTTTCCTTCCTGTGTGGGTAGATTGCTTTGCCTTTCTAATGCCGGTCCTGGGAGCATGAAGCTCAGAAGGGGAACTGAACTCACATCTTCCTAAGAGCAGTCACAAAACCTGAGGTGGGTGAGCTTTCATTTCCTGGTTTTGAATTCCCTCAGCAGTGACCCACAGCCACGCAGAAGTTTTTTCTGCATGCAGTAATCAAGACAGTGAGGAAGTCACCTCAGAACTTGCTCTGCAGGACTGCTTGTAGACATAGCTCTGACTCAATGATTTATCAATTTATTTGATTGACAGGGTTGATAGAAGGTCTTAAGAGCTCTCCTGAGAATCAAACTCAAAAGAAAATCCATATGTGAGGGTCCCCTATATCTTTCTAAAGCTTCTCTTATTTGGGAACTAAGCTCATCTACTTTTAATTTCATATAATGAGAAAGTATGGACTTACCTTGGTAAGAACATGGCAAATATTAATTAAGTACTGGCAAGTGAAAAGAATGTCAGTATCTACCAGGGAGGATAAGGCAGAGAGATTGGGGTTTGGACTATATGAGGCTGAAAAAATAATAATAACCAGAAAGCATAGGAATTAAAAGAAGTGCTTGTTAATTAGAGAATATCGAAAGCAGTGAGATAATAAAAAATGTCCACTTTTCACCTGTGACTTTGGGGACAACTCCTTCCCAGAATTAAGTCTCTGGTCTTTCTGTGCATGGTGCTGTTAGAGTGGGGTACCAACATCATCACTGTTAGATCACTTAATTAATGCTGTGGAAGCATCAGATGGTGCCTTAATGTACCCTTCTCCCCTGAACCATGTGGCAGTTCTGGGCTGACCTCATGTAGCTGACGTACCCAGTTCTAAGAAACTCTCTCATGGGGAAAAAAGTCGAAATTCTCTCGTTGTTGCTCCTACAGTGGCAGAATTTCAGGGGGGGACACCTGACTTGCTGGATCCGTGGCTTCCTTCCCAGCTGAGCTAAATCAGTTAACATCAGCTGGGAATCTGCATCACATTTCTGCTTTCAGAATGAAACCTATTTTATTGGGAGGACAGAGACAAATAAACTATAAATAAAACTGCATAAGGGCTTTACAAATCAGTGCTTTAAAAACTTAACTTTTCATCAATCTAACTGCTGCTCTGCTCTCTGTGATGCCACTTTATCTCAGCAGAGACACAGGCAGCCAGTATTCTTTTAACCTCAGCAGGCTGTCACTGGTCTTTGATATAGCAGCTGTCTCATAGCTACCACTTGATTTCAATTAAACCAGGCTATATTTAGGGTGAAAATAGGGCTATTTTAAACTGCCATACCTGCCAACTTTTATTCACTCTCAGCAGTAGTTATCTTATTTGATGTACCTGGTTTTAAGCTGCGCCGTCCATAAAATTAAAAAGATACCCGAAACTGTGATGTATTTTACATTCACAACACCCAAAATCTATCATTAAAAGCAGCAGTTCTCCAGAGAAGAACACACTTTAAGGTGATAAATAACAAAATGCTCTCTACGCACAGCCAGGGTTGCTAGCACAGCCTTGCCGTGGTGAGGTGATACAAATGATTCTCTGGTGCCAAGGGGAACTAAGCTGAAAAATGCATTTATTTTTCACTGATCACAGGGGTCTGTTGCTAACACAGAAAGACCTGGTGAGTGGAACATCAGTGGAGCACTTTTGTGTGGCGGTCCAACATAAAATGCTTGTTTTAGGGACAGATTATATGATTTGGGATTGAAGAGTTGTGTCTCCTCACAATTTCACTTCCGACAGTCATTCCTTTCCTCCTCCTCTATCAGTATCACACGTGCTTTGTCAGCAGAAAACAGGTGAAAGCCCCATGACAGAGACCTCAACCCTTGTTCCCCTTCCTTATGGTGGGGAACACCATATTCCGGTATTCCAAAATACTGGAACGCTCAGGTCAGTGTGAGGCACTGTCGTAAAATCTGTTCCATGCACAGACACCCTGGGGCACTGCCCTGGTACTGGGAGTGCCTCTCTGACAAAACGTGTGAAGAGCCCATGTGTTTAGATAATGCAATTACCTGCATGAAAAGTTAGGGCACAGTTTTACCTGAACAAGAGAGAAAAATCTTCTTTGAGCCATCTAAAATTTAATAGGCTACGAACATGGCTAAAGCAAAAGATAACCCTCTCGTGCAAAAGCCTCCTCATAAACAGGCTGTAATTACACTTGCTGCTGCTGTTTGGTTGATGGCACAGGCTTTATTAAGTGCAAGAGCTGTTTTTCTGCAAGGAAGCTTACTGGAGAGTGGATTAAAACAAGCGTGATCACATCCTGACATGCATAAAATGCTGATTGTCTCACTTGCCCTATATGCCAAGTGCTTACTCTTGCAAGGTATTTGGAGCTGTCAACGCCAGCTGAAGTCAGTGAGGCAGAGAGGTGCTCAGCACATCTTAAAAAACCCTTGGCATGGAGAGCAGGCCTTCAGACACACTCGATGTTTGCCAATAGAACATACCACGGGAATGATGGCAATTACAGAGCAGCTATTTGTGTGAGCATTACTGGAACTCCATACCCTCCTTCAGAGAAAGGACCAGACCAAAGGGGGATGCAGAAGTGCTCCAGCTCTGGCTCACAGGCTGGAAACCTGCCTGACTCTGACAGACTAAATAAAGGGAACCTGTGGCTCCTTGCATGCAAAATACAACATGAAAACAAGACTGTTTAAAGGGCCAAATGGAGACCCCCTGAGAGTGCCAGAAAGCTCGGCAATGCATTGTGCTGTAGCCTTCAGCTGTGCCTCTTTGGCTGTATTCGTCATCTCCTTCAGCTGAGACACAAAGGGACAGGGCACACTCACTGGGGCATTGGGATATTATTCAACATGCTGGTTTAACATTGTTATTCCGAGCAAGGCCCTAAACACTGCCTTGTTTGCTTGTACTTTCACCAAGCCCAGCTCTGAAGACAGAGCACTTAATTTTTATTGGGGTTTTTTAAAGCGGTATGATGATATTAGAGCACTTTGAAGCATCACAAAGAATTTATGTCCACAACAAAGATACCAAATGCTCATCCAGGCTGCTTTTTTTTTTAATAGTAAAAATAAATAAAAAACCCCCAAAAGTCGTGCTTCCCTCTCCTTATTCTTGCACATACTGGATCATTTTGGTTGAACTTACTTACAAGAAAAAAAAAAGGCCAAAACAAAAAACCACTACAAGTATTTCCTTACCTTGGAAGGAAAATAACCCTGACTGGAAAATGAACCTAATGGTTCCACTGTGGCAAAATGATAAGCAATTGGTAAGAAAAGAATCCTACAGTGAGAAGTGTGGGGCAACCCTCATTTATCCCCAAGGCTGTTCAAGAGAGGGTTTAGTGCTCAGTGTGTGCATGGAGAGGGAATTCCTCAAAGCAAAGAAGGATCTCCATTACCTGAGAGATACGGGCGTAACAAAAACCTCTGAACGGCCATTCAGAGTGATTCAGATGAGATGAAACTTTTCTTATTTTAACCACCGGAGAGGTAGATATGAGAGCAGCCCATTCAGGGATGTGTTAAAATTTCCATTTCTTGAAGTCTTAGAATCCCCAGCAGACATACAACTAAAAATACATTGGTTCCAACAGATGCTGGGAGCTCAGTGCCAGAATCTTCCAGTGCAGTGGCCAGAGCTGTGTAGGATGGTGGGCTGCAGAATTCCTCCTGCCCCAACATTCCTTTTCATACAGTGAACACACTGAATTGCCAGGACTGTCTTGTCAAGTGCATGACGTTTTTCGTTCTGAAACCTTTGGCTATTGCTTTTTGGGTAGTTAGAGGTCTTTTAACCCTTTTCCCCCTTTCAGTGTGCACACCAAACCTCTCCTTTTCCTGGGAGCGATGCCATGGCAGCGGCTGATCCACACAAGACAAGGGTGCAGCAGAGATTGCCTACGAGCCTGCAGAGCAGTTCTAGTGAGTGTGAACTTAGGATGTGCTTAAATGTGTACTCAAAACCCACTAGCTTCCCCAAATTTTGTCCATGTCTCTGCAATCAGACACACAGCAGTTATTCTGCAAAACCTCCTGGCATCCCACAGTTCCTCCTTCAGTACTAACCAGAGCAGAAGACCAAAAACTTGCAATCTGTTTTTCTGTTTGATTACCATAATTTCTGCCTCTTCTGGCTTCCTTTTGCTGGAGCTTAGCACCATCTCTTGTATTTTATCTTTTTTTGGCAATGTTTACAGATTCTTCACCTTTTGTTCTACTTCAGAAATATTCCTGACGTCTTAAGAGTTCGTGCGGTTTTTAACTGCACGCCTAAAATACATCTTTAATTCCTTGTTGGATTTTCAGTATTCTCGAGCTCCAAGGCCTTCATGCTTCTCTAACCACTCCTTATCAATTTATTCCACCTCTGATTCCCTTGTGCCAGTTGCCAAATTTTCCCCGTTGTTCTTTATTGTGAAGCTGACAAGGAGCACAGCAAAACTGACACAGCAAGGCACAGAAATGCTGCAGGAGCAGCTCAGAATTGACAAGTGACAGAGGAACAAGTGGCAGTGACCAGGTTTTCTCCCCGAGATCTGATTTCATGTTCAGTGTTCCCTGAGATGGAATAGGAATAAACAGGTATTTTGGGTTTACTCCTTTCTGTGATCTCTAGTATAGAAATATGACGAGTTTAGACCCATTACTCAGAGGAACCTCAGTTTGGCTGGGGTTATTTGATAGGCATTAGGCCTGTACTTATTTCCTAAAGCTAAAGCAACAGATATATGACTGGGGGGAGAAGGTGAGGACTTCAAGGAAGGCCAGTGGGTCTGAGAAAATCTGACTGAATGTGATGGTGGGGAGGAACTGGGCAGAGACAGCAGCAGGTCAGTTTTACTGGCCCGTTGAAGGCTCATTGGTGTGTCAGGAAAGGTTTGAGGCTGTGGCCCCCAGTCTCCAGTGCCAGCCCCACTGTGGGGCTGGGGGCAGCTCGCTCTGTGCACAGGGATCTGACCATGGAGACAGCGCAGGGCTCTGTGCTCCACCTGCCTGGGGACACCGGGACAAATGCAAAGAGGACCTATTTCAGTCGCTGCATATAAATAGTAGCCACCCACTGTAAGCACTGGCTTTGTTCTTCTCTGCTCCAGTCCAACACATAAGGCTTCCACAGCAGCCTGACCTTAAATCTCAATTCGCTTCCAAATCCCAAGGGACAGGGAGCTCTGTGAGAACTCCTGGAGATGGGTCATTAAATTAACATTTTTGTCTCATTAGCTTTTGAAAGCAGCAGTTACAGCCAAGGGACTTGGCCTGGTGATATACCTACACATGCACAGCATGCTTCTACTAAACCCATTAGACCACACCTGCCTAGAGTACATTCTTCTGGCCAGAACCCATAATATTAATCTCTGCTGTGTCCTACATCCAAAATCTAATTTTACTCTTACTGTACTGGGAGATGCCGCATGAATAAAGGGATGTGTCATCCTCCCTCCTTTTGCAGACGGAGCCGCTCTGGGCCCCACTCCTGTGCTGCAGGGATCAGTCACTCTGGGGATGACATGGGGACCCAGAGGACACCCAAAGCCCAAGAGCCCTGGTGGGAGCAAGGGTAGATGGGACTCTGAGTAAGGCTTAGAAGCAGACGATCTTTAAGGTCCCTTCCAACTCACACTGTGATTCTGAGAAACTGTGTAGAAAAAGTGTGCAGAATACACCATTGTGGATGGATCTGGTGGGAAAAAAAGACAAAGCTACCTCGCTCTGCTAATGCTGATGTTTCTATACAGTTACAAAATTTGATTAACACATCTAATAGGACAGACAGTACCTAGCAGCTGTCAGTAATTATTTAGCCTCTGGCTGGCTTGCTTATCCTGAAAAGATAAAAGAAGCTGCAAATGTACTTCACAGCAGAGACAAGGAACTAAACAAGATTATTAGCCTTTATGAGAATGAACACCAATAAAATGGCACGGCAGAGCTTAATGCTATTTCTTGAACAAGAAGTCACTACTCTTTATAAACCTAATATTTCACAAAGGCCAAGATCATGCATCTTGGGAAGAACAGTGGGAAGCAGTTAGGATCACAGAACCATTCCCTGGCCACAGGTACTTGGGGATGCAGTCTGTGAGAACGGGGCAGGAGCGCTCACACTTTGCCCCAAGATGGAGAAATGCCATTCACAGGAGATGTCTGTGCCCGGCAGTTTCTGAGATGACGGCACAGAGAGCAGGAGTTATTCTCAGGAACCAATATCCACTGGGTTGTCTAGTGCATATCTGTCATTAATCTGATGGTGACATTTGGGGCTGCCTCATTTTCCTGCTGCTCTGATTGCCGGCGTTGCCCTTAGCACAGGTTTACTTCTAAAGCTTGCTGTGTGCTGAATCCCAAACTCTCAGGAGTATTTATGACAAAATTTTGGGCTGGGCAGTGAGGAATACTGTATCTCCCTTACCGCCAGGAGAAGTCAGAGCAGAGAAATGGAAATGGATGGAAACCCATCAGCAGGGAATCCAAGTGATTTAACGGATATCTGGCTCTGCCAGGCAGTACCATACTAAAGGTTAAACCTGGTTTTAAGTGAGACACTACTCATTTAAAGCACCTCCCTCTACTTAAAGCTTATTACAGCAACCTCCAAAGTCAGTGGATTGCCTTCTGATTACATCTAGGAGACTGCAAACATCCCAGAGATGGGGTCTTTCCTCTTCTAAGTATTTGCACAGCGTGCAGGACCAGAAGTATCTTTGTCAGGCACTCAGGACCATAATGAAATACAAACAGCAGTTACCAGGAGAGAGCTGCTCGGTGCCACTGTTACCTTAGGCAAGGATAATGTTTTGCATTAACTTGAGTGACATTGAAAACAGCTGAATTAACCCAGAATTCGAGGTGTGTATTCCATACTGTGCTGTGCTTTGAGGAATTTTGAGCTAAACATATTTCTTTGTCACCTACCCATGAAATTTTGACGTCAGAGTACAAGAGAATTAAATATTATCTGATTCCTTAGAGGTTTAGAGATGATTTCTTTCTAAATAGGCTAAAAAGCCCACAGTTAAAAATTATAGCTGAAATTTTGAAACTCAGCAAGTAACATCAAGTGACAGTAAATAACTGGGAGATCGGAGCTGAAAATAGAATTGTCTTCCCTGGCTTCTGGTCGTCCTCTCATTCACTGTTTCCTTCTTACCGACACAGTGAATGGTGTGTGACTGGTGGCAGTCAGGTGGGTATAGCATGTAGCACCTTAGCAAGTGTAATTTAGCATTAATTAGCATCCACTTTAGATAAAGTTAATGCCCAACATAGTTATCGGGTAACTGAATGAATTTAGAGTCTAATTATCAAAGGAAGAGTTTAAAGAGTGTCTGAGAGTTTTTCGTGTTTGTTTTTTCCCTCTAATTTAGATTAAACCCTAAATCAATAACCGGGTATAGCACAAGATTGTGTTTTAATTTTGGTTTTGGCCTCTTTTTTCCAGTCTTTTACATGGAGCAACGCTAAATGCCCTGATTTTCCTTTCAGCTTAAATCTGACAAGGAAGTATGTGCTAGCTGTGTTTAGCAAAATGATGCCATATTTGTGGAATACTAATTAAGAAGCCCCAACCCAAAACAATTGTCTCCCCTCTGTTTAAATAGAAGGCCGGTGCATATCGAACTCTGTCATCAGCTATTATTCAAATTGAAATAGGTCAGGTCCCTGAACACCTGGAAATTAGCCTGGAAATTCCCTCAATTAATGAAACCCTGCCTGCCTGAATTTATACTGCCTTACCCATAACACTTGGACAATCATAGCTGTAGCATGTAAAATTAATCTCATTCTGTTACTTTCTGTGGAAGGGCATTTTGATTGCGCTCTGACCCCTGAGAAAAAGGTTAATTCTTGTTCATTCTCCTGCACAGTTTGCTCAGCAGACATCCAGTTCCTGCAGTCCAGCTCACTGGAGCTGGCAGGGGACAGAATCCACAGCTGTCCCCAATGCATGTCTTCAAAGCAAGATGCTTACCCTGGTTTGATGAGGCAAAGCAGCACTTTATTTTCTTATACTCTGTCTATCGACACAGAAATTTTCATATTTAATTTACCTTAAAAAAATTATTCTTTTTCAAAGTTTTCCTTCAGTTACATAAACCTATCAGTTGTTCTCTTTCCTTCTTTCCTTTCTGCACACAGGGTTTGTCCTGGAGCACCTCACTGTGCTGCAGGGTGCCATTGCCCCTGGCACTTATAGGCAGTTCCATCCAACCAGATTTTTACCTTTCTTGGAGTTTGCTCCAGGCTTTCCACTAGGCTGAACTCTGCTGTGCTGGGTGTGAGGAGCTGGGCCACTCACTCTCAATGGTGCTGTTTTTAACCAGCTCTGACCCTGTCACAGATACGTGCTCTAGAAACTGAGAATGAATTAAGTGATTGCTCCTCATTAAATAAAATGCTGCCAGCTTCAACAATAGTGTAATTGTCACAGTGATTAAAAACAAGCAAAACAGGCACAATGCAAGAAGCTGAAGTTCAGGGGTGGATTAAGTTAAGCTTGTGCATAATGCCAACATCCCTGGTCCTGTTTTTGATTGTGTGGTCTTCAACCACATGGAAGAAAATGCTCATTTGCACTTGCTGCCAACGTTCTCATCCCATAGCTAGGGGAAAAGAAAGTCGTATCTTAAAAAAAATGTACAGGGGCAGGGAAGGATTTTGTTGAACTGCTGGGCTAGGATCCGAAAATCCACCTTACGCTCAGCCTGTGCAGGGTGTGCTTTCCCCCCAGGGCAGTGAAGTGCTCAGCTCTGCCTGCAGCCTCCCTCACCTGCACTGAGGCCTTGGCCCCAGACTGGCCCTGCTGTGGGCTTCAAAGGGACTTTGGCCAAGGCTTTCTGTCTGTGCTCCCTCACCAGTCCAGCCTCCCACCATGCTCCTTTCCTCTGACCTTACCCCTTCTGTTCCCAAAGTTTCCCACTGCAGATACTGCCTCTGTCCTTGTGCTGGCAGACTCCTTCTTCTTCCAACGCGGTCCTGAAATGGAATCTTTACCCTCAGGCCCTAATTCGATCATGTTCTGCCAAAATCTGCCGTTGAAGATAACTGCTGCAGAAAATTATCAAAGTGCTCAGTCTTCAAGGAAGACTCAGTTCTCCTCACAAGAAAGAAACTTGTCCTTTCCTTTCTTTTCTAAATTTTTGAAATCCTTTATTTTATCTAAGTGAATTCAGATTAAAAATGAGTTTATATATAGATGTGGACATGAATATATACATACATATATATAAATGTAATGGCCCTAAGGAACCCATCAGACATGAGCTGAGAACAAACCTTGAATGGTTTAGGATGTTTCTGCTGGTCAGGATCCAGCTGAAAGAAAGTGTACTCACTTGGCATGAAACAAGTTAGTTTTAAGTCACCTTCACTGACCAGAGGTGCCCTTAAATCTCTCTAATGGGGTAGTCAAACTAGCCATGAAGTTAAAAGAGCACGTCTTATTTACATGCATAATTACACCAACCATAGATGCAAATTCCGCCCTGAAGCTCTGCCCTCAAAGAGGCAGAATCAAGGAGAGGATGATGCAGGACTGCAGAGTAAGAGGCAGTTTCAAGCTCAGCCCGGCACAGAGCTCAGCCTTCTGGCCAGAGTCCCTTAGTTTGAACACAAAGCCTGGTTCTGGCACATGACAGCCTGGGCTCTGATCCTGCTCCAGGGCTCCCTGGGCTCACAGCCGAGGTCCCTGCACTCTGGGGATGGGCTGCATTACTCCATGTGCACAGAGCGCTCATGCAGCCCCTTGCTGCACGAGTGCTGCTCTCTGCCACATAACCCACTGCTGCAAGAGGGCTGATCCCAGGCAGTGCTATTTCTAGACAGGCTGTGCCAGAATAGCAAAGATCCAAGAGTTTAAGAAATGTAGAGCATTTTGCTTAGGAGCTGTCACTCACTTAAGGCTCACCCTGCCCTGTTCAGCTGCTGTTCCCATCTGTACCCTCTGTTTGGTTTTCTATTCCTATTCTGGAACTGAATTGGTAAGCAGAAAATTTAAGTTACTGAATAAACTACTGCCAAAACTCTCTGAAGAATGCACTGAAAAGGAATGAGGTTGCTGTGTGACAGGCAAAGAACAACTTCCAGTCCAGAGACACTCAGGCAGAGACAGAGCCTGAGCATCACGGGCTGTTGGGCCACGTGCTTGTCCCACAGGAGGTGGTGCTGCTCCTGGCCAGAAATTAAATTTCCATTTTTAAGAACAACCTCTGAATGACTGATGGGATCAGCTCTGGTACACAGCACCTACTCCTACTGTACCTGGCACTGAGACAGCAGCAGCAGGTGCCAATTGTGGGGGCCGACACTGTCAACATGACACGAGTTCTAAAGAACATAATCGGTGAAACTGTCCTGCAAGGGCAGGATTTCTTATGGCTGAGACTCTTGCTTCAGACTGTGTTTTCACTTACTTCAACGTGATGCCTGAAATTGGCTTATTAGGAGCATTCAGCTTATCAGTTAAATGGATTTTTGAGTAGCTCTTCATCATCTCCCTTCAATATTGTCAGGTTTTGAGGGAAGATGTTTATAAGCCATTATACAGAGATGTCTTTTATGGGCGATAAAGAGCTCTTTCTCCAAGATCTCTACACTCACACTCCAACATATAATCAGCTTTTACAGCTATATTAAAGTCTTCGGTATAGGTGGTTGGTTCCTACAGTGGGAACCCCTGGTATATCCCTTAATTACACCATTGCTCAATACAAGAGTATAGGAATACATTGAATATAATACGTACAACATTTTATCACGAAAACTGCAATTACTTTCAACAGAACAACAGTTTCCAGCCAGAAAAGCTGACCTGACTCTTCTTCTCCCAGCAGATGCTGAAACCAGCACATGCTGAAACCAGCACTTAACACGCTGCAATACAGAAGAGAATCTCTCCTCTGACAGGACAAATTATAAAAACTAATGCTTATACTGTAAATAGCTTTAAATGCCATAGGACCTGTGTGTAAATTAGGGGACCATTAGGCTGTGCTCATTTACACCAGGCCTCTAAGTAGCCTACAACCCTGTATAACTCCAGGATTAATTGCCGGTGCTTTGTTAGTGAATGGCCTTTTGTTAGTTCTCTCAGCAGGCGTTCTGCCTCTCTGGGTGGATCGCCTCACACGAACCTGATACACCAACAGTTATGGCATATCCTGTGCTCCCCCTGCACGGGAAAACAGAACTTTTAATTGTCTCTTCTTATTATATCTCAAAATACGCTTCCTTTGTGCTTGTGGAGGACAGGGGAAGAATGACAGCGGTTTAGTAAGTGCGAGCCTTTTCCTAATCTTTGCAATCAGATCTTTGGGACTTTGCTACCATCACACAGAGCAATCACTTCACACAAGTGAGAAATCAGCACAGCTTCGGTTCCTGATAAAGTTCAGTACAGGAACCAGCTAAGCCTGGGCACGCCACATCCATCTTTCTGCTTGGTGCTTCGTTTTGACAACTGCTGTGTTTGTGTCCTTTCAGATAATATTTGTCTAACACTGACATAATCAATCTAATTTGAGAGTCAAATTTAACATGTCTCAATCTCTACCTAGGCTCCAAACGTTGTGTGCATTCTGTATTAACAGAGCTGAGTGCTGTGAGGCATGTTAACGAATCTCATTTGTAATTTGCTACTTGTTTTAAAAGAACTTTGTTGTAGAAGTTCTGCAGCCAATTCGCTGTACGCGTGAAGTCAGCAGAACAACTCATTTCCTACTCTAATAAGACTCCAGTCTCTGGTTGGGATGGTTGGTTGCCAGAAGAAATGGCTTTCTTAAGAATGGAAGCACACAATTGCCTTTCTTAGCTGCTCTATTATTCATTGTCAATCTAATGACCTTGCCATTTGTTTTTTCAGCATTGATTCAGAGTTTTCTTATGCGTTGAAAAGGTCACATTGCCTTCTCCTCTTCCCCCCCCCCCCAGATAATTTTCTTCGCATTTTGTAACTACTCATTTTCAGAGCAACTTCACTCACGTTTCCACCTTTTCCTCATTTCTCCCCCAAATCTGTGTATTGGCCAGCTCTTCAACCAGCATACACACATCCAATTGCAGTGACTCTGGCAAACCCACTCCAAATTGTCTCAAAGTTTGTGATATTTTCCCAAAAATGATCAGGTAACTTCTGGAAGTCGCGTCCATTCAAAGCTCTGCATCTTGGAACACAAACAAATACATTTTCCAAAGCTGCTGTGTGTACATTAATGGCAGTCTGGAAGGTCTGCCTGGTAACCAACACGGTTTGAT
Organism: Chamaea fasciata; assembly: GCF_029207755.1. Classification (NCBI taxonomy): domain Eukaryota; kingdom Metazoa; phylum Chordata; class Aves; order Passeriformes; family Sylviidae; genus Chamaea; species Chamaea fasciata. Next base: position 2,843,836 of record NW_027094096.1, on the reverse strand, counting down.
CAGAACGACGTGCGTCTTCCAACAGTCCAAATCATGTATTTTTTAACTTGTAGAAGCTCTTATTTACTCCAGGTATTTTCCTTTTCTCCACAGCTGTATTACTTAGTCTAATAAAAAGGTTCAGGTCTCCCTGCCAAGCTTTCTCATAATTAGTAACTGTGAGCAAGCTAGCTGCTGTTATCCTTGGCCATTCTGGTGACACGTGGGACACAAAGCCATAAATTAGGTCACTTGTCCTCAGCAGACTCTCCATTTCCTTTCTGTATTTTTACTGCACTTTTACAAAACTGCTCAGTACAGAGAAAAAAGAAAAATTATCTCATACAGAGAACTTTTAAAATTCAGGTTAAAAAGACAGGGAGGGGGTAAAGGAGTATTCGAGAATTTTATGCATCTGTGATTTCTGGGCACTGATCAGTGAAAGGATTCCCTGATCTGTGTTTATTTTTCCAGGACATCAATTTAATTTCTCTGTTTGAGTCCACTGCATTTTCCCCTATTGTTCTTGCTCTTCCTTTGGGGTTAACTGAAGTAGTGGTTTTTTTCCAGCTTAGAAACATTTAATATTTTTCAAGTATCTATCTCTAAATGAAAGCAGAAATTAAAGCAGTCAGTTTGCTACAGAAGACAATTTGTTTTCTTTTACAGCTTTCCTGGCTGCTCAAGGGGAATACAATCAGGATAGAAGAGCCTGTAGTCTTGATAAGCACTGATAATTTTTCTGTTAATTTTCTGACAGTCCTCTGTTGCTGCATTTATCTGAAAAAAAACCAACCATGAAGTTTTCCGTGCAGTCCTGGCACAGAGAGCACAATTCCCCTGGACGCTAGTGCACACTGCACCTATTAATATCATGATGTGACCTGAGACTGCATTTTCCCCTTCAATACCCTGAAACAGCTCTGAGAACATGGCAAGGCACTGGATCTTTTTATTAACTCATTTGTACTGAGCCTTCATTTCTGTCATGCTTCAGCCACATTGGGACAATAAAGGATTGTTTTGTCTACCTAACTCAAAGCATTAGCTCTTTTTATACCTTTTAATTTTAACTTAAGTAGGATGCCTCTTGCTAAATACATCTTCCTTGGCCTTGCTGTTGGTGTGGAGGAAATGAAGCCAAGTTGGTTGCAACAGATCAACTAAATATTACAAATATGCCCTCATGTCTACCCCCTCACACACAGAGCAGGCAGCAGCACTTGCAACTGAGACACATAAAGGAAAAGGATACTTCAAGAGTGAAGTTTTTCCTGAGCCACATGAACTTGTGCTGCCTGCCCTAAGTGTGCAGAACTCACTTACAGACTTTCCATCAGTGTCCGTAACACCTTTAAGGGAATCACATCTCAAAAATATAAAGTTTGCCTCAGTAAAAGTGACAGAAACCTTTATTTAGCCCCTGTCTAAAAGACTAGAGAATATTCCCGAGACCAAGAAATTACACATAGAAGGACAGGGTCAAAGTTCTTTAAGACAATGCAGATTGCAGAACTTTATTCTTACTGACAAATTTCTGTTCTGACACCAGTCTCGATCCTGATACTTACAATGTATCACTGCAAAAATCATCCAGAAGTATAGAGACATGAAATAAATTTTTTTTAAAAATTCCCTCTTCCTAAGGAGTTTGACTCCAGTGCTTCAGTGTATCTCACAAGTACTGAGTACACAAGAGACTTTGGCTTGCTATCATTAAGAATGAATTAGAATAAACTGTGAATCCCAAAGCTCTAGTTAATAGAAGCATAAAGAGAAAATTGGCAGGTAGCAGCGAGGCAGTGGGCTGAATGGCTGCCATCAACAAGGCCTATAAATAGATTTTTTCAAAGACATACACATTTTATTACGTACAAACATAATGCATTTTTCCACTTTGGGCTAGTAAGAGATCCTCATTGTTACGAAACACGGAGAGCAGCCACTTCACAAGTTTGTCTCAAGAGCAGATTCAAGCAAGGCATTTTTATTCAACTTCCCATGTGCTTCTCACGCCTGTTGCCTCTGCTGCACAACAGCACAGAACTGATGTGTGACTCTAACTTCCCCTTGGACACATGCACTCCCAAACTGCATTTATAAGCACTTTTAAAAGTAAATCTGACAGTTGCCATGTTAAGTAGAATCTGTGTGTGAGCAGGGGTGGGTCATGCAATGCTCACTCTCCACCTTGGCTTTGGAAAAAGCAGCACCAGCACTGCAGGAGAGGCCTGAAAGGGCCATTGGGGAGTGCTCTGAACACTTACCAGAGGAGCAGGACAACAGCAGAACACTTGACTGGGCTTTCCAAAACCACCTGCATTTGTCAGACTTTCCGGTGCGGTCAGCAGCAGTTCTAGCACTGCCCCCAGTAACAGCACAGTTAGACCAGAGCTAAAGTGCTTCCCAGTGCCTGAGATGGCCACACACAAATGGAAATGCAGATGCAAAATGAAAACTGCTCCTGCAGACACCAACAATGGCAACTGCAGATGACATGAGCTCAGATTTGGGCAGCTTGCTCATTGAAGCACCACGGAGATGGATTCGAAATGGTGTTACGCTCTCTGTGAAAGTCCCAAACAACCAACCTGCAGCTGGAGTGGATCTATGGGATTACCTCCCTAAACCAGCCTGAGATCCTATCACACTTCATGTCATGCCTTTCACTGGAATTATTCCTGCCAGCCTAAGTGGGGTAGTACAAAAGTCAAATTCTTGTAGAAAAAGGATACAGTGCCTGGTCAGTCCGGCTCACTCTGTAGGATGTCTGATTTCCGCCTCCACGGGGCATCTAAGAACCTGGTCTGATGATGATTCACTGGAAGATGTTTTCTCAAAAAATGTTTCAGGATGGAAGCTGCCTCGGGAGAGAAACTCAAAGGAGGGACAGGAGACAAATACAGAAGGCAGATGAAAAATGCAATAGCAGGTGAGAAAGAAGAAGCAAAGACATACTATTAAAACAGAAATCAAAGGGGGAAAGCAGGATTGGCATACAGCAAGACTACGAGTCAGATTGAAACAGCTCTCTTCAATAACTTTTTTGTTGGTTGTGGTTTGGAAGCAAATATGTTGATTCAGTGAGCTTTGGAGGAGGTTCTGTTTGTTCATTTTTACCTTTCAGAAATCAACAGCTTTCAACCTTACAGTCTGAGCTAAATTCAAAGGCTTCAGAACACGGGCAATAAAAAATGACATAGAGCAAAGAAAGGAATATTGTGTTGTAAGGCTAAATACACTGTGCAGACAGATATAATTACTCAGGTTTCCATATACCACCAATCTCACAGCAGCAATATTAAAAGAAAGATGAAATGAGTGAATGTCACTGAAAAATCCCTGTAGTTACACTTCTGTGCCAAAGCAAGCCAGAAACCAAAGGGTCAGATGGTTTTGTTTGGAAGTGATGTTGCAAGCAGGGTTTGAAGCCAGCCACACCTGCCTCCTCCTTTGCTGTACGAGTTAAATCCACACTGTAAATCAGCTCCCAGCAAAACCACAACTCAGGCAAGAGCCCTGTAGGTCTCCATTACAGAATGGACAATTAGGATTAATGTTTTCGAAGATAATTTTGTTTAAATGCAATTTTGCTTCAGCATGAGCTCATGTTGTTCCAGTGGTGGGAATGATTACTGTTCTGAATGCCCTTGGAATCAAGATCTCCATATATGAAACCCAGTTTTGGATCAGACTCTAGGGAACTTTTTCCTTCTTGGCAAGTCACAACATGGCTGTGTACAGAGACTCCGCTTCATCTGGATGCTTTAATAGAGAATCTACTCAAATGCAGGTACACAAGAAAAAAAGCTGTGAGCAGCTCTACCCTGAGTCTCCGGGGAAATCACTTTTCATTTTGGGTATGTTGATGGATCATAGGGCAACAGCCATGGCACACACAATGAACTATTAGTGAGTTTGTCCCATAAGTTATCTGCACTTGAGATAGAGAGAAAAAAGGTTTCATTTGCCTTAAAGGCAGAAATGTTCCACCAGAGGGGAATGATTGACTGACCTTGGAGCACTAAGGCTGATAATTTGGCACTAGTGTAAATGAAAAATTCAACATTACCAATGATTTTTGACTGCCCTAGAAAAACCAAATATTAATACGGGTTTAATGCAGCACAATTGAAAATCCAGAATGCAATAAAACTTTGATATCATGCTAGCACAGGGATTTCTTTGTGCTATTCATTCAAAGAGAGGGATATTCTCCCTCTCTGTTTCAAGTCGTTCTTTCTGGAACTGAAACAATATGGAATTACTCTGAGTACCTGTCACCACCCTTCCAATATATGGGCTCACAGGTGTTTTCAGTCTAACAGAAATGATAAAACTTCTGTCTGCATCTTCCCACAAGTTCTGAACACAGAGTCCTTGCGTTATTTCCCTATGAAATATTTGGATACAGGCTTTACAACATTTTGTGAGGTACTTTGGCACCAGGAAACTCTGCTCCAGAGGAAAAGTTGAGATGAAAAAGGGGATTCTCTCCTGAGACAGGTTATGGTGACCTTTAGAGGCTCAGAGCTGATAAATAACCCAAGTCTGTGACATAGAGACGCTCGAAAGTCAGAGGCCAAATACAAGATTTCATATTTTTCATAACCTGGAATTGGGATGCCACTTTTGGAAAAAAAATAATACTCTACCTTGGAATAGTGCAAAATATAAACTAGCCACAGGGGATTCACATTTTCTAATTAAATGCCGATTAAAATCAATTAGGAAGCTATAGCAGTCCTGCACTAATGAGGGAAATCGTATTATTACCTCTGCATTAAGCACTGTATCATCCACTAATTCCATTTAATCACAGTGAAATTTTTGTATAATACGAGGACCTCAACTAATATTGCAGCAGATTTGAACAAAAAATTATGCAGCTGTAGTGTTTCCCAGCCAAAGTAACACATTTTCCTGTTCACTACACGCTATGGTAACTTTAATGCAACCTTGTGACAGTTATAAGAGGCATCATCTCCATTTTTTAATTCCTTCATGTTTGAATAGGGTTTTTTAACTCAAAGAGTCGCTAGTTGTAAATTTTCCTTGTCTTGCTAAAATGCAGGTAGAATTATAAAGTGTTGTCATACAACATTTATAAAATCTTGCTACTGTGTCTGAAGGCTCCAGTAATGAACAAGAAAGAGCACAAAGGTGAAGGCAATACATAATCTAGACAAAGAGCAGAAATAGGCATATTCATCAAAGTGTTGGGGGAGGAGACAAAAGGATCCAAACATCTTCAGGGTCATATGGTGTCCTGACTTTCCAAACAGAAGACTCTTGAATGGGCAAGGAAAGAAAACTGGATCCTTGCCTTTGGTTTATAGAAAATAGCAAGTAATCTTGTGGTCTGGGCAGCACTGACCCAACTTCAAACAAGAGCAGGAAAGACATTCCAGCAGGAGTTCTCCAGGACACATTAAGCCTTGACTAGGTTCGAATAGCTAACTAGCCTCCTCAGGAGCAAGTAAAAGGCTGCTGAAGTCAAAGAGTCTCTCTCTTATTCGCTGTTAGCTTTGATAACACATCTGTAGTGTATTTTCTTTGTAATTTAGTGTCGTTATCCCAGAGTATGTTCCCGTAGCAAGCAATAAAGCTGATCGTCCAGTAACCTACAGATAGCACAGCATCACTCTGCTCCTTCAGGGAAATGCAAATTTGTGACTCAAGGAAGCCCTGCCCAATTCCTGGAGTGTGCCATCCCACTGGATAAGAGCGTGGGAAGGGTTTGAACGTCTGGAGAAGCCTAGGCTGGAGCTGCAAAATTTCTTGTAGGAGTTTAACAGACCTTGCTCACTTGTAGGGAATCAGAATAGCTTGGGTTGCAACGGGAAGAGGGGCTTTGCCAATGGGAAGAGTGAAGACCTGAAACTCAGAGCTCAGTCTTCCAGTGGCCTTTGCTGGTTGGATTCTGGTCTCTGTTGTGTAACTGCAGGACTGAATTTCAGCTGCCCACTCTCACTAGCCACTAAACATAAATGTGTCTTAAAATGCTTTTTAGTGAATGTAATGTTAGGCTGAACAGTACTGACAATTTATTTGCGGGTTACCAGTAATGATGATTTTTGATGTGATTTCTGTACTTCCCCAAGCTTTTTTATGCAGCCTGTGAGACATTTTTACTCTGTCATTACACAGAGAACTGGAACGGAAGAGAATCTACACCTGTGTTTGCAAACATTATTGCAGCTAGAGCGGGAAAGGGAACAAATGCCTTGGAGCCTGGCACCGTTCACCAAGCTGACACTTGAGAGAGAGCAGGTAGGATCACTGCACTGCCACAGCGTGTTCAGGGACTTGGGGACCTGCCATGCTCCATCCAGGCCAGCTGGTCCTGCAGCCCATCTCTCAAGGGTGCCCAGCATAAGCCATTCATGCAAAGACACACAAAACTGCACAGGGAGGTTGGAGAAACTGAGTACTTATATTGATCATTATTTTAGAACACAAAGTTATCAGTGCAAAGTTCCTGGTGGGTGAAGAAATACTACACTTCATCCCAAATTTAAATGGAGCAGAGTGACACAGAGAGCAAGTGATCCAATGATTTGTGGTGACTCAGGGAGCTGAACATGGGTTAAACCCACTGCATTGGAAATGATTACTGTACAGTTGGATGTATTCCTTTCAGCACACTCAGCCCCTAGTGAACATTGCTGAAGTCTCTGCTATTGGGGACCCTCTGGTAGCCAGACTTTGCTGTGGATCCCAAGCAGAACTCCAGCAGCCCACGAGGGCTGCAGTCCTACATAGCCCGGAAACCAAAGCATGATCACTACAGTAATTCATAAGGTTTACGGGATGAGAGAAAAAAAAAATCAGAGAATAAAAGTGGAAACTACTAATAAGCAAAGTAATGAGCTGCAAAATGTCTTTAAAATGAAATAGTGTTTATCTAAATCTCATCCTTTGGAAGCTTTTAGCCTCTTCACAAGTCTTGACCAGAATCACCAAGCTTACAGTCTGGGCAATTTAAGCACTTTCTGTCCAATAAGATACGTCTAACCCACTTGAGTTCTCCTTATTTTGGGCTGAGCCTTTATACCTGATGAAGATAAAAAATCCAGAGAGGGGTTGGTTGTACAGCGGGCAACTGACAGAAACAACACTTTGAGTGGTGTACATTGTCAAAAAAATTTCCACGTTGGCTTTTTATTAAAAAGCTTGCTAAGCCTTGCCAGCACTGACAGAGAGAAGGAAATGTCTTGCAGCAGTCAAGGCTCACAGGGCAATTGTTGCAGTTTAGAGCTCATCATTTTTCCCTCCTTTCATTATTCCTTAGCCCGCTGTGGCTGACATTATGCATAACCAGCTCACAATCACTTCCTTATTGCATTTGATTTCCCATGTTTCACCCCGTGGATTTTATCTTGCTAATGAAACCCAGGGTATTTGTCCTCAGGTATTCACATGGTCCCCATTGCCAGAGAGCCTGAAGACCTGAACATCTTAATGGAGCCTTACAAATTCCATTGGCTGCTTCTGAACCACCCGAGATGAAAATAGACTTTAAGTCATTCAGGCTGGGTCACTGGTGTTGTGTATCAATTATGCAGATTCCCTCAAACGGATTCTGAAAGCATCTGTCACACATGAAAGAAAAGCTCTGTGAGCCTTTCCAAACAGAAATGTCTTTTGTTCTCTGACGACTTGGTACATAAAGGTGTGAAACGAGACGGTTCAAACAGGCTTTCCTGTGACATGGAGCAAGGAGAGCCTATTGCAGGGATGTGGGGAAGATAGCTTTTCATGGATCCTAAGGACTGGATGGGTGAGGTGGGGGCTGCCTACCCCCAGCCCAGGACTCACCCTGGGGCAGTTCTCACTGAGGGAAGAGCATAAAGGGAATTCTGTTCCCTCTCTGAGCACACAGGAACTTTCCGAGAGGAAATGTGCACAAGCACAAGGCTATGAAGGTTTCAAAGACTGTATAATGAGAGTGATATGCTGATAATCAGCTTAATTCCCATTTCAAACACCAAGGTCCTTTTGTGAATCTGGCCCTATAGACTTAATCCTGCATATAGCTTAATTAGCCTAATTGTTGGCCGTGTCTGGTGAAGGGAGGGTGGGCAGGACAGTGTGCTCTGGGGAAACTGTCCACACCCAGCAGGTCAAAGAAAAGCTTATGGTGGATGGCGCTTGGAGGGCTCTAAATGGAAACGGCTTTGTTTCAGGAACAAGAAGCCTGGGAAGAGGCTGCAGAAGTTTGTGTTCAGATAGGCAGAAGTAACCGGGGCTGAATGAAGAGGAACCTCTTAAAGCTTTTCAGGCCCAGAACGGTCCCATGCCCAGGGCACCGAGGATCGCTTTTTCTTTCTTGTCTCCAGACAAATGTCTAATTTCACTGTTCATGACCAGGGAAGTGAGTGTGCAAGGACCCTGTGACTTATTTCAGTTCGGTCTGAAAGAGCACAGCTCAAATTTGGCTGTATTTCCTCCACACGCCACTTTCCTTCATGCTTTCCCTGGGACAGGGTCCTTGTGCTTGTAGCTTGGGACAGCTTACAGGACCAACATCCCACTGCTCTGCAAACTGCTTCCCGACAGGCAGGGAGAATGCGAGCCTGTGCCTCAGGTCCTCCTCTGCAGAGGACTCTCCCAGGCATGGAAAGGGCTCTGGGAGCAGAGCTGCCTTTGCAGGGACACAGAGTGCCACGTGCCCCTCTGGCATCACAGCTGACCTTTAGTCACCCTAGAGTTGAGGTGTCTGAAGTTACATTTCCCCCTGTAAATCACTAATAGTTTGGCAAAAGAACACTCGAGCAATAGAACAGTAAAATAAAAGTTGGTCTTGGCTGGGCAGCTTCTGGGAGAGTATTTTGTGTTGTGCACAGGGAACATGCAATTTTACTTTATATAGCAAAAGACAGGTGTGTAATTGAATGAATATCTACCTAAGTATCCATATAAACCTTTTTAGGTGATTGAGACTACCAGAACTGAAGTGGATTGTGGAATTTTTTTCTTTACCCTGGTATACATGGTTAAATGAGGAGAAAGTTGGGTCAAGCTGTCTCAGTTCGTAGAAGCCTCATTAAAAAGTAAAATAAGCTATCCTTCTGCAGTGAAGAAACCATTAAATATAAGTTCCATAAATATTTACTCATGTGAAAGAAAACCTTAATCCAAAGAGTTTGAGAAACAGTCTTGTTTTACTTGTCCTACTATAAAAAGAATCCAAGCCTGCCCAACCTGATCAAGCTGCCTTTCTAATACTGTAAACACACGTATGGGATTGGTTTTTACATTTTCCCACGATGTCCCAGAGGACAGCATCACATTACATTACACACCACAGCCACAAGCATTTAAACAGACAGAAAGTTCACCCTGGCTATCAGCTAGTTCCTCAGTCAGTCAGGCAAGGCAGTTAAACTGGAGTTAAAGAACCTTTAAAGAGTGTGGAGTCATCCACAATCCCAGATCTTCGCTGTACAACAGAAACTACGAGACTCAGGGGCATATTTAAACAACCAGGAGAGGAGAAGCAATATCCCTAAGCTCCTCTCCCTGTCCCCAGGCAGTGGTGTCAGTGTGGTTTGTGCAGCAGATGATCGATGCCTCCCTGGCAGTGGAGACTTGGCTGGAGTTTGCCCTTCCTCCTGCCTAGCACAGCTCCCGCTGGAGGCACATCTCCTCGAACTCAACAAGGCTGCTCAGCTACCAACCAGGTGCTCTGTACTCCTCACACACGGATTAAAAAGTAAATCCTGCTTTGGAGCTGTACTCCTAAATGTAATGCGAACACACGCCAGCTTGAGGGAGTCACCATTCCTGCTGAGAGAGACTGGGGCCCTCCACACACCTCCAGCTTAAATGTTTGAAGCAAAGCCTGGCTCCTGGCAGAACCAGGGTCCCTAAGTGATGCCATTCACACAGGTGCTGATGGACCTGTGCAGGATGGGCACTGCTGAGCTGTGACAAGCCCTCTGAGCTCAACAGCACTGCCCTTGTGTAAAGCGCTCATTTCACTCTGTCCCTGTTAAGCTGAACAAAGTAGCTGTCAAACACTTCACCTTCTCTCCCCAGTTGCTTGACTTGTCTGTTATTTTGGCTCCTTCCACCATACTCTTTGTTTAAAGCACTAAGTATTAGCATGTCTTTCTCCCCCCAGCCGTGCTTTACAATCTGTTCTGCTGCTTCAGGCAGGTGGTGTGTCTTGGTAGACCGTGCATCTCATCTTCCTCTCTGTCCTGACAGTCTCTGACCCCCTGTACACACTTTTCACGCTTCTAGTCAAACAGGCATCTGTTTCCTCCTCCTTCCTCCTTATGGGAAGGTTTCATCCAAGTGCTTACCACACTCTGCTCTCTAAGAGTCATTCATTAAATCAACAAACAGGAACTTTTTAGAGGAATTTTGACTGTTCATACAAAAGCCTCCTTTTCTCTTGAACACAATTGTTCAAATTCACTTTGCACTTAGTTTCTCCTGTAAAAGTAAACATATGCAAATATGTTTTTTCACTTAAGGCGTAACATTATTATTTATTAATAAAAAAACCATCCTCATGTACTTTTCCATAACAAAATTGTGGTCCTGATCTGCAAGAAACACTCCTTACTGAAAGTTTAATTGATGCTTTAGCACGGGAGCATATTATCATTCAGTGTTTGCTAATATAGTCAGTGGCTAGAGTTTATATTTCTCACACAAGCAGTGTTTAATTTTCTCCCAGTGTTACCTACAATTAGCGGATTTAGCTTATCAGGAAATGCAGCAATAAGCATACACAACTCCCAACCTCAACTGGAGCAACTCAATAGTGTTCAGTTGGGATAAAAAAGGAGAGTGAAGGCAGCTTTTTGAAAGGCCCCCAATCTTACTTTTTTCTGGGTTTTTTTTAAAAAAAATAAACATTAATGAAAATATATTTGGCACGCATAATTTCTAGACAGCAGAAACGTTACTGAACCTACCTCCTTTCACTCACATAAAGCCACTGGCCGTGCCCTCGGGTTGCAGTTGCTGTTTTGCTGCACCCTTCTGTTGCTGGTTGCATGAAAGATTAATAGGGGTTGGGGTTACTGGCTTGAGAGTTTTCATGGGATCGTACAGCAGCAGTTAGTTCACAGGAACATGAAGCAAGCACTGTTTACTCTTTTGCCCTGTCCCTCCTACAAGAAGGGTTATCAATTTGCTGTCTATAACCACTAGGGCCTGAGGAAAAATAGACTTTATTTCAATTAACATAGACAAAGTTCATTTAGACCCTCTCAGAATTCAGAAGAATAAAAATGAAGCTGGAGAAGCTCTATGCAGCCATGGCTGAGCCTTCAGAATGAAGTCTGGAGGAGTGCGCACACATATGTGCATGGAAAGTGTGTGTGATTGTGTTGATATTAACTTACACCTTACGGAGATTAGACCTGGTATCTCTAATTTTCTGGAGCACTCATGTGAGATCACCACTTCAACTGGCTTTTCTGCAAATGCTGTGGAACACTGAAGCTGTTTAAAAGACATCTTTTCCAGACATCTTGTGGGGTAATTTTGGCTGGGTTTATCCTTCTTGGAACCTACCAGTGCTACAGATTAAATATATACAAAAATATATTCTCACTTAGTTTTTCAATTCTTTTATACAGGCAAACACACGCACATTATGGATATCCACAAACTCTCCCTACGAGGTGCATGTGTGATTTTATGTACATATCTCTACATGTAAACTATGTGCAGAACATGTATTTGGGTTCCTGCAGGTGGGAACTGACCTGGGTGTATGCAGATCTATTCAACTGGACTGCAGTCTAGTTTTATTTCATAAAAACTGTATAGGAATAAGTTGGAGTATTTCATGAAGAGATACAACAAAGGCCACTGTATTCCCCCCAGGAGGAAGGCATGGGTATTCAGAGGGCCCTAAAAAGCTGCAAGTATTACAGCAGAATAACAGATATTTAAAGTGCTTTTTCTTATCTACAGAGTTTCTGCAGCAGGGATGGGGAGAACATCTCTGGGACACAAGATGCCAAGGCTTTGATCAATCCCTACTGGCGTTCTGTTGCTGTGTCCCAACCAGTGATTTTTGTGTGAGTTTATTTTTTTTAAGCGACTTCAGTTATCCAGACTTTAACTACTATTTTCTTTTATTTTATTTTGCTACAGAGAAATACAAATGCAGCATGAAACTAATTCTGAAAATCTGCGCGGGGAATCCAGAGAGAGTCCCAAGCCTTTGTGAAGAGGATTATCCATGTCCTCATTCCCCTCTGCAGGGACAACAACAGAAGCTACAGCCATCAGGCTGTCTCCATTGCTCTGCCAAATCCAACAGGCAAGTTCCCTGCTGACACAACCCCATTAAAATCACTGGATTTTCACCTTAGGAGATTATAGCCCTGAAACTTTTTTCAGGGATTTCCTAGGAGAAAGAGCACAGATTGACCTTGAAAAGAAATTAGACACTCTGTCATCTATTGCCAATATTTGAAATTCAACAACTATAAGCTCAGGGAGGAGCAACACCTGGAAAGAATTCCACAAATCCTGTGGATAAAAATCATGCCTAAACAAAACAAGCGCATGTTTCTATGCTTAGCCCCCAGCAACAGGAATGTCATGTATAATGTGTGTGTGAACACGTACCTGCTTTCTTTCTGAGGTTTTGAGAGCCCGTGGTACACAATGCTCTGAGGAAAGTCCATTAAACACACTGTCTAAACACTTAGAAAACAACAAAGATGAAGAGTCACAACGTATTACGAAACATAATTTCCAAAGTTTAGATTCATTCGTTTGAAATAATTCACATTAGAAATTAATGTGGATTAAGTGTTCTTGGGATCTCTGGATACTCAACCCTAAGTCTACATGAGAAGAATTCAAAACCAGACCTCCTTTCTCCAACTCAGCTTCCTCCTCCCGCTGTAGTTTCCAATGAAGTCACCGCCCTCCGTAGCTCAGCACAGTTGTGACTAAGGTCAGTGAAGCTCTCACAGTTGCATCAGGGATTTATTTAGAACTTTACGTTGACTTTAACATGTGGAACCAGATACATGTAAGAAGAAAGGGCTATTTAAAATAAACATCTAGGGAAAAATAAAGGAGACAGGAGAGCTCAGTGCTTGCCACACATCTCGAGCTGCTAACAGCTATGTTTGCAGTTATGGTGGGTAGCCTGCACCAGGGTTAGCTGGAATCTGTCCCTGGGAATTTTCCCTAGTGCTGTCAACAGTATGCCTGGGCTGGATCTTATTTTAGCCATCCAGTTTAACCATGGTCTGTCTAACTCCTGAAATGATGCACACCCCTCTCCTTCCATTGTGGTTCCCCTCCAAGATCAAGAGACAGAAAACCATGCCCATGTCTGTCACTGATTACAAGACAATGCCATCCATGGGCCAGGGGAAGGATAAAGAACATGTGGGGGGCTCTGTGCAGTGCCCAGGAAACTCCCTGCACAGTGCAGTGCCCCGGGCTCACGGTGTGTGCCACCACCCAGCCTGGCTGGATGTCACCTCCTGCTTCCCAGGGCTGTTTGTTTGCTATTAATGCAAGGCATCGAGGATTTGGCATGATTTACTAAATGGTGACTTGCACCTCCCTGGCAAGACAAGCAGCAGAAATACTTCCTTCCAAGGAAAACAGTGTTCCTGAGACACAGGAATGCCCTCAGTCCTCTGCAGTCACTGCTTCCCTACTCACACTCGGATAGGAGATGGAAGAGACTTCCCTGCTGGCTGACTACTGCACAGCTCCAGTGAGCTTGTTCACATGAACACATCAGACTGCTCAAAGATGAGATTTGACAGGGGTCTGGCTGATCATTTGAAGCCTCAGCAGACTGGTTAATTACTCTTGAAGAAAAGGAAGATAAAATGCAACAATTAATTAAAAACAAAATTCACACTTGTTAAAAAAAATAAGAAGCTTTGGCAAAATAAGAACTAATGTATTTTACCTCAGTCCACAAAATGATGTGTATTTTACAATTTAAAAAAGCAAGAAAAGATAGCAGATTAACTTGTAAGGCAAAAATGGGAAATACTCTTTGCAACTACTTTTAAAAGCAATTTTGACACCCCCAAAATGAGAAACATTTGCTTTCATAATATTCTCTTCCTTTTCTGTAGTACAGAGAAAGCAAAAGAGTGAACAAAAGAAAAAATCCACCCCTTTTTTTTTTTTCCCCCTCCAAGAGTTTGGATGACTTGGAGGACAGAGCAATAGTAAAAGTGGGCTGCTCACTCTCAGGAAGGACGAGGGTTTGCAGCAGCCTGTGGGAGCCTCTGTGTGCAGTGGGGCTGAAACTCTCAGTGCTGCAGGAGCAGCAGCAGGACTGCATCCCTGCCCATAGCAAGGGCATCCACAGCACCAAATCTGCCTGGATCGTGCTCCTCAGCACTGTCAGCACAGCTTTATGCTTTTCCATGACCTATTCAGGCACCTGGCTGGGCTGAGCCTCAGCCTGTGCCTGGGTCCTTGGTGGGATTTTCAGTCTGAGCTGGAAATGCATTTTCTGCAGGCCAGCTCAGACATGTTCACTGAAACTGCTGATTTTTAACACCTTTAGAAGAGGCCTTCAAACTGCTTTCTGTTTCTTTCTGGCTTTTACACTATCAGCTATCTCATCTGATTCTGCAGATCCCACTGGCCACCCATGGAAACCCTGTCAACATGTGCTGCCTCAGTTTCACCTTTGGAAACTTGAGAAAAATTTCCATAGCATTTCTCCAATGAAAGAAATCCCGCAAGCACGACTGTACTCTGTCGAAAACTTGACTTTCACAGAACAGTGCCTTAATCAATAATCAAGGGAACAGCTTTGAATGCATACAAATGATGCTGGTCCACTTCATCACAACTATATGCTGGAATTTATTTTTGAACAGCAAAACATTTTCCAACAGATTGTATGTTAATGACAGTGCTGCTGGCAAAACAAACTCCCTTCACCCCGAGCTGCTTCCAGATGCTAAACAAAGCCTTAATAAACCCAGACTGTCCTTTGAAGGTAACTATCTCTAAACTTGTGCGCATGATTTAACATACAGTGCTGTACATTCACTATCACTGCTATATAAGATGTTACCTCTAAATATGCAGTGCAAGTTTTCAATTAAAGCATAAACAGAAAGAGAGGTTAACAACTTCTATGAGGTTCTGCAGCTGGGTTGGTTCAACAGTTGCAGAGACTGTAAAAAAATTCACTTTGTCCAAGATAACCATCCCAGAATGTATTCTCTCTCTATATATATTTTCCATATTATTTATTTGTTTCACACCTGTGCACCTGCCCCAATACATAGAACAAAAATAAATTCTGGGAAAGTTCTGCTGTTGGAAAAATATGGTAACCTCAAAAGAGTAATGTTTAATCCTCACCATTTTACCATAGAAATATTATACCCCTAATTTCTTTGATGAAGCCAGAGAAAGTGACCTTTGAAAGCTTCTTAATTTTTAAAAAAACTAATTAAAAAAAAAATCATAATAAGCCACTGTGTTTTCTTCCAAAGGCAGACATATGTATCGGTAGCAATAAAGAAACTCATAAGATAATGCTTTGGCAAAGAAACAAGCATGATCCTGATGAATTTGGCATCTAAGGTGTTAATAACTCAGCACTCTACACCTGGGATGATTCTCTAATTTAAAAAAAGGAAGGGAAAAAAAAAAGGAAAATAGGTAAAAAAACAACCTGTGTTGAGGGCAGCACAGAAAAGCATTGCTACAAGAGCAAAACAAATCAAACCCTGATCAATGTCCCTGTGGTCACCTGTTAACAAAGACTCCTGCCCTGTTTCCAATGCACTTTGCATTGGAGCCATATTTATCCCCTTTCCCTGATTATGGAAATTGGACACATCTGAAATCACTTCTGGAAGAAGGACAGCCCTCCTATTTTGCTTTCACACATCCTTTGTGGTGGTGCCTAAATTACAGATGAGGGCTGGAAAAGAGTGCTTGCAGCTAGATCTGAGTGAAGATGGCAGAAAGCCATCCCAATGACAGATCTGAAGGACTTCAAACAGGATTCAAACAGAGTCAGTTCTGTCACGTTTTGGTGCATTAGTGTCTGTTTCAAGCAGTTTCTGTCCTTCCTTCTCCATTCACGTAGAGCCTGGAAGGCAGAGAGCAGGGCGGGGACTGTTTTGACTTTCTTGACTATAGAGGAATAAAATGAAAGAATTCTCTTTTAAATACAAGGACCTGAATTTTAAGTTCTCCAGCAGGTTGTTTCATTTACAAGAACTATTAACAATGGGGTAAAACCCTGTGTTTGCTCATCCCACTTCCAGATGGGATTTCCCAGGGCAGCAGAGTTGCCAAGTCCTGCTGCTGCTGCCTGACCAGTTTCCTTGAAGAGGCAGCCACAATCCAGGATGGAAGCTTTGGGAAACGGGCAGCACCACACAGCAGGGAACTGCTCAGGGCTGCTCCTGCCTGGGGACAATCCAACAGCACCTGGAATGACACAGAGCAGCTCCCCAAGCACAGGTTGGTGCTGACACCTCCAAAACGACAGCAGACACATCTCTGTTGCAATGCATTTTCATACCCAAGGAAATGATTCTATACAAGGAAAGGAGTTTTGCTTTACCTTTGAACTTAAAAGGAAAACGGACCAGAATCTTCTGTGATACTCTCACTGTGGTTGGTCCAGTGCCAGCAGAGGGGCACTGGCAGGTCTTTAGAAATGCCTCTCAACATCTGTGGCTGCTTCTATTAGCAACAAGCCAAGTTATCCCTCCTAAATCGTTAAGTACTTATAGGGGCACACAGGGGAGCTCAGGTGCTTTTTGGGGTGTGCTGGCAAGGAGTCAGGGCTTCTCTGACACCTGTGCTCAGTTTTTCTTTTGTTTCTGTATTGTTTGTTATTTTGCTTTTATTAAAAGCATTGCTTTCCAAAACACCTCTGAGGAGCGTCTCACAAAATGATTTTAAGCCATGCTGAGAAGTGCAGGACACCCTCAGAAACTGATATATTTACACAGGGCTGGTAACACTCTGGACACGTGTTAAACTGCATCACATCTCTGTGCAGCACAGCTGTCTCTGCAACCCTGCCTCCCACAAACGCCTGCAACTGGAGGAGGTCCTACCCTGCTTAGTTCTGTAACTACCAAAATAGCAGCCAGAACATCTTTGGGCATTTCTCAGTAAAAGACGACAAGAGGCTGGGCTACAACAGGAATCGAGCAGATGGTAGAAAAAGCCCAAACCAAGCCATCCCCCACACTGAACATGCTCAGTCCCTCTGATTTCCCACTGTTGTACTCACAGTCAAAGCCACGCTGGAGCAGCCCCACATGACCAACAGAACTGTTACTGCAGGCTGAGCCTCTGCTGCCTTAGTTCAGGCCAAGGCCTGGAAAGGTGTGTTTTGGCCAGCCTGGACTGCAGGACATGAACTGAGAGCATCTCCATGCTCCAGGGAAATAGAGCTGATGAGACCCTTCTTGAGGTGTCTGTACACAGATCTTTGCTCCAGTGTGACTGCAAGACAGGCCATCTCCTGCAGCCCAGGGTAATGAATGAAAATGTAATGGGAGTCAAAGCAGATGCAACTGTTTTAAAGAAAACCAAGTTTTTCGTAATCTTTGAAGGCTTTGAGCAGCAGGAGTTTCTCTCCCTTACCTTTAGCAGAGGACTCTGCAGCAGAAGCAACCCCCACACAAACAGCTGGGCTCCATCCCTCCATGGTTTGACAAGGGTGGGTATCTGTTTTTGTCTAAGGCCTGCGCTTGACCCTCTGGGCCAGATAAATACTTGGAAAAGACAAGGAAAGTTTGTATTGTCACCACACCCCATTTCCATGGAAAGCTAAGCTGCCAAGCAAAGCTCTCATCTAAGAAGCTTTGTGTAAAAAATACAAAAGAAAGAAAATCAGTATATTTTCCTGAATGCAATGACTTACTATCACCTTATTTAGGGTCCTACTTAGTTCAATATCTTATCTTTATAGAAAGAAAATTAACCCCACACTTTCTTTTGAAAACCATCTGCATTTTCTTCAGGTGTGTGTTACAGCCCGGGGTTTCCCATCGGAAACATTCTATCAAAGATCTGATTTGTCAGGATAGCTTTTCATTCCTTTCAGAGAGTCTCTATAAGATGTTTCAAAATGAAATTTTAGGGGTGCCCATGGAGTGGAGAGTTGTCATTAGTAAAGGTTTGAACTATAAAGGAAAGATTGTGCTCATAATTGCAACTGTGCTGGCAACACACAGAAGGAACAGAGGGAGAAGAACCCCATGCCCCGTGCCAGGGTACAGGACACCTCACCTGTGACTACTCTGCTTAAGAATCTCTCCCGTAGACCTGTCTCCACATAACTTTCCTGTGCTTTACTGGAAGTATTTAATTTTCTAACTTGGGGATGCAAACTGCTGCTTTTGTCCACACTTGGACCATGTGTCAGAACACAGACAGATGAAAATCATCCCAAGCATGAGATCCCTGTAGGAAACAGCTGGAAGCAAACACCACCCCCCACTTCCAAGCTTTGATGCTAAAAACCTAACACAAAAATCATCTCCTCTTCTTCACAGGCTCTAAAGAAAAGTCGCAGAGGCCTGTCCACCATCCACTACAAATGTTGCCCTTCCAGATCCTGCGATTCCATCTGCTTCTCTCACAGACCCAGGTGACCAACTTCCACCTTCTGCAGAGAACAGCATTTTGGGGTGGCACTGCACACAGGAGACAGGGACAACCTCTGGCATTATTTAGCAACAAGCTAATGCTGCCTTTGGCCAGCTTGCAGAAAGCATGAAATAACTGTATTCACAGCCACTGTGGTATTTTAGGGAGGATCTTAACGAGGCAAAGCTAGTGGGAAAATGTAGTGTCTTTGATTTAAAAAAAAAATCAAACAGGTCTTCATGTATAAAGGTTTTTTCCTGTCTAATCTAGATAAAAGAGGTAAAGAGGTTAAAACAAATAGGTAAATTTCAGACGAGCCTGAGCCTAGGTTTGCCATGGAAGAAAGGGATGTGCATACATGACCACTTAGGTTGTTTTCTTTCTGAGCTCACAAAAAAAAAAAAAAAAAAAAAAAAAAAAAAAAAAAAATCTGCTCTCAGTGCAAATTTTTTATAGGGACAAGTAAAAATCATAACAAGCTCTCTGGAAGCAAAACACCATGAACTCCAGGGTTATTGCAACTCTCTCCTACTTTTTTGTGATTAGAGCATATCGTATCACCTGCCAAACCTTCTGTTGTTCACAGTAGAAGGTCAAAGTGCTTTAATAAGAAAAGATACAGCAGATGTGCTTTGGATAAAACTGCATTTTTGATCTGGCCACAGGCCTTATGAATGCCATTCTAATTACTTCATAAAACCTAACTAAGTTTTATTCCTACTCTTACTTCTAGAGATTTACTTTCAGCCATGCTTTAATTAGAGATCAAAAATACACCTTCAAAAAAGCCCTCTTTAGACAACAAAACACCTTCAGAGCACAGTGCACACTTTGCCACAAAAATCCCACAACACTGCTCTTATAAATCACTTCTCCTTGAGTCAGACAAGGACAAATTACAGAAAAAACTCACCCCTGAATTCCCAGGAACATGTAGCTAGAACCACAACCTCAAACCTCCCCTTCATCTCAATCTGCTATTGACCACTGCCATCCCAGCTAGAAAACTCAAGCCAGAGTTTTCAGGTGTGGCTGATTCTCCAGATTGCCAGACAAATCCCCTTCCTGCCCCAGGTGCATTCTATCATGCCGCAATGAAAGCAAACCCTCAGAAGGCAAATCCGCTGCCAATCCCACCCAGCTGACTCCAATTGCATAATAAGCCCAACCAAGGGAGGCTTTCAGGTCAGTTCCTGATTTCCAGTGAATTACCACTTCCATATTTGGGTTCCCATAGGTCTGGGGACTCGTTTACCTGCGGGGTATCACTTCTGATTTATCACCCTGCAATGTCTGAAATTCCTTCCCACCAATGACAGCAGCAGCCACCTTGACTCTCTGGAGCTTTGATACATAGAAAATTAAAACTGTGAGATAATGGCTGTTTCCCTGCCCCCCAGAGCATGTTCCCTAAAAACAACCTGCTATGTTTATGCCTAAAGGAGGATTCTGATATTCCCTTCTTGCAGACCCGTGTTTGTAGGCAGGGGTTTTCAGAAAGAGCACTGAAACTCCATTGGCCAAAGCTTAATTCAACTGGAAAGATGCAAGCTCTTAGCTCACACAGGTACAGTTTAAACAAGCAACAAGGAGAGAAATGCTCTCAGTCCCCTGGATCTGCAGCAGGTACACAGGCACTGGTAAATTGTTCCCCAGATAAATGAGCGGAACAGTCAGGTCCAGAAATTTTGGAAAGTTCCTATCACAGAAACTTGCCTGGATATGACATACTAGTTCAAATCTGCTCCCTCAAGCTCTCCTTTCATTTTCAGCAAGTCCCAACACATAGTGGTGCAAATTATAGAAGGCATCAGTAAATAACAGATATGAGATATTGAATGAAAAAGGGAACAGGGTTTGGCAG
The DNA here is from genome assembly GCF_029207755.1 of Chamaea fasciata. Classification (NCBI taxonomy): domain Eukaryota; kingdom Metazoa; phylum Chordata; class Aves; order Passeriformes; family Sylviidae; genus Chamaea; species Chamaea fasciata. The sequence goes on along the minus strand of NW_027094096.1, from coordinate 2,823,384 downwards.
GATTTTTTTTTTTTCCAAGCAGTATAGTCAAGCTCTGACCCACGGAGCATTGGTGGCCTCCGTTAATAACTTTTCAGGCGTTTCCCATCCAAACCCTCCTCTTGCACTCGTGTCGGGCCACTGAACATCAAATGCGTGTTTGGTGCACCAGGACAGCTCTGCTAAAAGCCCTGCTCCTGTTCATTACCGTGCAGTGCAGCACGGAGGGAAGAGCATGTGCTCCTTGGTTTGCAGCAGAGAAACTCCTTCCCCATTTGGAAATGCCTGTCTGGCAGCCAGGCTCTCCTTCCAGAGACAGTTTTTCCAGAGGTGGTAATCTCTGATTACGCCAAAAGTACCTGATAACACAGTTCAGTAATGAAGGCTCCAGGCATTCTCATTCAGGCAGTGACTCCCCTTAAGTGGAGGTGATCTCATGATATTCTGCATTCTTTTCTTACAAATCTTTGCCTCACATAAGGAATAGTGGTTTGCTTGCTACTGCCATAAGTAAACAGTAAACTGAGGGAGCTCTGAAGTTAGACATCCCAGAGAGTTCAGAAGCTTCTCAATAATTGTAGGGTAAATGTTGTACAAATATCTATATCATGTCAAAGAATGGTCTATGTATATTGGATGCTTTTTCAAAAGCAGCCTGGAGTCAGTAAGTCATGCTGACACATTACCAATTTTGGCCTTAATTGATGATCTGCCTGAAAAGAACAAAGCTGCTACTTTGGTTTTGGTTTTGCGACTGACCACAAATGTTCACATCCCAAGACTGCTGGATTTTATTTGACTGCTCTTAGTAACAGAAATACCTCTGTTACAGCGGAGCCAAGAAGCCAGACTGAAACCATATTGCGTTCAAGGCACTGCGCAGAGACAAAAGTACAAATAGCCAAAAGAGGAAAGGGGGAGAGATGAAGAGGATCAGCAATAGGTAAAACAACAAGTAAAGGAGCACATGCCTGGTCAGCAGAGGCACTTAAAGCACTGACAGCTTTTCCCTAATGGGCTTGTCCTCTGCTAGAGCCATTTGTGGAGAGATGCTCCTCTGAGCCTTACCTTGCTTAACAAGCTGCTTTTCCCATTTTCCTGCCTTCTTGGGGAGAACAGGCAATTGAGGTTTCTGTAGGACACAAGAAGCTAAGAGCAGCTTTTAACTAGGAGTGCGGAGAAAACAAAAGGACAAAGTCCAATTCCACAAGGGGGATGCAGACAGAAAGAGGTTGGAAAGCCACATATACCCTCCCCCTCTGTGTCTCCATCTGTTCCACATCCTCTCTTTTGCAGAGGAGATGCCATTCCAGTGGCATTCTCAGACTGGAGCAGGACAGATCCCTGGAGTTACATGAGAGCAGGAAGACACTACATGGTATTAGGGAGAATGTGAGCACGTATGATGTGGGTATTCTGGATTTGGGGAAATGTAAAAGGATCCACACCACCAGGCAGCTTTTCAGATAAATCTGCGTAAGATGACTTTCTCTGAGTTCACTTGGGGAAATTCTGGCTGCATAGCCCAAATCATTGGGCTTTACATTTCAGAGAGCTGGCAACAGGAACAGCCTTGCAATGTGTGTGTGGCAATTTCAGAAGTCAAGCGGCCAACGCAAACCAGAGCTCCTGGCTTTTGGGCCCTTCATCATCTCAGTGTGGGAGGTCTGAGGGAGGACTCTCAGTGCAGTGCCGGGTGTGGTACCAATTGTATGGTCACTCCCCGAGCCCATGCACTACACCCAGACTGCACAGAAAGAGCCAAATCTGCCTGGGCGCTGGGAGCAGCACAGCTGCACTGGCACAGCTTCCTGCCCAAACACAGCACTGTTCCAGGGAGGAAGCCTGGGTACCTCTACTTGGCATAACACTGGATACATGCAGATCTCTAATTTCAGAGTTAGAGTATTAGAATAGACACAATATGCTCTCATTCTTATGTAAGACTTGAAAAAAGAAAAAAAAATTCAATTCCAGCAACAAAGCAAATTTGATAAAAGTTTGATGAAAGTGTTTTTCCCAGGCCTGTACAGCCCTTCACAACATTCAGGATGGATACCTCTGCATGGATTTGCTGCTTTGGACAGTGTTTGGACAACACTGGGTAGGAAATCTTTCCAGCAGTTTCCCACACAGCACCCCTGCGTCCGCAGGGAACAAGGATCAGGGGCAGCCAACAAGCCAACAAGATCTGAAGGAGATCAGCAGGACACTGCAGGATTATATTATTATGCCAGCCCAGTCATTCAGCTGAATACATGTTAAATTCAGCAGCTGGCATGGGGCCAGTCGTGCCTTTCTCCTGGAGCCTGAAGAGCCAGCAGTGTTTGCAGGAGCTGCCCTGCACAGTCAGGCTGCTGGGCTCTCTCCGCACTGCACAGCCCTCGGAGTTACAGCGTCTGGAAAAGTACAGCCCGTGCAGCTCCCGAGGAGCCTCCTCCTGCCCTGCTCACACCAGCACCAGGCACTGGCCTCCAACCCCACCGGAGGGAGGATTGGGCCCCCCTGCAGAACAAGTGCCTACCAATTAGTGACACTTACTGATTGTATCTGTAGAGAATCGTTATGAAAAATGCAAAGCATTATGTGGCCACTATTAATCTTCTGCTTTTGTTGCATTTACTCATGGTTTATGGCCCTCTGAGGAGGATAAATGATCAAGGCATGTACTCACATTGTTATTTGTCTATTTGTCTGTGCAACAATACACGTGCTCAGCACTAAGTAAAAGTTATTTTTCATGAGGAATGCAGCTTTAAGGCTTTTCAAGGTCAGCAGGCTTCCTGAGGAGAAAAACCTGCAAGTGACTCTGGCTCATTTGCTGCCAGCTCTTCCTTTTAAAGTTACAACCCACACAAGACCATAAGCCGGCTGAGACTCAGGAGGAATGGCCAGAGAAGTGCTGAGGAATTTTTGTCTTTTGCTGGGGCACTGTGTGGCACACCGGTGCGTGTGTACGACAGATTGTTGTCAGATTGTTGTCAAATGACAGCTCCTGTTCCAAGGTATTGGACGTACTGCTGAAACACCTCTTCCACTCTGCGTCGTGATAGTGAAATCTCTCCTCTCTCTACTGCTCTCCTTACTAGCTTATAGGTCATTGTGAGCAACTGTTTTGGCCAAGTTTTGTTTATAGCAGGGATTTATTTCTGGAGGTTAAGTTCTAGCAAATTCAGGCTATCATACATCTGCAGTGGTGCTTAACTAGCCAGCAGACACTAACAAATAGCGCTAAGAAATGTTCTTTGGCACTGCATAGCTCTTTGCAAGAACGGCCGGCTCTGTTATGAACACAGAGTACTTAAAACAATATTAGTTCAAACCTGGGAATGCAAAAGCAATACAAATATTTTAGTAGCTGCTACAGAAACTCTATTCTGGTTAAAATGATCAGATTTCCATGTTTACTTTGAAAACATGCAGATGTAAGTTCAAACCTCTCTTAAGTCTATAGTCTTAATATAGAAATATGACATTACGATAAGGATGGCACTCTGTTATTTGAAAGTGGTGATAAAGATGAGAAGCAGTATTTTTCATCTAATAGTCACATGGCAAAACACAGCATTTGTCCCTTCCTTGCCCAGAGAAAGAGCAAGGCTGAACCAGAGCCAACTGTGTCAGTGCAAGTCTTCCTGTCACTTCTGCAGCTCTTGGATCTGGCCTGGATGCCCCACAAGACTATAAATACAAAGCACGGCCTCAGGACCGTGTCACACACAACAGGGAAGTAAAATGCGTTGCCAAAGTAGCTATCAGGTAAGGCCAAACATCTGCGGCCTGATTCCCCAAACAAAGCCCCATTCAGGCAGAGGGTTATAGCAAATATTTATAAAACACAGTCACAGAGGAACTCGGTTTCACACCTCACGATTATCTTTTCTTCTTGTAGTTCTTCCTCTCTGTTTCAAGTCAACCAAAAATAGCAAGAGAAATATGAGAAGACGATTTTTCCCAAGATACTTGTTAAATGTATTCCTTAAAATAGGTTTTGTTTCCAGAAAACCGTTCAGTGTTAACATTTGCATGTATCAGATCCCCTCAGTCATTTCCATTGGTAGATCAGCAGTCATTAGATTCAAGGATTCTAATTTCGGTAAGTCGAGATACGCAAAGAGCAAAGCTAGTGGAGTATTTGACAATAGATATCAGACATCATGGAGGACACTGAACAATGTTTTCAAACTCTTTAATGAGATATGATTCAATAGATCTTGCCAGGTGATAAATGGGCACTCTTTGAATAGCAGGTAGCTTGCAGAACATTATCAATGCTATGCCATGAATATTGTATTGCTAACAATAAATGTTTTGACAGATAATGATGCATTTACATATAAATCAATCAGACACTACACTCTCAATTATCCATACTGTTAATTGTTCGATCTTTTTAATTGTTGTGAGTGGTGCCTTCATCAAGGGTTTTGTCTGTTATAAATCAGAATGGTTCATTTAATACCTCAATTTATCTTAGTCAAAGTGCAGAGATGTGAATAGAGTAGAATTTGGCCTATAATCTTTGGAAATGATGGATTTCTCTTAACATAAAATGTTTTCTCTTTTGGCTTCATTTCTAGCAGGTACTGGCAGTGATACCATGCCTTTCTGGAGACTATGGCTACGTTCAAGCTCCAAACATTATCCTGCAATTACAAAGGTGTAGGGCAGGAGAGTCTAAACAGTTCTTTTTACATTTGAAAACTAGTGCAAAAGCCGTACACCATTTTTTAAAAATTTATATTGTTTAACTACAAAACTAGATTGCTGTCCCATCAATTGTTCCTGTCTTTGACATTACTTTGAGTTGCCTACCCTTTCTCCTATCACCATTCCTGTAGCTGCTGTTCTCCCTCCTGGGCACACTTAGGGAAATGCTGTTGTCTGTGTGCTCTGATGACATGGCACTCGAGCTGCCAGATCTGCCTGTCATTTTGCACTGCGCTACAAATTCACTTGCTGCCCACCAGCATTTTTGGACTGCACATCTACTGCCCTCCATGCCACTGAATCTCTCCATGGTGTGGAGTTATTTTTCCTCCCAGATGTCCTCCATGTTGGTTTCTTCCCAGGCAGATTCTTATTCAGTAGCATTTAGGTCATATTTCTAGTGCCAATCCTTTCTGCTCTATCTTTCCTTCACCTTGAGCAGTATCCATACCAAGTCCACTCTGGCATCGTATCTGCTTTCAAAGGCCACAGAAAACATGTTAGGCAATAACAGATCTCATATGAATGTAGCAATTTTCACAGGATATCATCTTCACCAACCCTCTGCTTTTACTTCTAATTGTTTCTTTCCCTTCTGCCTATTAGCAAGCAAAAGACACTTACGAATTCCAAAATATTTCAAAATTAAATCTTATGAGTAAGATTTCACCAGAAACCACATTGGTATCAAGTCAAGTCTCCTTCATTCACAACAATCCAAGTTTCAGGTCAGGTTTCATTCTCATAGCCCAGTATAAGGCATGTTTTTATGACTTTGCAGTGGGTGCTGTGCAAGGTACCTGAGCAGTCTCCCATGGAAACCTCTGCTGCTGGAAAAGGAGAGCTCAGTCCCACTTTCCAACAGGGGCCCACCACAGGAGGAGCAGGCACCACTGCGTTCAGGGACACTCTTGTGCATTCCCTCTGAGCACTGGCTGCTTGTTTGAGGTTTGCAGGCCTGGCTGGAGTGGAAGCAGCAGCTCCGTCAGAGCTGTAGCTGCAGCTGGCTGGATTGCACAAACAGCCCCCACACCAGTGCCACGTGTCCTTGCACTCACACTCCTCTCCTGGGAATCGCCAGAACTGCCAGGAAAGTGTTGAAGGCGTACCCAGATTATGGTAGGGCAAATCCCACACCGGAACTGTTCAAAAAGCATCAGACCTACTACACATCTGCAGGACACCTTGCAGAGGGTTGGCATATGCTTTCCTTTTCATTTGGAAAACCAGAAAATATATTTCTGCCCTCCCTGTGCCAACCTGTCTCTGTCCCTGGAGTTTCCTTAGAGGAACAAGTCTGTATCTGCTGTTGCAGAAGGGACCGGGTGCCTATGTTGGCAGCAGACTGAAGGAAAATATAAAAAGGAAGAGAAGGCTTCTGGATGTCAGAACTCCACCTGGTTTTGGGGAATCTGTAATTGTCAGGTGTGACTGACCTTTCTGGTCATCTCTGCACTGAGGCTTCGCTTTAAAGAGAATCAACCTGCCCCTAGTGCTGCCTTCTGAGCTGACCTTCAGTTTCTTTCCATGGTCCTACTAGAGCTTGAAATTAGATCTACCAGACAGGAACTGCCAGGCTTTTTGAATTCTGGCATTTCTAAAACATTCACAAATGCTAGACGTGTCTCTCCCTCACCTTACACATCCTAGAGGTCAGAGGGAAACCTCAGAAAAGCATGACAACTCAGAATCCAGAAATAAAAGCTGTCAGACAGTGGAATTTTATTACAGTAATGAAAGTTATCTGACAGAAATAAATGAGCCCCTAAGAACATTCTCCTGTGCACACACACTTAGAAAAATAACCAGCAGAGGGAAAAGAGAGCAACCAAAAAAACCTTCCTCAAAGGCTCCTGTTATGTCTTTACTTTTATAACTTAAAAACTGTACTACAGAGCAAAACAGTCGGGGGGCCTGGGTTTGGGGCATGCCCTTTGTTTCCTGGCCCTTCTTGCCTTGCAGTGCACAGATGTTTGCTGCCTCTGCATCCTGGCAGGGTCCCTCACACAGGGGGCAAGTGCCAAGTGGAGATGTGGCCCTGTGATGCAGGAATGAGCTCCTTCCCAAGGCCTTCCTTCCAACCAAACTCGTCGTGACTCTGTCACCAAGAGGATGGGAAAGATCTTATCACTGCAAGGTTCAGGCCCTCCTTCTACCTCAGTATTACCATGGAAATATGCAGTGAGCCTTTATCTTTCCTATCCCCACTTTCCCTGCACAGCCTGCTCCTCTCTGAGCTTTCCATTCCATTGTTCTCACCCAGGAGCACTGGCACTGGCTTTGAAATGAGAAGACCTCCTCTCAGAGGAGTTTTGTGCCCATGGTTTCAGTGTGTTATACCTGCATTGCATTCCCAGGTAGCAATTAGCAATTCCTGTCATGTGGGCCCTAAATTCTGCATGGTCTGTACTCATTTCCAGCCCCAAAATTTAGAGGCCCAGGTGGTCCTTTGGGCTATTCTCCTTGGGAATCCCTTGAACAAGGGACCAGGTGGATGCAGTACAGTGTTGCTTGGCATCTCCTCTCCTCTCCTCTCCTCTCCTCTCCTCTCCTCTCCTCTCCTCTCCTCTCCTCTCCTCTCCTCTCCTCTCCTCTCCTCTCCTCTCCTCTCCTCTCCTCTCCTCTCCTCTCCTCTCCTCTCCTCTCCTCTCCTCTCCTCTCCTCTCCTCTCCTCTCCTCTCCTCTCCTCTCCTCTCCTCTCCTCTCCTCTCCTCTCCTCTCCTCTCCTCTCCTCTCCTCTCCTCTCCTCTCCTCTCCTCTCCTCTCCTCTCCTCTCCTCTCCTCTCCTCTCCTCTCCTCTCCTCTCCTCATTGTTTCTGTGTCCCACTGCTCAGTCCTGCGTGTGGAATCAGCCTGTTTCCTGCCTGGACTCCTTCTCCCATCTGTATGTAAATAAGGGCCTGAATCCCCAACCTTCATTACTCAGGTCTGCACCACCATTACTGCCATCACCTACAAAAACGAAAAGCTTATGTATATTCTTTATCTTGTGGATAAAACTTCTAAGTCCTTCCATGTGCTAAACCATCTCATTTGGTTTGCCTCTAACTCTTCAGCATTATATTTCACACAGCAATTAATTCATCCTCTATTTCTCACCACACTGAAGGCTGTACCTTTATTGAAGTCTGTATCTGAGCAGAGCTAGTAATTCATCAGCACTCCAATATCTCTACATACAATGTGCTCATTTTGCTATAATGGGCTTTTTTAATCTTGCTGACAATTGAAATGTTGATATTGTTAAGGTTAATGACCCACTGATAAATACCAGAAAACACATTTACCCTCAAATAGTTTTTAATCACAGCTGTTGCAAAGTGTGACAAGAATGCTTTGTGCCTAAATAGGCTGTAGGAACAGTATTTTCTAAATATCTGAAGTGCCCTTTTACTACACAAGTGGTTTCTCTGACAGTTACTGGGTTTGCCTGCGTGCCAAGTTCTCAGGTTTATTGCACTGAGTTTGTGTATGAACTGGCTGGTTTTTCTTTCACACTTCTTAACGGTCTGCATTGTGTATTAGATGTGCTGAGATGCCTTCGATCTGCACTTTACAAATGATGAAATCAATGCAACAGAGCAAGCTAATGCAAAAGAAGGAAAGCCTGTGAGAGTTTTATTGGGGTACAGTCACCCCAAAGGTGCTGTCTTTGATAAAGTACATGCAGCTCTGGGGACAGGGTCATAAGAGGGCAGGGTCAACACTGATTTTTCACGTTTTCACACAGAGTTGCATGTGAGGAGATGTTTGCCCTGTACTAAGCAAAAGGCATGCCCAGTTAATTCCTGTGAACACTAAGCCAGCATGCAGAACGGGCTGGAGAAGAAGTTTCCATTTTTAATCCATATTGGTTTTTGGCTGGATTTCTTCCAAGCATTGAACCAGCAGAAGAAATATGAAGCACTTTACAATGGTGTTCCCAGAGATACTGCCCCAACTCTCTATAACCAAAAAATGTCAATATAGCTCCACTGGAGCCTGAGCAGCACGTGCCTGTCAGCTGATGATCTGACCCTAAACAGAGATTTCTGACTGTATGAGCTCTGTGAAAACAGACAGCAGAAATGGATATTAGGGAATGAGCAGTATGAAGCTATGGGAATGCAAAAAGAAAATTCACATTCAAAGCAAGCAGTATTTTGCAGCACTGAAGGGATTCAAGAGGGGAAATGAAATTCAAGATGTGGGTCTCATAAATTCCATGTATTGTCTCTTACATGAGGGAAAAAGAGCCCTTTGCTTAGGCTTTTACTGCCCTTGATTTGTCCTCTTAATTCCGACTGAAGTGGCTGTAGAAATAGCTGGTACTTGCAGAGACTTCCAGATGAACTGAGTGTTTCACAGCATGTTAGCCAAATGCCACTCTGATCCATCTTGCCTCACTCTGAAGCCAAGCAACTGAGCCAAAGGACAGGTCTGGGGAAGGACAATGAGCTAATGGAAATGGCTAGAGATATATTACCTCTGGAAGTAAGAGGTTTGGTGAGAAATGATCCTTGCCATTGGCATGATGAAGTATAGCTGCTTTGGAACAGTCAAGGTAACCATTTTCCTTGGGGACACTGGCCAACACGACTCAGTTGTGTTCTGAAACAGCCTGTGCTCCCTGTGCTAGCAAGAGGGAGATTTCCCCTTCTGATTGCAGGTTTGACAAGGGATGGGCCTCTAGAGCCACGGCTGAACCTGACAACTTGTGCTGCTCAAGTACTAATTACACAAACAGGAGGATTTAGGAACTGCTTCCTGGGTGAGACCAATGATCCTCAGGCCCAGGATCTAACTCTGTGGCGGCAGGAGAAACTGTTTAGAGAGAGCCTGTCAGTCTGCTCACTCTCTGCTCTTCACTAAGGTTTTACCCCCCCAAAGCTGTTGTACAAGGACGTTGTATTGCTCAGTCCTCTTAGTATCCGTTTCTAGACTCCTGGTCCGTGAATGTCTAATCTCTTTCTGCACCTGGTCATACTGCCTGCCTTTACAAACACTTACGGCCACAAGATCCAGAAGTTCACCCCCCACTGCAAAAGAAGCACTTTCCTTTATCTATTTTAAACTTTTTACCACTTCTACCGAGCTTTGTGAACACTTGAGCAATGCAAACAATAATTCCTGCCGCATCTCAAGGTAACAGTAAAATACATATGTAGTCCCTGTTCCAGACATGAGAATTCCTGAGTCCTACACAACGTCTTGTAAGTCTACATGATCAAAGAATTAATTACACTTTTGGACTGATTTAGTTCTAAAGCGCATTAGCCACATTATGTTGGTTTAGCCCACATAGCAGCACTCAGTGCAAAGGAAAAATAAAAAAGGGTCATTTTATACATGCATACACACATACCAGATGTTCTATATTTTTAGCTTGTCTGCAGGTGTGTGTAAAAGCAGTTTTGGGACTCATTGATTGTGGAGTTCTCCAACCTGTCGTAAGCTTGCAGCATTCAAAAAGAGATATAGTCCTAAGAGCCTTACTGCTAACAAGCTAAGCCCTTCACAGGAGCTGGCTTCTGGTTTGGCTACATTTATTTCTAACTGTGTTATTCTCTGCTAATTACACTCTTGAAAAGGAACATCGCTGACAAGAAGCTGTGAGTAATTTGCTCAGTCCTTGACATTAGTCAGGGAGTCTCAAAGCAGAGGCCAGGGAAGTACAAGAATACTAACCTCCAAGAGAAGAGACAACAGTCCTTAATTAGAGTCTTGCCTCAGATGTTGCTGGGAGGGATGAGCTGAAGATATCAAAGATATCCAAAACCCAGATGATGCTGGTGGTAAGCAATCAGTTCAGACACACTATGGCTACTGGATCCCCAGAGGCAAAAAGAAATGGAAGAAAGTCTGAGGATAGCTTGGAGACACAGATGCAGACTTGGCATTTGCCCTGTGGAATTCTTGGACACACTTGAAAGGTTCGTCTCAAGGATGAAAGTGCAAGTGAAAGTCTCTGATTGTTTTTCTGACACCATCGTATTATCTCAGACTCACTGGCAAATGGTCTCGTCCAATGGCTGCAACTGTTACTACATTACAAAATATGCAAAACACGGATGTCCGCTAAATTAATTGCCACATGATTAACTGCATGTTAATGAAGCTCGACTTCTGGCACAAAATTTAAAGGAAGAATCATGTATGAAGGAAATCTGAAAACTACTCCATTTTCAGGCTCTGTCTTGCTAAAGTGCACCGTTAGCCATGGAGAGACTTTTAAAGTCATGAGCAGCACATAAGTTTTTCCCACTCAGAGCAGGGTTGGTAAAGTAAGGAGGTTTTATCCTGTCCTCAAACTTCAGTGGAAGTCACTGCTTAAAAAATGAGTGCAAAAATACTCCTTTACTCCCTTCCCTTGCTCCAACCAAACTACCCAGCAGGAGGGATTGGGCAATGCAGCCTTTGTGGAGACTCGGAGACAGCCGTGCCTTTTTTACACAATGTTGTGTGCACAGATCAGTGCTGTCGATGTCCCAGCAACAACGGACTGTGTGAGTAAATTACAGTAAATCTATTAAGAGACATATGTAAACACCTCCCTTCCAGATGAGCCACAGATTTAGGCACACCTCGGTAATAATTTGGGAAGTTTAGGACATAGACTTATTGAAAAATGGAAGGGCAGTAGCTCTGTTACTCAGCAGTATGAAAAAAAGGCTTAATTTAACATCTCAGAAGAAGCAATCACAGGCAAAAAGCCCATGGCACAGGTCAGACTCAAACGCTGCCCAGCAATTTCTTGGCACCAAACCTAAGGGAGATTGCAGGCCCAGCCCAAAGGCCACTCAACCTCCCTCCACTGGTGGCCAAAGACCTCCACCGTGTCCTTGCCACCCCAGTGAGGTGGGGAGCTGCAAGGCTGCTCTCACACTGCAGCAGGCAGAAGCACTTTCCTGGCCAGCACTGGAAATGAAAATCCTGGCAAGCCTGGCCTGTGACGAAAATACCAAGACTTCATTGCCTCCCGTTTCCTACGGATCAGTGACAGGTAAAGCCAAAGACATTTGAAGGAGGAAAGGCAAAGCACTGCCTGTAATGGCAGTCCCCATTTTCCTTTTCCTTTCATCTACAACTGCACACAGCTATGTATCTTCAGTTTCCAGGCTCAGGTCAGCACTGTTGGCAGCTCTCTGCTCACCCCAGCAATGCAAGGACACCCTGGGAGTGCTCTCGGAGTCAGTTCAGTCAGCCCAGTCTTGCAGCTCCCACTGAATGTTGTCAGGCTTCAGCTAGAGCCACCCAGATGTGTCCCAACTACAGCATGTTCCCTAGCACCCCCAGACTGGTGCCTGACAGCAGGGATCAGGTTCCTTTCTTCCACATCCAGTTAATTTATATAAACCAGCACTGACATTTATTTAGCTCTGCAGAACACTTTATGAGAGGCTCTGGAAAAGCAGGGCATTCTCTGGGATCCTGCACTGTGTCAGACCTAAGCACAGGAGGCAGAGAGGTGGGATGTGAAGTGCAGAGCAGTGCCCAGTGTCTCCAGCCCCCCAACACAAATTTTCAAGGCATGGATTACTGTCAACTTTCATTGTATGATTTCTTAAACTGTGTACTGCCCTAGGTCACTGTCAGTGTGTACAGCACTCAGGGAACTAACAGCAACTGCAGGAAAACTTCACAGCAGCTGATTGAAAACTCCCAGAAAACAATGCATGTTGAGGTTGTCCGTCAGAGCCAGAAGGGCAGTTTGCTTGCTCCTGTTCATGTTGCAAATGTGTGCTGACAATTTTCATTTTCCTAGATGGGACATTTGTGTGTTGAAGGATACAGCAGCAGAGCTGCTGGACTCTTTTACATCCCACAATTAGCATGTACCACTTACAGTCCTCTTCCAAGCTGTCTGGCTGTTAGCACTTAGGAAAATACCAGAGCTCAAATCTCTGTTAAGACTTCCTTTAGCCCAACTGACTCACCTCAAATCCACAACTTTGTACAAGGATCTCAAAACTTCACCAAAAAAAATACACTTAATTCTTCTGTTCTCTTGAGTTTCTGCCAAGCTGCCTGAATGCTTCACCTTCCCATATATGATGGGGAGCCTTGTTCTTGTTGTTGGCCTGAAATATACAGAAGAAAAACCCAGTTTGAATCCCACTTTCACTTGGCTTTAGAGAACTTGGTGAAGTTTGTTTTGGGACATGTCACTATGGTCTTTTTCCTATAAGTTACCATGGCTGCCCAAGAGAGACATGACGTGACAGAACATCTGCAGTGTGCGTAGTTCTCCTCCCCAAGAAGCAGACCAAGAAAAACAGCCTGGCAGTGAAGTCAGGTAAGTAGCACATGACAATTTGGGTGCTTTTTGCTGCTGTTAAACCGTTCAGATTCCTGTGGACACTTCTATTTTTTGTGTGTGTGTGGTCCTATGTGTTGCTAGCAGTGCTTCATGAGATGGGTTCTACCTCTGCCAGCAAAGCTGCTCCAGCTCTCTTCTCCTCTGTTTCCACCCTTATGCTATGAAAACACACTTGCCCACAGTTACGGGATGGAAAGAAAACATGCAAGGGATGCACAGAAGGAAGATGTGTAGTCAACTTTCTGGGGGAAAGAAGTGGGAATGACCTCCCAGTGAACATTAGCTGCTGTCTCATTTTTTTTTTCAAGAGATTGGAAAAACAAGGAAAGAAAAAATAATCGCACAGGAAAAAGTCTGTATATCCAACCTTAATTATGGTAATGGATCACAAGTGGCTTCTGGCACTCAGTTGAAACGTGTCACCCTGTCAAAGACCAGTGAGATGAAGCAGCAGCTTGCAGCCATAAGCCAGACCAAGACAGGCTAGCAGTTGTGAAGAGAGCCCCAGAAAATCCAAAGTAGGAGAGAGTCCAGCAGCTTCACAGCTCTGAGCACAAGCAGGCTGGATACCCTGCTCAAAACCATCATGCACGGTGGATTCACCACACTGCTCTCTAAGTGCATCTTTCTGCATCAAATGGCACTTGCAGTTAGGCTGTGTCATTTCACATTGCATTAGCCTGTATCATCCTGTATCATTTGGCACTAAAATGATATGTCATAACATATACATAACCTGGGACATGTCACACCCTATATTTACAGTATTTAGTACATTTTATTTGATTATATGACCATCTTGTCCATCTTTTTCACGCCTTCCTCTTACTGAAGCTGATGGAGGAAGCATATGAAGAACTGACAGGATAATCAGGATCCAGAAGCAGAAGGAGAGGATGAGTGACAGCCTAGTTCCACTGACTTATTACCAGCAGCATCATTTCAGTTAACCTCACATACTTCTAATTCTCCTTTCTGTCTGTGGAGCATCCCCTGTTGTCATAATGTCAGTGAATGCCATTAAGCCTGGATAGTCATTTGCAAAGTCCTGAATAATCCAAAGGAATAACACTGAATTTTATTTAAGCTGTTCAGCTTCCTCATTTGGTCTCGTGCTTTCTTGAGGATATCCTAAAGCATTTGATTGTTTTCTTCTTGCTAGATAAGGTCTTTTCTTTCCTGGCCTAAATTAAAGACTATATGGCAGCTTTGTTGATTAGTCACGGCCAATTTTAACAAGATAATGCATAATATGTCATCTATATCTATAAATATGATGACACAATATTTACTTCAGTGAAATCTTCCTCATCCGAGATAGGACAAAAGATTTAAAAGCAGCCAGTGACTACATACTGTAATAGCACTCTGAATTTCTTCTCAGCACTTATCAGATCAATATCAGGAATTGGAAAGAAACTGGCCTGGAGCAAGACATGAGGATACAAATTTGTTGTGATGCTGATGAGCCTCCAAGCAGAAGCACATTGCCAAGGTGGTGATGAGAAGAGACATGGAAGAGCTCTGACAATGAAGCATCATTTCCCAATCTCCTAAAATTCAAGTACTTCACTTCCTGCACACCTGTTCTTCACAACTAATCTGCTCTTGGATGAAGGCCTGCACAGAATTAGAATAAAAAAAAGATCTTTATCTCTCCAAGTCACAGTCACAACCAATCACAACGGACAACCAATAAATGCAATATATGGTATGTTCAGTAGAAGACAGAGTAAAATTAATGAAGATGCCCAGCCCTGGAACCCATACACAATCATAAAAGCATAGACAACCTCTCTTGTTAAAAAACAAACTCTGTATAAAATTGTATATTGCTGTGCACAGGCAGTTTCTGGGCAGTTTCTATGTTACAGCACAGCAATAATTTAGCTGCACACAGCAGCCCTGCCTGGCAGTTTATGGAGAATCTATAAGGCAGCACAATATCCAAATAACATGTCGGGGGGATTTAGATGGGCACAGTGCAGTAACTGGAATTGGATTTGGGATGCTCTCTCAGCCTCGCTCACAATCAATTACAAGGCCCTTTGGAGCTACACACGATCAAAACCCTCATTCAAACCTCCCCAACAGGCTGCTCTCAGGCACACACTCTAGGAGTGCATGGGCATAACACACAGTCACATCCTCCTGCCTCATCTCACAGCACCCCAGGGATCCCAGGCTGAGGGGAAAGCACCAGCCGTGCTGAGGGTGGTGGCAGTGCTGGCAGCTCAGGGCCACATCTCTCCCTGGGGGCTGAGTGCAGGTTTAGTGACCACCTGTGTTCTCCAGTTTGGTTAACTGGGATGCCAGTGTATGCCCTTCGTTTTAAAAACTCACTAACAGAACAATCGTTTGCTTCAGACGAAGCCTCTGACTCTGTTTCTCTAAAATGACCTTTTCACATACAGATGAACACTGTTTATGTTCTCCTCCCTCCTGTCCCCAGTTTAACAGGCAGTGCTCAGAGGCTGAGGTGACCTCCATCAGATCTTCTGCCATCTAAGAGTTATGATACAGGAAATGATTCAGATTAGAGCCCATGAAGTCTATCTGCGTGTCAAACACGCTGTCTGTTGGTGTCAAAGGCCAACACATAACAGTACCTGATGTCTGAATTTCAAACTCATTTCAATCAGCTAATCCTTAAAGAAGCATGGGAAGAAACAAAACATAGCAGCAGAAAGATAAGGTGAAAAAGCCAAAAAAGGTTGACTGACTCCACTTTTTTCTGGACCGATTTTTCCCACACTAGATTAAAAGCTGGACCATTTACTGACCCAAGTGGAGCTTACCAGGTTAAACTTCATCCATGTCAAGATGTTACAGTGTCTTGAATCAACAGAACAGTTCTGTGCCTACTGCCTAGTTCAGAGTTAAAGACCAACCTGCAAGGTTAACAAGTAACAGGAAGCAATGAATTAAAGTTTTGATAATGTACTGTTTCACTGTGATTTCACTTCATAATAAATTTTACATCCTAAAGGAAGAACAAAACCTTGGAAAAATGTGTGCCTAATGTAAGAGACTGGCAAGCAAGGTGGACTCTTCAGCACTGTCCCAGGAATTCTGGCAGCTTTGACTCTGTTTATGGAGTTCAGGTCTTTATTCAGAAATGCTTAGTCATTGAAGGGCTTCCTTAAATTGGCTTTTTCTGATAAAATAGTCCATAAAAATTTGGATGTTTTCTCTTTAAAAATTCACTTTTCTTTGATAACACCCCCAGAGCATTTGCAAAATTAGTTTCATGTTTCTGTACCTTGAGAATTAAATCTTTTTAAAGAAGTGCAGCACATGTATCTTCTGACACATTCAGTGTCAGCCCCTCCTGCAGACAGGATGCCAGACTGGACAGACGTGACAGCTGCTTTACTAAGGTTGTTTCTACAGCACCAACAAACATGAAGGAATTCCTGCAAAGCCTTGTAGCCTGCAGTGGGCTCCACGAGTCCAAATGATCTTGCTTTCCTTTTTAAATCAAAATTCTAGAGTCTAAATTAACTTCCCAAACTGAAAAATCCACAGATTTGTCTTTTCAGCCTAACGAGGATTATTACCTAGAGCATTAAAATTTTGGTCTCTAGTTTCTCCATCTCCCTATTTCCCAAGGTTTTTCAAAATACAAAAAGCTCCTCCTTCTTAACCAGTGAAGAACAATAGAAGTATGAACATGACAAGAAAATGTGATAGATGACAGCTCTTGCAATGGCAGTTGAAAGCCAGGGTCCCCAGCACAATTCTAGCGAGTGCACAACATTACTATAGTTACAGATTAGACCAAGGGATGGATTTATGTATGCAGTGCTGATTGTGCATTTTAACACATTGGTAACTGGCATTTAACTTCTGGAATAACAGCTTAAATCCAGCCACTAAATTAATTTTAATTAAATGTTTGTGAATGCTTTTTGCTATTATACACCACAGAGACACTGCTAATGACTGCTCCATTAGTCTCCACACAGCATTATTCCCTGTAGGAAGCCCCTTGCTGCTTTGCCGTGTTTTGGGGAGGGTGTCAGCATTAGTCTTTATGCACAGGGCCTGATTTTTCGGCTGCTGCAGGAAGACATCTCATTGCTCAGGCTGTCACTGCTCATCCCTCAGCACGGCGGGGGATCGGCGTCGTGTGCTGCAGGGAGCCGATGCGCAGGGGATGGAGCAGGGCTGGCTGGGCTCGCTGCTGTAGTCCTCAGCGTTCCTCTTCTGCTGCCCTTCCCCTGAGGCTCTTTCTTGCTTTCTAATAGGCTTGAACAGAGCTCCAGGGTGTTTACTAAACTTAAAGGATAGAACCGATTCCCAGAGGGTTTGGGTTTTGTTTCCATACCTGTTGTGTTCTCAGACAAGCCCGGACGCACACGCAGGAATTCACAGGGGTCCCCGCAGTCACTCATGTTTCCATCTCCCCAGCCCCCCCAGAACCTTCCACAGCACTGAGCACCACAGGCAGTCAAGCAAGGTGGCTTTAGAGGCTGTTGTCACAGCACCTGCCCAGTGACAGAGAAGGAACTGCCATTATCACCAAGCTTACCACCATGTCCACCCCGCTCCTGCACGCAACCACACCACCCAAGGAGCTTCACCAAGTGATCTCTTCCACCTGACAATCACATTCCCTCATCAGTCCTGCTGGGAGCTGCCCCAAAGCTCACCATGCTTACAGTAAAAACTTCCATCTGCACTCCAGAATTTATATTTGGTTAAGGCCCTTTTGTTTCTCTCCCTTAAGCATGAAAAATTTTGGCTTAAACGTTATGAAGGAGAACTTTCTAACATCTCCCTGCCTATGTCACATCTGATGCTATGTAATTGTGCAGCAGTCAGATATAGTAGTAGTTAATCTCTTTTCTAATACAATAAGATGCCTATATCACAGAGGAAAGAGATTTAAGAAAATATTATTTTAAATCTACAGTGTGGTTAGTGTTAGGTGGGTGGAAGGTTAAAATACCAGCAATAATACACAGGGAGACAGAACACTATGGTGGTGAGCAAATCCCAGCTTCTTTGCTGGAACTGGTTAAAGATGATTTTGGACAGGGTTGTGACAACATGACTTGGTTAAGCTTTCTGTAAACTGGACAAATTAAACTCTGTCAAAATAAATTGACAAATACTGTTTTCACATGCTTAAAGCACTAATCACTGGAACAGAGGGACTATTAGCAGGACAGTCATTTGTCTGCAGCTGCCAGAAGAGCCAGGAAGTGGGAGAAGTGGTATTCTCTGCTGCTAATGGATGGATGAGACTTTGCTTGGGTTGGTGGGAGAATGGAAGGAAGATGAACTCTTCATCTGCAGAAACAAGAAATGACAGCAACAGCAATCATAACTTGCTGCAGAAAGCACAAGACATGGGCCTACAGCTCACAGGAGCTCCGAATTCCCACTGGATTAAGGTTCACAGGCACAATGTCATTGGAAAAAAGTTCATTCTCCTGTTTAAATAAACCTTAAATTTTACCACGGAAAGAGATCTGAATTGAAGAAATCTCCAAGCACATCACTGACTAGCACACTGAGGAGGGTTTTCCAAAGTCATGACTTGGTGCCTGTTTTCAGGATCCTGATCTTTCAATCAGAAGTGGGGAAACTCTGGGAACATGAGCCAGCCCACGGAGGCCTGTGGCCTCTGTTGTAAGTGCATTTAGGATGTCCTTCAACAGGCTCAATCCAGCAGCAGACTGCTGAGAAGGCAAATAGAATGAAAAGGAAGTGTTCCCGTTGGAGAATTGTGAATAAACTCCAAGTGTGTTCCAACACAGCCTTTATTTCACTGCATACCTCGACTTCCTGCCTGAGGAGCAGCCCACTGGAAGATTTACACGGTGCTCTGGGCAGGATTGTTGGCAGGACACCGATGAACTGTTTCAGAAAGTCCTAAATTGAGGAGCAGGTCAGGCACATTCAAGGAGAAAGAAAAGGATTTCAGACAAGCATTTCAGAACCGGCTCCTGAGATGCTATTTCAAGAAAAGAGACATATCATTTCATTTTCCAGACCACTTATCCCACAGCTCCCACTGTGACGAGCAAGAATTTCTGGATGCTCAGCAGTTTTGAAGAGCAGGATGCCTCATTTGGGAACAGACGAGCAGTGGCAGCATGAATGTGGTGGCTCAGCAGGAGCTGTGCAGTCCTGGGGAGGTGGCAAAACGCTTGCCTGCTCCCATTCAGGGGGCAGCCCCTGTCCAGCTGCTGGACTTGACATTTCCTAAGGCTCCAATCACAGCAGATTTCCCTGGATCCAGATGTGATATCCTGCAGGAGACCAGGCTGCAGGGCTTGCCCACTGTATTGGACCAAGGCAGGCCTCGCCTCCATCCCTGCTCCCAGCCCAGGGAGTCTCTCCACACCTGCACAAGGAACACGAGCACAGGGTTTGCTGCTGCTGCCCCCAGGCTGGAGGGGTTTATCCCTGTGGGGGGACTCAGCCCTGAGCACCAAAAAACTATGAAGGCATCGCCCTTGACCTTCCACTTTAAAGAGAAATATTTCACATGAGTCAATGGAAAAGAATGAGCCGCTATGGATTCTCTGCATTGCTTCCTTCCAAAAGATGCTGATGCTGAATTTGCATGCCCGCCCAAGAAAAAAAAACCCAAACAAAGATATTTTAGCTGATTCAGTTCCACATCCAGTGTGATGAAGAATCTGAGGTTCATCTTCTGGAAAAGAAGGAAATATTTTTTGGAAAGCTGAAAGAACATGGGAGATAGACTGAGGCTTTACCAGCCTTTAAAGCACCAGTGACTTATGAAAGAGAGATTTTTGGTTTCAGCTACTACTGAAACCTACTTTTTCTACTACTTTCAGAGTAGAAAGCCTGAAGGGCTGAATTTAATTCATTTGCAATTTCTTGCAATAATCTAATTTAGATGTCAAACAAAGTTCTGGGTTATTACTTTTCAGAGAAATTACAATGTAATTGTTATTGTTTTCATCTCTAATTACTCTGATGGAATTAACAAAGGATATTTTTAATAAGATTTGCTTATCTGAGAGATAACACTTGAATATAATATGAAGAGAATTTAGCCTTCATTCAGTGCTGCAATATTTTCTGTAGATGTATTCACAGTAACATCAGAGTTTAGCTAAAGGGGAACCTCTTTCTGGGTTGATTTTGCATCTGGCTATATTAATTTATCAGCAGTAGGAAGTGGACAAGAAAACTCCTGTACAAATAATAAGCTTGCTGTATTTTCATTCAGAAATTGATATATTAGGCAAAATACCATCACTCTTGTTTGGAATATGTCAACATATTCCCCTGTGCTTCAGTGAAGATTACGAGGTATATCTGCACAGGTACTGCTGTCTGTCAAGGCATTTACTTAATCATTTTGCTGTCTTTAAATAGAGTGTGCTAGCCACTGTTTTCACATTGAACATCAAATATTAACTTGGACAAATATACTTTGTAGACATGATTACACCTGGAAGCACGGACTGCAACATTTACAGTATGCATTTGGTGGGAAAATCACAATGCTTTATCATAGTCAAGAATTTCCAGTCTTGTTTTCAACTTGGAAATCCGAAAGGCATCATAAAGTTGAAATTTGAAGGTCTCCATTTCAAGTTTCAGATTTCAGCATTGCTTTCTGCTATTTTTCCCCCCTTTTTTGTGGGGCAGCCAGCATTTTGATGGCCAGATTTGCACAGAAGTCATTGGCTGAGCATGCATGTATGTACCTTCTCTTCCACACAGTCATCTTTGCTGTAAAGCAGTGAAGTTTCTCATGGGATTTGAAAACTCTCTTCCACTATTTGTATGCATCTGGATGGATAATCTCCCTATTTAAGCTTTTCACCTCTGTGGCTGGGGACTGTCCTCTGTACAAAGTCCTGGTAAGGGTTGTGTCAGATCTACAATACACAGCAGTATTTTCACAGACTTAAATCATGGGAGTTCCCACAAGGCAGTGACCTCTGTTTATAGAGCTAAAGTTTATGAGCTATATATTTTATTATATGACTGTCTGAAAACCATGTTGTATTAAGTACTCTGCATCATCATGAATCACTGTGGGATTGGCTGAGAAAATGTATAAGGGTCTCTGCTGCAGGGTCAAGAGTACATTCCTCTGTGACCCTTCACTCTAACGTGAGGCAAGCATGGAAAATACCAAAGGCTCTCTTTCCACTGATTGGAGCTGAAATGGTTCAGAGTTTATTAAACAGCAGATAATCCCACTATCAATCTAGCATCTTAAAATGGGAAACCACCAACAGAGAACAGACAAGCACGAGCCAACATTAAAATGTAGATACATACACACACAAAACCTGCTATTCAAAGCAAGCAGCTCTGATAAAGGTATTTTATTTTTTTTTAACATATTCCTTCTGTTGCCTGAATGACTGTGACCCTTTTTTACCTTAACTATTGTGCCCAGTGAATTAAGGCAATGTAAATTATTCAGGTATGTCTTGTGAATCTTTAATGAAGAACCTCTGTAGCGAAAGAAAGAAAAAAAAACCAAACAACTGGACATGGAATTGTGTCCATCTGCAAAGGCCTTCCCTAATTCTATTCAAATATAGACCATTTTTTTAGAGAGAGAAATCATAAAAAATAACATTTTGATACTGGTCTGTACATTTCTGAAGTCCTAAGAATAACATGAGCTCAGCGTTGTTTCTACTGCCAGATTTTTATCATTAGAATTTGGAAGTGCATAGTACATTTCCGGAATGCTTGAGAAAGCCTAGAAATTGTGTATGACACTAGTTAATTTCTATAGGTGAAGAACAAAATCCCCTCCCTTTCAAGGATCTCAGTTTTTCATTTTAACAAGACAGATATTGTAGTATCTAATTTCATAAAGAAAAATATTATCCACTTTCATCTAATGCAAGCATCTAGATTAACCAGACGAGCTGTTTTTATATATTTTTTATATTTCATGTGAGTTAAAAGTGGTTTTCAGTGAGAAGATAATTGATATTGGGCTTTTAGAGCAAACCAGTGAATATAAATGCTTTGCAGATAAAAGATATTGAAAGTTTGAAAACAAACGTACACCTTGGATAGCCTACCCTAATTCACCAGACAGTTATTCAGAATGGCAGGAAATGCAGGCTTAAATCTTATAAGAAAATACAATTTTTTTCTTGACATTTATGAAAGGAAAGATTTGTCTGGAAACGTAAGTGTTCTCAATGGGGCTTCCAGAAATGGCTGCCCTCTTGTTTTGAACGGGGCAATTAGGGCAGTGATTAATGGCAATTCACTGCATTTTCTTCAAAAAATTCCAAAGAGAATCATCTCCTGCAGCATCAGTCTGACCTGACAATTTTGACATCTGTTCTCAGACTCTTCAAAGTCAGCTGAAGGGTGTGGGGTGTTTGGTGTGTTTTTGTTTTGCTTTGTGGTTTTTTGGTGTTTTGTTTGTTCGGTTGGTTTTGCTTTTTAATGGGGCCATAAGCTTCAAAGAATGTCCTTGCATTAGCCACCCAAACAAGATGGCCTGGTCCTCAAAAAGGCTTAGTATAGTGAAGTGTAAAGAAGCAACATCTATTTTTTTTTAATAAATTTAACATTCACATGCTCAAATACAGCTTTATGCTTCTGGCTGTAAAATATGAGTGCTAGGACTTGTGATTTTCTTCTCCCAGGTGAGTGGCCTAGTTGCCAGGCTATAAAAAGTCATTTACTCCTTCAGTCTGGCCCAATTAATATTTAATTATGTCAGGCAAAGTGGAACAGCTTGAGTGGAAGGACTTGAGGGTCCCCATACAGCCCAGGGTAGCCCAAACTTACAAATCCATGTGGCACAACACAAGCAAAAGTGAATCCAGGTCTTCTGCATCCTAAGCAAATGTCCTAAATTGCTGGCGAGCAGGGAAAAAAACAGTATTACTTCTTTTGTCAGCTGCATTTGGTACTGAGACCAAACCACTATAGATTAGCTCTGAGGCTCAAGATCCTTTGGGAAAAGCAAGACAGACTCTCAGGCTGTGAAGCCTGGCAAGGATTAAATGCAAGAGAAGTGCTTACCTACCCCCCAAACTGTCAAAACAATGCACAGCTGTGAGTGCTGAGAGGCAGCATCAGCACCCAGGCAGAGCAATCTTCATCTTGGATTCCAGCAGCTCGGCGGCAGGCAAGGAACCAAAGCTCCTCTCTGACCTAAGCTCTGATCTGGGGCCACATTTTGACTTGACAGTTGGAAGTGACAGATAGAGGAAAAGAAAATGAATCCATTTGCCTGCATGCCTTGTCTTCTAGCTGCCATTCAATGTTTCGTGTCAGGTATTTTATATGCAGAAGGTTACAAAGAGAACTGCTTTGTGTTTTCATTACGTCTGAAAAAGGTACTGTTTGAACATTTGTCTCCCTCAATTCAAAATACACATCTTCCCACTGATATAAGAGAAAGATTTCCAGTTCCCACCACAATTTCATAAATTCAGTTTGCAGTTCCTAGTAGAAGCAAAGCTCTGTTTATGCTGTTATTTTATATTGTACCTGAAAGCTTTAGGCAACCAAGGGCTAAGGTGAATTAACTCAGTGTTCTCTGTTCAAAGAAAATGAAATGTGGATGTTAATAGCTGACAGGCCTGTGGGTATGAATAGCCCCTAAACCTAGACAAAACCCTAATGTCAAAAGAGCACAATTTAACCCAAAGCAGATTCTGTGCGAGTTCATGCTGCCCGTGGATCAGGCAGGGAGGGCAGCATGGGAGGACTGTGCCTGCTCCCAGGCCAGAATCGCTGGCAAGGACACCCAGACGGACAGGGTTTGTGGTACCTCCCAGCCTCGTGCCCCACAGAGCTCCACAGAGCCCAGGACCCTCACACTTGGAGTTTGTCTCCAAGCGCTGCAGCTCCTCCACTCTCCCAGCACAGGACTCCTGCTCCCTGAGTTCTTGTCCCAAATCTACTCCAGCCCACGTCTTCCTCCATCTTTTTTGTCTTCCAGATTGTGCCCCAAAGCCTCCTGAATGCCACAGACCTGAGCTCCTCAGTGCTTCTGTCCCACATCCCCACCTGCCCTCTCTGCCAGGCTCCCTCCTGTCAGGCTCTGCACTCACCACAGCATCCCTTCACTCTGAATCATTCCATCCATATCCACTCCCTGCCTCAGCCCACAGGACCCCCTGGGGGCCCAGCTGCTCTGCTTGTGCTCTGCTTGATTTTGTGGCCTCTGCTGTCCCTCACCCAAGCTCTGACATCCCTCCAGCATTCACTGCCACGTTCCAACTTCCCAGCCCAGCTAACCAAACTCATCTCTTCCCAGGACCCTGCAGGGAAGTTGCTCTGACTTCTGCTTCTGGCAAACATTTTCAAAATCTGAACACAGGCTACACTTGCCCAAAATCAGCCTGGCTCAGCTCTGAAGAAATTAAAAATAAGCCACCTCCAAGAATAGGATATATGGAAGCTATAAAGATCTGCTAGTGTGAATAGGCTGCCGGGCCCCCAAAAGAAACAACTACCAGTCTAATTTCTCTGCACACAAATGTGAAACCAGCTTTGGTTTCCACGGTGCATTTAGTTATATCTGCCAATGACTGGATGGCGCTGTAGAGGTATGCATGTTGGAAATATACAGAGGTATGTTGGAAAAGATGAGAAGAACCCTGATGCTTTAAAATGTGACATCAATATCAGTAAGCTGTCATAGTGCTGAGCTGTAAGCAATGCATGTGGGCTTATCACTGTCACAGCTTAGTGCCTGGGGAGGGCTGCCTGATATATGTTATAGAACTCCCCTTTGCTTCAGAAGCCACAGATGAGAGTATTCTGTAACTTCTTTTAGCACGTGTTGCACATTTTTCAGAGCCCAGGCCTGAAAATGAGTTATCTGTAGGACATTCAACCAGGCCTGACATCCCAGTGTGATGGATTTCTCTAGACACCAATGCTGACCACTCTGTACGTGTTGTTCACATCAGTCCTTAGTCAGCAGTTAGGGATGGCTCACATCCTGCTGATCTTCTCTAGTTTGGGGGTTTTCCTGCATTTAGCAAACCATGAAAATATGTAAAAAGGTCAGTGGTTTAAGTATTGCCTTTGGGGTTTCTTCTAAATATTGTGCAAGAATATTACATCTTGATTTTAATGGATCTCATCTCCCATCTTACTTTCCAGTAATTTTATAAATTATAAGAATTTTAATAACTATTTTTAGCATTTCTAATCTCTATTAAGTTGATGAGATCAGTATTTGGTGATAGATTTAGACATGCATGTACCCAGATTGCTATTGGTATTCCCTGTTCAGAGAGGTTAATCTGTTACGTGAGAAAAGAGAGGGGAGGGGAGGGGAGGGGAGGGGAGGGGAGGGGAGGGGAGGGGAGGGGAGGGGAGGGGAGGGGAGGGGAGGGGAGGGGAGGGGAGGGGAGGGGAGGGGAGGGGAGGGGAGGGGAGGGGAGGGGAGGGGAGGGGAGGGGAGGGGAGAGGAGGGGATAGCATGTACTTCATCATTATGGAGGCTGCAAGGCATCTAAATGTTTTTACCCTGTTTTTTTTGAGAAAAGGGACACTTCAAATGTCTACATATTTGAAAATCTGCTACTGACCCAAGCCATTTAATACATTCATACAAGTTTTGCCATTTCTAAGAATACTGTCACTACAATTTATGGATGCCAAATAGTAACTCTGAAACTGTTCTGTGAACTCTTTGTGGAGGTTGAGTCAAAATTTCAAATATTCAGCCCACAAAGATGGACAAGCATTTTAAATAGGCTTGATGTTCTCACAAGCACCTGCTTGAAATAGTCTGAATATCATAACAACTCACCACCAGCAGCTCCTACAACCATCAGCATCTTACTTTTGTTCAGATCTTGCCCAGTATCCCCACTAATTTTTTGCCCTAAATGCAGGCTTGAGCTGCAGCTGAAGCCAAAGCACATTGTCTGTCTCAGGACACCTCTGAGAATGCACAGTTCTGCCTAACAAAATGCTCAGGCAGCCTGCAATAACTATATTCAAAATGCTACAAAAGGCAGAGACTTTTAAGACCTTCCCTGAAATTAGAAACTTTGTGAATCTCTAGAGTTTTATATAACAATTTAGTAAAGAACTGAATCAACAGAGATTTTGATATGAGGCTCCGAAGACCTGTGTGCATTAAAGCAGTAAATATTTCATTTTCTTTATAAAAGTTAACAGGAATACAATGGAGCAAGATGCAACAAGACTGGGATATGTAGCACTTGGCTGGAGATACACACTGTTCTGTCATGTTTGTGGAAGTCAGGACAGTCGGTGGAGCAGCAGAGCCAGCCATGATGCTGAAATGCTGCTCTGACTCCAAACCACGCTCCCAAAGGAAATCCCCAGCACACTTTGTCCCACTGCATCCTGTGACCTCCTCCCACTGCCCCCACTGCATCACCCACTGCTCTTCCCTCTCCCAGGCCAGCTGCCCTTGCTCCTACTTCCCCCTCTGCCCAAAGGGAGCTCTGGGAATGTGGGCTGGAAGAAGGGAGGCCAGACGTGCTGGGAACAGCTTCCCTGGCCAAGCAACTACAAAAGCAGCTTCAGAGTATGAATGAGAGCCTGGGAATGCCTCAAACTCAATTTCCCCTCTATTTCTAACGTAGCAGGGACATTTTACCCATCTTTTCCATAAATGCTGCAGGAAGGAGCTCATGCTGGCACTAGATGATGCCACTCCAGAATAATTCTATCAGATTTATTACATCTAAGTGCTTCAGTAAATATTTAAAGAATCTGATTGCAGCATATACGGCTCTAAGAGATTAAAAAGAAATGTTACCTTACATTGGCATATAATATTATTTACCTAAGATAATTAAATCAACTCAGTTAATCACTAAATCAACTAAATTTTCATTACCATGACACGCTTAAGGAGTACAGGTGATGTCCGGTTAGAAATGTTAAAGTAATAATAATAACAACTGTTGGTTGGTGGAGCTAAATTAAAGTGACATTAAACCTCACAAAGTATCTTCACCACTAATCTTAGACAAAAGTCAAGTTTGCACTGCTGTAGAGAAAAGTACTCATTCAGTTGTGTATAGTTTAGGCATATTTACCCCTTTCCCCTCTATAAATACTAAATAAATATCACAGTGCCCTTAAGCACTTCACAGGTGGGAAAGCAATGCCCTGCAGCACACACCACCCAAAGCAACCAGTGGTTTTCATGAGGCCTAATCTTCTGACCTTTTATTTGATACTTCACAGAGAACCCTTCACTGGAGTGCTTACAGCTCTTCAGTCATTCCCTGTTGGCACTCTTAGGATACTCCAAGGTGATTATTCAATATGAAGGTGGCTGATCAGAATCATTTTACTGCCAAAAAAATTGAAAGGTGTGTGTATCAGACCAACAGGCAGGGAAGAACGGTCAGAGGAATCAAGTTTGAGAACAGATGAACAACTGTCATTAGCAGCAGGAAAACCAGCTTTTTTTCCTCGTGAAACAGTGCCACTGTATGGCTCCACTTCACATTTAATTTGCTCCCTGCACCTCTGTGTATCAGATAGCACCTGGATGCTGCTGTACTTGCACAGACACTCCTTCCTCAGGAGGAAACTGGCAACTGTCACTGCACACAACACTGC
Organism: Chamaea fasciata; assembly: GCF_029207755.1. Taxonomy (NCBI): domain Eukaryota; kingdom Metazoa; phylum Chordata; class Aves; order Passeriformes; family Sylviidae; genus Chamaea; species Chamaea fasciata. Next base: position 2,795,837 of record NW_027094096.1, on the reverse strand, counting down.
AATGCACTCAAGGAGTCAGAGTATTTTTTCCAGAGAAAAGCTGAACTTTTACTGTTCTTTCTTTTACAATTTTACTGTTCTTTCAAGATGTAACTTCTGATTAAAGCTTCCTTCAATCAGAGACATTCACTGGCAATACTATTGTTCCTCAGCAACATCTCTGTAGCAACTGATTACAAAGGGAGCTGGTTCTCAGCAGAAAAAATATTACAAACTCTAGTGCCCCAAATGGGAAGTAATCCAGTTTTGATTGCTGACCGCAAAAAGAAAAAAAAAGAGAAGTATTAAAATTAAACTCTTAGAATATTTTTATGGCTACTAACAAAATTAATAAAAGCTTTTCAAGATTTGAATGCTCTGTGCATTTTTTTTTTCTCTTAATATCTCCATAACACCTGTAGTTGTCTCTATTCTTCCAGTTATAGTCCTGAGAAACAGAAATAAGGTCATTCCATCAAAAGCAATGGAAAAATGGTACAGTGGGGAGCAGGGCCAAAAATTTACTTAAAATAAAGATCAACTCTTGTAATCTACTGGTCACTATGTGTTAGGAACCTTCCTTCCCTTGTGCTGATTCACTGGGATTTTTAATGTCTTGCAGTTGTCAGCCTGAGAATCATCCTCATTCAGGCATATGCAAAAGCCTCGTATTTTTAGCCTGGATGTGTTGATCCAGGTGGCATCCCTTAAATTTCCATTTCCTGGGAGTCCATCCAAGAGGAGATGGAAATCATCTTGGCCCAACTGCATTGCAGGAAATGGGCCACGAGTGAAAAACCACGGCTGAGCATCAGCACACAGCAAGGAGTGGGGCTCCTGAGAGGCCAAAACGCAAAAGGGAGGTGGGAAGGAGGAGCTGAGAGAGCTGCAGCTGCCAGCACAGATCTGGGGAGCAGAACCTATGTGCTTGCTCTGCTCCAATCTGTGGTCAATGCTTTCAGCTGTAAGGCAGAGTCTCACTCCAGTTATTTTGACAAGAGCGAGTTCTCTATTCAGATGAACTAGGGGACAGCTACATTTCAAATCCTTGACCCTTGCAATTTAGATTCACCTTTCACGGCTCATCCTTGCCAGCACTTTCTGTATTTTCTGTTCTAGTACATAATGTACAATTTATATTCCTTTATTTTTAATCACCTTTACTGTGTAATTTTCTTAGGTACTTATCTACCATTTCATCTCCCTGCTTTGCCTAATTACCTGTCCCTTTCCTTCAGATGGTTCTTTTATTCCCTTCTTACTTTTCAGAATCATTAGCATGGCATTATTATTCTTAACAGCAGTACATTTATGTTTATTATGCAGTGTTTGCAAATAAATAGAGAACTGAATTTCTGGCTGTATTTACCTAAAGCTAAAAGGAGAAAATGCAATGTGGGTTGAATTCTCATTTCATTTACTTGCTTATTTTGGAAGGAATAATCTTTAAAGACTTTTAAGACCTCTGCTTTGCAATCTGTACTTTTTATAGCTTTGGTGCTGCAAGGAATGTTGCAAATATTTATCAAAAGATATCATTTCAATACACAAAAAAAGTACTAATATTGAATCCAGTTTTCTTCTTCCTTCCATACTGCTCTTTTCCTTAGGGAAATACTTGTAACTGCATCAGGTAACTGAAATGATCCTGAGTAAATGGTGACATTCTGCCCTGTGAAGCACTTCCTGCTCATCCATATTTGACTCTATAAACCTCATAAAAGAATAAACCTACTCACATGGTGTTTTACTGCTGTAACCTGTTGGACTGTAATTTTTTTTTCCCCTGGCTGTGTGGTTAACTTGCCATGGGGTAACAAGACTAAAATGATGCCAGGCCCTTCTCCCATTCAGGTGAAGGACAAACACTCCAACAGGATTACAGTGGAAGCAAAACTAAATTCACCCGAGCTCCCCAACCAGGCAAGTGTGTGGCTGGGCAGTAGCCACATTTAAGTCCAAAGGCCTGGTAAATACATAAAGATCAGTCCAGACATCCCTACCTGATCAAGGCCCAGCATGTCTGCTGATCATAGAGCCACAGATTCATCTGGTTTTCTTTTGCAGGAGCAGGAGGAAGGTGGAAGCTGTTGGAGTATACCACTGCTTTGTTTGAGCTCATTTTGCTTAAAATTAGCTCAAGCAATTATGGTTTTGTATAAACTACTCTTGCTTCCTGACAGCCTGAGCACTGACTGCCATACCCACGGCAGGCTCTCAGCCAGACTACATTAAAAAAATTGACACTTCACTTTCTTCAAAGGCTGAGAGAAACTTAGCCTTTGAAGAAAGAAAAAGACATTCTCTCTTCCTCCGGGTTAGGCAGCAGGGCTTTTAATTAATCCAGGGAAACAGGGAACGTCTTCCACTAGGGAAGGTCCCAATTGCCCAATTCTTAGTGAGCCACTCACTTCATGACTCTCTTGCTCTTTCTCTGCTGCTGTCTATTTAAATCCATGGAGCTGTGCCTCGTGCCCCTGGGCTGCTCTCACCCCTCAACTGCCACACCCCATCATAACATGGGGTCTGGGGATAGCCCGAGTCTTTAGGTCCCTTCTATTGCTCATGTTCATAGGAAAGAACACTTATTAAACACTAAAAACTAGACAGGAAGTGACCCCAACATCTCAGTATCAATCCAAAGGTGATTTGATTTGTTACATGCATTCTTTCCCCGTCGTCAGCAGTAGATAAAACCATCTGATATTTAATGGGAGTTCTGTGCCTTGCTCATTAAGTGTTGTCTGAGGGTCCCAGGACCAGCTGTACTGTGAGATGTGTGGTTTTATGCGGACAGGGTGCTGGCTGGTGGCTGCTGCATGGCCCTCCTCACACATGAACACAAGCCCAGGCTGCATCCTAGTTCACAGAACTCGTATGACTCTGGCTGCCAGCACAGCTGTGAGCTCAGGGGACCACATGGCACAGGACAGGGGTTGAAACAATGGAGTGGCAATTATTGCTTGCTCTTCTCCTAAGATGTATCACTGAGCTCAAAGGTGCTGCTTCCATTTCTTATTTTGATCTTGTTTCATTCTTTATCCCAGAGACACTACCAGTCAGTGAACACATTAAATAATATAGGAAGCAAAGCACTAATATCAATCTTTCCCTAAGAAGCTCCAGTTGTGTTTTATTAACAGAAACATTTCAGTTTCATAAATACTTAATGAAGTGACTGCCTGTAGCAGGGAGACACTCCTGAGCTAATTGTTGCTGTGGTCAAACCACCAAGCTGCTTAGCATTTGCTTGCAGCATCACATTACAATGAACACAGCTGACAAACTGGTTATTAAAGTATTGGAAGCATCTCCTCAAGAACTGGGATTGTTTAGTTAGCACAAGCCATTTATGCTAGCTCAGAAATGATGTGGACTAAGAGCCTGGTGCAATTCTGCAGCCAAGGTGATCAATGCACCTGTACAGTAAAACCAGAGAGCTCAGATTCCGGGGCAAACTGTCAGTGACAATCTGTTTGTACCCCTTTATTCTCACCAGAGGAACAGAAGCCTGAAGTTATCCTGCTGGATATACTGGTGGAACAGCAAGCTACTGACCAGAAGGGGAAGAGAAAGAAATCCAGAAGGACAGAGGTGATCCCAGGAGAGGTCTGGGCAGTATCTAGAGGCACACTGCTGAGGTCTACAGCACTGCCAATAGGAATGGGACAGAGAAGTCACTCGTCCCAAAGGAATCAGGGTGACGCCTTAGGACCTTAGCTTTTATATTTTTCATGTATTTGTAATCCCGCAATTCTTTAGTGTAGAACTTTAAACTCCATATACAGTGTGAGCTGCTGCTTCCCCATTTTAATCAGACACAACAATTCCTCTCCAGGCCTGGGAATCAAGGACACCTCACTGCCTCAGGCCCCGAGAGATGTAAGCAAAAGTGAGTTGTGGTGAGCAAACTTGGGGTAAATGACTTCATTACCTGAAGCTGTAATTGGAAGATGAACCCCCAATATGAAAATGGACCAAACCCATAAGTATGAAAACCCGTGACCTCTGGTCCATTTTTGGGTGCAGCCCCTGGGTGGGTTTCTCTGCCCAAAGGGCCTTCATGGACTATATTCACTTTTTATTCTCTTAATTTTTTCTGGCCTCTGTTTATAAGTATGCCCAAAAAAGCATCAAGGGCAGTGCTGCCTGCCCAGCTCTTCTGAAACCAGGCAACACAGAAAGGTTACTGCAAGATTAAAATAGATGCAGAGGTTGTACACGTGAGATACTGAAAAAGGGAAATGGTAAACCAGGATCTAGACAAGCCTAAAACATCAAGGTCTGAAACCTTACAGTCAAACTAGTTTGGACAGCCAGCAAGGTGTTTCTCTCACTGACGATAAAATAAATTTATTGTATGTTAACTTCATAGGATGCTGAGACACACTGACACAATGAAATTGATATAATTTTCTCCAATATAATTTATACCACATATGCATTCTCATATGTAACAGAAGGGCACTAACACGTTAAATGAAGGTAGAGTGTTTTCTTCCTTCTTTTATCATTATTATTTATTAGTATTAGTATTAGTATTAGTATTAGTATTAGCATTATTATGAACTGGCTTGCACTGTTTATTTTGGCTTGCCCATGGGACAAAAAGTCTGACTGCAGTTCTGAGAGGACAAAGGTGTGCAGCAGAAACACACCAGAAAGCCTGGGTATGACACAGTAGTCCCAAAATGACCTCCCCACCTGCTGTAGCGGCATCCACACATTCACTCAAAAGGCAGCACAAGAGAATCCTTGTTCACACCCAGGTTCACTCAGCCTGGAGCAGCCCAGCCATACTGAAACCCCTGGGCGATGAAGCCCAGGGCAGATAATAAGTAGCATATACTACTTGAGTAGTACCGGAGCCTCGAGCTTCCAAAAATAATCATCTGCTGTTTTCACTGTGGGATGGGTGAACTCCAGATGCAGGAAATCATGCAGGAAATCACCATATAGGGCCTGAGGTATGCCTGGATATGACTGACTACAGATTTTTTTGCTATTTCTATCATAACTTTTCCCTGCTACACTACACAGTGAGTCAGATTTCATGGTTAGAACAAGTGTGAGTCACACCAAGAATCGCTCTCCAAACCTGTAAAAGTTTATTTATTTTCCTTTTCAGAGACTTGCTGATCATCCACTGCTGTTAGGAGGTATGTAATTCACCAGTCTGATAGGGTGGTTTCAAATATTGAACCAAAAAGGTACTGGCTTGCTGAACCATGCAATGGAAAAAAACAGATCAGGCATGCAGAGATCTCACTGAAAAGTGATTTAGAAATAAGTTTCAAGGGAAAAAAGCCACATCAGGTCAAAGTCTGTTGAGCTGTGTGTCTGCAGCTGGCATTCTCAAAGGGTCGCCTACAACACGCAATCTGTGAGAGAACTGGATTTCATCTCCAGATGTAACAGGGATTAAAACAAAGAAAGATAGCAGAAAATAAAAAGCAGCATTGGAAGACTCTTCTGAAAGGAAAACACATATGGTTGACTGAAGGAAAATTTAGTTGGTGACTGTGTTAGGCAGCATGTTGACTACATATAGATATTTAAATTGATAAAAGTGCATGTGAGAAAATAATCCAATTAAAGTTTTGCTTTCATGTTGTTCCTTTCCCTTATTCATCACATCTCTATCTCACCTGATAAGTTCCTTTTGTAAGTTTTCAAACACAGCTCACGACTCGCTGTGAAGTTACCCATGGAACACCACTGCTCCAGGCATGGGCACTAAGCCACATAGGACTGGTTTGTACTGGGAAACTTCCCTGTGCAAGAGCACTGTGCCTTCCCACCTAATCCTGTACAGCCCATTCCTACAAGCACTCAGCACAGTTCTGGGGAAATCCTCCTGTGAGGTCAATGGCTGCAAGGACAGCAGCTTATTTGGTGCTTTCCTCGAGTTTGGTACTGTTGAAAAGCAGATTTATGCTCTGTTGTGGGGAAGCTGGCTAGGAAGCATATAAACAAACAGGCCGTTATCCAAGTCCGTGGGGCCTGATGGAATGTGCTCCAAGCACTGAGGGAGCTGCAATGTCACTGTGAGGCCACACTCCATTATCTTTGAAAGGTCATAGCGATCAGGGGATTTCACTCGGCATTGGAAAAGCAAAGCTTCCTTTTATCTTCCTTCTAAGGAAGAGGATCCAGGGTCAGTCAGCCTCACCTTCATCCCTGGGAAGGAGCAAATCCAGGGAAATCACAAAGATGATTGAGGGACTGAAGTATCTCTGGTGTGGAGAGGCTGAAAGAGTTGGGACTGTTCATCCTGGAGTAGGAAAGGCTCAGTAGGACTTAACCTGTGTGCATAAATACCTGGTGAAAGTGCATAAAGAGAATGAGCCAGATGCTTCCCAGGGGCAGGCAATGAAAGGACAAAAAGCAATGGACATAAATTGAATAGACAAAACCCTATTAAACACAAGAAAAAGCTCCAGTTATGTCTTTTACTATGAGGATGGTCAAACCCTGAAACAAGTTTTTTTATGGAGTCTCCATCCTCTAAAATACTGAAGACCCAAGCAGACCTTGTTCTGAACAATTTACTTTATAGAGGTTGCTTCCAAACTCCAGGATTCTGTGATTTTGTGTGATTGTGGTTTTGTGTTTAACCTGGACACTTTAGTTCATACTAGATTCTCCTGGATTTATTTTCCTAGAAGATTGTCTGAAGATTTGAAAGTTCTTCTGAAATCATCTTCAAATCTGAAGACCTTAGATTTGAAAGGCCTGCATTGTGGACTATCAAACTGAAGATTACATTGTTCCAAACCAATTTTTTTCCCCACGAACACAAGGTACACCTAATTGCAAGGAAGAAGTTAGATGTGACCAATGTGGTCTGTCCCTTCCTGACCTTGTTTACTGCTTTCCTTCCGTGACTTTTGTGATGCTCTGATTCTTTCCAACAAGCTCTGAGAACAAGAAAGAGAACTTAAAATCCCAGACTGCTAAAGGTTTTCAAATGGCCTCTATGTATCACAAAATTCTACAATGACAGGTTGATAGGAAGGTTTTTTTTTTTTTAAACACTCTTTACTGTAATCCTCCAGATAGCACAGGGAGCCCTAGCTATAATATTTTCTTTGACTTAATGTAAAATTCATTAAATCCCACTACTATAAATTACTGGGCTGTTGGAAATCAGCATAACTCCACTGAAACCAGAGGAGTTATACCAACTGACTTTAGAAGATGATCCGACTATTAACCACAGTGCAACAAAATTTCACATTAAATCTGAGCATGCAGGTCTTTGGTGACAGTGATAAACCATCTGATTAGAAGCCATTCTGACTTTACTCCAAAGCACAGAACTTTATTTCACACACTTCTCAAGAACTTTGGGGGTTTTAGGACTATCTGACAGCCCAGTGATTTCAAGTCACTTAAAAATAAATCCTATGAGTCTCCCTTGGTCTTAAATAATATCAAGATTGGAATTATGGGCTACAGCATCTGACCCCATCACCAAATCTTTCCACAAACTGATCAGGCTTCCTTTCATTTGCAGTTTTTAGTATTTCTTTGCCTAAATTACTGCTATGTTCATGCTTTTCCTCAAAGTTCTACACATCAGCCATCTGATCCTGCCTTTTTGTTTTTATGAAACCGGTTCTACAACCCGCCTCTGATACTACCCCACAGTACATACCTGGAGGACAATTATTTTGCCAAAGGAAAGCATTAAGTCTGCTTAGTCTCCACTTAAAGGACAGGCTTTCCACCCCCTAGTGTCGTTGTAGCCTTTTCCTGTACCTGTGAATGAATCCCTTCTGAACACAAACACCAAAAATAATTTACACTGTTTAAGATGAAGTTAACAGAGAATTATGGCTATGCACAATCTCCAGTAGAATAATACGGCCTGATATTTTAGGTTCACACTCATCTTGCTTACAGTGACAGGAATCATCTGGTCAATGAATACATTTATGCCTCGCTTCTTCTTTTTCTTCTTTTTCAAATGTTTCAAATTTCCAACAGCATATAAGAAACTTATTACTGGTCCATAGCAGCACAGACTTGCCCTGGGCACTATGGAATTACTGCTCACTTTTTAAAGTTCAGTTCTTAGAATTCTCCTGCTTTTCCTGTATGTTTTGATCTGCTAAATTTTTGATCCGTTTTATATGTGTACTCTCACCTAACCATGCCATTAACAAATATATTAAGCAAGATCAATCCATCTGTGAATCTCCTCTGACCCTCACTCCCCCTTTCAGCACAACCTACTGTTGTCTCACATTCAGCCCACTTAATTCTTGCCTTGTCCGTATCTTCATCATCTTGACTATGAAGTTACCATCTGGCAGGGCCACATGGGTTGCACACTTGCTGAGGCACAAAATACATGTGTGCATCCAAGGAAGGAAAAATGACTGTCAAAGACAACAAAATTAAGGAGAGGCTCCTTTTAGGAGTCTAATCAGTCATTATTACTGATGTGTGCTTTGAGGATTAATATCTAAAGATGTGAATATCAGACTACAAGTTTTTGGAAATTAACTACAGGATATTGTTCACTTTATATCCAGCTTTAACTGAATTTATGTCAGTACCTTTTGCTCACACATCTAGAGATGAAGACTGAAGATAAATCAAGCACATGAATGGGGATTGGGAGACATGGCTTCCAGTGCCAATTTGACTTCCTTTCCATCCATATCCAGCCCTGTAAAAGAGCATTAGTACCTGTTAGCATCTTCGTTCAATGTTCAGAGCTGTGGATTTCTAAGCATTTCCCCTCCATACAGACCTTGCTTCAGTTACAAGCACTGCTCATATATGACTGCAGTGTTACTCTCACAACCTAAGGCAACAGAAAGCATTCAAGGCAGCAAACACACAGCAAGAAGGAAAGTGAAGCTAAATTGCACCTACTTCCAGAGTTAAAGAATGCTCACCTGTGGGGTCCATTAGCCATAGATGTCTCTGAGTACCAAATGCAATGACTAATACCACGTGAAGCGAGGAGGGTTTGTGCCTGTTTTCTCACCCCATCAGCCAGTGTGTGGTACAAGATGCAGTAAGCTTGCTATCAGGGAAATACAGCATATCAATTATCATAAGAGCAGAGGATTTCTTGAAAGGAAGATTCCTTGTGTCTTCCTTTCAATGCTGTGGTGTTTTCCCCGCTCTGTGTCAGAAATGTTGTGTGTCATTTCTGTCGCAAAGAACAGCCAGAGACTGGTACTAGAGGCTAAACAGGAAGAAAATGAAGTGCTAGGCTGGTGCTGCCAGAGCTGTCCATTTCCCCTGCAGAGCATATCTGAGCAACCTCCTGGCACGGCAGGGAAGAAAAGCAAGACTATCCTTGCTAGTAAGCTCCTCACACTCCTTGTAACACCAGATTCCATTACACCAGAAGTAAAAGAAAATCATGACTCTGCACGCTCCCAGCAGCAGACTGACAACCCTTGCTGCGGTTTAGAACAGAGAATGCTGAACACCTGAACCCAGAAAAACATTTTTCAGGTCTTTGCAAATTATCACTTGATTTTACTATAGCTCTACCAAACCTTTCAAAAACCAACCTGCTAAGAACCATTGTTCCACTATATTGTGCTCCTCTATCAGGTTTTACAGTGTAGGTGACAGGAGGGGCAATGGCCACTCAGACAGCACCAAGGGAATACAGCCCTCTGTCAGGCTGAATCCTGAGATGCCAGCAAAGGACAAGGCCTTAGGAAGTGTGCTTGTTAAAACCCCTCGTTTTCACATGCAGCGCTGAATTATTTGTTAAGCTCCCACAACAAACAAAGAAGACAAAAGGAAATAACCACAGGGCAAACACCCACATGCTGCTTTTGAGATGGGAGAAATTAGGTACCTTTTACATTAAGATCTTTTGTTCCATGAAATAATTCTCTTGTTCTAGTTAAACAATCCACACCTGGCAAGGGCTCATTCCCATTGTTCCCAATGCTTCAGAGGGTTCACAGAGTAGAGAAAAACCACACTGTTAATGTTTCAGTTCATTCCCCCTCTGATGCATGTTGTGAATGACTAAAAGTCAAACAACACCTTTACTGGTATTAGAAACGATAAATTATTATAATCCTTCTACTGCTGGGCAGAATGGTTCGCTAGAGTAGAAATGAAAGTCTGGTACTTTAGCACAACAAGCCACTGTGAACAGAAAAGGGATGAAGAGTTGCGGACACATAGTTACGAAGGAAAACGTGCCATGATTGATGGTCATGCTGTGAAGAAAGAAGTAAAAAGCCACATGACACCTGGAAGAAATGCCTGTGCTTTGAAGGACTTAGAGAGCAACGCGTGGTTCCCTTTATCAGCAAAATTTGCCAAGCAATAGGAGGAAAGTGTAAAGGGAGAAAAGCAGCCACTAAGTTATAGTTCCAACAAGCATTACACCACATGAACAACAATTTATTTATAACAATTGCAGTATTTTTTGTTATTTTACTTCTTTCTGCTACTGACACACAATAGACATGTGTCATCTACGTGTGACATTTCACTAATGCCAGAGTGTTTTCTCAGCTCCATGTGCCCAATGAATCATTATAAAATTTGAAGATTTATTCACAGGAACTGGAAATGATTCCCCAGTTTTCTCTGGGAGAAGCAGGGGACATGCAATCACCCTTGCACAGTCTAACCATTCTTGATCTGAAGAGCAATGTGCTCCCAAACTTTTTTTTTTTTTCCCCCCTCCTAAATCCCTTCTGGAGCTTGCATTCAACAAGCAGATACTCCACACACTTAAGTCTGCTCACTTAGCACAGCAAAACCACAGGTCCATTTGGTCTGCTCCTGGAGAAATACTTCCCTCTCAAGTCCTTTGGAAAAGCCTGGAAATATCCTGGGCTGGCAACACCATGCCTTTAAGGTTCTGGTGCTGCTAAAGGTGCAGTACGAACCCTGTGAGTGTTTCCAAGGAGAAAAAGGAACTGGAATAGCCCATGCTATGGTTGCATTTGTAGAGTACTTCAAAATAAAAACCTGCAGAAGTGGCTACTGAAATCTCACTATTTATTTCACTGCTGAACTGAGGCAGATTTAGAAACCATTTGTACGCTGTCAAGCAGTTGCCATCATTCATGCTCAGAAGGGTTTCTTTTGCATGGGCTGAAAAGTTAGTTCTTCCACTTTCATGAAAGTTTAGCCTCTGGAGAAGTGGATGCCAGCAACAGAATTCTCCCAGGAAACTAATGTGCAGGCAGCCTTCTCATTTTTTCCAGGGCAGAAGGATTTTGCAAACCTGTCAGCAATGAACTGTGCTTACTACCTGTCTTCCAGGGGGTTCGTATTTTGAAGCCTGTTACATGCAGCTGAGTACATCTGACACTGATGCTCTAAAGCTGTAAGTGGAGTTTCTCGACATCTATTTCAGTGTTTCCTCCTTTGCTGAGCATGGATCCTACAGCAGTTTTCACAGCTCCAAACCTCTCAAAGGTCGACAAAAGCGTTTGCTGTCTCTGATGTGCGAGGTGGCCCCAGCTGATGTGAAAGCTGACATTCCTCAGCACCACCTCCTCCTGCCTCAGGTAAGAGATCAAACCAACCAAACCTATTCCTACTTATGCTGTTCACTGTACCCAACAGAAATCAGGGGAGTTTTTCCTTCTTGCTCACGTCAAGAATTTGTCCACCAGAGAGAAACTCTCAGCAACAGCCACCACTGCTGATGAGATGCAACTCCAATATTGCCCCTGTGCAAACCCATGTTTTGCTGTGGTCCCTAAATAGGGGTTTGGCTGAACAATTACATTCATTTTTGATGAAGCCTAAATCAGAAAGATGCTTCCACAGTCTTGAATTCAAAAACCTTTACAGAAGTAGGACCTTATTTTTCAGCACTATGAACTTCAGCTGGAGGCTAAATGAATGTTCAATGAATTAATTTTAGTTCTGTGGTCCTGCCTTTCCTCTGGATTACATGGATTAGTAGCCCTTGAAACAATTTATCAGATAAGACTTCAAAGGGGATTAATTGTACTCATGAGTTATTTCAAACACCTCATATTCCACTGTACCAACTATATGTAGTTTGGAAAACAGATATTGTTGGCCTTGATAATCAAATGTTGCAAAATCTGTTTCATTTTCGAATTTTAAAATTTAATGCGGCAATAAGTAATAAAGTGGACTGGGCACTTTCCTCTTTGCTCCTCCTTCCCAAATGTCAGCTGTGTTTAGCAGCCATTCCTGTGACAAGAATAATGTGAGAATCCAGTGTAAATACTACACTCCAGATCCGTGCAGACCAGGCCAAACAGAGCAAATATCTGGCAGAGACAGAAGTGACAACTGCTCAGTTTCACTGCAGAAGAAATACTACCCTGTGCCTTACAGGTAATAGCCTCAGCTAAAGGTTTGCTGTCAGCTCAGCCCAGAACAACATCTCAAATCATTAAGTGCTAGACCTAACAAGCAATGAGAAATCAGCTAGACAGGGCCTAATGCAATGAAAGGATTTATTGTGTGCTCTGTGTTCTAATTTTTTTTCTGTGTGAACTTTACTTCTAGAAATAGTTTAATTAAAAAATAATCAAGCAAAATATGAGACATTCCTATGCTGGAATAATGAAGTCACAAGAGACTAACACGTGCATCACAAAGTACATGTGAAGGGTAGCAGGATGCAGCTCTAACAACTGTTTCAGAGTGCTGTGAGGGAAATGAGCAAAAGCAAAAGGAACACCCATGTTTTCAATTCATCCCAACAATGGTCCAGAAGTGGTTCTTAAAATGCAAAGACCAGTTAGTGGCCTGCTGAAGCCTTATTATCTCCTTTGCAAGCACCATCCCCATGGGGACCAAATCCAAAGACATTGTACATAGACTGAAAAAACTCAGGATTTCTTTCCTGTGGGAAATTCTGGTATTTTGTGAGAGCTTTGTTCTGAAATAGAACAAGAAGAAATTTAGAAATATCCAGAATTAAGGACATTGTGGAAGAAAAAAAAAATAGTAGAGAAGAAAACAGGGGGTTTGGTTTTCTTATTCCTGAATGAAACAGAAGAGTCGATTGCTCTCAGCTCTGAAGGATTTTCTGTTTTCTTGCTCTGAGGGACTTCACAAGTCCTTCAAGTCATCAGTGGGATCCTACACAGAGAAGGAGAAACCCTTGATCCTTTTGAGGGTCTCTGCTAAGGATATTACAGTAAGCCACCTCACACTGAAGCCAGGGGGCCCAAAGCTTCTCCATTCTAGATCCCATACCTGAGAACCCACAGGCCCTGAGGATCCCAAAGCTCTCAGACCACACATGGAACGTGCCTTCGAACTGAATTCCTCAGCTCCCCACCATCAACAAGGCAGCAAGAAACCACTCAGCTCTCTACTAGAAACTCACGAATGTGTCAGCAATAGGTTGTCAAACAGCCAGGTTTCCTCAAACATTTTGGTTTTGACATAAGTGACATTTTCCAGCAGACTGTCTCTTCTAGGGGGGAAAAAAACCCCTATGCTTGGAAAGTTCCCATCCAACTGTACTTGTGATATACACCTACAGAAATAGCACTGCATTTAAAGCCATTTCAAGCTTGATTTTATATGAACCTTACAAAAAAAGAAGTACAAACGCATGTGCTGAGTGTCCAATAGCACGCAACATCCTCCTGGGGAACAGCACCTCAGAGTGTGGTGCATCCACGTAACATTCCGTACATCACAATCTGTACATGTCTGGCTCTTAGTCACCGAAATAACACCTTGATATTTCATTTTTGTGACTGCTAATTAGAGCATACTACCTTCCTTTGTGGCAACATTCTCATGCACAGCTTGACATTACAGCGCACACAGATTGCCCAGAGAAATGCAAGCTTCCCTTTTTTTTTTTTTTTTTTTTTTTTTGGTGTGATAATTGATCTGAACTTGCCTGCATTCATTTCCCTCAAGATGTTTCAGATTAAATGAATGACTCTTGGAGCAGCAGTAGAGTGAGTATTAAAAGGATTATGCTCACCACAAGAGACCCAGTACTCCTGAATCCACAATCACTTTTACACACTTTCTCTCTGCTCTTCAAAATACAGTGTCTCCCCACTAAATGTCAGCAAATTGTGGAGTTCTGCTGAGTTTGAAGGTGCTCTGACATATTTTGCTCGGGCAGATTGCACACCAAGAAGTGCTTTTAAGGGTTATGACCTAATGATAACAGGTGAAGCACCTTTGCAGGCAGAAGTTCACTAACATTTACTGAAACGATGATGAACTTTGCTCTCTTCCAGTTTTATGCATCCCTGCACCATAGGAAGGTGCAATCTCCTCGCAGAATTGCGACTTGTTATTTAGCAGCAGTGTCTTTACACCAACGATGGCTAGGACAACCCTTTGGCATCTTTAGGAGGTGGAATCACTGTCTCAGTTACACTAAAATGATTTCTAAAAATGTAGGATGGAACTAGCAATTATAACCACTGAAGGACAGGTCACAAAACAGCAACTGCCACAGGTCAGAAGCATAGCAGAGTTTGCCAGCATTTGAACAGAGGAGATAGTGGCATTGAAGTGAAGTCACCAGCAGCAGGTACAACACCTGTAGCTCTCACCAAAGAATCAGAATTATGCTCTTTGCCATGGATGTCCCTCCCTGCTCAACTGGACCCTTGGGGAGCATATCAGTCTTACAAATGAACCTCTGGCCGCTGCTCTTTAATCTCCCATCCGACAGTACCTGATATAGGCCCAGCTTCCCTCCCTCAGCAGAATCCCCCTCCAGATCCAGAACGGATCCCACAGAACAGATCACCTTCTCCAGCTCTCTGCCCAAACCACCTCATTGCTCAGGGCCTTCTCTGGTGGATTGAATGTCCCAAACATCTCAACAGCCCCCACACAGCACCTGCACTTCAACTCTGAGTCCTTGAGACCCCCAGAACCAGCAAGAACCAGATGTTCACTCTCCATTAGGATACAAACAATCCCCTTCGGTTCACTCTCCATTGGGATACAAACAATCCCCTTTGGTTCCCTCCAGAATGGGAACTTTAAGTTTGCAAATTTTGTATTCCCATTCAAAGTCCTCCTTATTCCGGGGTTGGACCCAAGGTTGTTTCTCAGAAGCTACACACAGAAGCAAACAAAATAATCAAAATGGTCAAAATAAGGATTTACCAAACTTTACTAATTAAACTACCCATGAACCAGGCCGTTAGTGTTGGGCTACACCACAGACAGAAAGGAAGACCAGGAAAGTGACAGGGCACATCAAATGAGAGACTGCAGAGAACACCTAGTCACTGCTTTAAATATATGCATTAGATGGTATTTTATGGAGCAGGAAGGGAAAGTGCTTCCTCACCAGCAGTAAAGAAGCAGTCAAATCAGATAGCAGGAATTACAGGCACCCAGGCATTCTTAAACTGACTTTCCCTGTTTGTGTGCCAGAAATAAGGTGGGGGGGGGGGGGAGGGGGGGGAACGTATCTTGCACATATGTTGCCTCCCTGCCTACATCTCCAGTGAAATGAAAAGTCATCCTGTAGCCACATTTTCCCCGGAGTGATGACTTAAATATGTCATCCCATTCTTCCTACACATACAGGCACATACAGAAATCACCACAGCTCCCCAGTTGTGGCCACTGAATGATGCCATCGTTGTGTTTAACCATCCAATTTCACACAGGTGCACTCCGACCTGATGGTGCATCCCTCTTACCTGGATTTCTGTGGCTCACCTGGGGAATTTCATGTGGGAAGACAGCACTTTATTCCAAGTGCATCTGCACAACACGTAGGGCTGGAAAGAGACCACCACTGGATCCTAGTGAAACTGCAGGTGCACAGCAAAAATAGGGCCAGGCATAGAGCCAGTACACACACTCCTGCTAAGGACACCATCAGACCAGCACCTGCCTCTAGCACACAGTGCCTGAAGACTCCACCTCTCACCTTGTCCCTCTGTAACACCTCTGCTCTGGCAGAGAGAAGCAAAAGGAACATCCATGAGATAACGAGAAGAGGGGATTGATAGAGGTTAGGAACTCTCACAAACAGCTTTAAAATGCTGCCTGTGTTTTAACTCCATTATCCCCCTTTCTGAAGGGAGAATCACTACGGCCACAAAATCAGCACCTGTGTGTGTGGGTTGGGGGAACTTCAAGTGAGAGAAACAGATTGCTCTTTAAAGCTCTTTTACATAACATGGCCACAGAATCCCTCAATGGCTCTTAAAAACACTTCAACCAGAAAAACACATCGGATGACTGAGCAGCACAGAGGGAACAAAGCACAGCTCTATTCTCAGCCTGACGTCTGTGAAACTTTTTAGATAGAAGTGGGATGGGAAACTCTTGTGCTTGTGCTGTGCAGGAAATTAATCAGGACTCCCTGGGAAGCACTCCATTAAGGAATCAAGAGTATCCAGCACCTTCCCATCCTTCAGCGAGTGTGGGCCAGGATGGACAGCTGACTTTGGAACACAGAAGGTGAGAGAGTGGGAATTTCTGCAACTGATTCTTTTTTTAATGGGGCTGACACAAGAGGTAACCTCTAGAGCATACTAGCATTAAAAATACTGCCCATGTTGACATAACAAGGTAATGTTGAACTATTTTTTCAAGGCTTTTTTTTTTTTTTTAAGTATATGATGTACTGGGGGAACTGCACAAAGAATGTTTTAGCAACCATAGCAACAAAAAAGCTGGCATTTAAAGGCTACTTGGATTTTTCCCTTTGTTTTTAAGAAAAGCTTGAATCTTTTAATAGAAAAATGTCATGTCCAGAAAGCCATTTAAATAGTTCTTGAACAAATATTCTCTGCTTAAAATGGAGCTCTCCCCTGTGGTTCCTTGCCCACAAGGAACCTGAACTAAGCAAATTCACCTGTAGGTCACCCCTTGCAAGGATACAATTATCTGATTTCTTAAAACATAAGCAAATTGCTATTTTCAGTGCAGCACTGGATTTCCTGCTCTCTTCTGCTTTTTCAGGACAAGCTCCCTACTAGTGCTAAGTTCAATCTGTTGGCTAAGCAGAGAGCAGGGTTGGAAAAACAAAGAACACGGCTGGAAAAACCCATTTCAAGGAACTGAAAACAGACTGCACTATCAAATCAGAACAAGATTAAAATTGCTCCATTTGAAGTCCTGGAAAAATGTAATTTAGCTCTAGGGTGAGCGTCAATAAAAGCACTCCACTATGATTTCACACCTTATGTCAAAGCTTTACTCTTCTTGCTGCAGGTAAGTTAGAAGGAGAAATTTATTGCCTTTTCCCACTTACAAATATGTAACTTGTGTGAGTTGTGAGGGTGTGTTAGCCTTGGAAAAATAAAGCATCTAAAACCTGGAAACCAACACGTTCCCCAAAAGTCACCTGTGCCAGGTGCCTCTGCTGTCCAAGCGTTTTTCACAGTCAGAGCTGCAGCCAGCAGAGGCCTGGGAGGAGCACGGGCTCTGTTTACCCAGGTGGGACAGGCTCTCTTGCACCACTTCAGGAAGGAACTGGCACACTCATTAGCTGCTCTTTTGGGAGTTGCAGATGGCATCCCTCCAGCAAAACACGGTTTTCAAGTACTGACATGAAAACCCTGGAGATGAAACATGTACACAGCATATCATATATACACACCTAATATCAATAGCCCTGCTTCAACTGGCGCCAGTGTCCCTCCTTCCAGGAACAGATACTGAACCCAGAGGGCACCACATCAGGGACAAAACCAGCTCACTGTCCCTTTGCAATGGACATACGGGCATACATAGAGACAAGCAGGAAAAAAAACTAAACAAACAACTACCACTATGACAAACACAGGTCATTATTTTTCATTTAATAACAAAATACTTTGCAGATGGTGCTGCCATCACCTGTGGAGAAAGGAAGCAAAGCATTCTCCTCACTGTGGATAGCATGAACTGATCACCACAGGACGGCTGGGAACTTCCCTTTCTCAGAATACACCACCTACTCCAGCCTCATCTCCAACACCATTTCAATTACATGTCTGTGCTGCAGGGCTGGCAATAGAGCCAATGCACTGGGGAGGAGATGAGACATTTCTGGGGTAGCACAGCTCTCATTAAAACACCAGCTGCCTTGCTCACTGTGAGAGAAAAGCTGCGTCATTTGGCTGTTTTAACTTAGTCTTTGTGTGAGACGATGGCAAGAAATATGCTCTAAACTCAGCTTGACTTTGGATCTTCATAGAGTCTCATAATCACTGGGGTTGGAAAAGACCTTTAAGATGATCCAGCCCAACCATTAACCCAGCACTGCCAAGCCCACCCCTAAACTGTGTCTCCAAGTACCACAGCTACATGTCCTTTAAACCCCTCCAGGGATGGTTACTCCACCACCACCCTGGCAATCTGTTCCAATGCCTGAACACCCTCTAAGTTAAGACATTTTTCCCAGTATCCAATCCAAGCCTCCCTTGGAGCAACCTGAGACCATTTCCTCTTGTCCTGTTACTTAGGAGCAGAGACCAAATCCCACCTTGCTACAACCTGTTTTCAGGTAGTTGTAGGGAGCAATAAGAAAATGTTCTCATTTTCTCCAGGCTGAAGAACCCCATCATTCTTGCAATACTCAAGGCACGGTAGGTATATTAAGGCTAAAAGGTCAGATCCACAGTTTTGAATTTTCAAGATGCTGAACTCCTTATAAATAAACTGTAACCTCTTGTGAGACTAAATCCCCATATAGCAACAGGGGTGAACCTTCTTTAAGCTTGATTTCTTTTCTCCCTCCAGTTTCTCAATTCACCTCAGTGGTTTCTCACGCATTTCTCCTGAGCTGTGGCCAAATATTCCTTCTTCTGCAAGCAACCCTTCAACTCCAGTTGGTGTCTATCTATCCTCACACCCCAAGCAAACAAACCACTCCCACCGACCTCTTGCAGAAGAAGCCTGTTCTCCAACATCCTTATGCAACTAGCCACCATCATCCAGTATCTGCTCCAGGCTGCTGCCAAGGAAAGTGGTGCAGAGTCCTAGGCCAGAAAGGCTGCAACTGCCTGGTCCAGAAGTTTATCTCCTGCTGAAGGAAGACACAGGGCACAGTCACCTGGCAGGATCTTGCAGATCCTGGCTACCCCATCCAGTTTCATGCCTTTACTAGGGCATCGTAAGCTGATGCTTTTCACTGAACTGCGGCAGGTTCCTGGCAGCTCCTGCTGCACCAAGTACTGGAGTACAGCTTGCTTTCTCCAGGGAAAATGTGACAGAACACCTGGAAGCATCCCAGGCCAGCCCTGAAATCAGGGCATTACCACTTAGGCTCCTTTATCAGGAAGGAGGCATTGGGTGTAACCGCCAAAGGAGTGGCCTCCAGTATGAATGGATTCAATTCCTCTGTTCCTTTAGGATGTATACAACACATTAGAACTCCTTCTCTTCACAATTCAGGGTGGCAAGGGAGAACCATTTTGCTTTGTAAAGCTTATTTTGTGAGTATGACCCAACAATTGCAACAGCATGAGGCAGGTCTGACACATTATTCTCATGGTACAGCTATTAAGTAACTACTTTTGTTCATGCAGAATTTAGGTAGCAGAAAAGTGGCCCTTGCTCAGAGAAACCCCTCAGACTACAGCAAACAGCGTTAGTGAGCACTGACATGCCACACCATGTCATTCTCCAAAGGAACTGCTTGTATCCCTGGCAGAGATGGAAGAGAACAGAGACTGGACACCACATACAGGTTTAGGGTTGGTCTAGACGTAGAAGGGAAGACTGAAAAAAAACCCCAAACAAACAACTTGAATAGTTATGCAGATAAATGAAGACATTTCATACAGACCTCTGTCAAAATAGGTAACGAGAAGCAGATAGCAAAAACACTCCTCATGGATAGCAGCATGGCTTATGTGGTCTTCAGAAATATGATCATGTAAATGAAATAAATTGTCCAGTATGTTGGCAATTTAAACAAAAAGTCTTGGCTTAAGAAATATTGTCAAATGTTGCAACAGAGTACAATATGCTGTCCTCCGGGCAAAACAAATCCAGAAAATTTTTCTATTTTTCTGCTTTAATTAATTCTTAGGAAAGAAATGTCCACATCAAACCAGGTCAAGATGACAAATCACAGTAAATAAAGACTGCTATGTTTGTTCATCAAAATTAGGCTCTGCAATATGTTTTTGGTCTAATTGGGATTCCAGAGCAGCCAGTAAACCTGGCTGGGCAGCCCATGTCAACCTGTGGGAGCAGGGCACCAGAGAAAATTCATCATGCCTGGATTTTGGAAGCTGCAGTGGTGCCTGCAGAATCAGCCAATTTAGTATTCTCCTTCCAGGGGAGAAGTAAAGTGTTCCCACAAACCACACCAAGGTGTAGTTAACACTGAACAAAAGTACAATAGTACTCTTGAGCAGGAAAGGGTGATTTCACAGCACTTGCAGATGAAAGACAACACGCCCCATAACACAGTATAAAAATATCTCCGAGCCTCCTGCTCCACAAAGTGATTCAATGAAGAGCTATAAATAAGCAGGAGAGAGTCAGATGTTACAGCAAAAGAACTTGGTGACTTAACGACACATTAAGCTGATTTGGATAGTTAAGAATCAGTATGTTCCCATAGCAATGAGATAAATAAGCATATAAAGAAATATGTAAGCCTTTCTGTGGCTCTTGACAAGGTAAACAGGAGAAGACTTTTCTATATACACTGATGAGATTATAAAAATGTGACCAGATGTCTTCTATGCTTCATAATAGCCCATGAACTCTCGAGACATCTGGGGAAAATGCTTTGAGGATATCATTTTGATATGCTGCCTTCTGCTTCCCTTCACTAACGTTGTTTCCCTTAACAGTGGACACAGAGATTGACTTCAAGCAGCTGTTCAACCCAGAGCAATCCGATTCTCTTCATTTGAACAGGATAAGGAGGCTACAATAACTATTAAGTGGAGGGCCCTAGAGGAATAGTTTCTTGCTTAAATAGTACTTGCACTGGCAATCAAAATCAATACAAAGTCAAAAATGTAGAACCTCCCTCTGCCAGACAATGCCTGTATTTCCAGGTTAGTCAGACAGCATCTTTAAAAGCTGGTCTATCAACCTTCTCTTTAGTGCTCAGTGGCAGAACTTAACCATCAGCATAACATCAGTTTTGTCTTATTTCATTTTATAACCCATATGAAGCTGGCAATAAAGCAATGGATGATTTAAGGATTGGCTCAGTGTGCTGTTTCTGATCCACTTGAACCAATTGCTGAGCCACTGGACCTATGACCAGGAGTAACTGGGCCACTCATTACTTGAATGAGGGCTGTTAATAAAAGCAATTGGTCTTGGTGGCCCACTGACCATCTGCTGGATGAATAATGCTACTTTATTTTTACTTTCATTTCAGATTATTACAACAGAAAAATGAAGATGAAAAGTATGAGAATAAAACACGTCCAATATACAATAAAACCCCAAAGGTTACATAAATGCATGTTTCAAAGTTAGAAAAGGACAGGCATTACCTTGTGGTGAAAGAATTTCATGTAGCCTGAAGATCTCCAGATCTGCCGGGGAGACAGCAGCACTGGTTCCAGTGAACCAAACCTGGTGCTGCTGCTGGACTCCAAGGCGAGCTCTGGGGACTTCACTCCTCCAGCACAGCAGTCCTGGGGCTGTGCAGGACTTCAGCAAGAGCCTCCCTGCATCTCTTTTTGCATCACCTTCACAAAGACCCAGCCGAGGAAAGGTGTTTGGCAATCCATGTGCCAGACAGATGGGGAGGAGGAATGGTACTTGGAATGTTGAATAGTGTGAATGAAGCATGTGGGGATGGATTAAAACATTATATAGTGAGCATGGTGTACTGACAAAATCACCGGAGTTGGGAAATCTGATTATGCACTAAGAGAGTAGACAATTAGTTAGGATTTTACCCTGGTCTGGGCTCTAGGCTTGCCTCTGTGGCCTTTGAGCAGAAACCACTCGTACTAAAGTCAGTCATATTTACACCATGGTTGAAAAATGCATTGGCGAGTTGCTAAGACAAATTTTAAAAAGAACTGACAAAGTAAAATTTAATGAAGAGACAGGGGACTAGAGAGTGAGCATTATTTAGATGCTTGTGGAGGAGTAAATCTGCCTTTAACTCTCAAAAAGTCAAGATAACTTTGCAGCTAAGGATTAATACAAATTCGCTAATTAATTTTATTTTCTGTATATGTCTGCATGCAGAGGAGAGAAAAGGGAGACGGAAACAGGGAGACCTGTAGGCAAGAGACAAACTGAAGAATGTTGGCATTCTGCATTTCTAGTGGGGTGTCTGAGATAAAATTATTTTCATTCTTCTGTCTTGCTCAGGTTCAAATCAACAACCAAAGGATGAAGCTATCTCCAAGTGTATATTCTGTGAATTTCCATAAAACAAGCTTTGCACTTGGGATTTATGGAGTCTTACTTAGTTGTTCTCTCTTATTTATTGTCTGGACCTCCATAACACAGCTTTAGCTTTCATTAAGGGTTCTTAAAACAAATCTGTTTGAATGAAAGCTTCCCTGTAAATTTCATGGAAGCTTCTATACTGCTTTTGGTTATCCCTCTCTAAATTCTCTGCAACTTTCTGTCCATTAGATTAAAAATGCACAGATACACACAACCATGAGCATCACTTTTCACATTCACAGTCCAAGTAGCTCTTCCTTAAAATTTCTATTTCTGCAAAATCATTTGAGTTAGGTCAGAGAAACCTTCAAGCCTGTGACACCAAATCTACATGATGACACTAGATCACTGGACATGCTGCTGTGTCATCAGTGCCACTGATGTGGGGAATCAAGGTGGAAAACACTGGAATTGTCACTTTTTTTTTTTAACCACCCAATTAATTTTTTTCCCCCGGTGACCTCTGCATGACCTTGCACAAGCTGTTTTCCCTTTCCTTTACTTCCCCTCTACTTTTACTAGGAATTTATCATCTTTAGGAAGGGCCTGTCCGTGAACAGGCACAGCGCATACCACTGTGGATCTCTCATTTCAAAGCAGTAAGTACTGACAGCAAACGGTGACAAAGGTCTCAGAAATTAGAGAAGATGTGGTATAAGAGAGATTTTGCATTGCCCTCTTTAGATCCACGACAACATGAGAATTTTTCTCATGTTGGTTTAGGACTGGAGCAATGCATGCCCAAGAGTGCTTTCCAGCTCATCTATGCACGATGCAGTGTTTTATACTTACGTTTCTGCTTTACCCATGTTTAATAACAGGGTTGTGGTGAAAAGTGAGGGAAGAAGAGCAAAACAGCACAACCGGAAAGGTGAAGCAGAGCAGGAAGAGGCCCTGCAGGAGGATTTTAACCTGCCAGGGCAAGCACCCCGAAGGGAGGTGACCCCGACATTGCCGCTCCTGAGCCCTGCTCAGCGCAGAGTGCCAGGCTGTGCCGGGACCTGAGCCCTGCTCACCAGGGACACAGCCCGAGAGTGCCAAGCTACAAGCACACTGCGACCCCACACTACAGGCAGCAAAGCGTGAGAGGCTGCGAGAGGCACAGAGGAACCTGCCGGCCCTGAGGGGAGCGGCAGGGAGGGGAGATGTCCCGGCCCCAGACAAACCCCCAGAGCGGCACGGAGGGGCGGGAAGCACAGCCAGGCCCACGCGGCTGCGAGACTCAAAGTGACCGAAACCCAGCCCGCAGCAAAGCCGGTGATAGGCAAAGGAGCCGGGCCGGAGGAGCCGCTCCCGGCTGTCCTTCCCTCAGCCCCCGGGAGCCGAGTGGACACCTCCCCTCCCCTCCCCTCCCCTCCCTTCCCTCCTCGCAGCCCTCACGTCGCTGTCCGTTCGGGGCGCTCCGGTCTCCCCTCAGGCGGAGGTGGCCGCGGCAACCACATCGCTCACACAACTCCACCTGCTCCCCAGAGGCACCGAGAGCCACCCTAGTGTACCAGAGAGTGGTGGTAGAGTTGGTAACGCACCAGCTGCCGCATTACCCAGGTGTGCAGCGGGTCTCAGGTGAGCGGCTGAGCTCCGTGGGCCCGGCAGCCCGGAGCCTCTCTCCCTCCCTCCCTTGGTGAGGGTGGCCGGGGCTGTGTCCCCTCCACCCTCCTGGCAGGAACAGGGCTGGCGTTGTGCTGGCAGCAGTGATCTGGACCCCTGAGCTCCCCTGAGGAGGACATGGCCACCTGCCCATCTCTGCCCTCCTGAGAGGGCTGCAGTGCCCCGGGCCCTTGGGCCGTGTCCCTGGGCATTGTCTGGCCCATGTCCTGCCCCTGTCCCCTGGGGTTGGCCACCATGTGGGGACAGCACTTGCCGTGGCCTTTCCTTCCACATGTGGGTCAGGTCCAGGAGGAGAGATGTCCTCTCCTGAACCCGTGGAAAGTGTACAAAAATACATGTAAGGTCCTAATTGGGCACCTGTGCATTAGGAACAGCCGACCTTTTTGAAGGGTGGGACAAAGCCAGTCTGTTTTCTCATCTGTATCTGAGTCCCAAACTATCATTAAAAACAACCTCTTTCTTCTCCACTTGACAGACACTCAAATAGGCCAAACTCTCTAGATGGGTTTTTTTATATATAGCTGACTCAAACCATATTGCTTCGAAGCTCCCATAGGGTCTGTACACCTGCTCTATTTAGGTACCTTTTAAGTATTCCAGTCTTTATTGATGTTTTTGTGAAATTTTGTGTGAAAAGAGTTCAGCAAGCCTAGTCCTGGAAACCAGAGCTTACTAAGTATTTTTTCACTATCATTTTCCGCTTCTGTTCCCTCAGCTCACCTTCCTTTCCCCTGTTCTTTGCCTTGCCCAGTGCTTTTGCCACTGCTCACTTTAGTGCATATCTTCTTTCTCTCTCTCTTTCAGTGTTCACCATCTCCTGTCTTCTCCTAGAAGAAGGAAAATGCTACATGATGCAACTGTCTAATAAGGGACTTCAAATAAAGTATTTTATTCCATGTGGGAATAAATCAGTGCAACAGATGCTGGGGTTTCTGACCTCTTTACAGGGCTTATCTTTGCCTTAGGTAGCAAATGGGAGGGTTTATTGCTGAAGGAGCAAAAGACAAACCATTGTTATTTAGTTTTCACTTTGCTGCTGGCTGTTGATTAGTGCATCTGGAGGAAGATGAGAAGCAGGATCAAAGGGGTTTGGGCACATGCATCTGCCTTAATATGGAAGTGGGCTTGGTCCAGCTGTCTGGCATTAGAATAACCCCTGGTACAAATTGCTTGAATTAAGTATCTAAGTCAAACGTGGACCTTGCACACAGTAGGACTGCTAAAAAGGAAATGTCTGAGGGAAGCCATTAGGAGAGGAAGAGAAGCTGAAAGATTCAAAGGAAGGTTAAACCTCACTAGAGAAAACCTGATAAAATAAATTCCCCCATCTTCCCCCCAGCTGCACACACAGATGTTTGCCAACCCCAGTGGAACAGGACAGATTACAAAGGAATTTCTTCCAGAGGATATCTTCAAAGGATGTGCACAGATGTATTTTAAAATAAATTGGGTGGGTATTGAATTCACATCATTATACTATATGTACTGCTTGTTTCTTTCTTAGTGGGAGACTCATGGGGATCCTTCTGTCATTAGGTCCCAGACAGGAAAAAAACCACTTACTCCTTAACTGGAGAACTGTGTAATCTGTTTTATTCATTGACCAATTAGTCATCATGGACAAAGGCCATAAAGTCCAACAGGCACCACATCCCAGTTTCCCATGGATAGTCTCTCTTTGGTGAAAGCACAGTAATTATCAGATATTCTTTATACAATAAAGCATGGGTTAAAGATGAACTTAAGCCTTCACCTCAGCTCATGAGTTAAATGTACTCATAACTGCCTCTTGAGTGGAATAAAAAATTTGTTCCTTTGTATAATTTGTGCTGCAAGGAAGGTAAGAAAGAAAAGCTGAAATCTAACAGAGAAGCAAACCCAATATAAAGCAGTCTTAAGAGAAAATATTTGCCCTTCAATAACACAAAGGATTTCATCTTTTTCTGCATATTGTGAATTTTCCTGACAGATGGTGAATTTTCCTTCATAGGTAATAATATAAGGTGTCAATAACAGGAGTAAAATCTGAGAGTGTTTTTGCCCTGTGACTTTTCTCTGGTGTTAGAGTATAACCTCCCTTTTGCTCCACAAATGACATTTTACAACTCCCTGCTTAGTTTGCTCAGACCAAGTCTGTTTTTTTCCCTGTCCAGGAGAAACTTTCCCCTATCTCAGGAATGCTTAACTCAAACTCTTCACTCATGGGACTCTTTGAGTTGGGATTTTTTTTTTTTCTTTTAAGCCTTTATTTTCTTTTGCACCTTTTAATTATGGTTCCTTCCATTTACTGATTTTCCTTCTTTCTAAACTTTATGCTTATTGATTTTTGAAGATAACCATTACAGACATGTACATGAAGAAGGATGAGTTTGTGCTGTTTGCTTCCTTCTGTTATTATGATCTGCTGCTCTTTCTCCTTTTATTCCTTCTTCTCCCCTCCAGGATAAAGAAGATGAGTCTGGGGCGAACAATAAATGGAATTTGGTGGTGATGAATTTAAGTGAAATGTTGAAAGTGGGAGGGGGGGAAAGCGCCACCTCTTTTTTTGTTGCTTAGGGGAGGGAATATTTCACCTGCCATACACTTGCTGGGCATACTCGAGGACCGTACTTAGGAGCCTGGCTGAAGAATGCTCTCAAAAGTTGGTGGTGCTCTCTCTCCTGAATGACTTTGCTCATGTCTAGACCTCCCTTCAAAGGCAGGTGCTAAACACTCATAAGAGGCAGAAGGAAGGAAAACTCCTCTTGCAGTGGAACTGAAAAAGAGATGCAGAATGATTATTTTAATAGGAGCATATTGTAAAGGCAGAATGATTAGTAAATAGCATGCAAAAGGTTAATGAATATCTGCTGATATTCTAACAATGAATACGAGGGGAAAAAATGTTCTGGAAGACAGGTTGGATCTAGGAGCATGATGGTAGGCAGTTCAACATGCTAAATGGAAATGTTCACAAAGCAAAAGCAGGATCAAAACCAGGTTGGGGTTTTGCAATGGTTCAGGAAAATGTGCCCTGCATGGGATCCTGGATCCACTGTTACAGCAAATTCAGAGCATAAAGTGAAATCCTGGAGGCAGATGTAATATACACCGTGCATGACTGATTGCACTACTCTCCTTTATGTGTTTGTAAGTCCCTCGTACCTTTGTCTTTTCTACTTCTTTTCTGAGACAGGGTACCTTAGACAGAGGTGGGCCATCATTTTACTCAGGAATGCTTAACTCTTTAACTCTTCTCTCATGGGACTCTTTGAGTTGTTTTTTGTTGGGTTTTTTTTTTCTTGGTGGCTTTTTTTTAAGCCTTTCTTTTCTTTTGCACCTTTTAATTATGATTCCTTCCATTAACTGATTTTTTGTTCTTTCTAAACTTTATGCTTATTGATTTTTGAAGATAACCATTACAGACATGTACTCATTTCTGTGTACCAGGAAGTCATTTGGGAGTTCACAGAAGAACATTTGCCCAAGTAATGAGGGCTGACAGTTCACTGACCTTTGCTCATGTGACAACACAAAGTACTGTCTTATACCATCATTAAAGTGAAGCACCTTGAAATCAATTTATTATATCACTGCCTTGTTTCCATCTCAGTAAATGATGAATTAAGCTCGCTTATATCTAACCCAGAGTCTGTAATTCAACCACTTTTACATTTTCTGCAGCCTTGTGTCCCAAGCCTGGCTCACCAGAAATGCTAGCAGAAATATTCTGTCTTTATTTTCTCCCTAGAATAAGTCCCAGAGATGTTGAGGACTACAAGCTTAGGTAACCGCAGAAGAGTGCCCATTGCAGCCGGCCAGTATGAAATGTTCCACGGTGGTTTGTGCTTCTGGCTGTTTAAAGCATGGCCTCTAGTGATTTCTGTGTCCTTTTTCAGAACAAAACACACAGCAGTGAGCAGGACTGTCTCTTACCTTCTGTGAGATCCCACAGCCCTCTGCTGCCCGAGGAGCAAGAGCTGCGCCCAGAAACAAACCCTGAGGCGCTCCTAAGTCATGGGAGGCTCAGGTGTGTCTAATTAACTTGTTCACTGGTTATTCCACTTGTTTTAGTGCCATCATTTTTTTATATTTAACAGGTTTTTTCCTTTTGAAATTGCTGTGTGAGCCAACCCTCTGGAGTCTGTTAGATGAACCAGCTTTTCTCACAGAAGGACCTGAAACAACTTGCAGGTAGATACAGGTGTTTCTGCACAGCTTGTTGGCTCCGCATGGAAAGGGAAACTGATAACAGTGCAAGACTCCTGCTGATCTGTCCACCTTCAAGTCAAACCTAATTTCTGAGGCAGAGTTGAGTACTGAGTGATAGCAGGGCTGGAGATGGCTCCTGGCTGCCAACATGGCAAACAGGTACAGGGAGAATGACCCTACAGGTTGCTCTGCATCATCTTGGGGCCACTTTTTACTCCAGTATCAGTAAAACAGTTTTGGGGACCCCAGTTTAGAATGTAGCTGTTTACTGGGGCAAAGCAGGTGACATTGACAGATAGGTTTTTCAACCAATACAGGCTTGAATCTTGCTGTTGTTGCGTGTGCTGCCATGTGTTTCTGTAAGGATGAAGCTCCTTTTGTAGGTTCTGCTCTGCCCAAGGATGAGTGATCAGGAGTTAGCAGGGAGCATCCAACAGGAGGAACCATATTCCTATTAGCTCATTTTGCTCTGGGCAAGTGTCAGCCTTGTGCTTTTGACCGTTCAGATGAAACAATCTGCAACTCTTAGTTACTTGCCTTTCTGTGGATAGGAACATTATCTTGTGAGTAACATCAGAAAAACAGTATTTACCAGTGCATTTACCCCTAAGAATTCCTGTTCTGTCTGTAAAAAAAGCTCAGGGAAGTAACCACTGTGTAATGAGTTAGCACACGCTGATGTTCTTAAATTGTGCTGATTTTTTTTTTCCAGGTTTCACCCATGGCAAATATAATTTCTTCTTTGCATAGAAAAAAACTTAAGGCTCTGGGAGGTTAATGAACTTGTTTGTTCACACTGTTCTAATAGGTTACTAGCCAGAGGAGGATCTAAAAACATGAGTTCTCATTGTGGTTCTGACATGCGATGTAAGAGTGCTGTTCCCTGAGGTTCATTTTCCCAGACGGACAATGAACTATGGGGCTCTTCATCTGAGGTTAATTGGAGTCTCTGCACCTTGCCTTAAATTAAAGAAATGCCCTGAGGAGATTGATGCACCAAATGTGTCTCAAGAACTGTACATCCAATTTAAGGTGGAACTGAGAAAGACAAGTGCTAAACTGTGACCTCACCAGAGGAGCACAGCAGTGCATTCCAGGTGTGTGTGTACCACGGACGTTTTCCAGGGAAAAGCAAAGCCACTGCCACTCTTAGAAGTTTCTAATGCCTCAAAGATCTGAGTTTGTTCACATTTTAGACCCAGTTGGACCAGGACACTTTCTAGTTCTGCAGACCAAGTTACTCTGTAATGAAAAATACTGATTTTGCAGCTAGAAAAGTCTACCCACTTCTGGCTGAGAAAACAGAGGGCAGGCACCAAAACAGTTTGTGCAATAGGATAAGGGAGCAGCCTCCTGCTGCCCCAGCACTTGCCTGAATCAGCAAATA
This sequence comes from Chamaea fasciata, assembly GCF_029207755.1. Taxonomy (NCBI): domain Eukaryota; kingdom Metazoa; phylum Chordata; class Aves; order Passeriformes; family Sylviidae; genus Chamaea; species Chamaea fasciata. The sequence goes on along the minus strand of NW_027094096.1, from coordinate 2,766,349 downwards.
ATGAACCAGACGAGAAAAAGGCCTTTGGTTTTTAAAGTATTTCTCTGAAACTGAAGGGTTGCCTCAGGCATAATTCATTCCTTCCTGCTCCTGGGTGGAGGAAGATCAGTGGGAACTCTTCTCCTTTTCTTCATGCCCTGTGGGCTACCTGTGGAGCATCCATAACATTGTCTGCATGTACCCTAAAAAAGGGAACGGCAGCATGGTGTGGGAGCCCCTGAGCACCCTGGGGCAAAACATGGGGTCCTGCTGTGAGACACCCTGTGTCCTTACCCCCTTGGGATTAGAGTACAGTGCCTGTGGGACCAGGGGAGGCAACTCTATAAGGATTGAGTCGTCTGTTTTCTTTTGGGGTTTTCAGGTTCTAGGTGTTACCTTGGATCTGTGCTGCAGAGGCAAAAATCCACAAGAAAACGCAGAGTAACCGCTGTGAGTGAACAGGGCTCACATCTGGTGTAATCTCCTTCTGCTTGCTCTGGCAAATTCATTTCATCCATATGTTGTTTTCTTGAAAACATGCAAGATGGGAAAGTAGTAGTCTGTGGTTGTAGGACATAATCCTGTAGGTGTAGGACATGGGTTTCTCTTCCTTTGGAATTCCTTGTTTCTTCTAAAGTTAACTCTGAGTCTCCTTGAGGATATAATAAATGCAAATAAAACCTGTCTTTTTCTTACACAAGCAGAAGTATTTTCAGTTTGCTCTTTTAGGATGTTGGTAGTTCACGTTGGGTTCCTGAGTTAATCATGACTTCACAGGCGTTCTTTCCAAAAAAAGACTGCTTATTTTCAGATGTAAAACTCAAGTGTAGGAAGACTTCCTACACTGAAGTCACAGTGCCTCTCTCAGTATCATAAAGCAAAACATCATTCTGGTAAGTCAGTGGTTGTATTTGGAGCTGTTCCATATTGGAACCCCTGGGAAAAGGTAGGGTAAATGCATTCTTTCTTTACCCAGAGTTTGGGTATGACCAATTCTAGATGTTTCAAAGACAAACTGACATATTGCTCATAACTAAAACCAACCAAGAAGAAGAAGAACAACAACAACAACAAAAAAAAAAATCCCTAAAGAGGAAAGATTTAGATTCCTGATGGGAGAAGCATGAAATGGATCCTGTGTCATCAGGCTGAGCAGAAGAGCCAGTTACTCACTGCAATTAAAGATCTTCAGTCCAAGATATGAACTCCAGCACCACTATTAAAGAATGTCCTTGAGGCACCTCATCAGATCTGACGTATTCTGAGTACTTTTGGAAAATACGTATGGAATCAGGTGAGAAGCAAAGCCTTTAAATAACCCTACAAATTTGAAGTGTCAAAGAAGCACTTTTAAAGAATCTTTGGGAAAAGAAACAACAACCTTTGAAGTGGAGGCAGGTTGGATTTCAGAATGAAGCAGCTTTGCAGATTTAGACACCTGCTTAATTAGAGGATGAATGTGAAATCCTTAAAAGGCTTTTATGAGGCAGCACTTCAGAGAACAAGCATCCCTTTAGTATCAGCAGAGAAGAGCTGTTGGCTATTATCTTTGGAGCTGGGTCAAAACCGAATATATTAGCAAAAAGCACTCTCCATACATGGTGGGATGAACTGTATGCAATTCCTCAAATAGGAAGCATTTTGAAAGAATCAGGGACAGCTGGAGTCATAGAGGCTTTAGGAGGCAATATGCAAATCATTCTGCAATCAAAAACCAAACTGACTAAGAAAAAAATGGGTAGGTAGAGAGGAGGCACACAGTCATGTAAACACAATCAAGGAACATTTTGTTCATGGTACTGTTGTGCATCAGTGGTCTGTCCTACAGTCTTCAACCAGTAGTACCAGAACAGGAAGTAAAAGAGAGATAAAACCTTTCCCACCAACTTCTAAGCAGGAAAAAAAAAAAAATCTGTTTTGACAGAGCAGTGAAGAGAAGCTCTTGGAAATGAGTTTTAAGAAATGCTTGTAACAGCAAAGCTCTCTGCTATCTCACTTTAAGTAGAGACATCTGAAAAAAAAAAAAAAAAGAGAGAGATTTGTTCCCTCCCTGCCCCCATCACCCAAATGAAGGAAAACTGCAAAGTTTGTGACTGACAAGTGATGAGAACAGAAGCTGACAGAAGGGAGTTCCCTTTTCTAGTACACTGGTCTATATGAAGACAGAGCAGTACCGTGCTCCTAATCAAAACCAGGGAAAAGCCTTTAAACAGGGCACACAGTGATTGCAAGAACTCTGTCACTAGAGAACTCAGTTCTGACTGTTAATGTAGGAATGGAAATTTTTTTGGAAAAGTCCTACCTGTTGTGGGAGGTGTGTGGCCTTTACCAGGAGAGCACTGCAAGTACTGCATCTCTTCAGGGATATTGAGAGCTCCCAGGAGAGCAGGTGGGCACCTTAACATCTGACTGTGCTTATTTCAAGAGAGGAAGAACATAACGTAGTTATGTGCTGAAGAAACAGACCTTTCCTTGCCAGACTATGGCCAAAATACTGAGTTCCTCAGCAGTTCTCAAGGTCTGCATCTTTTAGTCAAAGCATCATCTGAACAGATTAATATATATTTAAGACTTTATAAGCTTTGTAACTTACATCACTGATGATAAAAACACTCAGAGGGAAAGAACAGAAATTTTAATAGACAACGATTTCCTGCTGTGGAGTATTTATTTTTATTCCCAATCACAGTTCACTGTCTTTTACAAAGCATGCTGTTTAACTTTTCAAAGTAGCCTTGTTCTTCTTTTAAGACATTGTTTTCAGACTGTTTCTTTAAATTGCCTTTATTGTATTCAATGCTGAAAACAAACTGAAGAAAATTGACAAATTTATGCAATAAAAATACAAGCAGATATACTGCAAATAAAACGCATGCCTGGGAAATAGAAATATGTATTAGAGTTTGAATACACCTTAGGGCAAAACCAATCTATTTTGGAACTTAAAATGCCCAAGATACAACTAATGTAAGATACAAATGGAGCAGCCTATTAATTCCTGTAAAGTAAAATGAACTGAAACAGACTAGGCGGCCATAAACTAGGTATTTAAAAAGCTAAATGGCAAAGGACATATTTTACTAGAGTTTCTGTCCCAGTGTAGTGTAAACATTCATGCTGTGTTAGTTCCGATACCAAAGAACAGTAAGTAGCTGCATTATGCAACACAAATGGCTAGGTTTGGTGTACTGGCTTCCACTGATATTCCAGCAGGGCTCCACAGAATAAGTGAGATACAATAAACATTTTCTGTAGTATTGCTGCTCCAATAGCCTGCTGCCATCTGCAGCTGCTTTATTTTGGGAGGAGGTTTCAACCCTGTTCTCATCCCTAATGCAAAATCTCAAATAATAAGTTAAATGCATCTTCTCATTTTTCATTGAGCCCCCCACTGACTGCCCAACTGCTTTGTGGACTTGTCCAGAGCTTCTGCCTACACATGGTTTGTCACCTGTGAGCCGTAAACGAGAGCTTTTTTCCAGCCCCAAAACAGAACTGAAGGGTAGATGTGCTCTTCCATGACAACCAGGTAAACTCACACTTGCGCTAAACCCAGCCCCACTGAGGGGGATCCACGTCTCTGTGAGAGAGACATGGATCATCCTGCTTTGGTTTCCTTCCAAGTTGGATGTTTAGCATATTATAGAATAATACTTGTTTCTGCTTAGGAAGAAATTTAGTTTCTTCACTATAGAACATCAGGCTACAGTAACTCGGGAATTTGTAATTTTGCTAATCTGGAAACTCCCGGGTAATTTTACCTGAAACTGAATGCAAAGACACACAAGCTTCAGCTGAGGCAGAACACAGCTGCTTGCCTCCTCTGCTGTGTGAGCTTCCCTGAAGACATCAAAGCCACCATCAGTCTTCTTTGACGAGTCTCTCTCAATTTTTGAGACCAGCTCGAGACCTGGATCCTGTTTTAACATGAAAAGAAAAATCAGACTTGATCTGCCTCAAAGCTTGATCTGTATCAGTGAGTCTTCTCTGAGCAAGAATTTCTACCCTTGGAGATACTCACAGAATAGATATCTCCTTGTAGCCCAGCCACAAGGTGTAAAACCAACTGCTTCTGGAAAAGGCCCCTGCTGTGCCCTAGAAAGGGAAAATACGAGAAGACCTAGGGCATCCCATGTCTTACAGAATGTGTTGCAGGAATGAGATAAGTGTCCAATCAGTGGCTGGTGAAATGCAAATGTAAGCAAATTTTTCAATCCCTGCAGTTACTCTTGATTTCCTGCACCTGTATAATGATGGGCAGGAATTCCCATTCTTGGGCTAGGGTAAATTTCTGTCAGGGTAAATTTATATTGTTAAACTGAAATCAAAGGAACTGCACTGATTTATAGGAGCTGAAAGTCTGTTCCAACATCTCATACCTCCAGAAAAGTATCTTTATTTTTGATTTCTCAATTTTGTATGTGTGGAGATTGCGAACAGTTTTTTTCAGATCTTCTTTTTAGAAAGATCAAATTCTTTTTCTCAGTATTCTGTGCATTTAAATAGAAAATTACTATTTACCTAGAAGCTTCCTTGCAAGATTGAAGCAATCTGGCTTAATTTCCACAAGTTTAACACAGTGTTCTCAACTTCTGAACTGTATATGCAGGTACAGAAATATGAAAATTACTCTAGCATCTATATTCTTGAAGTCTTACTGCTTTCCTTTTTCACTACTGAACAAAACAGGCTACAACTCTGGGATACTGTACTTGATTATGGGAAATAATCAGACTGTGGTATCAGACTTCTTCCATTTTAACGGCATTTAAAATGTCAGTAACTATTTTAGGTGCAAGAGCCTAAAAGCCTAGCCTAGCTCATAAACCCAGAAGATGTATGAAAACGTGCTTTTTTATTCCCCTGAAAAGTAATTTTTACAACTGTGTATTTGCAAGGAGTTCACAGGACTAGCAATGCATTTGTTTTTCAAATGAAATGTCCATAGCCTATAGAATAATTCAAACAGGTGCTAATTAGGTATACAGAAAGGCCACTGAGGACAATTTATATATCCCCCCGCAAGAGAAAAAACCCTGAATAAATATTAATTGCTTATATTATGCAACTAATTATTTTTGAGATGGCACTAAATTAACTGCAAATATTATAATTGCAAAGTACTGGGTAATTTACAAAAGATTAATTGAAATGATTAAGTGCAAACAGCATAATTTTGCAAGGTGGTATTAACACTTGCTGCATGGGAGAAAAGAGACCAATGTGGTTTTTGGTGGGTATTTCATGAAGCACTTCAAGCACATCCTGGGAGCACCAGTGGCCTCTCTTCGATGTGCTCTTCTTCTGGAAGAGTATTGCAGGATTTCCACAGGGTAAGTCCTTGTCGTGTTGGTTATGACCAGAATGCCTAAACCATAAGGTTTAAACTATTTTAAGGACAGTGACATGGAGTGACACAGAAAATATTGCATCACGATCTGTCCAGCAGCCTCCTCTGAAAGCTGCAGCAACTGCAGCTGCTTCCTGAGTAAGGACTGAAGCAGCTGCACGTGCAGTTGGAATGAATTCTTGCAAAGAGCAAAAGGACATCCACTGCAAGCAAGATATTGGAAATATCACTGTGCAGCAATAGTTTTCATTCACTTTGCTGAATTCAGCACCAGCTTCCTGCAGGCAGGCTTCCTGCTGTGCTGTGTGAAGGTGGGATGGTGATGAACCTGGAGAAGGGAGAGGGACTCGAAAAATTGTTCTAGTGCATGGGTGATTTCTTTCCTGGTAGTATTCTCTATGTTAAAGGCAGGATCTTTTCCTGAATTTATTCTCTCTTTATTACAATCTCCTGCCCAGTATTTATTTTTGGTGACTTAATATTTAATGCAATTGAAATGTGGTTATTTAGAGAGTGACAATGGAAAACTGAAGAGAATTCAGTATTGAGAAAAATTCTAGACTTCTGAGGCAATGGGAGGAAGATGTTCTTGTGTTCTTTTTGACTAACACATGTCAGAAGAGTAATGACATTGACTGGAAGATGTTTCACTTTTCACTGACACACATGCCATATGTCATTACAAGAAGCACTGAGAGTGGAATGCTATAAATGAAAATAAATGCTTTGTACTTATGGCCAGCTGTAAGATTAAGCACTTACAGTGTGCAAGATAGGGAATGTCTCCTACAGATGAGGAGTCACAAGGAAAGTATGTATATCAACTGATTTCCACTTTAAAATGGGTGGACTGCTTATCAATTTTCAGTAAAAAGCTGAAATCCCTCTGACACCGTGCTAGCTAGGAAATTTTGACTGTAAACTCTGTTTAATGTGAAGAGCTCCGTTCAGGAGTGTGGGAACTTTCTGGATTTTTTTTGTCCTACTCAGTATGTCACTTCAATGTGTTTCAGCTCCTCTCACTTGAATAGACCTTGCTTAGACCTAATAATGTGAAATACTGAATATCTCAGTAAATATGGGTAATATTGGATCAAGTAATATTGAAACCAAGTCCATACACAACATCCATTAGGACAACATGGAGAAGACTCATTCAGGATGAGAGAGTCAAATTTAAATTTTTTTCTGTATGTTTCAGTCTTGGTATCAAAAGGGAATAGGGCTGTTTTAAACACAGATCTGATTTAAGAGATCAGAGAGATGTGAATCTCACAGGCAGATTCCCACGCACAGACCCTCTGAAGTCAACACAGCTGGACAGTATTATTTGTGTGCCCTTATCAAGCTCTGACAGACATTTTTACCTCAAAAGGTTCATTACTGAGAGATCAGAATCACAGTTCCTTATGCAATAACAAAGTTGCACTAGAAGACAAGGCACAGCACTGGCAATGTGCAAGCCAGAAAAAAGTGCGAGAGGCCAGACTGTGTAAAGCATCTAAACTGCAAAGAAAGTCCAATTCCTAGCAGGTGGCTGTGAAGTTGTCTGAAAGTGCAGTCTCTTGATTCTCTGCTGCTCTTTGCCTGGCCAGTCTCCAAGAGATGATTTGGAGAGATGTAAAAGCTGCTTGAAATTAGCTGAGAACACTGGGCTCAGAGCAGCCAGCTGGAGGCTGCCATGCCCTGGCACCCTGCAGCCACCCACGCCTCTGCCCACCCACGCTCATCCTCCCCTGGTGCTTTCACAGTCTGTGGGCACTGGAGACCCACAGACCCGGGCCTCTTACAGGAACACAGAGCCTGAAGAGCAGTGGAACACTAAGAACTGACACTGTACCCATGGCAGTGGGTCTGATTTGGTAAAAAGCCTGCATCACTCCCAACAGAAAACTGTACATTGATTTTACTCATAAATGTATGACAGCAGTTACTTTCCAATGCTGGCATTCAGAAATGTGGGCACAGCAAAATACTCAAAGAAAGTCATAGCAAAACAATAAACAATCAGAAAGCGGTGGCTAAATACAATTTGTAACTGTTAGGCAAGGCTACAGCAATGCTCTTAGACTGGTACCTTATTTTACATTGAGATTACATAGACAAGTTCAAAATATTGTGAATTTAGACCTTTGTAATTCCATCGTGATTACAGTGTCCTGGGTAACAAACTAAGACTTTGTAAAGCAGGTATGTTATTAATCTGAAAATGAATGCTTCCTTTATCTGACACAGCCAATTGGTTTTGCCTTTGCTGGTGTAGATGGTTTGTCTGATGGAAAACATTCTTTTTAAAATATGTAAATGCAACTGATCCTGAGGGGGAAAAATATCATAAACCACCAGTAAAAATAAACTGCATTGCCCTTTAAAATGGCACCATTTTTGATGCTCACTGTGAATGTATTTCACGCTGGTTTGACCAGTACTTGTCTTACAGGTGTAGAAGTGTTATTGCATGAAATGTATTAATTGATGTAGAGCCCTCTTCCCTCATTCTGCAGCAAGTTGCGCCTCTCAAAATATTGGTTGAGTCCAATGAAATGAGCGGATTCTATCTCACTCCACGATCTGAACTTCTTGTGTTTTGTTACAGAAACTTTCAAAGGGGTGTCTTGTTTAGCCTGATAGATGAATACAAATATTCACCAAGCAATCCCCAAATCCAAACCCTTGATTTTTCAGAGGTTTCTGTTTAGCCAAATGATGACATTTAGCAACAACAAATAACCCCCTGGGTGAATTATTGCATACTTGCCTCCTTGCGGGGCTCCTGCAACTCCCTCTGCTGCAGCTGAACACGCGGCTGGCGAGATGAGATCGCCGCTAAAACCCTTTCCAGAACAGACCTCAGAAACACACCTGGCTCTGGCTATTTGAGTTCCCTCCCTGCAGGTGAGAGAAATCTGAAAACTCCAAACTGCACAGCTGACATCTGGCAGGATGGAGCCCAGCCCTGAAACCTCTATCCATGGGAATCCTGACGGACACTTTGAGTGCCTGAACCATGACTGAGCACTGTTAGTGTGAGAACATTACATCAGTAGTCAGGCTGACAGGCATCAGACAGGAATGGCTCCAGTGAGGCCAGAGTGCTTGGTGTGAGCTGAGGGGCAGGTGCTGAGTGTGAGCACCCAGGGTACATTTCTGTGTGTGCACAGAGAGCTCCTGCCTGCCTCAGCCATCACAGTGCGGGATTCTCTAAGAGTGCCAGGCATTACAGAGTCCTTCCACCGCACAAATGATGGGACCTGCACGCCTCTGCAGGTAGAACAGCACTTTTCCAAAGGGCACTGAAAATGAATACAAGAAGCAGCATTTTTAATTATGGTTCCATAGACTGGTACAGCTCACAAATCCTGGAAAACACAGGACAGCCATTTAAATACTTGTGGGAAGATTGATTTTCACTTCTCAGACTGGGAAGCACTCCTTAGGGATATTAATATCCTTACTGTTGTGAAAAATCAGGGTTAAAATATAAAAAACTTGATATTAATGTAAGTATCTTCTCCATTTTATCTCCTTGTTCCAACATTAAAATCGAATTCTTTTAGAAAATTTAGCTGCTGCCAACTTTAGAGTTGCAGCCTTTGCAGCTGGGCGCATCCATGGTTCTGATCATACCTTTATGTCATAAATATGATCCAGGAACCAAAACTGGAAATGAAACTGAAGCCCAATCTTTGCAAACATAATTAGACATGTTCACTGGTACTGTCTGGAAACGTGCAAGTGTAGTGAGCCTCTGTTCCCTTATTGTCTGCTTGTTCTGTCCTACTGTCCCCTCCTGTGTGGTGACACCCAGCAGTAATCCTGGCCCATGGTACCTTCTTTAAGTCAGGCTTCTATAATCCAGGTTTCCAATAAAATGCCTGAAGCTGTTTAGTGAGATCCAGGGCTCTTCTTCTGAGCAATCTCAGTGACTGGGTATTGCCAAGTATCAAAGAGATGTTTTACAAAAAACCAAAGGCAAGTGTTTTACATTAAATCTTACAAAACTGTACATAAGAATAGTCTACAACACGAAAATTAAATGGTTGTAATAGTTATGAAATGTAGTAAATATAACAATTCTAACGTTTCATATATTTATCATATTAATCACTGTATTCATACAGTTGTGTTTGTATACATATATTCAATGGCACTGTAAACAGTTGTTGGAAAACACACATTAACTCTTAACCCATTAGAAGTAATTATAGTAGCTTCTCATCCAAAAAGTTAAAATGCATCAATGTATCATTGACTTAAAAAAAATAGCATTGTAATATAATGCACATTTGACATTTTCTAGGGTAGCAATTAAGGTGAAGCATAACAGAGAATGTTCTAGATTTCAGAATGTTTTACATTTACACCTAACGTGATACAAAATTTTAAACATTAAATGTAATTAAATAATACACAGTTTATGAAACAGTTGATTTCAGAGATCCATAATGCACAAAATCTAGTTAGTGTCTAATGGAAGTTCCCAATAATTTATATCTCTGGGACCTTTATGGAAAACTTAAGTTGGCTTCTATGTAACATCTCATAGACAAAGTAAGTTTGAACTGAATAATTTTTTTTCCTGTTGTTTTGTTTGTTTTGTTTTGTTTTTTTCTGTACAGAGCTGCATTCAAGTGGATAAAACATTATTATGTTTATTTATGTTTCCCTTTGCTGGACATTCATCCAATAAGCCTTGAGCATATGCTTAAGCATCTGGTAATGACATTTTGTGGGGCAGGGAAACTCACTATCTATGTCCTTCAGTAAACAAAGTGGTTCTATTTTTTCCACAGTTAAGGCAACTATACTGATATATTAGACACACCATATGTTTTTATGTTGCTTCCTACAATCTAAACAATAAGAGTGAAGAGAAGTTTCAAACATGCTTTGATCTTCTTGACCACTCAGGAATTTCACCAAGCTGGTAGAGAGCACTTCACTGTACAGGGGAGCAACCTGGTACCTGGGCTGGTGGGAGGTGTCCCTGCCATGGCAGGGGGGTTGGGACTCAATGATCTTTAGGGTCCATCCCAAACCCATAACATCCTGTGATTCTATGAACTGTAGCACAGCTTGTGAGCTGTTCACTAAAAAAAAAAAGTATGGGTTGCCTTGAATTTGAAGACTGACCATTCATATAACTTACCAGAAAAAATTCAACAAATAAACAACAGCCAGTCAGATTCTAGCAAATGAAATCGATAAAAACAGTAACACACACATACACAATTTCTGTGTTTTCAGTTATTTCTACCCCATAACTTAAGCTACTCAGACCCTTGTGATCATCCTCGCTGTACCTTGGGTGGGCTTTGCCAAAGGCTATCTTCAGACACTGTAAGTGATGACACTTGGTATCTGCCAACTCCAGCATTTCACTTCTTATTTATCCTAACAAATCACATCAACTAGAGAGCCATTTCCATTTGTTTCCATAGGGTAAGGCTGCAAGTATCAATGACAGTGAGCAGGAGCACTAGCACAGCATCTGCAGGGCAATGCAGCTACAGGGGACAGTGCCACACAACTGCCAGTGCTGCCAGCACAGCAAGGGGGGCACTCAGCGCTGGGCTGCTCCCATTTCCAGTCACACTGTGCTTGGAGGATGACTTGACAGTGCTTGTGGTGGTCGTGGTGTCAATCTTTTTCACCGTTGGTTTTGGTTCATTTCTGTTTTCTGGATGGGTTTTCTTGTCCTTGAGTATATCTGAAAACATGAAAGTGAACGCGAGATTAATCATACATCTTTTAAATAGCGCTTGAGCATTTTAAAATATTGCTGGAGCATGCTGTACACTCACTCTGAATAAGGGAAACATGGATGGAGACTGATGGGGCATTTGCACTCAAGTTTTAGTTGGGCTCAGCACTCACTGTTTTGCTCAACAAGTCTTCTCTGCCTGCCTGGCTCTCCTTGGCTACTCACAGACACAGCCTGAGCAGAATAATAGGTATTCTGCATTGCAGTGGCTGGGCTCAGAACCTAATCTTCTCTCACAGAAAGTACCTTCAGTTTCACCTGGGCTGGGAAGCAGCTCATCCCTCAGGATGGTGTTAGGTGTTAAGATTGAGTGGTTTTGTAACACATCAGTGGAACACCCTCCAGGCTGGTGGGCTGCTGCAGGAGATTGGATATTGACCGATCAGAATCCCAGGATGGTTTGGAAGAGACCTTAAAGATCACCTTGTTCCACCCCCTGCCATGGGCAGGGACACCTGCCACTATCCCAGGCTGCTCCAAGCCCCATCCAGCCTGGCCTTGGACACTTCCAGGGATGCGACATCCACAGCTTCTCTGGGTACCCTGTGCCAGGGCCTCAGCACCCTCTGAGTACAGAAATTCTTCCTAGTATCTAACCTCTTTTCATTTAAAATCATTACCCCTCATCCTTTTCACTGTCTGCCTGTGTGAAGGGTCACTCTCCCCCCTTTTTGTAAGTCTCCTTTAAGCACTGGAAGGCTTGTCCCTCCAGATGCATTTTGAGGCAATTCCATGTATTTTTATATAAAGAATTGGATTCAGAAGAAAGTAGGGTAGCCCTTTATTGCAAAAACATGGAATTTCTTTTAAAGGAAGAAAATAATTAATCTTCAGTTATGAAGACATTTCCAAATGTCTTTTGAAAATATTACTGAGACCGTATTGCCCTTAAACCCCCTCATTGGCATTGTGGAGAAAAACAAACAAACAAACAAACAAACAAACAAACAAACAAACAATTTCATCTACTGAAGAGATGATGATTTTACAGTCAATCTGTAAAAGCATACCTGAGTGCTCGGAAAGAACAAATGCTTACCTGGAAGAATTTATAATTAACAATAAATGTTCAGGTCCAAGTTTAAAGGATTTGTGATACTAATGAATGCCGTGCACATACAAAAGAAAGCAAAAGGCATGGATTTGTAATGCAGATGAAACAGCAGTCCAATCTTAAAATGAAAACTCTGAATCACAGAAGCAAGTTCCTGGCAGAAACTGGGAAGATGGAAAGTATTCCAGAAATGTAAATGCAATCTGAGATCATTGTCTGCATGTCAGTAGTTCTGAACAACCATCAATAAATTCACTTGCTACTAAAAATGAGCTATTGTATTGGGAAAGCACACATTGTTCTTTTGCCAGAATAAACTGTAAAAGAAATGCAATGAATTCCTCCATTTTACCATAATATCAACATTAATTCTGGAGGAATGTGTGATTCCTACACCTGACTCAAGAGGGACTGCAGTGAAGGGACAGCAGCTGGCAAGGCATACTTTGGGAAAAGGGTATTCTGACATTGTGCTCGAAATTCTTTATGGCAAGGTGCAGGCAGAGCTCCTCTGTGATTCCAATTCGCAGTGGAGCTCACAGAAAGGAGGGGGAGAAAAAGCCTGCTTGAAATGTTTAGAAAATATCAGTATTCTGAGGGCATTTAAAGAAAAATGGACAACCTTCAGACTGTCATTAAAGTAAATTAAGAATAAATCATGGAAATAGGTGTGTTCTGACACTGCCTCGAGTCCTTTCCATCACTGTCACTCTCCCTTGCAACTGCAGTAAAGGCACTATTTCTCTGCTGCCTCTTATATCATCCCAGCCTGCTGACTTCAGCTCTCTGGGGCCAGCTGATTAAATTAAGACCTCACTCAGGTAAATCTATTCCCCTCTTTCAGCTGGCCATGTCCAGCATTGTAACTTGATTGGCGTCTATAAATCGGGCAGACCGAAATGTATTAATTCGTTTATTTTCTTACTATTGACTTTAACAAAAATCTAAGGTAAGATTTAATGCTGTCAGAGAGACTGTTGGTTTTTAAAAGCTTTCCTCTCAGTGACTGCTTAATGCACTACATAACAAGCGTTAAATAATACATTAGAAAATTCTGCCTCTCTCCTTTCCAGGGGAAGCACTCCATTCTGAAATCTCTCTCTGTCTTCACAGCAGAGGATCTTCCGATACTATTCATGGCCAATTCTAATTTGGGATCTAATTGTGCAAAACTGGCATTTTATTTGAAATGCTCTGGGTTTTTTTCCTTTCTTATAAATAAATAAAAATAGCTTAACTTTCAATTCAGTTCAAAATCTGTTTCAGTCCTCTATTTGGTTTCTAAGGCACAAATTTCAGCAGTATAAAGATTTCCTGTTTTATTCCAGTTTCCTCAGAGCTCCTGTTGCTTACTCACTCCACGATTTTGGCTGAGAAACTCTGAGTTAAATGAGCTTTTCCTCTTCAATCTTTTTCTCTGAGTCAGAGATGGTTATATCCAGTCTACTACTGACATTCAAAAGTCAAAAAAGTACTGATCACGCTAGGAAAGAAAAAAGTGTTAGTGTGAAGACTAGCACAGAAATGAAACTTCAGTCTCAACACAGCAAACCCCAGATGTTCAGCACCCATGAATCCAGCCCCCGGAGTATGACTTCATAAAACCAGCCCACCAAACCCCACAGCTTTGGTCTGTTCTCCTGTTTACCGTCTGTATTTTAAAGGCTTTATGGCTGCCCATTAGAAGCCTTCTCCATCGCTAGAAACTTCCTTCCACCATCAGTCCCTTTTCCTTTCCAGAAATGGAGTGGTTAAACTCTCTGAAGGCTTCAGCTCACCTCAGCCTGACAACGGGATGGCCTTTGGACACTGGCACATGAAAATTGTTCTGTGCTGTTTGTTTATCACTGCACCGTGCTGGTGATACAGCCCCTGCAGTAGTGGCTGTGCCGTTCCCTCATGCAGGCTCGCAGTGAGAATATTCAAATCCTGCCAAAAAGGGTGCTTAGTGAAGGCAGCTGACTGCCAAAGCAGCCTTTCTGAGCAGCCTTTCGGGACTCCTGCCGAGGCCAGGGTCTGCTGGGGTCACTGAAGATGGCTCAGAGCTCCTCCAGGCCCCGTGATTACAGCTCAGTTAGTCCAGGGGATTGAGTCCACTTCCTTAGCTGAACTCTCATCTATGTTAACTGCTGCTAAATTCCCATCTTGACAGCATAAACAAAACACAGAATGGAAATGACTTGACCTCACTGTTTAGAGTGTTCAGGATTATCTTCACCTCCGAGATGTAACCGCAGATTGCTGCCCAGGAATGCGCGCGCCGCTCTGACAGCACCGAGCTACTCATAAATACCTCCACGGATCAATACTGCTCCTCAGAGAGACCAGCTTAGGATGACAGGAGAACCAAAACTGTCACTGACATCTGATTTGGGAACAGGAAACCTCCCCTATGGTGAGGGCTGGGTGTGCCTTTCAAATGCATGCAGTCACATAAAGTACACCTGAATCGGAGGTAGTATAGATACCGGGGCAGAACAGTGCCAATATAATTTCTTTAGGTTATTACCAGGTCATCAGACAGAAGTTCAAGTCATCTTGGCACCCAAGCTGTCAGTTGGCCAAATGATTTGCAGTTTGCTACTGCTAGGGATTATCAAAGATATAACTATTTCTTGGTGTACTTGCACACTGTTGCTCTCTAGTGAGCGGTTCCAGCAGGGTCTGCTTTAATCTGTTCGTGTTTTCCACTGTCCTGCTAAGGGATGAGCAAGTTCAGCTACTTAGCAGAAACCTCCTTCCATTTTTGTCCTCCTCTTGATCTGATTTGAGCTCAGTCCTTTCTCTGTGATGGTAAATCACTGGACCTCTGCTCGTCAGGCACTGCACTCATGACTGCTCAACAGCCTGAGTGCTTCTAAGGCTGCAGATGCTCTCACCAGACAGGGGTACAGCCCCTGGGAGAGGAGGCTGAATAGAAACAAACCAGAGAGGTTTGCCAGACCAGTCCTGTAAATGTTAATTACAGCAGCCTGGTTTCTAATGGAGCAGGGCACTGACAGCAGAGAATCCAGGCTCATCAATCCACCGTGCCCATAACGTGGGGATTCTGGACACGTTTCCAACAGTTTTAACCAGGAGCTGCTAGAGAGAACTTTCAACCCAGCTGTTTGAGGGGACAAAAGCAGCAGAGATTGTTTATTTCTGCTTTCCCCACATTAATTACATCAAGTCAGACCCGTCCATTTCTTTCTAGACTTTCATGCAAACACTGTGCTTTGAAAAGACAGACTGCCAGCATCTACGATAGCAAATTAATGCCTTGATCTTGGATGCCTCATCATGGGTGTAATGACACTCATAATGCAGGTCTGAAGTGAACTGGTCAGCACCTGCAGTTACTCTCCACACTAGAGCTCAGTTGCTTGATGAATTTCCCTTCGATCACAGGCTTGGGTTTGGCTGACAGCTTCATAAGAAAATTAAAGCTAGGTGCAACTTGGTGGAACAGGCTCTTAAATTACAGTAGATGCTGCAGTGTTATTATTAGCTTTTTATCACCTCGGGTAGCAAAAGCTGAAATTACTTTTACATATTCAAAGGAAGAAGCTCTGAAATTGCAAAACAATGCTGTCACCATAAAATGTACCAACAATTTCCAAATAATCCATTATGTTGACATTAAGACCAGCACTAATTATTTCCAGTTACAGCTGCAGCAGACAAATTGAAACAAGAACGCTGTGGAAATGGGAATGTGAGAACTCCTAAACTATGATAACTCGTGATGCAATTCTCCAAATTCTGGAGTCTGTTACTGTTGTCTGTATAACACTAGTCAGTAAAAGGTGGGGGTAACGTATGCTTTGGGGAGCCAGAAGAAGGGAGCAATGAACAGCTCTGTATGTACTGTTCCACCATTTTCTATTTCAGCCTGAGAATGCGGTGTCCAGAGAAGCTTTTTCCCCACACACCTTTTCATGGAAACATGGTGTTAGGAGGGGAAAAAAATCTTTAATCAGAACAAGAAAGAACTCCAGGAGTTTCAAGGGCATAGACCACTCCCCCCACTGAACTCCTGAGTGGCATTAGGTTCAGGCCAGCCTTTCCAGAAGATCTGTGGGACAAGATTCTGGGGGGAAGCTGATGTGTTCCAGTTCGATTCTGAGATCTTTCCATTTCCATTTTAAGAGTTTTCTCTTTGTTTAAAGAATGAGTGGGGGAATAATCATAAATTGGGACCAGGATTATCTGTGTCCAGGTTTTAATTCTGTATTAAGCTCAGTGTGATCTTTGGCAGATTGCCATTCGCTGTGGACCAGTGAGAGAACTACGTTATTTCCTTGCACATTTTGTGCGTTCTGGACGCAAATTCTTCCGTCTGAGAGTCATACCCAGTCTCCTAAAGAAATAACATTGGCTGGAACTTTCAGGAACTAATTCAAAGGCAATAAAGAGGAGGCAGGAACAACCATGAGGCAGTTTGAGATGTCAGGTGCCTAGAAGCCACACTTGGCTCCTTCCCCTTTTCCCAAGGAATCTTTTAGTCCATACACATCTGAGTGCAATAAATACATGTACAGAGGGAACAGGACATTATCTCAGCTCTATCCTCCTGCTCTAAGGAAACCTGTCGCTGTATGTGTTTGGCTTTTAATATACAGTGGCCATAGCAAGGATTTTCAGGAGCCACAATACAACTGTCTTGGTTCTGGGTTTAAAAGTAAACGCACACATAGAACTGCTCAGCTCCTGCCGTGGTAAATGTCAAGCAGGAGCAATCTGTCTTTTCCTTGGGAAGAAATAATCTAAGCTAATAAACCTCGTGTGATTCAACAGTACTTCCATTAATCAATCAGTCATTTGCAAGAAAAGGTTTTGTCATTTTGCTTATATTAATACAGGACTTACTCAAATGCAGACAAGCTGAAAGTATAAGCTTAAAACATGCCAAACATCTTTTACATTTCCTGGAAACATCTGGTTTTAGTCTGGTCCTAGGCACATGTTTGTGGTTGCATGTTTATGCTTGTTTAGTTTGCCAGATACCTCGTACGTAGTGCAGCACAGCTGACATGATATCCTGAAACACAGCATGGAAGTATCTGTAAAACATGATGTTCCCAGTAAATCTGTGGAACATTCGTTGTAACTTTCTTGTAATAAAAGAAACAACTCGAAAGCCCCGTGACAGCCTTCTGCCTTCGCTGTATGGTGCAATTAATTAGCTAAGTTTGGAAATTGTGTACATGCCTCACTGGCAAAATCAGGAAGACCGAGAGCGATCCTGATCCCGCATGCCTCGCATGCTCCAAACTCCTATTAAACTTAATGGGAGTTTGGGGGGATGCGAGGAATGCAGGGCTGACCTTTATGGTTAAAGATGAATGTGAGCTCCAGACTTCAAAGATTAGGTGCCCCTGCCAGTCTGGAGTGTGCAAGTGATCAGCACGCCAAGTGCTGAAGGCATCTGCTAAATATCACGCCACAGCTCAAAGCTGTAATTAAGAAAAATATAAACTGGCTCGAGGAAGAAAAATATTAGTAATAATTGAAAATGCTTTGGCTGTTGCTTTTGTCCTGATGATCTCATTAGTTTTGGTTACAGAAACAGTTCTCACACTGGCTGACGTGGGGCACGCTTTGTTTGTGCTCTCCTTCTGCCCACATCTTTCCCAGTTAACTTTTATTGCTCAATACAAAGGTCAAATCGAAGGCTTAATTAAATTGTATGTGGGGAAACTATAAACTTATTTTGGAAGGGAGTACAAAAATATTTAAAGCCATCCCAACTCCTCTCCTCCAGACACTCCTTAATTTCTCAGGAAGAAAAGGAGAATGTGTTATTGGCACTCTTTCCCTTAAGGAGAAACTGCACCTTTTCCGGCTTCAAAATTAACATGTTACAAATATCCAACCTTTTCATAACCTGCTAATCGTACTTGCAATTGACATTTGTAATAAGGACTTTAATTTAGTTCTGCTGCTCTAAACACAGAGAGCTCCTTTTTGTAAAAGGCCTGGGTGTGATCTCATACTTCAGCAGTGTAAGTTCTACTGACAGCCAGGACTGGAGGTTCCTTTAAACCTTGTTTAACTTTCAACAGCACTTGGAGCACCAAGATAAATACTGTTACCCACCGGCTAAAGTTGGGCACACATCTCTCAGCCCTCAGGTCTAGAACTGAAAAGTAGCTCTGAAAACACTCACAGGGCTGCCTCAGCAGCATTTACAGTTTCTTCATGCCATGAGAAGACAAGCACATAGCTTGAGAGTAAGGTCAGGTTGGAGTAGGCTACAACTTGTGCACAGCAAGGCCAATCCCCAAGAAAATTCAGGCTTCCTTGTGCCAGGCCACTGCCTGAGCTGTGTTCATGCACCAGTGAGATTCTCAACGCTCCCAGCCAGCTGTCGCCTACTCCTAGGGGCAGAAGGATTCTCTAGGTCCTTCTCTGTCGCCCCAACTTTGCCTGCTTTTCAGAGTTTGCATTTTGTTCTCACGCAGCTTCAAGAAAACAATGTATATTTTTAGAATTTATCCTTTTGTTTACATATTTCTCCTCTGGGAGGAGAAAGGTGACTGATGGTGGTTTTCACCAACGAGGTCAAAGAGGTGGCAACCTATATAGCCAATCTTGTGCCTTCTGAAAGAATTGTATATAAGATAGAGTCAGAAAATTAAATACAGAACTTTCCTGCTAACCTTCTTGCTGCCTGCCTCATTCTTTTGTGTCCCAAAGTGTGACACTTCTCCACCTCCAAAAGCCCTCCATGGTTCGTGTTTGTGCAGCTGGCTGTGCACATGAGCCCTGGGAGCTGTGCTGGAGGTGGAGGATGCTCAGCAGGTCTGCTCTCCTCAGCCAGACCTTGCCAGCACAGGCCTGTGGGGTCACACTGAAAGAGAGCAGAGAGGAATGTGCCAGCTGGGGCAGCAGCGACAGCAGATACCGGGGCTCAGCCCCTTCCTGTGAGGGATTTGCAAGGGCTGTTTGCACCCAGGTCTCTTGTGCCCTGTCCAGTCAGAGGAGCTGTGCAGGGAGGGGCATCTCAGCCTGAAGCAGGCTCTGCTTGTGCTGCCTGGAAGCAAACTGACCCAAAATATACTGGAAAGAACTGATCGATTAACTAACAGTGTGTCAGCCAAAAGAGAAGTGCCGATAGAAAGTGCTCTGTGCCCCTGCATGAGGTGTGCTCATGGCTCCCCAGGGGGAAGGCAGCGAGGGGCAGGAGCATGGACTGCTCTCTGCTCAGGAAGCCTTCACCTCGCATTTTAGCATAAGCAGATCCCATGTCCGTAAGTGGTGAGCAGGAGAAAATCAGCCACTGCACGCTTCCCTCCCACCAAAGGGTTGGGACTCAGGGCAGAGCCCTTTTAGCTCATCAGCCTTGAAAAAGAGGCATGGAGAATTCAACACGGGCACCGCAGGCAGCTCAGCCAAACCCAGAGTGAATAACCACAACTCTCATCAACTTCCAGCATGGCAGCCACAGGAAAATAATCACAAGCATCTCTAAAAGATAGCTGAAAGGGTCTTTTCACCCTGCAAGCAGGCTGCTCTCATCATTCCTCGCTCTTTAAAAGCCAGTCAAATCCCTCCAGTTATTCCCATTGCTCCCTTAGAAACTTGGGCAGATACAATTCCTGCTTTAAGAGTCTGAAGTCACCAGACCTCAGTGGCAACAGGGAAGGTTTAAAATGCTTCCTGTATTTCTGTCATTTCTTGAACAGCCACAGAACCTTATACTGAGCATCTCTTAAAGAGCTTCAAATAGGAAATAATAATAATAATAATAATAATAATAAAAATAATAATAAAACTGATGTTTAATTATAGAATAAACATTGAAATCACTTCAATCTACATAGCATCTGATTGCTTTTAATCTAGATAATAGAAAGGATTAGTTGTAATGTCAAACAGTACTTCTAAGTCCTTATATCAATCAGTAGGATTTTTTTTTTTTATTGAGTCTTTCCAGTATTTAATTTCACTCAGAACTGAAATCAAAAGAAACTGTGGCAACATATTATCCAGGATTAACCATTGTAGCCTGAACATCAGGAGCAGTACAGAAAAAACATCGTGGCATTAGGCTTGCTTCAGCTCTGGTATGGAAGCTTAAATTAGTCTTTTCTCCTGCCGTAGCCTGGCACCTCTTCAGCACTGCACATCCTCTATTTCACATTGCTGGTTTATCTGGCGGGCCAGAGCCCCAGCTCCATCCCAGCTGACAGTTATTGACGGGGAGGATGATCAGAGCCATCACTCTGCTGAGGAGCTGCAGCACCAGCAACATGTTTCATGTGAAAATACCAAACGGCTTAAAAGCATTATCTTATTAGTAGCATGCAGTGAAACTGATGAACCCTTATCACAGTCAGCAGGATGATGAATACCCAAATCAACTGAAATGGAAAGGAGATATACAACCAGAGTAAAAAAGAAACTTTTCTAATAGGAAGTCTTATAAAACGACGCCCCGTGCATTAGGGTATGCATAAGGCTACGTTCTGTCAGTGTTCAGGCTGTGGGGCAAATTCAAGGAAGGAAATTCTTGTTTGGAGCTGGCAAGGATCCCTTTCCCTGCTCTGCTTTCCTGAGGATGTGAACTGCTCCCTCCAATTTTCATGGGGTCACCTACAGCAAAAGCACCAGACTGAGTTGAACAAGTCTGCCAACATCGGTACATAACAGACTGAGGGCTACAAATCATCCCCGTCCCCTTTTTTGGGTAACAGCACTGCTCAACTTCACCTCGGCCAGGGTTCCCTCACTTGGCCAAAAGGAAAAAACCACTACTACCACGAGCCCTCATAGTAAACCCCCTTTGAGGCATTATCTCCATGATGAGAGTGCTGAAAACACCATTTTGAGAGTGATAAACCCTGCACTGGAACCCAAAGGTCTGGCTTCTCTCTGCACTGATGTGCTCCAGCTTGACTGCCCAGGTGACACCAGTTACAAAGCCCGAGGTCCTTCTGCAGGCCCCTGTGCCTGGATCCTGTGGATCACGCCAAGGGGCTCAGGGTGGGTGGCGGTGAGAAAAAGCGCTTCTTTTTAAGGAGGAGGAAGCTGGAGAGCATGCAAGTGTCAGGGTGTTGCTGGAAGCATGTGGAGAGCAGTGAGGACCTCAGATCAGGGAATTCAGCGGGCCTGGATGAACATGAAGGATCATCTCTGCTGCTTCTGTGCACAGAACTGGAATGAACATACACAGGGCACTTCTCAGGTGACTGAGCAGGAGGCTTGAGCCCCGTGTGTTTCCAGGCGGCCAAAAAGCTTTGCCAGGCCCTCAGTCTGCTCTGAGATGTGTCAGTTATATATCTTTTCTTTACTGCCAGCTCTTTCTGTCACAGGAGCTCCAATAAAGGGAAAAACCCACTGCAAGTTCATGAGAGCTGACACTCTGTGCTGGGATGGATCTGTTGGCACTGCTGTGGTCTATTATGCAAACACACATCAGCGGACTTTGTACAACATAAATTATGTAAATACCCATTTAGAGACTCTTCAAAATGCAGATTACTTGCTTGATGTTTGGAGACAATAATTAAGATCTCTGATGTGAACCTGTACTTGGGATTGCTGTGCAAGCTGGGCCAGCCCGTGGATGTCTAGGCCTAGCAAACCTCATTTCACATGCAGACTCCATCTTGGTAAGAAGAAATTTGCAGTCAAAGTTGTCATCATCTGCTTAAGCCACATATCACTGACACCACAGGTTATAAGAGATCCTTGAATTTACAACTGCAGAAGAGCTCCAAAAGATCCCATCTGGAATTTAGGTATACACGTGTTCATTTAGGATTACCGAGGGTTTTCCTTTAGAATTAAGAATTGGAATTTTACTTGATGCACACCAAACACATCTGCGTGATGGCAGGTGGCTCATCCTGGCTGGGGGCAAGGGTTTGAGTGCTGGCTCTCCACCCTTGCAATGTGCTCCTGGCCCTGCTGAGACCTGAGTCACCTCTGGCACAGACAAACTGGACTTTGGGCTGGACCAAGAGCTCAGGTCACCAGTCTGACACAGCAGGTAGAGGTCTGCTCCTCAGGGCTCCCATTCAGGGACCAGCTCAAGCAGTGTCGTGGTTTAACCCCAGTTGGCACAGCTGCTGGCTCAGTCCCCTGTCCCTGTCTCTGAGGGCAGGAGAATCAGAAAAAAAACCCCAAATCTAAACCCAACAATAATTGTAATGAAAAGGAGAGAGGGATAAAACTCAAGAGAAGTCAGTGATGCACTGCACATTTGCTCACCACTTGCTGGCCAGTGCCCAGCCTGTCCCCAGGCAGTGAGCAGTGCCTCCTGGCCAGCTCCTCCCAGTTTATACACTGGGCACGTGGCATGGAACATCCCTTTGGCCAGACCAGCCAGGTATCCTGGTCATGCTCCCTCCCAGCCCCCTCTGCCCTTCCTCGCTGGCAGAGCACGGGAAACAGAAATCCTTGACTCAGGGTAAGCTCTGCTGATCAACAATCAAAACGTCAGTGTCTTATCGACATTATTCTCATCCTGAATTCAAAACACAGCAGTGTACTAAGATGAAAATTAACCCTATCCCATCTAAAAACTGGACAAGCAGTTAGATATTTTTTTTTTTTTCCCCCAGAGAACATTAAGGTCTTGGATTGGTCTCAGCAGGCCCATTCCTGTCATCAGACAATTTACAAAAATTTAGGCCAAGTAATATATCCTTTGCTGGAAAAGAAAACATCACAGACTGTCTACTTGGGTAAAGAATTTGGAGAAACTAGGTTTTCAGGAATAGTAAACTGAGCATCTGCTGGACTTCATTAAATGCGTATTTAACTTGAGTTCAGATCAGTGAAATTAACCTTTATACTTCAACTGTGCTCTCCCTGCTTGAGGCAGCTGAATCAAAGTGGCTTACCTAAGGCATCTTTCTGCTTTATAACTTCAAAGAACTTTTATTCAGAGATAGCATGTAAGCATCACATAACTGGGGCCAGATGATGGAGAAAGCACTGCAAACTGAGGTAGCCGGGAAAAATACCTAATTTACAGACAGATTAGAGATCAGAAACAAAGGTTCATAAAGACTGATGCGTTACAAAGCAGAGGCAACAATTTCCCAGACAGGCAGAGGCAGTGCAAGGTGACTGAAGAGTCTTTCTAACCACTGCTGCTGAGTAGTGCTCCCTGAGCCATGAACTAGAAAAAGAAAAGGAGCTCAGAAGATGATTTACAACCATTCCGTTTTCTTTACTGGCCTGTGTAGGCTCTTCAGGACATGGCCAGTCATTTCTGTGCACCTACAGTAGCCAAGGTTGTGATCTTGACTGGGGCATGCCTGCACCACTGTCAAATCAAAAATCGGAAGACATAAACAATGGTAACTAAAGGGCAGCAAAGAACAACAGTGGACATTTTAAATTTCAATTAAACCCCAACATTTACTGGTATCCAGAACAGTTACCAAGCTCCCAGCCATCCACGAGGTTGCAATCAAACCCTAAACTGGGAACCCTACAGATTTAACAGCCCCCTAGTTACAAATTTACATTAGAACCATTCAAAAGAATTAGAAGAGATAGAAGTAATCATTTCACTGAATCTTCTCCAACTGACCTCATGTGTATCCAAGTCTGGGCTGTGCACTGAGACATCCCTCGATCACTGACCTCGAGGTACACTCAAGCACTACAGGCTCCTGACATCTCTAAAGCCAAAAGCAACTCAAGGCTGTTGTAAGAGGCACCAGAAATACTCCTGTGATGTGTCACCCAGCCACAAGAACCCCTCAGTTCCACCATAGCTATTCCAAAAAGCGGAGGATATTGTGAGATGAGACCTTGCAACACTCAAAGCATTTATTTCTAGCTACAGAGCGGGAGGAGGCAGGAAAAGATACGCTCTTGTATCTGTTCCTCTGAAACAAATTGTTGCACCTCACTGAATATCAAAAGGCAGTTTAGTTCTGCCACTGATGGTAAATGAAAAAAATTGCTGTGGAGTGACAGTGGTCACGCTACTCTGTGCAACTTTAATGGAACTAATAACACAGTTTCCTTGTAAAATACCAAGCCTTGTTTATGCAAGGATTACTGTAGTATCATCCTTGGGAGCAAAAATATTCCTTGTACGTGGGCTGATGGCACAATCTCTTCCCCATCCCACCTTTCCATCCTTTCCAGTTTTCCAAACCTTTTCCAGTTTCCATTTAAAAACTGGAAGCAAATTTCTTGACTTGTGAGTTACAATCCTTACACCAAGGTGCTTTTGAAACTGGACTGGGAGAAATGCCTGAAGTTTGCTCTGGACTTTACTCTCACTATCCAGTTACGCAGTGATGCTTTTTTGGTAATAGGTTTTGCTTAAAACTGACATCTGTCAGAGAGAAATAATCTTACCAAACTGTCTCCAATTAGTGTGGCAGAGCATGGGCAGGCAGAGAAGTGGCCCCACACGGCTCAATCAATCAGGTGTCCCCCTGCTCAGCCAGCCAGGAAGAGGAGAGGCAGAGGACAGTGGGATGGGGCACATGGTGACAAAGAGGAGAGCAAAACCTCCAACTGCAGTGGAAGTGTCACAGATGTGAAATGCCATGGGAAAGACTCATCACCAGTGAAAGGGAGACCAGGAGAAATGTGATAAATGGTTCACAGTGACAGAGGACACTACAAAACCTGAGGTATTAAATGCATTCTCTGCCCTGGCTTCGCTAACAGTGCGATTGCTCAGGTTCCCGTGGCTCAGTCTGGGGAGTGAAGATTCCCAGGGCAGGGGAAAATCAGATTAGGGACTGTGTGCTGGCAGTGGGATGAGGATCAGCATTAGGGCTGTGCAGGCAGCTGCCGATGGGATGCTGTGAAAACCCTCTCAGTGAAGGTTTTAAAACCCATACAAGGCACACAGGGATGGATGTGTCAGAGCTGACTCTGGCCTGGGACACTAATCCACCCTAGAGAAGCTTCTCTATCGCTGTTCTCAATCTTCTGATCATCCATTCATTTTGATGAATCCACTCCATGTAAAAAGCAAATGAAAACGAAATACTCAATCGGTTTGTGACTAAATTTGTAACTATCTATAAAAACCAAGGGTGAACATCTTGTAAAAAGAATATACACTGGCAGCTATTGCTGATGAAGTGCTATCGATAGGCATTAAAGCTGCAAATGGCAAGGTGTTGGCAAAGTGAGAGGAATCGCTGCAGAAAGTAAAAAGCCAATCTGTATGATGAACAGAGTGTACATAAAGTACAGCAAATTACCAGACACACAGCCATGAGAGCACAGAGGCATGGGAGCTGATTAAGAAGTCCTTGTGAAGAAATCTTGAAGGCTGGCCAGTTCCCCCTAATTCCCTGGCAGGCGCTGCAGCCGCTCAGCCAGTGAAAAGAGCACTGTCTGTGATGTGAGCACACGCAGTCGTGGATTACAGGGAGATGATGGATGCGCCATCCCACGGCAAATGGCTGCTTGGAACTGCCACCCCCCTTTCAGAACAATCCCGCTTTTCAAAGCCTCGGCACTCCTGGCTAGATGCCAAAGAGGGAGGCTGGAAAGGCGCAGCTCCCGGATTCCTCGGCGAGGAACACGCCGGGCGCGTGGCGGGATGTGCCGGGCGTCATCGGCACCTCGGCTCTGGGACATTGGGAGCCTCCAGTGTGGGCTCTGCTTGCTGAACACCTCACCCTGCACACTTGAAACCTGAGAGCGAGGGGACGGCCACAAGACCTCAGGAGCCCAACAGCTGCTGATTTTCTTTAAACCCAGGAGCCTGATTTTTTATTTATTTTTTTCACTTCCTGGGTTTTCTCAAGACATTCCTTCTTCCTATTTCCTTCTAATTAAATACAGTGGAGCCTTGCTCTTTAACCTGCTCCTAGAGAAAAAAAAGTAAATGACTTTCCGGTCATTTCAAGAGCCATAGAATTATTGAGACTGGAGAAGACCTTTAACATCATGAAGTCCAACCTCTAACCCAGCACTGCCAAGGACAACCCTAAACCCCGTCCCTAAGCATTGGGGCAGGAGCTTGGACTAGACGACCTTTAACAAAGGTCCCTTCCAACCCAAGGTATTCTATGATTTTATGAAAATATGAACTATTTGAGTACTGTTAATAATGACTTGTGCCAAGGCAAAATCAACTGGACTGAATTGGATGTAAGTGAAAGATGAGCTTGGCTTAGAGTCACCAAAGGACTGATTAATCTCAGGGTTTGTATTGGAAGACTATTCTCTGCTTTACCAGCTCTCCAGGAAAACTTCAAGGCAGCAAAATCACAAACACAACTGAAAGTCTGATTTCCCTGTCCATTTGAAAATTACCGGTGCTTTAATTCTTCCCTTTTCTGAGACAGTCTGCTGTAAATGAAAGCTGAGTAGGCAGAGGTAGCCTGGTACAAAATTCATTACTGTCTTTTTGCTTACCTATTGAAAAGGAAAGA
The DNA here is from genome assembly GCF_029207755.1 of Chamaea fasciata. Taxonomy (NCBI): domain Eukaryota; kingdom Metazoa; phylum Chordata; class Aves; order Passeriformes; family Sylviidae; genus Chamaea; species Chamaea fasciata. The sequence continues at coordinate 2,739,842 of NW_027094096.1, read as the reverse complement.
CTCCACCCAAATTACCAACATAACTGCTTTAATTGGGGATTCTGGGTGCAGCAGCAATGGAAATAATAAAGCATGCATGAGATTATGATTGCTGAACTTTCATCGACTTGACTTCATCACTCTACAGACAAAAATAATCAGAAATAGGCAATTGCAAACATCAGCCAAATGCTATTCCAAGGGCGTGTCTAGGCAATTTGGTTTTCAGACCAGCTGAGTATCTGCAACTCCCATTAAAATCAAGAGCATGAAATGCATCTCCAGGAAAACCCCCCTGCAGTGCAGCGGTGGGGCCAAGGAGCACAGCTGAGCACTTTTCACTGCCCTGCATCACCAAACCAAAGCAGCAGCTGCTCCGTGCCCAGAAACACTTCCAGGTGTGTTCCACTGCCTCTCCTAACTGAGCACACACAGCAACAAACCACCAGCACTTGTTTCAGCCAGCTCAGTACCTGGGACAGCTTTCCTGGGAGAGCCTGTCCTGCCCTCGGCACAGCCCATCCCACACGCAGGATGAGGCACAGGTTAATGTCAGCACGGGGAGAGGAGGGAATGGCAACACTTCTGCTCTTCCTGTGTGGAGGGGAGGAGGAAGGGGATTGTGCAAAAGAGTGTGGGGATGGCATCAGGATGGCAGCGAAGGCGCAGCTGTTCTCTGACCTGTGTTTTGGTCTAAACCAGCACGGCACACACAGTTGCATTTTTCTTTTAAAAATTGCATCTTGCACATGCAGCTGAGGGGCTCTTCCACTTCTTTACATTCTTCTACAGGTAAATCTGCGTCACCCCAATGATGCATGAAGTTTTATCTTTCTTGTATTTCAGGTTCTGAGCTCACATTCTGTGTCACTCAGCTCTGCACAGAGCAGGGACACAAAACAAATCCTTTTCCTGCAGGAGACCAAAGACAACTTTCGGGCCCAAAAGCACAAACAAGGGTGAGCTGAAGGGAGGAACCAGAAGGATGGGACCTCACAACCTGAAGATTTAATTGGACAATTAAACACCAAGACGCAAATGGACCAAAACTTCTGAAAGTGTGAGACCTCGTGACCTGTGGTCCATTTTGTGACCATTTTGGGTCCTCCTTGGGTGTAGCCCTGGCCAGGCTCTTGGCCTGCTCAAGGTGAATCCTGGAGGCCTTTCAATAAATATCTTCTTTATTCTCCAGCTCTGTCCAGTCTCTGTTCCAGGCCAGCCTTCCCAAGGCATCACCAGGACAATGTGCCCGCCTGCTGCCCAGCACTGCTCTGCCCTGTGTGTACCAGGAGAGGGGTTTGTTCCTGTAGGGCTCTGAGTGACAGAGGTCAAAACATTTACAGGTATAAAATACTTTTGACTCAGGTGTTATTGTGCCCTTATGAAGCCTTTAAAACCACTAAATTAAACCCCTGTTTCTTTTCAATAGCTCTGAAGCTGTGCTGCAAGCGTATTATGTGACTTCTGAAGGAACTGCCTGTAAAATATGACAGAAAATGAATGCAACTAAACCCAAACAAATGCCTGCCTCACTCCCAGAAACACCGTATCTTTTACATCCTGGAATTCTTCAGTGGTTAAAGTCATACTTCAGTTGAATTTCCATTGTTTAGGTAAAATTCATGATGCAACAGCCAAGTAATTTATATTCTTGTTTGTTATGAGATTTCTAAATTCTGCTTTACTACAGATGTCAGCCACTATACTATATTCTATCATTTACCAGTGAAAGCTTTTCTTTAGAGTTAAGACATTCAGATGAATCACGTTTTCTTTGCATCTTTTGAAAATGAAAGGTTTCCTTGTCTCTGTAATTCCCACTCCCCATCCTCCGGTTTCTGTTGCTCTCACTGTACACAGACAGACTGAGATATTTATTCCCTTACTCAACAATGAATAGTACAACATATCAGTGGAAGCCTTTCTGAAATCAATGAGACTTTTTATGGAGTGTGGTACTACTCATTGTGAGCAGGAGTGTTTCAGTTTAGCCTGAAGAAAGATCCAAGATGACATAAGCTGGAATGAATGGAGTTACTCAGCACTACAATACACGTGTTAAAGAGACCTGGGCAGATGGAAAACCATGTCAGCAGCTGTCAAGTGTTCTGACCCCCTAAAGCAGGTAACAAGAGACCCTGGCAGTTCTTAAATTGAAGCATGACTGTCTTGACAGTAATTTCAGAATAATCAATGGAAGAAGTAACTGTTTATATTCCTAAAAAGTCTTTGGTTTGAGTCTTAACAGATATTACAAACAGCAAATATGGCAGTGCTCCTGGGAAGTATCAATCCTATTTTTCAGATGAAATAACAGAGATGAAGTCTGTTGTTTGGCTAAAATGACCCAGGTGGTGGCCACAGCAGAAACCTGCCATGGCCTTCAGAGTCACCACTATACTTCCATCCTTCAGTCCAGAAACTGCTGCAGCCAAATGTCATTTCATTGCAAATGGGGTCAGTTACTAAAAGGTAATTTACTGTATGTCTGAATCAAAATCAAACTGTAGGTGATGACATGTTGGCTTTCAAGCCCGTAGCTGACATGTAGCTCGTGGTTCTTCGCCCACAATATCTGATGAGGGAATGGATTGTCTTTGTTCTGTTTGTACAGTCTAATCTAACACCAGGGCTCCAGGATTATTTGGATCGTTCATTTACTGTAATTAGCTAGGGTGTACCATAAGTGAATGCCTGTCCTTGCTAAAAACAGGATGGGCATTTAAAAAAAAAAAAAAACCCGGAATGAAAAATAAACAGTAATAATCAGATGTGATGACAGAAGTACACAACAGCTGCTGCTCGTGTGAGGTGCAGTGAAGTCCAAGCTGGAAGTATCAAAGCAGAGTTACAGTGGAGAAGGCTGTCAGCAAACAGACATGAAACAGTGCAAGATGAAATAACCTTCCCCAAATTATGCAGTCTATGAGAAGTTTCACATGCGATGTGATACAGGTTATCACATGTGATAGTGAAGATCTAATAAGTTCAGTATTTCTGTGTGTGGGTGTGTGATTTGGGTCTTTTTAATTCTTCCTACAGTGGAAATGAACGGTACCAGGTTCCTGAAACACAATCTGATAGACTTACTGCAAACATCTATTTAATTCAGACATTCTCAGCACCTGTGAAAAGTTACAAAACCATCCAATCTGCCTCTAAAAAATAAAGGTATCCAATGATAACATATGCCTCAGCATCTGGAGATCACCATGCAGCACACACATCAAACCCTGCCTGCACAGGCTGAGACAGGCAGGAGTTTGCTTTTCATCCCACCTGCTACACTGTTAGATCGTTATCCTTGAAATACACTGAATGATTATGTAAAGGGAACTTCATGCTTGACCAAGTACACAACGCAATTAACATTTTAAAGCCACTGTGTACATGTCTAATCTTCCTGCTGTCTTCATCTTTGTCCCCATTCCTGTAGTGACCGATACTTATTTACTCGTGTCTCGGTTTGAGACTCTCACCCCAGGTTTCTGGAAGGAAATGAAGATCCTTTCCTCTGGTATCTCTGAACAATTTGGTTTTTCCTCTGATGTTTCTGGCTTTCTGCACATCCTGATTGCTCCCCCTAATCAAAATGCTGTTTCTCCTGTTTGCTCCAAATGTTTTCGGGTTCCCTGTGTGCTGAAGGGAACAGCACAAGTCCTCTGACAGGGCAGGCACAACCTGTCAGCAATAAAACCTGTGTAAATACAGAGCTCACCCTCGTTCATATCCCCTCTCTGTGGAAGTGAATGGAAACCCTTCCCCATATCCACTCACTACAGGAGGGCCTGCCACCCTGCACAGCCACAGGCTCTTTCTGGCAGTCATCAGCCACTGGAAGTGAAAGAATTCATTTGTAAACGTAGAAATGCAGCATTAGGAATGTGCAGTAGCACGCAGAGCAGTCATTTCAATTTTACTTGTTTATGTACCTCTTGTAAAAATAATCACTTATGGTCATTATAAACCCGCTCTAATGTAAATCAAATGAACAAACCAGTACATCACTGCTGTCTGCTTTGCTCAGGTTTATTTGGCAGCTGGGTTTGTCAGCGCTGTCAGAGCCCAGGTAATCAGTCACCCACAAACGAGGTGGGGGTGAAGAAGAGGAGGGTGCCACACTGAGGGTGGGACGGAGAGTGAGGGGCTGCTCCGCCCTCTGTGTTCAGGAGGCAGAGTGGGGCTGTTCCTGTGATGCCTTAGGATTTTAGCTTTTATGTTGTCATATATTTGTAATCCTGCAATTCTTTAGGGTGTAACTCTAAAGCTCCACAGCCTGTCAGCTGCAGTTCTCTTGTTTTATTCAGACACAGCAATTCCTCTCTAGGCCTGGGACTCAAGGACACCCTACAGTCTCAGGCCCCGAAAAGTGTTAACGAAAGTGAACTGGGGGGGGGAGCAAACCAGGGGTAAATGACTTAATTACCTGAAGCTGGAATTGGAGCATTCAGCCCTGATATGCAAATCGACCAAACTTATAATTGTCTGAAAAACTCGTGACCATCGTCCACCTTGAGTGTAGCCCCTTGGGGAGGCTTTGTCTGCCCTTAATGTACCTGAAGGCCCTTCAATAAATAGATCCACTTTTATCCTTTTAGTTTTGTCTGGCCTCTGTTTCTAGTAAGCCCAAAACAGGCATCAGTTTCATGCTTCTTTGCACTCTGAAAGCAAAAGAATTGCAGAACTTCATGTCATACCCAACCCCATCCCTTGATAATCTTCTCCTTATCCCCTCCTAGGTGACTTCATTCAGTGCAAAGTGGCGAACCACAGAGAGAGGAAAACGTGGGGAGCAATGCCTAAATCAAAAGGAAGGCTTGATGGAAAAATCTTTCCCTTGAGACTTCTGGCATCTCAAAACACGAATTACTTATTTTTACTGGAGAGCTGCCTGGAATAATCTGGGGAGAAATAGGGGCCTGTGACTTGCTCCAAATTAAAAACATTGTCGAGAGGAAAGCTGAGGGCACTTTTTGCTTGTACCCAGCAACTTTTCTATGCAGTCTGATAGGTATCACACCGTGTTATGCATGACACAAAAGAGAGCACAGAGGAGCCCACTCCTTTACCAGAACTTCAAAAATGAAAGAGATTGAAAAGGAGATTTCCCCCCCCCCCTCTTTAAAAAGTCACTTATCAGCTCAAAAGAGTCCCTGTGGGGAAATAAACCTTCAGGATCCTCCAGTAAAAAGCTCCAATGCATTTAATCCTTCTTGAAATATGACCTAGGGTGCCGAGCAGGAAAAGAACAGGGACAATGAGGAGGAGAAGCACACATCCCAAAATACCCCCGACAACAACCTGGGCTGTGCCCCAGCGAGGTGAGCTGTCCCCCGGCACACCTTGGTGGGTTCCAGTTTCCTATGGGAATGTGCCACCAGGCAGAAAATCCTCAAACCAGCCACATTTAGACCCTCTATTGCTAACTTATCTCTATCAGAAATACAATTTGCACCTTGGTCTGCCTCAAAAACGAACACATTTGTTAAGCAGACAGAGCATCTCTCATTTCCACGGCCTTTAAGGAAAGATGTTATGAAATCCTGCAGTTCTCTGCATTCCCTGGGCAACATCCTGCACAGCGGTGTTACCTGCTCAGCATCCAGCTCAAAATGAGTACAGACAGGTATTTGCTCCCATAATTGCCATCTGATAGCAGGGACAATGTTCTGTCCTGAATCTGCCATCTCCCTCTAGAGCAAACCTGCCTGGATGACGAGCATTCACCGGAAATGAACCGAGCAGGAGTTTGACATCAGCGGTTTCCTCCCTGGTAGCTCCCATCCCTTTCTGGGCAATGGGATCCAATAACTGACATTGGCCCAGTGTCCCCAGAGCCCAGGGATTGATGGGATGAGATCAGTGAGTGCACGGCAGAAGACAGCACACTCATCTCAGCAGTGTCACCCTGCGCGGTTCCACACGCCAGCCCGGGGGAACCATGCAAGGAGGCTGCAGCTGCAGCTGAGAAGCCCCACTGCTCCCTTCCCTGCTGGCTGCCATCCCTGTTGGGATTTATCTGTAACTCCCCACGAAGGGCAGCGCTCTGCTCTCTCTCTCACAAGTCATCAGGCACAGAGGGGATGAGAAAAGAAGTCCTGTAAATTGGAATAGCATCATCTCTGGGTGATGTCCTCTTCAGTGCTGTCTGAGAGGCACAGAAAAGCCAGGCTGTGAAGGATCTAAAGGGTGATGTGTGAGAGACCTGCTTCCAAAGATGACAGCTCTGGCAGAAGGAAGCTGCCACCCAGCATGGACATGTCACCAACAAGGCCACAGAACACATGCAAAAGGACTGGAAAGCTGCTCTCCCTAGAAACATTTCCTGTACCCCAAACACTGCCCTAGAAGATCAGACTGCAAAGCAAAGCAGCTCCCCAAACATCCCCAACTAGTGCCTGCTAAGAAAATCAGCCTTGCAAATCACCAGGGCTGTTTCAAACCAAACGTCAAACATCTCAGTTTGAGGGAACACTCCTCCCCAGGCCTGCTCAGGAGTGTGTGGTGACTGCTGTGATCCAGGAACTCCTGCTTTGCCAAACGACTCCACAGCGGCAGGGAAATAAAGCCCAAACTCTCCCGGCGATGTGGTGAACATTCCAAATGAGGCTGCAGGAGATGTGCTGTGTCTCACCAGGGCCTGGCAGCACCCACAGGTAGGTCGTTCTTATGGCTGTGGGTTGTGGGCCCAGGACAAGCAGGGCTGAGTGCCTTTGGCTCAGCCAGGGGCAGCTCCAGTCACAATCTGGCAAATCTGATCTCTCCGGGATCCCACTTCCAGCACTGTGCAAGGGATTTATCTTCTTCACAAGGCTGGTGAGGGAATAAAATCACTGTGTAAGTGTAGATGCTACAGTGACAAGTCAACCCAGTTCTTTAAGTATGTCCTACATCCTTCTGCACAGGAAACAGATTAATCCTGAGGGACTGACACTGAAAGGTTTCTGGGAACTAATCTTTCTCCTCCTTAAAAAGCAGAACAGAAAAAGCCCAGCTGAGATTCTTGGTGTTTGGTGATGATTGATGAGGGTATTACTGAACCTCCCCCCAGATTTTTCATGTTAGCGTTTGACCAAAAGGTCACTTTTCTATACTAATAGGGGGTAAATTCTGTAATTTTTTTGCCAAACATAATTCCATCTGTAGGGAGCTGTGATTCTTCAATGCTTGCATCAAACTTGTAAGAGCAAAATCACATTTTCTAGCAATTTCAAAAGCCTCAAGGAAATTTGGGAAGTTTGATGCCTTAAAACTTCTGTGTTTTTTTAAAATAGTCAGCCCTGACAGGAAAATATTGTTGGAGCATATTTACTATATGTAAATAGACCTGCCAGCTAAGAAGTCTTAATTACTTTCCAACTGAAAGCAAACATTCGTCAATACACCAAAAAAATCTCATGGATTTGATTCTTTCTTGTAAAAGACATCAAAGTGATGAGAAACTTGAATGAATGAATGAATGCAATGGAAAAACTCTTCCAATTTTTCTTTTCCAGAGATTTCTTAATGTAGTGGAAACAAGAAAAGAAATTAAGGTTTGCATCTGCACTAAAAATCAAAACCAGTTCCACTGCAAATTTACAAATATTGTGGGAAACATTTCTTTACTGAAGTTGTCCAAGAGTTTGATTTTATCTAAGCCACATTACTGAAGAAAGCATATTTTAATTCAAATTCTTTCTGCACCAAACACCTCAAGTCAATATTTACATCCTATTAACATCAAAGAGATACACTTCAGTGCCCCGCTGAATAGGGACAGTCTGGTCATTTTGGGACATTTCTGCCACAAATCAGCTCCAAAAGAAATCTCCTGACAGCTCATCCCAGTGCTGGAGGGCCATTCAGAGACACCAGCAGAGACATCAGCTCTTACGTCTGAAGTCTCAGGAAGCTACTCTTAATGAAACAGAAAAACTAAAGAAAAAAAAAATGGGGGTGCACAAAGAAAGTTTGAATTCCATGGGAAGTGCAAAACAACTGATAATAAAATATTGCAGTTGCAACTATTTGCATGGACAAAATTAATTTTTGCACAGAAACAAAAAGCATTTCCCAGCACTCCCTACGAATGTTAGTGCCTGTGTTGTATGAGGGAAGGAGAAGAAGAATTGGACAGTTTTAGTGTGAAGCACCTCTTGTTTGTTTTAAGCCAGCTTTACTGCCTTCGGGGAAAAGACTCTTGCCACTGAGCTTTGAATCAAAGATTTCAGGCTTTTCTTGGGTGTGAATATTCAATTCCTAGGACTTCTGCATGCTTTCTTTTCAGACAGCCAGCTTTTCTCTCCCTTGTCACTGCGGAGGTGGCTGTCCTCTGCCACTCCGTGTTTGTCACCGCCGCGTGTGCCCGCGATGGGCTGGACGTGCCTGTGGGGCCACCAGAACCTCTGAGCAGCACAGCACATCTCAGAGGGGCTGACCAGCACCCCTGAGTGTGCCTGATGCTTTCACACACGCTCCTGCCCAGGACACACAGGCTGTCCTTAGAGGCATCAGCTCCGTGGCCAGCAGGGCCAGGATTGTGCCCATCCATTTCTGAGGCCAAGAGTGTCTCTGACACATCCCTCCTCCCTCACTGCTGCTCTCCAGTGCCCTGGAAGGCAGCGGTTCGGGGTTCAGACACAAATCTGGCACAGGAGCAGCAGCTGACCCAACAAGCTGCCTGGGGAAACAGTGCCCTTTTGCAAGGCCATGCCGGCAGTTTCTGAGGTGGAGAAACCGTCCAGCTCCAACAAGGCAACTGCTGTTTGCTTTTACCATCACTAATACACAGAAATGCGACTTGGGTTGAAGAATCTGCCGAAAACATTCAGCAGAATTTTCATAACTGTCTGCTTGAACTCAGCGTGTGCCCTTTTCCTCCCAGCAGCACCGCAATGTGAAGTAATGGTCTGTGACTGCAGAAGCTCTCAGGTAAGCCAGAGCTCTCAAGTTCACAGCAACATCCTCCAAAGGTCAGTCTTGTATATGTTTTGCTCCAACAAAACAGTTGGAAGAACAGTTTAGGAGATTAATCATTTTTTTCATGATGTGGGATTTTTCACGGCGTGTATTTTCCCGTCATTTCGTCTTACAAAGATGACAGTGCTCTGATAAACAGACTGACTCGGTGTAATTCGTCAGGAATTTCAACAAACACTCTCTCAAACTTCTAATTCCTTTCTCTTAAACCCTGTACTACGGAAATCCAAGGCCAGATTTTGCTTCACCGAGCTCTTATAAAGTGGCTCTGTACAACATTTATATACAAATCCTAAACCAGACCAAAGTATGTGATTTTAATGGTCTGAGGTCATATTGCTGTAGGTGCACGGCTCACAGTTTACACAATCTGCTGGCTGCCTTGTTTATCGAGATCTGTGATGGTGGCTAATTCTGTTTTATACGTCTGCGCTGGGCTGGGGTGAAGGTCAGCTGGGGGAGACAGCCTGGGGCCGGTGGCGGTCACTGAGGGAGGGACAGACAGACAGACAGACAGACAGAAGACAGCAGCCTGGGGACACACAGCCGTGGGAACAGGGCAGAGGAGAAGCTGGACAGAGCACAAATGTGCACGTGGGTGAAGGCTCAGGAAGCCCAAAGCCCAGCCAAGGAGAGATGTGCTTCCCAAACTCATCTCCTGCAGCAGGAACCGCGGCAGAGAGAATTCCATCCGGCAAAGAAACGAGCGGGGGAGGCAGAAGGAAGAACTGAGAAAGCAAACCCTGGGAAAGCACGTGGGGCAGCACAGGGGTGAGAGGAGAGGGCTCAGAAGGCAAACGGAGGGGGCAGAAGTGGAGGGAGGCAAAAAGAAAAAGGGCGACAAGAGCGCCGCCAACAATGGCGCGACTGTTGCCAGAGGGGGTGGCTGTGACAGAAACACTTCAGCCTCTTGATCCAGCCCGAGCATTCCGAGCGGCCTTGTGCAGCCAGAGCTGGGCACGGGGCCAGGGCAGACACACAGGCCCTGATGTGACCCTGCCCCACGCCCGGCCTGGGAACGGCAGCTCTGGGAAGTGGGATGGACCCGCCGCCGTGCCCGGCCCGCTGCCAACGCGGGACCCCACACCTCCCAAATAACGGGCTCCGCAACGCCCCGCGGGTGGATTCCCCTGCGTGACTCTGGCAGTGCTGCAGAAAGCCTGCCGTGCATCTGCTCGGCCACTCCTGAAAAGCCTGACTGCAGCTGGAAAAGCCCCTGGAAAATTCGCCCCAAACGCAGATTTGCACGGCTGCGCTCCGGCCTCGATGTTGGGAAGTGCTGACGATGCTGCCCGGGATGGCGCGGGGAGAGCAGCTTAGCTTCAGCGCATCAAGGCAGGCTGGCTTGGTTCTGCCAAGAACCTCCTGAGCCAGGATTAAAAAAAAAAAAAGAATTACCTCCAGTTCCCTGTATGACATATGTAGAGGTGCTTTGTACCAAAAACTTTTCCAGAGTAATTCTGGAAGGACGACCCAGTGCAAAGGTACACCACATGCTGGTGCTGTCATTTCCCAGCCTACCCTGTTGCACTTCAGCTCAAAATGAGAGAAAAAGAGAAGAAATTTGAGAAAAACGACATCCTCATGCATTTGTCTGCTGAGAAGCAAGGAATGGAGTTTTGTTTGTTTTCTATAAAAAGAATTTGAGCAAGATCCATGAAAGGCAATCTTTTAGACCCCACAGAATGCGTTGCACATTCTGGATTACGTACCCAATACTACAGAATCTTTGCACACAGGCCCAGGTACATGAGTACAGGTACACATGCACAAAGAAAACAACGCTTATCTTCAACAGCTGCAAGTCAACACATCCCTGAAAGGGAGAAGACTTGTACTCAGCAAGTGGATACTCTGGGTTTGCCATTTAATATCTGTAAAGATTTCCTGCAGAATCCCTTTTTTCTTTCCAAAAATCCTCATGCAAAGCACATTCGAGCCACCCATTTAAAGAGAAACTGTCTACTTGAGATAAGCTGCTCCCTACACGTTCCTGCATTTATCAAATATGACTTAACTGAGAAAACAAAATGAAAATCTATTAGCTGCAATTCAGAGCTGTGACTGCAGCGTAATGGCTTCATTATGAGCGGGATGATAAACATTCCCAACTGCAGGCTCTGTTTCAGCGGCAGCTACCCAACAGGAGCTACACTTGAGCTCAGTGACACAGCACACAGTGCCCGGCCCTACTGCAGGGCAAGGAGCTCAGGCTGGAATTCCCAGGAGGCGCATTCCATCCCTGTCCTGAAAAATTGCCCCGTAGCCTTCGAAAAATGACCCACCTTCTGTGTCTCTCCACTCCCAGCCTGCACCTGGGAGAACAAATGCAGAGGAGGACTATGAGGCCCTGTTTTATTACAGCAACTGGGCATGAAAACATCTTCAGAGTGTTAAGGATTTATGCCATCATATAACAGCAGCCCTGGCTTTCTAACAATTTTCATTTCGTCCCCCATAAGGGGTCTGAGGATATGCTGCCATGGTTTGGGAAGTGGAGCTGTTTGCTGGGGACTCTGGGGAGCTGGGCTTTGTTAGACTCTGACATTGCCCTGTGCAGAGAGGAGCAAAAGCCACCCCCTCGCCCCGTGGCACACACAGCTCAGGGCCAGAGCCTGCTCTGTGTGAGGAATAAACTCCCCATCCCACAGCAGCAGTTGCAGCATTCCCTGTTTGGAGAATCTCTTCAGGGCGAGGTGCAAAAACACACGTAGAGTTCAGCTGCCTCCATGCACTCCCTTTGTGCTCAGCTTGAATTAATTGCTTAAAAATCCAAATATGAATTACTCACATATTTGCCTATAAATTAGGAGCTTTCACAGCAAACACGGGCAAGTTATTTACTACCCACACAGAGCTCAAAGCAACCTTTAATAGTGGTAGCCACAAGGCCAAGTCCTGAGCTAAAAAAGCGTCAAGCTTATGAGCTTTACAAACACAGAGTTAAAAAAACCTGCTCCTAATCTGAAGAACAAATAGGGGATTTATTCAGAGAACGCCAGAGGGGCTGTGGTAATGCCAGCAGACTGCTGCAGCCAGCCTCGTGGAAGGTGAGCAAAGTTCAGGCTTGGTACACTAAAGCTTTTAGTCTAAGTCGGGACAAAAAAAAAAGGACGTGAAAAAAGACAGAAGCTGCAGAAGGAACCTGAACCAGCAGGGTTGGAGCTGACCAGGGAATACATGAGGCTGCTTTAGGTAAGCACAGCATAGAAGGAGGCCAGGTTTAGACCCAGCTTGCCCAAAAACACAATGACAGATTAAGTAAAACCACATTCCCTCCCTGTAATGCTGTGGGTTTGTGCTGTTTGTTAGCTGATACCCTGGTTTTGCCCCAGGGCTGTGCTCCCATGGCACTGAACTCGTGCTCACACTCAAGTTCCCACCTACAGATGCAGAGACACCCTTCCTTCCTTCTTTCCTTCTTTCCTTCCTTCCTTCCCAAAAAAACAAAACAAAACCAAAAACCCAAAAAACCCCAACACAACCAAAACTCACACCGGCTCTTATTTATTTTTTGTTTACCAAGTAGGAAGTATTTAAATTAATTTGCTTCTATACTTCCCATGACCGATATTTTTGGAATATCCCGTATTTTTCTGGAATTGATTCCTCCAGCTCCCTGTTCTTTGTTGCCGTGTGGGGTCAGTAACAGCAGTAACTGATGTGGAAAAGTGGGGTGGGCACAGAGGAACAGAACCTTCCCCAAAGCTCCTAATTCCCTGATTCCTGCCCTCCAGTGCTTGGTGAGGAGGAATACGATGAGTCTCACTCACTAGGGGAAAACTAATGTTTCACCCCAGTAATTAACTACATGCAATAATGCCACTGAAGTTTGAGAAATGGAACATTCAGGGACCAGGAGATGTACACAGAAGGTGGAAAATTCACTGTCTTCAATTTTAGGCTTCTCCCATACACTCTGATTTCTGTCCAAGAGTGACTAAAAAGGGAGAAAAATTTAAAATAAAGTTTCTCACAACACAGAAGCAATCCTAGAAAGTCCCTAGGATACAGACTGATGGAGTACACCAGGGGAATTGTCACTTACACATTTGCACAGGTTTCTTTTCGGAGACAGATCTCTGGCAAAATTAAACTACCTGCATACTTGTACATTCTAAATCTAAATCTTAAAATAAATTTCTAGGTTTGCTTTGAGAAATAGATAATAAAAGAGGAGAGGAGAGGAGAGGAGAGGAGAGGAGAGGAGAGGAGAGGAGAGGAGAGGAGAGGAGAGGAGAGGAGAGGAGAGGAGAGGAGAGGAGAGGAGAGGAGAGGAGAGGAGAGGAGAGGAGAGGAGAGGAGAGGAGAGGAGAGGAGAGGAGAGGAGAGGAGAGGAGAGGAGAGGAGAGGAGAGGAGAGGAGAGGAGAGGAGAGGAGAGGAGAGGAGAGGAGAGGAGAGGAGAGGAGAGGAGAGGAGAGGAGAGGAGAGGAGAGGAGAGGAGAGGAGAGGAGAGGAGAGGAGAGGAGAGGAGAGGAGAGGAGAGGAGAGGAGAGGAGAGGAGAGGAGAGGAGAGGAGAGGAGAGGAGAGGAGAGGAGAGGAGAGGAGAGGAGAGGAGAGGAGAGGAGAGGAGAGGAGAGGAGAGGAGAGGAGAGGAGAGGAGAGGCCTCAGATTGAGGTTGGTTAAACTGGACCCAGTGGGGAGAATGAGATTCCCAGTCTGATGCTGGTCTGAACTGGGGAGGAAGATCTGTGGGCTACCAGCACATAGCAGCAGCACTTGTGTTTGCCCACGGGGGTGAGATTTCTGCTGCTTTTGTGGGAGCTCAGCTCAGGCCAACCAGCTGCCTGGGAAATCCTGCCCATGCTGCTTCAGACCACCAGCACAGGACACTGCAGTAATGACTTCTCTTTAAAAACTAAGTGTCCTATGGAACAGCTGTGATGCTCTTTAGAGTAAATTTCTGCCTCTCCATAAGTGATTTAGAAGCCCTTTAAAAGTTCTTTGTATATACACTTACTAATTGGTTCCTGTAACTTTAAAATGGAAGTGTCCCAGCAGCTGCCTTGTCCCAACCTCTGTAAGCATGTGGTCATCTCGGTGATCCAGAGAATGCAGGAATATAGTATTCCAATTCATTGTCCGGTCAATAAAGTGAAAAATGCCATTCCTGTTTTAGCAGATGGCAGCAGAAATGCAATACAAGGGGCAAGAACACTAATATAGAAATCAATATCTATTACAGTTTAAATCACATTGCAGTCCTGAAATGATAATAGCAATCCTTTAAAAGCTAATGCTGATCCTGTTTGTATTAGAAATCGGTTCAATGTATTTCAGGTTTTAATTCTGTTACAAAAATAATTACCTTTTAACCTAGACCCCCCAGCCCGCTCCTCCTTCCCCAGCCCCTGATCCCACAGAGGAAAAAACAAACCAACCAGCAAAAAAAGCCCCCCAAACAAACCAAGCTAATCACTTCCTTCCTGCCAGTCTATGACTGGGGAAGGGATTTTTATAATGGGAATTCCCACAGCAGGCAGGGCAGGGTCAGTGCAGAGGGATTGTTCAGGCAGCTCTGTCCATTGCTGTGCCAAGCCCTTCTGGGCAGCCACAGAGCAGCATGAAGAAGGAAGAAAAGAAGTCTTTAGAAACTGCTGACAGAGAAAACGCTTCCTCCTTTGAGTGAAACCAGTGTTTTGATGCTAGAACAGCATCTTTTGATATAATCAGAAGAGCTACTTGCACAGCAATGCTGGCAAACTCCATCTCTGCTGGTTAATGATCTGCCACGACCAGGATCAGCACAGTGAGAACTGTCTGGGGCATCATTTCCATGACAAATAGTGAAGAACAGACACTGGGAACACCCACCCGGCCCTGGGTGTGCTGGGTGACCTGAGGAGCCTGGCAGCAGCAGCCCAGCGGCTTTGTGGCTACAGGGACCACAGCGGCTCAGGCACAGAGCAGGGTAAAACCAAATCAATTCTATTACCACTGCAGCCAGCAAAATCCCCCATTCAGCACTGGTGTTCACACATCAGGGGAGAGCGTGATAAATTCTGGATGGCTCTAAGTCCTGAGACTGATTAAAGGATGGGAAAACACATCTTAACAGTGACAGTCTCAAGGAGTTCAATTTATTTAGCTTATCAAAGATTAGGTTAAGGCATGTCTGATCACCAAGTAAATACTTACTTGGGGAAAGGGAAACTGATAAGAAGAGGCTTTTCATCCTAGCAGAGGTGCAGCAGTCCCAGAGGCAGAACATGAAACCAGACAAATTTAGGCAGGCAAAAGCCACACACTTTTAATAACAGGAAGAAACCACTGGATGGATTCCTGATAATTTTAGAATTATAAATGGGTATTTCTTTAAAAGATATGCTATACCACAGAGTAAAACTTTGGCTAGCTCCCAAAGTTGAAAAAAGCCAAGAATAAAAGGTAATTTTATTAGCTTTTTGATTTTTCATTTCCTCTCTCTGTAGCAGTCAACAATTGTTTGATTCAATAAGAAAAGCCTCCATGTCATATACGTTGTTTCTAGCTCATTTTACCTCTCCAAACCCTTCTCCCTCCTACTTTTGAGTACAAAACTACTCAAAAGATTCATTTGCTTCCTTCTTTGAGTACAACTAAAGTATTTTTACGCCCGACACAATCCTTTTCACTTCACTTGTTTCTTCATCTTCATTCGGAAGAATTCATCTGCGTGTCCTTTATGGCACATGTGTGCATGCATCCACACTTTACATGGCAGGGCAGAGGAGCGCAAGCCTTCACAGCCTTTCGCTGCCTTGCTGTCGTTCATCCACACGTCAATTTCCCGAGTTGTCTCTCCTCTCGTTTTTTGGTGCTTTCCTGTCCTTCCCAGTGAGCAGAGGTGCAGGGTTGCCCCTGGCTTTCCTCTTGCTGGGTTGGGAAGAGGAACCCTGCCCTTCCCTTTGGCTTCACTCCAGGTTTTATGGCGTGCACTGACCCGGGGGGCTGCAGGGGTCCTGCCATCCCCTGGGGGCTCCGGGAAAGATCTAACACCCTGACTCTGTCATTTCTTCCACTTGCCAAAATCCAGTGTCTTTTGTGCATGTTTGCCTTCAGACTGTGGCTGGCAGAGCCCAGATCCACTCCCCTCTGATCCTGGGCTTCTCCTGCCGCCTCCTTCCCTCCTCCGCTCCCACTGCTCCATCCCACACGCAGGGGAGCACTCCGTGTCCTCCCTGCTCCTGCTGGTCGAGGATGAACCTCCGGCACCTGCCACAGCAAGAGGAACCTCCAAAGAACAAACCTTTGAGATCAGCCTCCCAAACACACGGGTCCCAAATCCCTGCCCCTGGAGAAGCCACTCTCCCTGTGACAAGCCGCTCCTTGCAGCAGCCAGGAGCAGTGAGCGCTGGAGACAAGGGCTTGTCACACACCTTTGAACCAAAGGGGATTTTAAGGAAAAAAGGCCCAGCCGGAGGAACTGTCACCACGTCCTGCCTTGGCTCACATCTCTGGGACTCACCCAGCAGCTCCGTGTTTGCCCCTGTGAGATGCAGCACACTTGTCCAATCCACCGGCGATTATTGTTACCTGAATGATCAGTGTCTGTTTGCCAAAGGAATTCCCTGGGCACAAAGCCAGTGGCCCGGGGGCTGCCTCTTGCCCAGCGCACAGATGAGCCCCAGGAGGGTGGGTCAGACCCCTGCCAAGAGCTGGTGCCCTGGACAAGTCCTCACGCTCTGCCCCTCCTGCTGCCAGCACCGACTGCTGCAATGGGAGCTGCCGCACTTGAGTAAAAACTTCTGGTTTTTGGGGCGAGGGATCAGTGTTTGTCCTGTGCTGTGATCCATCACAACAGCTCCTGCATTTTGCAGTGACAGGAACGACACGAGAGCCACTTGTCCAAATGGTTTTGTCCACAACACTCTTGACACCAGAGATCTGAGAAGTAGCTGCTCACATTGGAGCTTTTATATTCACTGATTTGAGAAAAACTAACCAAGTCTCATTGTTAGGAAAATCCAGACTTACTTTCCTCAGTCTCGGCCCAGCTGAAGTCTCTGGAAATTCTGAGTTTAACTAATTTTTTTTTTTTTAATTTTCTTTATTGTCAGTCTCATATCTGAGCAGCCAAGATCAGACAGCTTACACAGCAAAGTACACATCAGCCTTAGCAGCCTTTGGATCAGGACCATAAATGAGGCTTTTAAAGAAATCTTGACAAATACTGAACAGTTAAAACAAACACTATGGCTAATAGGTTACATACATCACTTAGTATGAAAAAACTCTGCTGATTTATTATGTTTTTAATTCCTGCAATATGCAAAAAACTTAAAATAATAATTTCTGGAGAGGCATAATAATATTGGGCTCCAATGTCATATCTCTGCAGTGCAGTTTGCCTGGAGGACTCATAAAAACTGATCTTTAAAACAACTGGATTTGGCTTTGATTAGAATCACCACAGAATAAAGGGAATAAAAGGAATTACAAAGAAGAATGGGAAAAGTAAATGAAACAGACAGATACTAGTGAATACTGTACATTAATATTTACTAAGGAATTAGGATAAAAAACTTTTAATATGGCCAGCAATGAGGTGTGAAATACACCATATTAACAGGTTACTCACTGCTGCACCAGAATATAAACCAACGGGATAAGGTGCAACCAGAGGTCATTTCCATCCTTCTACACTAAATTACCCTCTACCCAGTTCGGAAACACAAACAAAGCTTTGAAACAGAACCACAAAAAACCCCTGCATGTACATTCATATGAAAAATAAATTACTTTGTTAATCGTGTTAGACTGAAGATCAGATTTCACCCTGCTCCCACCATGACTGCTCCTGTCACCATTGCTGCACATTTCGCAGCCAAATGTGTTTTTCCCCTCCAAAGTGGCAACTTTTCTACTTGAAAAACTACCAACTGTTTCTTTAGCACAAGTGGCAAAATATTTAATAGAAGATCAAACACTGATTGCTCTTTTAAAAATTTCACCTAAATTAGCAGTTCCCACATCTCCCTTTCAAATTAGCCCCACTAATATCTAGAGGTAGAGCGCATTGAAATTCACACTTAATAGTTTTTCAGCAAGGACACGTTTCTGGTTCGCACATTCCATCCTGCCGTCATTTAGTATGAGGAAGAGAGGGTGGAAAAGCACCTGCTTTGCAGACGTGCCCGTGCTGCTCCTGCCTGCCCTGAACTGGCTCTGCAGTTCCTCACCCCAGCCTGGGACCCCATTCTGCAATCCCCAGCAGTCACCACTCGCAAGCACCAGTGCTGATGATTTCAGTGTCACTAAACCTCGGAGGAGGGGATACCTTGGCTCATGGGACAGTTACAGCACTGGGGGACAGGTTCTCCCTGGCAGTTTGAAAATGGGCAGCGAGAAGTCTTTAATGTATCAATATGAACGTATGGGATTTCACGTGTGACCGTAAGCTGGGAACTCTCTGGACAATGCTTTGGGGACCTTCCACGTGAAAATCTGCCGCTGAAGACAGAGGTCCTTCTTTTTTGACTTCCTGAGCCTTGACGTGCACATTCGGTTCCTGAAACACAAATGTAACTTCACTTCACTCTGGATCTAGGACAGAAAAAAGGGGCAAATGCCTTTTCCCTAAGGCAGATGAGGCCAAAAGCCTCAGATATGGAGCTGGTAGCTGGGCTGGAGCTGAAGTGTGAACAGTATTGGCAGTATCATCACTATCAGTACCCCAGCACTAATAAAAGAAGTCATGACTTGTTTTTCACACTCTTCTCCTGGAAAAATACCTTAAACAGCTCATCAAGGGAGATCAAAACTAGCAGTGGTAAACATTTTAGGAAAACCCCTTGCAGGATCAATGCAATAAGCATAACTCCTATTGTCAGGGCTGCCACAGCCCCATCGATCAGGTGCAGCCACTTGGGCTGAGCTGCACAGCGGGACCCAGGGTTACTGAGCTGTGACCACTCAGGGTGAGCACTGGGAATAACTGCAAGCCAAAGAAGGAGCTATTGATCAGTAAACAAAGGAAAATGCACTCGAGAGCCTGTTTTCAGAAGGTCCCTTAAGAAATACTGGAACTAGAATTCACATGCCTATTTTAAACTGATATTCTAGGTGCAGCCTTAAAACCCACCCCTAAACCTGCCACAACAAAAGGCCTCACCACAGCCGAAGTGGTGGCTTCCCAAAAGGTCTCTCTTGGATAGAAGTGGCAGATTGGAAAGCTCCTGGGGGCAGAGCCAGACTGAGTGTCTAAGTTTGTACCCCACAGACAATCCCTGCCCACCCCAGTGCACCTGCCTCAGGCCATTATGATACAGCAGGATGGGAGAACTGACAAGATTCCAGCCCAGATCAGGTCTTCAAATTCTATCACGTGTGCACAGGCAGAGTTACGTGCAAATAACAGAAAGGGAGGAATGGGATGGGAGCAAACAGGGAGGCAGGAATGCAAACGGCCTTTTCCAAACCCTTTCACTCTTCATGCCTTGCTCCTGGTAGGAAAACCAATACAGAAACGTGCCTAGGTCACTAAGTGCTTTGTTGGAGAGTGGATTCCCAAAACTCAGTTGCATCTCAGGGTGGTAGGGCTGAGACAAAGGAGAACTGTCAGCAAAGGCAGGGTCCAAGAAGGGCAGTGCGAAGGTTCTTGCTTCCTTTTTTCCTTGCCAAGGTTGGGATTAATCCATGGGAAACGTAGATTTCATGTTTGGACTTGGATGTTTATTGTTTCTTACCTATTTACAGACTCACGAGCTGTGAGCTCTAACTAGCAAGTGAGAGAAATGAGGTAAAATGGAGTGCTTCTAACTCTTCCCAAGGTTATTTAAGTGATAATTACCCAATAACGAGGTGACACCTATATTATTTATATTTCTGACCCAATAATGACCACGCAAGGCCCACAATGCAGATCTTTTTCACCCAGTTACAGAAAATCACCCAAACCCATGAAGAAGAAGAAGGAAGAAGGTGAAGAAGGACTTAGACAACGCCCAAAGCCCTCCATCTTGACTCACATGTATCACTATTATTACTGTATACTAAAACCCCAAATTCTACGTTTCCAGGATTCCAACAGGCAGAACAATGCAACACATCCAGCCCAGGCAAAGCCAGCACAGGGAGCCCGAAAGATGCAGAGGAGCAGCTGCCCCCGAGCCATGGACAGGAGCGAAACCATATGGAAAATGTATGCGACAATATTTAATTGCTTAAGGCGCAAGCCACAGGTTGGTTTATACTGTTCTTCTCTTTTGTTCCCCATTTAGGGAAAAAGACAACGCAGAGCAGGAGTTGCACACAGCAACCAAAGCAGAAATTAGAGATTGTGAGAGAAAACACAGAGAGCAGGGAGTGTCACTGAGGGATCT
This sequence comes from Chamaea fasciata, assembly GCF_029207755.1. Classification (NCBI taxonomy): domain Eukaryota; kingdom Metazoa; phylum Chordata; class Aves; order Passeriformes; family Sylviidae; genus Chamaea; species Chamaea fasciata. The sequence goes on along the minus strand of NW_027094096.1, from coordinate 2,719,596 downwards.
CCTGCTTCCCGTGATATCACAGATAAGATGAAACATTCATATTTTCCGCAGCAAATAAAGACTTGCTTTGACATCAGTAACCTACACAGCACATCCTTCTAGTGGCACAGCACTGCCTCAGCCCTTAGACACGGATTAGGTCAGGAGGGCAAGTGCTCCTTTTACACTGCAAGCAACCTGCAGGACTGCAAGTAGTGCACAGGATGAAGCTGTGGAGTAGGTAAGCACAGTTGAAGTCAGCTAATATTTTTATGGAAAATAGGTGCTGTCCATAAAAAAACAGAAAGAAAATTTCCTGGTTACACTCCCGAACAAGACCATGTTTGATTAATAATGATCATTTCATCACTGTGATAAGGTTTTTATATGGGGCTTGATTTAGTGCAGCATAATATTCTGGTTAAAAACACATTATAACAAGTCGACTGAAAAAATTAAAGTGCTAGCCTGCCAAAGGATCATCATTAGAAGAGATTTCTAATGGGGCTTCCTAATGAATTGTTACTGGTCTCCCTGTATTTCCCAACACTTTTACCCATGCTCCAGATGGAAACACAGTATAACTGCCACAAAAACCTGGGGGTAACATAGGTAAATAAAGAAAAAAGGGTGTCTACACTAAGGAATACAGATCACCCACCTCAGTTACAGAAATTAAACTTGAACAGAATCAAATGGTGACCTGGTGAACATGTCTGAACACGGTAATCATCCTCCTGATCTGCAGTTTACACTGCCTGCAGTTCACTTCTTCCTCCTGCCTCCAGATGACTTCAGACATGGAGAGGCCCAGTATAGCCAAGCTTATGTCTGGCTTTTGAAGTTTATAGTTTACTGTTCCAACATTATGCACACTGAGCCACTGAGATCTGTAATTCTGCAATTCCCAAAACGACGGGGACTGTCGGGGAAAGCAATGTGAGTCATGAAAAACATTACTGCACATCTTGTGCTGTACACTGCTGTGCTCCCACTGTAAATGGCTGCAGCCATGCCTGACAGAGGAGGCATCCTGCCTCTCATCATTTGTTTCTGCTTTCTCACGTGCCTTTTCACACTGCTGCCAGCAGCGAGCCCTCGTCACCTGCCTGTGCACCCCTTGGGAGTGCATTTGTGTGCCCCTCTCCAGTTCAGTGTGCAACTTGGAGATCTCTTTCCCACTCCTTTAATTGTTCCAACCCTCTAACTACACGAGTTGTCACTGTTAGAGTTCATCACTGTTGTTCTGTGTTCTCTGAAAGCTGTATAATGAGGAGCAGCATGTGGCCTGACTTGTTTGGGGATGTGACCGCTATGGAAATTGCTAAACACAATCAGATTTTGACTCTGTTGCCTTCATTTCCTCCCCTAACCCATGTCTCAGATCTCTCCCAAACCATCTTCCTTATCCCTTATCTTGTTCTCCCCCACGCTGTACCCTCAGCACAGCTTCACTGGGTTATCTGTTGTACATTTTAGCTCTAAAGAAGGCCACGCACACAGAAGCATGTGAACGATAAACCACACACACGGCTCGGTCATGTGAGCTGGGGGCAGCCCAGGTCCCCAGGGGGAACTTTCACAAGCACATTTCCCGATGCCACGATCTCATTTGCTCTGCTGGAAAACGTTAAGTGTGAGGAATTATGCAGAGCACAAAATGCTGTGTGAATGGAGGTCTGAGCAGGGAAAGCTTGGGTATTCTTAATGAGCACCTGCTGCAAGAGATGCTGCCAATATCCTGTGCAGATGACACCAGCGAGAGCAAGGCAGGTATTGATTGGTGCCTCCAGGGTGCAGCAGGAATTGTTAAGGGTCTGCTGAAAGCACAAGGCACAGCAGCTCCTCGGAGATGTGCGAGGTGCTGGTAATGACATTATCCCTGCCATCCCAGCTCCCGGATCAGCAACGCGCTGCGGAGCACAACCAGCAAGAGGCTTTCCAGAAATAGAGATGCAAACGAGCCTCCCATTTACCAACCCTGTCACTTTAAAGGAACTATAGATTAAATAAAGTCCAACTCGCTGTTTCTGAGTAGGCAGATTGTTGTGGGTAAGACACTTCCTACTGTGTTGACTTCTTAAATCTACCAGTGCCTGCTTGAAGAGGGCTGAAACCGATTATACCCAATGTGCTAAATGTCACTTAGTCATGATATGTGAGGTTTCTTCCTGCCTCCTGTGGACTGGGAGAAAACAGGCTGAGCTATAATTTCATACCAGTGAGAGAAAGTTCGGTCACCAAAGGGCCGAGGAAACGTTGCCAAGCTGGTGAGGGTGGCAGGAGGTGGAAAGGAGGGGGAAAGAAGGAATAATAAATACGTGAACTGTCGTGAAAGCTTTAAGGAGTTACAATTAAAAAAACTGGGGAGATATTTCGGGGAGATGAAACACTTGCTAATGTGATGCTTATATTAAAATTGTAACCAGATTGGATAGTGGTGTAAAACATGTCACTGGAACCAGCATTTCCATATTGTATGTTATGAATTTTGCCTTAAGGGCAGAAAAAGCAGCAAATGAAACAGGAGATTTCCACCCCACCACCCCAGCTGAGTTTCACGTAGTTATTTCAGCAGGCTTACTTAGCAGGAGGCATACTGGAAAGAAGTATTTTTAACTAAAACAATCAGAGTAAGACAATTCAGCCCTTGTTTTTGGCTCTTCAGTGATAAGATCTTAACCTAAGGAAGGTGGTTTTAATTTCACTCGAGTACTTTTTTTATCTTGGTAAAAATGCTGCAATATTGAGCACTTCAAGCAGCTTGCTTCCAAAATGACAGCAGTATTTTATTATTTGTTGCAATGGATCTCTGGGAAAAGCAGCTGTGATGGACAGAGCATGGAAAGGAAAGAAAGGTTGGAGGATTTCTTTGGGATGAACCCAATCAGTCCCACTCAGTGGAGACAGGATGCCACGCTGCCATTCCTCCTATTGCCAGGCAGGTGCAGAGACCCTCCTGAAGAGAAGGAAATTCCCTTTTTGGGAGTTCTTAGTCCAAACGGGAGAGCATCTCCCAGCATACTGGGGGCTCCCCACTGAAGTAGTTCCCTTTGTCTAAAGGTTTATGATTGGGAGGAAATGATGAATCACCCAGACAAAATGATGTTGTCAGCACCAATGGAAGGCTCAGCAGGAGAGAGCTTGGGGAACCTTCGGTGCAAGAGAAGCTGCCAGTGCTTTGTGCAGCTCAACAGCGAGGCTGAAGCACCCTTCACCTCTGGCTGTATCCACACGGGTAACTCCAAAAGGGCCATATTCTGGCAAGTACTGGACTTCTCTTATACCTCAGCATAAAAAAACAAATGCAACAAAAAACTATAAACAAACTTACTCTGGATTAAGCTGACAGAATTTGAAAATAGCTAGTAATAAAATACGCAGATACTCCAGCCTATTTCCCGTGCCATTTATTGCACTCGAAGAGAAAGAACAAACACCAGGCAGATTCTTCATGGGTGGCGAAGGAGGGTATTTAGGATGACAGGAATCACAGTAAAACTGTACTGAAGACCAATGGATATGGCACCTCCCTGTGTGGAAAGCCCCAAAGCTGGGCACTGACTAGTAAAATAGCTTATTTAAACCTCAGACCCTCTATAAATTTATAGAAATGTGGATAGCAGTGATAAGGCAGTTGGTACGGAACTGAGGAGAAGTTCTGGCAGCCCTTGATTTCTCTCTGAAAACTGAATGCTGGCTGTTTCTTAAGTGATTCAGTGTGTTAAATGTTTGACTCCCCCTCCAACTTACAAAATATGTTTGGCAGAACATTGCTTATTTCTGTGCTAGCCTTGGAGTAACTACCCCTGAACCTCCCCATAACCAGGCCCAACACCCAATCCACCCACCCAAAGTCAGGGTTCCTGTGCTGCAAACACTTTCTCTGGTGGCTGAAGTTGCCCCGAGGTTCACCCCGACACTGCAGGGCCCAGCAGGCAGAGAGGAAGGATGGGTAAGGATGGGTTATCCCTCTGGGAAACACTGCTGCTCATTGCCAGGCACATCTCTGCATCCCTTCACCTGGGGCAGAGGACGTGCTTGCTTCTTCACCCACCTCAGAAGATGGCCAGGATTCTGAACTGGACAGGAAAACCTTGGCCACACCAGGGGAGTTTCCCCATTTACTCAGCTATCATCTTCAAAATCTCTCACCTTTTCGTGATCAAAACCCACTCAAAGCGTTTTTTTTTTCCAACACTGAAGTAAGAATCCCTCTGGGTTTTTTGTCTGAGGTGTGAATCCTCAAGGCAGCGCTTCCCACAGGCCATGCTGTGGGATGGTGTGTTCTGACTTCAGCACTCCGGGACCCTTTGCTCACTGCTCACTCATTTAGAGCCCCTGACACAGGCAGTACCGACCCCAACCATCTCAAAGCAAGCTTCAAGAGGGATTATGTGGGTGCAGGTTTATAAATATCAGCAGCCCATCTGAATCAAGGCTACCTGGGTAATTATCACTGAATTATTAAACAGGAGGCCCAATGCGACCCCTCTGGGACAAGGGTAGTCGCAGGATGGGGCAGTTTGCCACAGCAGGTCCCTTGGACTGAGGTGTCCCCTGCTGCCCTCCTTCCCCTGAGCTCTTACAGTCTTGCCTTGGGGTGACAACACTACCAGAGACTTGGGAGCCCTCGGAATCCCATCAAACACACCAAGACTCGGCATTTTCGGTCAAAACGCTGCTCCTGAACAAATGTGCTCAGAATCAGAATTTCCCCTTAAACCCAGGTCCCTTCCTAAGAACTCATTAAGAGAAGCACACACTTATCTCTAATAACCATTTGCCTCGCTCCATCCGAAATTCAGATCCTTTTCACTTTCCTTCAAAAGATATTTATCACGGTAAATTTCTCCATTTTACATCTCTTCCTTTTAAAGGTCAGGGTACAATGCTGTATTTATAGAAAAATCATAGTTATCAACAGCTAACATATGGGTTGCACTGAATAGCAGAAGTCACGGTATTTATATCGTATTTACTGAAAATGTGTTTGCAGCCTCATCCCTCCTGTACTGCTGGGTGATGCACTAACATACAAATGAAACATTAACAGCGATGGCAATAGTGATTTACTAAAGAGAAATCATAATGATTCACTAAATCACAGCAGCACCTGCTGTTACATATTGGTATTTATGAGTATTGATGAATTTAAACACTACAAAGTGTTAGAGATACCAACTAATACACTCTCCACTCCAATCAATAGGGCTCATGAAAATCGGTAACAATTACTCCGTTTCCACTGGTTCCAACGTTTGCCTTCATGTTCAAGGTTGTGCAGTTACACCTCCTAAATTCCAATCACGAGAGGCAACAGGACAACCCAGATCAATTCTGCCATGAGAGCAAAGCTCAGCAGTGCAGCCGTGTTCTCTCCTGACTCACACCTCCTGGGCCATCTCCAACTCATCCCCACCTTCCCCTGAGTGCACGGGAGAGCAGCTGCAAAACCCAAACCACTCCTGACACTTGATTTATGGCAGCAGAGCTGCCTCTGCTGCAACCTGTCCTGTCTGGGTGGGAAATGAAGGTCTTGGAGAACTGAACTGCTCTTTAGAGGGTGATTTATGTCCTGAGATGCTGCAAGCACAGCTCCTGTGGCAGGTCTGGTGCCAGCAGTGACCTCCTGGAGCTCCCACACTGCTGCCCAGGTGAGCCAGCTGCTGCCACACCGTGCCCACTGCAGGGACACAAAGACAGGAAATACGCGGGACTCCGCAACAAGCTCACTTTGGGGGTTTATTATTTGTTTGGGTTTTCCAAAGCTTGGCTTTCCCCCAGGAAAACCCTTATTATGGGCTCAGTGTTGCATTGTAAGAGCAAGTGTCTCCCTTTCACCCTGTCTCCTGCGCCCTGTGACCCATCCCTGGAAAACCAGGGAACACCCGTGTGAGTGTCAAGAGCAGAGTGACATCAGGGCACATTCTGCCTCTAACGTGACCACAGGCACTGCCCTGGGTTATCAAGTATTTAATGTGCACTGCTGGCTGGTGGCTCTGCAGGGCCTCCAGCAAATGCACTGGGGCTCTCAGCCCAAACACCTCAGTCAGCAAAGAAGACAGTCAGCCTGAAGGACAGCAACTGCTTTGTCCTCCCATTGCATGCAAGCTCACCTGAGAGGAAAGGTTTGCTGGCTTGCAGTGTGAGAACTCAGTGCTGCTGAGGGCAGAGCAAACACCTGGCTTCCTCTGATTTAGTGGGAATGCTTTGTGTTACTCTGTCAATCTCCACGGGCGCTCAGAATCAGATGTGAACGTGCTCAGGACTGGTTCTTAATTGTTATGCACTGGCCTCTTAATCTATTAGAAAGGAGACATAAACCTGGTTGTTTTATAGCCCTTGACAATAAACATTTGAACCCACTAAGGCTATATAATGTGAAGAAGCTGCTTAACACGTCCACAGAGACAGTATTATGGGAAGCAGAGGATGCAGCTCTCCCTGCAAACCTGACAGTCATCACGTGGAAATTCCACTGCAAACCCTCTGTGCTGCCACCCTCCAAACGTGCCCGTGCTGCTGAGAAGAGCTCAGGATGGCAGGCCCACCAGCAGGCCTCATAACAATCACCTTATTAAACTATCATCTGTCACCGTAATTTCATTACTTGGTGCCTAGACCTTTCCTGCTCGGGATTGTTTTTCAACACCTGTGGTAGTAGATCATTTACCCAGATGACATTTTATTTCATTTTTACAGTTCTAATCTAATCTGTGAGCTAACAGAATTGTTTTAGCTGGCGTGAATTCAGAGGCACACAAAGAGCTTCATTAGACATCAGCCTCTTTATTTTGCTGATGCTTTAAGAAGAATTTATCAAAATGCAGCATTCCTCTCATTTCAGTATAAACTCTCCAATTCTCTTCAGGTTAGACTGAAAAGTATTGCACTCCATTATCACACTCCATTTAAAATATGCATTAAACACCAAACTACACCTGATCTTGTTTAATGCCAACATAAAGCCAGATCTGTATCAACTTGAAATGCTAGATGGTCTCTCAAATTACTTCGTGTTTGAATTAAAGAACACTATTCTTTTCATATGAAGTACCTGATCATGCACACAACACATGCCAAGCCCTCCTCGCAGGGGTTGAGGAGTGGTGCGGACCTCACCTTTCCCCTTCCAACACCTGATTTCTGCCTGCTGTGCCCTGCACAGGGAATCCAGGACTCCCCAAGCCTTTACAAATCAGACTTCGCTCCCTGGGGAGCTGCACAGCCGGTCACAATCGGTGGGGAATGGCACAGCCTTTTTGGAAGAACACTTCTTTCACTAACCAGGCAGATTACAGTGAGCAGAAGCCTTTGGGTAGCAAAGGGAGGAGATGTACCCACTGATGTGGGGGATGCTGGCAGCCGTGCCAAAATCAAACCCCTGACCTAAAATGCCTGCTATCCTGTACTGTACCCCTTGGGAGCTGGCATTTAATTCCTTGGGTGAATTTTTCTGACAATTGAGTGACTGTGCTTCTCTTTCCGAGCTCTGGCCACGCTTCTCTCAGCAGCTCAAGGCTAAAATTCAATGGGCTCTCCCTGCTCCACACAGGACCTGCCCTGCCAGGCTCCCAGCCAGACAAATACCCCTCCCAAGCTCCACCCAGCCTCCTCTCTCAAAAAGCCAGGGGCCACACATCTTGTGTCCTCCAGGATTTCTCTGCCATCAGCACTTTCCTACACCCAGTACAATGCACACCTCTGACCTTCCAGAACAGAAACTGATGCCTTGGGATTTTAGCTTGTGTATTTTTCATATATTTGTAATCCTGTAATTCTTTAATGTATAACTCTAAACTCCACAGCCTATCAGCTGCTGTTCCCGTTTTATTATGGCAAAACAATTCCTCTCCAGGCCTGGGAATCAAGGACACCTCACTGCTTCAGGCCCTCAGAAATGTAAAACTGAGTTGGGGGGAGCAAACTTGGGGTAAATGACTTCATTACCTGAAGCTGTAATTGGAAGATTAATCCCCAATATGCAAATGGACCAAACTTATAAAAGTGTGAAAACTTGTGATCCATCGTCCATTTTTGGGCGCAGCCCCTGGGTGGGTTTGTCTGCCCTAAATGTCCCTGAAGGCCCTTCAATAAATAGAACTGCTTTTTATTCCCTTGATTTTGTCTGGACTGTTTTTAGGTAGCCTCAAAAAGGCATCAAAACACCTCAGCAGAACCACCAAACCAGGAGTTGCGCTCCTCTCCCAGGGCCTTCCCAGCTGCAAGGGCTCAGGAGCCTTTGGATACCACGGATGTATCCCCATGGACGTGCTGCGGAGTTGGAGCAGTTGCTAAACTCCTTAAATTGGAAAAAAAATAAATCTAGTTTACAGATCTGCTGTAACAAATAAAAAATACGGTTTGTTAATCTTAAGTAACAACAATCCACCTTAAGTGAAAAGCAAAAAAGCCAAACTGTCTAGGACAGACAGCACAGGCACACTCGTTTAGGAAAGTCACAAAAACATGCCCTGTGACATGAAGAGGGCCCTTCCATCCTATCCAAGGCCCTTCCTCTGCCCCAAGAGGTGTCTGCCACTCCTGTTGAGTCACTGCTAAATTACAGCTTCCCCCTTGTCGCCTGTTGGGGGGGGCTCCTGACAAAGCCGCTTGGGCAGGGTTAAGTAATTTGTGATCCCTCCCCAGGGCTGGCTCCTGCAGCCAGCATTAATCACCGATGCCAGCCCAGCTCCCACAGGCCGGCGAGGCCCTGGCAGCTTTATGAATTAATTGTTACAGCGGGGATCTCACTTCCAGGGAATGATTAAACGTACTTTTACTTACTTATTTATTTATTTTTAAGGAGCGCAGGATCCAGCTTCTATCTCAGGTGAAAAAAGTCTTCCTTGCAGACATTTATCTCTCTGGCAGATTTGTCCTTACTACCCTCTCTTCTTTTTTAGGCAAAGCTCAAAGATTTTCTCCTAAGATACGGTTATTCACAGCTTTTCTATCATCTCAGTATAGCAGTTTGATACTCCACAGGAGCTCTCTAATCACCTCTGGGTTACAGAGAAGGGCTGAAGCATACAGCCTTTTTTTTTTTTTTTTTTTTTTAGAAAAAAAAAAAGAACCCACAAAAAAACCTCCACCAAACCCCAACACAAAAACACACAGAAAACCCCCAAGTTCACAAAAGCCTCAGGATCCCTGAGTTACTGTTCTCCCAGAAGAGACTTCGTATTTGAAATTGTGAAGGGCTTGTGCCACTCCTGAATTTCCTTTTCAAGCAATGATCTCTTTTACTTTCCTTTAATGATGTTCTTCAGAGCTCAGGGTACCCAGAGGCACTTTTGCCTGCAGTGCATTTGAAGCTGAACGGAGACTCATAGGTTCTATCCCATTTCTGAAGGGTTTTGTTTTGAAATCTCTTCCCACTGCTTTAAGATAATCTTCATCTTCTTTTGATGAGATGCATTTCCTCACTGAAACACGAAGGTGTTGAGTTGAGAAGTGAAGGTCCCTGTCCTGGCAGGAGCAGCACTGCCAACACAGACACGGGATTGTGCCTCGCTTCCCGGGGAACCTGTCCCAACCTCCTCCTCCTCCTCCTCCTTTTTACATTATCATAGCAAATGGGATGGAGCCAGAAAGGAACAAGAGCTACAAATAAACTTCACAGCTGGAAAATATGAGTCTTAGCACTTTTCCATTCCCTCCCCACCACCCCCAAATCATTACTGAAATGTTTTTTCTCATTCACTGCTTGTGCACATCAGGAGTCAGTGAACAGCAAGCACGCCTGCGATGGCATCTTCCAAACAGGGAGCTGCAAATGGACATGCTCAGGCACATGGAAAGATCCGGCATCCAGATCCCAAACTGGATGCAACAACCCACCAGGACAACTATGCACCTTTTTCCACAAAACCTTGGCTTTTGCTTCTTCCTCAGGAACAAAACAAGAGATTTACACTTGCCAGCCGAAGTCTGGGGACCCCAGACTGACTTTTCTTTCTGAAAACCTACTCACACTATTAAATCTGTATACATTCAAATGAGAAGGCACTTAAGAGAAGCCCATTCTTGTGCTCTAAACCAAGAACCAAGCACTGCAATGATTTATATCACCTGCTCCCTTCCAGCATCAATATCACTTACACGTGACGGAGAAAAATATTCCATCATTTTGGTGATCGGGGAAGGTAATTAACAGATGTATAGGCTAGTCTGTATCTATGTATAATAATCTCGAACTGTGAAGGCTACTAAGTCAGCATTAAGTGTCCAAAAATAAGAGACTGCCCAGGGTTTCTTGAAAACTCCCTTTTGTCTTGCAGAACTGGACCTGCTCCAGTCCAGAGGCGACAAGATCCACAGGGGAGCTCAGGCACAAACACCAGCCTGACGGCTACAAGATCCTCAGAGCGCTGTGCCAGAAAATCTCCCCCCAAAGGCTGCTCCGTTGGCAAACACAGTTATTCAGGAGAAGTTCCCTTTTGTGCGTGAACAGGGTATCGGCACAGCTCAGGATCCGGATCATTTCTGTGCACAGAAAACCCTAAAGTAACCCTAAACCTTAGGACACTTGGGCCCTTCCCTCTGGAAGCAGTCGGGAAACTTCAGCTTCATTTGCCAGTGTGAGCAGACATAGAAACAGACTGGAAGTGCTCCACACTGTAAAATAACAAACTTCACTGATTGATTACATCCTCACTTTCTCTAACCATCACCAAATGTACCCATGAAGAGAAGAAATCCTTTGGCCTAAAAGAACCAAGGTGACTTCTTGACACTCCACGAGGGAACACGGATGGAATACCACAGCAGGAAAAGGACAAGCAGATCTGACTTGTGACTTTCCCACATGCCTGATCCCCATCCTCACTGGCAGCTCCTGCAGCCTGCCAGCCACTGCCCTGCCCTGCCCTGGGCCCTTCCAGCTCCCCTCACCCCCATGCAGCCTCTCACAAGCCTGACTTGATGCACCTGCCTTTCAGAATATCCTCTGACTGGGGATAAATGTGATATGACAGATAACTTACACAACTGTTTGCAGACGCTTTATTTGTTAAAAACCATAAATAAATGTGGGCGCAGGAAGGGGAATTTTCCTTAAGCGAGGAGGGAAGAAATGTCCCCTGTCAGGGAACCCTTCTGAGGAGAGCAGTCTGCAGAGCAGCACACCTTTGATGCCTTAGGACTTTAGCTTTTATATTTTTCATGTATTTGTAATCCTGCAGTTCTTTAGTGTATAACTCTAAACTCCATATCCAGTGTGAGCTGCTGCTTTCCCATTTCGGTCAGACACAACAATTCCTCTCCAGGCCTGGGAATCAAGGACACCTCACTGCCTCAGGCCCTGAGAGATGTGAACAAAAGTGAGTTGGGGCGAGCAAACTTGGGGAAAATGACTTCATTACCTGAAGCTGTAATTGGGAGATTAACCCCCAATATGCAAATGGACCAAACTGATCAAAGTGGGAAAACCTGTGACCATTGTCCATTTTTGGGTGTAGCCCCTGGGTTGGCTTTGTCTGCCCTAAATGTACCTGAAGGCCCTTCAATAAATAGAACTGCTTTTTATTCCCTTGATTTTGTCTGGCCTCTGGTTTTAGGTAGCCCCAAAAGGCATCACCTTGCTCCAGCTGGATTTCTGGCCAGCTGTTATTCACACACAGAATGCTCCTGCCCCACCCCTCATCCCAACCTTCCCAGCTGATCTGTTCTCCTTGCCTCTGCAACCCCCCGGGGATTTACTCGGTCTGTTTAATGACACACACCAGGGTGGGCTGCAGTCACACTGAGTCCACCCTGGCACCCACTGACAGCTTGGGGGGCTCTGAGGTGAGCCCTGGCAGGGCCAGCCAGTGCCACCAGCACAGCACAAGGAGCCTCAGGGAGTGGGGCTGTGCAATGTGCTCAACAAGATGAACTGTGTTCATTATTTGCAAAATTAGCATCAGAAAACAAAGTCTCGAGTTTCAATCCCGATTTATTTCCTCATTTAAATATCACCTACTTTTCCAGAATGAAGCCTGCAATATTTTGATTGAAATTATAGTCATCAGTTAAATCACTCATTTCAGGTATGACAGTAAAAGTGATGTGTTGTAAAATTCATTCCTCAGCTAACTCGATTTTCATGTGTGTGACTAAAACAGCTGCTGCTTTCTGTACATTTGCCTTTGAAAACACCTCCAAAAATAGTGAGGCTGGAGAAATGCCGCGGTAAATAAAAATTGCTTTCTCTGGACTGGTTTCTGGCAGCCTTGGATGTGTAAAGAGAAAGACACTGGCTTTAGGAACTATCCATGTTTATGAGAAGGCTAAATATACTCATGAAAAGGCACACTGTTCATGGACAAGGAAAGCAAGCTGTTTTCAGGGACAATTTGCATGAGATCTTACCCACTAACCTAGAAAAATAAATGGTGCATTCTAACACACTGGGGAAAAAAAAAACAAAACCAAAACCAACAATTCCTCCAAAACAGCAACATACTCTTGTCAATGAGAGAAACCCAACACACATCAACAGAAGCACTGGCGTGCTCTCCTGCCTTGACATCTTTTTATCATTTTTTACACTTATCAAAACGTTCAGTGAAGTCCTGACTCACCAATGAGGCAGCAGACACGGGGTAGAACGTCCAACATTTCCACCTGGGGGTACCTTGCTTCCACAGTGCTTGAGGGAGGGAGGAAAGGCACATCCAGGTTTGAAGGGAGCACCGCCAGCCCTGCCAGCAGACAGGAGCCACCTCACCCAGCCAGGCAGCCTGAGGTGGGTCCAGGCAAGCCCAGAGGGATTAATGCTCAATAAATGCTTCCCTGACAATCACAGAAACGGTCAGAAGCCAGTTAAGAAAGCAACAAGAACAGAAACAAGCCTGTGGAGATGACTAATTTGGTGACTGAGCACAAACAGGATCCACACAGCTGCAGGCAGCTCAGTTCAGGCCCAGGGCAACTGCAGGGAGAATGCAGCTTCTCCTCAGAGGTAATGAGGGATTTAGGGAAACCAAACCAAGCACTTGTTCTCTGAACCCTGTTCACTGAAGGAGGGAGCAGCTCCCACACCAGCTTCCTTCCACAGCCCCGACTCCCCTGGGTACCCTGGGCGGCTTCCAGCTGCTCCAGGGACACGGGCACAGAGCCTGGCCGCGCTGCCAGGCCTGGGATCAACATCAGCAACACCTGGAAACGAGCCTCAACACAGGAGATGGCCCCTGCTCTGATGGAACCAACACCTGGAAATGAACCCTCAACACAGGACATGGCCCCTGCTCTGATGGAACCAACACCTGGAAACGAGCCTCAACACAGGACATGGCCCCTGCTCTGATGGAACCAACACCTGGAAACAAACCTCAACACAGGACATGGCCCCTGCTCTGACGGAACCAACACCTGGAAACGAGCCTCAACACAGGACATGGCCCCTGCTCTGATGGAACCAACACCTGGAAACGAACCCTCAACACAGGACATGGCCCCTGCTCTGATGGAACCAACACCTGGAAACGAACCCTCAACACAGGACATGGCCCCTGCTCTGATGGAACCAACACCTGGAAAGGAGCCTCAACACAGGACATGGCCCCTGCTCTGATGGAACCAACACCTGGAAACGAGCCTCAACACAGGACATGGCCCCTGCTCTGATGGAACCAACACCTGGAAACGAGCCTCAACACAGGACATGGCCCCTGCTCTGATGGAACCAACACCTGGAAACGAGCCTCAACACAGGACATGGCCCCTGCTCTGATGGAACCAACACCTGGAAACGAGCCTCAACACAGGACATGGCCCCTGCTCTGATGGAACCAACACCTGGAAAGGAGCCTCAACACAGGACATGGCCCCTGCTCTGATGGAACCAACACCTGGAAACGCGCCTCAACACAGGAGATGGGCACTGCACTGATGGACAGCCATGGCACTGAGATGTCATGCAGAACACAAAGCACAGCCACACCTGTAAGGAGTGTTTCCACAGCCTTCACCATATCCCTATTCCCCTAAACAGAGTCCAGTGCTCCCACAGACACAGCAGCTCAGCTGGGAAACAATCTGACTCCCCTTCCCCGCACTAACCTGCTGTAAGAGGTTGGCACAGGTGTGTCTGAAGAGCTCCCCTTTCCCTAGGCCTCAAGGCTGTCCCAGGCAGTGGCACTGAGAGCAAGGCACAGCCCCGAGCGGCTCAGTGCCAGCTGAGGGGAGCTGGAACACCTTTGGTCTGCTGAACCTGGATGCTTGAAAGCAGATACTGTGTTTGTAACTGTGTGATGTGCCTACACAAACCCCTTATTTACAGCACTACAGGTGACTTTGCAGGTGTTCCTACCCTGCTACAGACAATTCATTGGCAAGGGTGAGTGGAGATTACTGTTAACGGTGGCTTAGAAGCTACACCACATTTTTCACTGAGTGCACAGACCACCACAGACCTCAAAGCAGCAACCAATACTGTCACCTGATGCTTCCCCACAGCCACAGAGCCCACCGTCCCCCTGCTCAGATATGACACGCGAGGTGGCAGAGCCCTTGGGACAGAAACCACAGCCCCTTTTCCCATGCTGATTCTATCCACGCCCTGCACAATCCCCATATTCTTTAGCCACCTTCTCCTCCCGCTCTACATTTTGCCATCCTCCCTCCATCCTCCATCAGAGCCCACGCTCCCACCCCGCGCTGCCCTCCAGGCTGCTGCCCCAGGACAGCTGAGGAAGGTGGCAGCAGCAGGACCTGCATCAGCACGGACCTGCAGCAGGGTTAGCAGCACAGAGGGTGCTGCAGGGGGAGGCTGCTCCCCTCTCACCCCCCAAAGGGACCAGGAAAGGGTTATGCTGCCCTGCCGTGTCACATAGACACGAGCTCAACTCTAAAGAGCAGGTGAAAAGCACTTTGGAAAGCTCGAATAGCTCCCAGTTCATCTTCCCACGCACCCAGTCACTTATTTGAAAATTTGAAGGCACTTTACACAGCTTGTCCTCTCTCAGAGCCTCTCCTGCCACGCAGGTATTTCCTTGCCCCCACCTTGCTTTCATTCTTAGGCTGCCACCACCACTGTCAAAAGTAATTTTGTTTCAATTTCATGGCTTGATTGGGCTGAGTGTAATGGAACCAGGTGCTGTGAATGAATGAAAGTTCCTTCTGTGAAGACCCATCATATTTTTGAGCTAAGTGAGCCATGTTCAGCTGCATATAGGTACTTCACATGCTTTCAGAGTATTAATCTGTCTGTACCAGGTATGAAGCCAGTCAAATGAGCCAAAACTAAAGCAAAAAGCATTAAACTAGCCTTTGTTGTTTCATAAAGAAAAAATATTATAAAGCTTTAATTGCTAGCTAATCAACATACTCCAAAATAAATGAATCATACTATTTTTCTTGGTGCTTACATGGTTTAAAATAGCTGGAAAATTACACGCTCGTTTTCCCCCAAGGGGCTTTCAGTTGCAAACTGTTTCAAAGATGAAACAATTTACCCAGAACATTTTATTTCTGTATAATCATGAGGCCACTGCTGAATGAGGCTGCATAAAACTCAGTATTGGAGAGTGCTAGTGGCTGGTGTGCTGAGTGTTTCCTTCAGAAACACGATTTTCCTGAAATCCTCTTTCATGCTCCCATCCCGTGGAGTGGCAGGGCTGTGCTGTGCCACCGAGGGCAGCCAGCCTGCATGGGCAACACTTGGGAGACTCCTGAAGCAATGCTTCAAGTTATCTGAAGGCGTTTCAAGCAGCATTTTTTCTAACTTTTCCTAGTGCCTGTCCGGGTATCAGCTGTCCAGTGGCAGAGTTCAGGGAACTTGGTCCAAAGACATTCGCAGGATTCACTTCCAGGTAACTTCAGCAGCAATAAAACACGGAATTCAACGAATGAATGAAACATAATGGGACAAACCCACTGCATTATAGAGGGATTTAGTATAATACTTCCAAAATCAATCAACGAACAGGAGTATTAATCTTAAAACATAAATTTTTAAAGAAGTCTCAGGTACTGAGATTCCAGCCTACTGGAGGCAGATCTTGCCCAAGCTTCAAAATTATATTGCTGGGTAAAAATGAGTCTCCTTGGACGTGTGAGTGGTAGCCTGAGCATGAACAGGACTGAGGTGTCAGAGGGCCATCAGGACTGAGCCCTTCCTTTCCTAATGGCTACTACAGGACTATTCATCAATATCCAATGGCAGACCTAAATGCCTATAAAGCATCTTAATGTGCACTAAAAAGCTCTCATGAAGTCTGCTAGCCTTATTACAGTCCCTCTGCCTTCTG
Organism: Chamaea fasciata; assembly: GCF_029207755.1. NCBI lineage: Eukaryota > Metazoa > Chordata > Aves > Passeriformes > Sylviidae > Chamaea > Chamaea fasciata. Next base: position 2,703,379 of record NW_027094096.1, on the reverse strand, counting down.
GGTATGCACTTTAGGTGCTCTGTAGGGCAGGAAAAGCTTCCTGCTCTGTGCCCAGCGTCCAGCACATCAAGGTAACAGAGACCCCTGGGCTCTCCAGCCTCGTGCCCTTTCCACAGTTCGGCTACTAAATCTTTCCAGGAAGGTCTGTAGATTGCCAGCTGGTTTAGGAATAAACACCCAGGTTTAGGTGCAGTTCCACAGAGATGTGAATCTGGACATGAGAAGCGCTGGCTGTGCAGCACTGTTACTGCCAGCAGCTCTGGAACGTGCTTTAAAGCAGAAACTGGTATGAGGAATCTAAGTGTGTTTTCTACCGCTGATCCTGTTTTTGTCCAGAGTGACAAACAGGACAGAGCATCCCCAAGAAAGCCTTTTTTTTTCTTTCCTGAGGGGCTCCTTTCCTCAGGTTCCCCACACAGGCAGCTGGGCAGGATCCCGTTCCCAGGTGCACAGGGGAGATTTTGGGTGTCCCCAGCTTGTGGCTCACAGCACACACTGGGACTGGGACAGGTGACCCTCAGATGAGGGGCTGAGCCCTTTGGATGGTGATCCACCTCCTGTGATGCCTTAGGACTTTTGCTGTTTTGTTTTCCAAATTCTGAACTGCCTTGGGGTGTAACTCTAAAGCTCCACAGCCTGTTTCCATAGACGGTTCTCCTGTTTTATTCAGACACAACAATTCCTCTCTAGGCCTGGGACTCAAGGACACCTCACTGTCTCAGGACCTGAAAAGTACTAAAAATAGTGAACTGGGGGGGAGCAAACCAGGGGTAAATGACTTAATTACCTGAAGCTGTAATTGGAGCATTCAGCCCTGATATGCAAATCGACCAAACATAATTATCTTAAAATTTCATGACCGTTGTTCATTTTTGGGTGTAGCCCCTTGGGGAGGCTTTGTCTGCCCTTACTGTACCTGAAGGCCCTTCAATAAATAGATCCACTTTTATCTTTTTAGTTTTGTCTGGCCTCTGTTTCTAGGTAAGCCTGAAAAAAGCATCACCTGGACAGTGATCTCTCACCTGGAAATAGCATCCAAAAACACAAAGGGGCTCAACCAAGAAACACTAAAATGGGATTTTAATACAAATAACACTTTTTATGGGGTGAGGGGGGTAAGTATTTGAGCTTCTAATGTAAAGCTTGAAATGCAGAGAGCTGCCTATATTAACTCATCCACTCTTAATTTCCACATTTAATTGCAATAGCAGCTCATTTTCTAAATTTTAAAAAAATCTTCCTGAGGTTAACTTCCTTATTTCCATAGCATCTAAACTGTGTTTCAAAAAATTCTTTAGATGGCCAACAGACAGTTTTCCCCTCAATATTTTTGGTAGATGGCTCATTATGGAAAATCAATTATGTTGTTTCTCATTAAATGGTCCAACAGTATCATGAATGTTAAACATAATAAATTTCACATTGCAAGACAATTTCCATAGCTGAAATCACGAGGTTAGTGACATTATTAGCCTTCTCTCTAGATAAAGCTCTTACATTACTTCTGATTTTCTCTTCCTCCTAGGAAGATATAATTTATGAGGGCAACCTAGTCTAAGCTGGGTTACTACTTGAATTCTTGCTATTGAGAAGCAGTCTTATCTATTAAAATAACAGAATAAAATTACTTAAATATTTTTAGAATATGGATGAATTTTCCTGTTGAAAAGAGATGAATTTAATGCTACAGGAATAGGCACAAATTTGACTTAATTAATACACCAGGCAAAGAGAGGGGAAGCTGCTTCTCGTGCAAAGGAATTGACATTCATGGTTCTGGTGTTGGGCATAGGAACCTCAGCAAGGAACTGAAATTATAAATAGAATGTTCTCAACACTTCCCACCACCTGTGGCTTGTGTCCTGTTTTACCCTTTGCAGGACTCTACTTATTTCCTTTGTATCATGTTGGACATGATTAATGTTTTCTGTCTGTTCTCTTGAATTTCCTTCATGATTTTCACCAGATCTTCATGTTTCATTAACTGTTTCACTAGGGTTAAATTCATTCCAATTGGTGTGGATAACAATTGGTGACAGGCCGTGTAATTAGACTTGAACAATTGGTGGGATACTATCGGTACCAAATATGAAAAGTCACACCCAACCATTCCAATGAAATTGCAGGTATAAAAATTAGAATGGTTCTAATTTTAGGGAACACATTGTCTCCATCCATCTGTAGAAACGTACAACCTTTCCTTCCTGCCCCGTGAGCACATCCACCACAAGCAGCGAATCCATAACTAACCCCCATGGTGTGCATGAAGGGATTTCACTGTTCCCCACATGCAGAACCCCCAGGCCACGGGGGTGTCTCTTGCAGCTGCAAAGAACCTCTGCCTGTGCTCTCCAGCTGCCACTCCTCTGACAAAAATTGCTTGGTGGGGTCACAGACAGGCTCCCTAGCCAAAAAGCACAAGTTTCCATGGGAAGCCACGCCACCAGTGCCATTTATGTTTTCTAACACAAACAATAGAAACCAAAGTTATTTTACTCAATAGGGAGAGTACGACATGGTCTATGAAGGATCCAGACCAGTTTCTGGAGTGTGGCATCTCCGAGCAGGCAGAACCAGCAAACACAGGGAGCTGGGAGGATGCTCTGGAAGCCACTTCCCACAGCCAGCACCAAATCCTGCACTCCCCAGCACGGCCTGACAGCCAGGGCAGCTGAGGAATCCCTCTCCAGAAAGCACACACGTCACAGACACAGCAAAGGAATGAGGAATCCTGGAGCACAGATAGCCCTGACAGGACTGGCACTGCTGGACTTTGCCAGAGGGTTGGCAGCGCCCACCCTGCGCCCAGGAGAGGAGCTCAGTCTGTCAGGGTGGAGCATTGTTTTCCCGCTACCTCGGGGCAGCTTCTGCAAGAAGGATTTGTGTGAAACTGGAGCGAGTCACACTCGATGTTCCTGGAGCCTCAAGCCTGTGAAATTAAAACTGGCCAACCTGGGACGAGGATTGGCAGTGAGTTCTGATGCCAGCAGGACTCCCCAACACATCCCTGCAGCTGCTGCTCAGAAAATATTCTTCTGCCCTTTGCAGAACCCTGTTTGACTGCAGGAAAGGAAACAGTGAGTTTGCTTTAGCCCTCAATGACTTAACACGAGCACAGAGATTTTTCCCCTCCTCTCCTTTTTCCTTCCTTAGGTGTTTTGCAGCTGTGGATGACTGGATGAAAACATGCTGTGGCTGAAAGCATGCTTCAGGCTGAGGAAAGTGTCTGTGGCTTGCAAAAGCACAAAGGCACAAACCTACACGTTTCTATTAATAACTGAAGGCAAGAAATTTCTTTGCACATTGTATCCTTGCAATAGCTTTTGTGATTCTATTTTTATAGCACCATGGATTGCCTACCATCCTCTGTTGTCTAATAAACTTTCAGAACACCTCACACAGGCAAACAAGCATTTTCTAACGTATTCCTGACTGTAAATATGGTACTACAGAACACAAAATTAACTAAAACTGCAAGCAAGACCAGGTATGGAAAGCAGAGCAGCTTCGACACTTTCCCCAGAAGAGAAAACAAAGTCTGTTGTTCTTCAGTCACAGTCAGCCCACATCACCTACACAGGAGAAGAGGGTGCTTCACTTCCAGGTTAAATCCTGTTTCTCCAGGGTGTTAAAACCCAAACTGTCACTTGCACACACTGGAATTCCGGGGCTAGAACACGGTGTAGCCTGTAGCTAACCCAGGTGCCTAACACAGGATTTCAGCACAAGCATCTGTCTGCCTGTTTCCTTAGCTTTACCCTCTGAACTGGAGCACCACGCACAACACAAAATCAAAGAATGTTTCAGCAGAATCAAGAATTCAAACCGCATGTCTTCTCATCCACAAAAAGTGAGAGGAAGTTTACAAAAAGGCAGTGAACAAGCCCCGTGTGACATTTTCTGGGGCAGTTTGTAGCATCTGAAAGGCTCAAGGCAAGCACCTGGCACACAGGTCAGTCACAGCAGTGGAGCTGCGGCCTTCTCCAGGGAGAGGAAGCTTTCAGAATAAGTCAAGTGGAAACCTGAAAGCAGTGAGAGCCCTGAAAGGTGTGGGGACAAGGAGCAGCATTCCAGGCACAGGGATATACAGGCATCCTTCTGGGTCAAGAGCTGGGGCACTGAATGCTGCTGGAACCTCTGATGCCTGGCTGGTATGGCAAGGCTGAGTAGAATAAATACTGAAGCCCTCAGCAGCTGTACCAAAAACCTGGAGTTTACATGGGTGGTCCAACTCAGCCTTGGCTCAGCCCCACACGTTCCTCACAGGACAGCTGAGCCAGCCGTGACACAGCTTGGCCTGGGGGGGCTCACCCACAGACCAGGTCCTGAAGAGGGAGGAAGGGTTTTAAAATACTGCTCAGTGCAAGGAAGAAAGAGAAGGTGAAAATTACAGGCTTGGGGAAGCATCCTGAGCAGTGTTCTTTCAGAAGTCTGTGAAAATTGCTGAAGCAAACCGAACTTCCCAGTTACACAATCTGGTGCAACTCAGCGGCAGAGGCAGCACCGCTTTCCACCAGCCGTGAATTTGGCCCAGCCCGTCGTCTCTGCACTGCCTCTCTGCCCAGGAACAGCCACAGTAAGATTTGGGAGTGTAAGGCAGAAAAGAACCCCAATTTGTTCTGCAGAGCCCAGCACAGGTAGGATATGAATAAAATACTATGTGGGCTGTGCCCCTCGTGAATTGTTTTAGCCTCCCTCTCAATTCAGCCCAGCACCTCCAGCCTGCACAGCACTGGAAGATGCAAACAGGTGTCGCTGGACCTGAGAAACTCTGTGCTGCTCCTTCCCCCTGGGCCAAACGTTAAGGAGTGTGAGGAATTCTGAATTGCAAGGGGATAATATTAGATTCCCTGAAAGTTTTTCAGGGAACCCCGGCTTCTTTATAAGAAGTATTATCCGAATTCACGATCAAAGGCTCTCTCCCTAACACGCAGCAAAAGCTCATGGAAAACAGTGTCAAATGCAATATGCCCTGAGGTTCAACAAACTTGAAAAATTCTCTTTCCCAGCTGTGTGAACTGCCCTTGATACTGTTTCTCAACTGGTGGGTCAGGAACGTCAGGCAAGAGAGCAGAGCAGGCACCAGAAAAGGTCACGAGATGGTGACCATTGCACTGCAGAGCAACTAGCCAACCTAACACCTCCCCGGCCGAGCATCCTTGGTGAGTTATGCAGTGTGAAAGTAAATTGTAGGGGTTTAACTACACAGTCATTAAGAAAATATGACTTTGAGAGTGAGGATAAAAAATGTGGAGTCATTAAAAAAATACAGAGTTTGAATAAATGACTGGTAATCTGAAAATGCTGCAAGATACTTGTTCGGAAGAATCTGCACACGCTTCCCTTTTTAGGGCTGCAGAGAAGGGGCTGCTCATGGTGGGTGAAGTGCAAGATGATCCAGACAATCTGCTGCAGCAGGTAATCGGCTGGATAATTTAATATGACTTAAGGAAGAACAATTATACATCTAATGGCTAACAGAAAAGCAAAATACATCATGATTAAGGTTTTGCTGGAGGAAATGGGAAAGGCTAGAATACTCTAGGAATTACACTACAGAGAAGAATGATTAGCACATCAGCTCAGTACAGATGACTTCTAGCAAAGAGAAAAAAGCTTGCTGCTGCTGTAACCCTCTTTCCTGACAGAGAATAGTGTAGTTCTAAGCTCTGCTCTGGTCAGTGTATGCACAAGGCTAATTTCACAGTTTTAAGATACTCTTTCATATTAAGAAAAGTGCAAAAACCCTCAAGTCACAACATGTAATCAGGGAGCTATAAAAATATTTTCAGTAATTAAACACTGCACACTTGGATGAACAGGCAAATAGATGATACTTCTTGAAAGCTCATCACTGTAGATTCAGGATGCCATCCACATCCTCCACCAAAAAGAATCATTTTGTGTAAGATGCTGAATTTACTCAAAAGCCTTTTTTGATGAGATTTTTTAAAAAACTCTCTACGGAAAAGAAATGGCATCCTGAATGTGGGAGAACCTAGACAAGGTGACACCACTCCTGAGGCATCATGGAACGTCTGATAGAGAAAGTTTCTGGTTTTGACTTCCAGGGTTTTGCTTATCCACTGATTTTATGGGGGTCAAAGCCTAAAAGCAATGCATCTGCCAACCTGCATCTGAAAAGAAGAATGTCAAGTTTTAAGGAGGTACCTGCAGGGAAGACCAGGGAATGTCTTTAATTTTATTAAAAAATAAACCCAACAGCACTTGCTCAAAGCTCAGGCGGCAAGTTTGTGTGAGTAACTGCACTCTGCAGCAGCCACTGCGTGCTGGAGGCAGAAAGACCAGGGCCTCCTGCCACAGCTCCTGTGCCCTTAGAGGGCAACCAAAAACCTGCAGGAGGGGGCCCAGTAATGAAGGATGCAGATGGAGGGACCTGGGATTTCTGCACAATTAAGTTTGTGAGAACTGCAAGCCACTGTGCCTCCTTCTCCTTATCTACAGAAGGGAGATTATCACCCTTATCTCTGCTGAAGTACTCTGGCATTTATGAATACAGAGGAAGTTGAGCAGTCTGTGAATGTCAATCTTTCCTATTTTTGAGCAATTAAAAAAAAAAAAGAAGTCATGTGCTGCCATTTTAGCACCTCTTCTGTTTTTTCACATGCAGAGAACATCCTGGAGGTTTCTGCTCCAGTGCACCGTTTCCCTGACTTTAGTTTCTTCAATACACCAAAACAGGAGGGCAGGAGCAGAAAGCAAAATAATATTCATTTCACAAAAAGTAGAAAATGAACTCTGGGTGTTAAAATAGTCCACAAAATTGGTATACTTTCAGTAGATGGTTCTACATGAACAGTTTAATTTTCTTAACCGTAAGATTGATATAACAGCATTTTTCACACATTCAAAGCCTCTCAATGTTTACTGGTCCATTGTAGGATATCTAAAACAAGGTCTGCAAAAGAAAAATATTCCGTGGAAAACAGAACAGGACTTTTAGTGCTGTACTTGTGTCCAAATAACAAGACATAGATCATTTTTGAACACTCTACCACATACACTCCTTCTCCTTTCATTTAAAAGCATTAGGGCTGTTAAACCTGTAAATGGCAGCTCCAGAGCCAGGCAATAAAAATGCACTTACAGCGATTTTAGCCCCACATGTAAGTAATTCAACCCTTTAAGTTATTAGAAAAGACACCGATTGTGACAAAACTGAGAGGCTTTTTCCACCATTCCTACAGCAGGCTGAGAAGGAGGGATGCTATTTCTCAAATCCGCTCCATCCCCACCTCTGTGCTGATAACGCTCAGCCGGCCTGGGGTGTCAGTCTGTAATAAATCAGCCTGCACAGAGGCCCTTGCACAGCCCCAGGGCACAGCTCTGCCCTGGCCTGGCACAGAGCTGGAATGCACAGACTCCTTGGCATGAGAGAAGTGCTCATGAGAGGGGTCTGTGCCTGGATGGGCACAGCTGGATGGGCTCACCCTGCTGGGATTTTGTCCCTGTGTGCCCACAGGCTGGGCCAGACGCCCCTGCAGCGTTCTGCACTCGTTGGCAATTCCCAAGGTCGCATTCTGGACAAAAGCCTGGAAAAAAGGAGGCTCAGGGGTGACCTCATCACTCTCTACAACTCCCTGAAAGGAGGCTGCAGTCATGTGGGGGTCTGTCTCTTCTCCCAGCCAGCAACTGACGGAATCAGAGGACACAGCCTTAAGTTGCACCAAGGGAAGTCCAGGTTAGATGTGAGAAAAAAATTCTTCACTGAAAGAGTGACTGGGCACTGGAATGGTCAGCACGGGGAGGGGTGGAGTCACCGTCCCTGGAGGTTTAAGAAAAGCCTGGACGTGGCACTCAGTGCCATGGTTTGGTTGATGAGGAGCTGTTAGGTCATGGGTTGGACTTGCTGATCCTAAAGGTCTTTTCCAACCTAGTTCAGTCTGTGATTCTGCAATCCTCAACTGTGAGATCCACAGACCTCCCCCAGCCCTCTCCCTGGAGCTGGGTCACACTCACACAGGGAATTCTCTCTGGCAAGGTTTGCAGACTGAAACCCACCCTGAGGAAAGCCTGACTCCACACGCACCGCTACAGCAATTCTCTTTCCTACCAGTCAAAAACACACAGCAAGTGCCCTTGTTGGAACAGCCCTGATATTGGATTTGCCTGGGAACATCTGCTGGCTACTTGAATGTATTTAAAGAGTTAAATTACAGGAAGCAACTTAATGCCTTGCAAACAGAACTCGGACTAAGACACATCATAATATGTAATTTCAGCTAGTAGAGCTAAGCTAATAAAACCAAATGCTTTCTTGGGCAATAATTGAATTTCTTTGGTACAAAGGGCTAAACAAGGGAAGTATCATTGTCACCATGAAGGTAAAACCTGTTTCTGTCAAACCCCTTCCCAGCACTCAGAATTTCAGCACTGGTGGAATGAGACGTGGGTTTGCCTCTGGTCAATGCACTGGAATAATCTCCTTCCAACAGTAACCTGTGCCGGCCTCAAAATCATTCCTACACAGCAGAGCTTCTCCTCTCTCCTCTGGGCACACCTTGTAAAAATAAACGTACTGTTTGTTCATCTGGCTTTGTTCAGAACATAGCCAAGTTAAGGATGGATTTCACTCTTCTCCCGGTGATCAGCAAATGAACTCAACAGGATCCCTGATTCCCACCTGGAGGGTGAGCTCTGCCCTGCACTGCTCCCTAGCCAAAGGGCAGGAGATTCACCTGATCCCTCCTCAGGTGATTTCTCCTATGGAGCGAGGAATAAATTGCACCTATTGCCTCTCAAGGGGAGCACAGATGGCCACCTCCAAGCAGAAGCACTCCCAGCTCACATTCAGTGAGCTCAACCAACACCTCCTGCTCCCTTTCCCACCCAAACCCCAGGCACAGCCCCAGCTCCTGACACCAGAGCACTGCCAGGGCTCCCACACCACTGCTTCCAGCACTACAGACATGGATACCCAACCTTACTCAAAATGCCTTTGCTAGTTTCATTTCACTTGGCGTAAGGGTGCAACCAGAAACATTCAGTGCCCCTGATTAAAAGAAGAGGCATCATAAAAAACAAGTGCAACTCTTTATTCTTCATTCATAGGACTGGAAAGGGTTCTGGCACTGACAAGTCAACCCACCCGGCTACTCAGCAGTGCTCTCTGAGCCAACACCCTTTAGCTTCCTGACCACTACAAAGGTCAGGTTTGGTTTTGGTGGTGTGGGTTTTTTTGTTTGTTTGAGGCTTTTTTGTTTGTTCTGCTCTTTTGTTTGGATACTGGAATAGTCCAAAAGGGTGAACAAAGAACCTGGCTGGAGATCCAGAACCCTTTTATTTCCAGGTTCCTAGACCTCCTCCTCCACAGCGGAAAGCACAAGGCTGCTTGCACCTGCAGGGTCTCAGACATCAGGGAAGTTCCTTGTTCCCTTCACGCTCCCGAGAGGGCAAATTCAGCACTTAAACTGCAGCCAGCTCTCCCTGGGCTGGTGCCAAGGGGACTGAGGGCCAGGCACCACATTTTGGGCACTCTGGCTTGGAGTACACAGGATGTCACTGGGGCTTCTCATCTGTACTGTTATTGTGATATTATTACACCAACTGCAACGAAAAACATCACAGCTTCTAACCAGGCTGGTACTATAACCACCCCATCCTAAAGGGTGTCCTGGAGCCTCTGCATTTAGGAATTCTAGAGAGCAAGAACAAAAGCACGTGTTGGCTTTCACTCCTGACGTGTGCTTTGAGTTCAGTGTTTTTTCCTTTGGGCTCTCTGACTTTCAGTGTGTTTCTTCTGAACCAGCAGAACTGCCCGTCTGGTTTGTCCAGAAAGGAGCCTGGGACACATCAGCACCCCCTGCCTGCTCCCAGGGCCTGGGATTGCCTGCAGGGAGGGCAAGAGCAGCCAGGGATAAGGAAACAGGCCCTGATTAGCTGTGCTCAAGCCTCGGCCACAGCATCCATCACTGAGTCACTTCACCCCTGAGCTGAGTGAGTACCCAGGAAAAAAACAAGCAAGAGGACAAATGTACTTTAGAAGGAAGCTAAGGAACTCCTAACACATCCACAAAGGCTTAAAATAAACGTGGTGAAGTCCCAAAATAGTAAGCAGTAAAAGTAGCTTTAGAAGCACTAGCTATGTTGGTACAGGATCTTCCCAATACAATAATATTTACTCATTTCTGATGAAATCATTGTTTCTTAAACTGAATCTCCACAGAGAGCTTTTGCTCACGGCTAAAACGGGTGGATGTTTAGGCACTGGCTCCAGAGAGTTGGTTTGAGTGCAAGAAGATCGGCAACACCATCAGACAGGCTCATACAACACTCTCACATAACCTCTGCATCTCTGATATCAACTAATTATCATAATAAGAAAGCAAGAAGCTTCCTTCATATGCCAGAACTTACCCAAAGCTAGAAGAAAGAATATTTATGACAGTTTAGCCCTGCTCCTTTAGAGCAGCTGGGTCCTGGAAGCAGTGCTATGAACCAGCCCCCATGCTAAGAGATGTATTGCACAGGCTGTTTTCATAAACTATCCTCAAAACCAAAGACCACATTTCTCCACTTTGGCAATCGGTAAACCTAATTAAGGAAGAGAAACATTGCAAATGAATGCACTTAATTTTGAAGAAAATGTGCAGCGTATGCAAACTAGCAGCACACTGAAAAAATGGCTGGGCATCCTTTTTCCTCTCTGCAGGTCTCAGGAGCTCTGCAAGAAAAACAGCTACGCAGTCAAAGCAGGGCAAATGCAGAGATTCTTGCCACCCAGGTGTTACAAATCCTCTCACACTCCCTTTCAAAGCCATGGAATCAGACTAGTCTGGCTTGGAAAGAACCTTTAAAGGCTCCAACCCCCCCAGATTAAATCATTAACCTACAGAAGCCTGCACAGAAGAATACTGCTCTGGATAAAGAACCCTCAGCTATAGGAAATATGGGACACAGGACAGAGTACTGTGAGTTTAATTAGCATAGTCAGGTTGATAACCAAGATGCCTGAGTTTAATTAGCATAGTCAGGTTGATAACCAAGATGCCTCGGCAAGAACAAACAGAGCTTTGAAGATTACAAGAAGATCGGATCAAAATTAGGACAGGAAAGAAGATCGAATCAACTTCTGCAAACAAGAGATGCTGAAAATGTGGAAGTTTGTTTAACGCGATATTTCACCTAACCATTGGAGTAAAAAATTACTGGCCTTCCTGGAACGGTATATAAGCAGATGTAGCTCACAGTAAATTCAGCTTCTGATCGCCAGTCAGTGTTCCCTGTCTCTCTCTCAATTGTCAATAAGGAGCAAGGCCCGGTGCCAGGGGCTGGCCGAGTGCGGCCAGAGAGGATGGGAGGAAGGTGCAGGTACCCATCCACAGACAGGCTCAGGGATTGTGAACTACCTGAAGGGAACTCCTCTGGTATTGGCAGACACAGAATTTCCTCTCAACAGCAGCAGTGAGGGAAAAGCTTTGCCCTGGTGCCTGACCAGGGCAGGGCTCGGCTCCAAAAGCTCACTGTGTCACACACGGGGCTCGTGTCGATGCCAAAACTTTTGTCCACAACCTGTTTAAACATGTTTTATTTTTAAAGACTTCCTCCTAAACAACAACAACAAAACGGTGCCTGGTTATAATATAACTGGAGGTTGTATATAAAGGAAATGGGGAATTGTTTAGGCTAATCTTTAAAGGACCCTTAAATAACGTAACATTGCTTACAATACATGTGGCCAAAGATAAGATTATTTTAGGTTGATTTTGTACTGTGGATTTTTTTTTGTTTTTTTTTTTTTTAAACCACTGCAGGAAAGGAAGAAACTGCTGTTTATTAATGTTAGCTTGACTTAGAGAAAAAAACCCCAACAAAACAGAGTAACTTGGCAATGTAAAACTCCAAGGGGACAGGAATGGGCCTAAAACCTGAAATCATGTGGATTTCAGCATTTGCAATTACCTACAGGGTAGGTAAGGACTCAAATGCATCCTTAAGCATGGACTACCACAGTCTGTGGAATCTGTATTTCTGTTGGGATGGTTTCCAGTCCCTTCAGGCACACTGAAGGATGTCTGTTAATCAGCCCCCAGCTCTAACAAAATAAGGGTTATAGTATTTGCTCACTGAATTACGGCCTGCAAAACCTTAGACGGTCTATTTTACATGCCTGATTTCAGCAGCACAACGGTCTCCTAACATGAAAGTGCTCTGCAGCACCTGGATGGGCTGTCTGGAACTCCATGCACAGCCTGGCAGCCACAAAAAGCTCTCAAATGATGGTGCAGAGTGAAGATTGCTAATCCCTGCAACTACCAGAGAGGCATGGCTGCTCTGCTAATTGGAAACAATCAAATTATACATTCTAATATTGCACGCAGCGCAAAAGCCTGTTCCAGATGAACACACTGCAGCACGTGACTTCTTCACTTACTCCAAGTTCTGTCAGCTGAGGCAGTGGGAAGGGAGAAGCAGTGCGAGGAGTGGAGTGCTTGATGGGGTGTCCGGGAGGCACAGGATTGCTGGGACAATGCTTCATGCCTCGGAACCCCAGAAGTGACAGCCACGCCGTGGAAGACACCCGCAAGGGACACTGCTGCTTCTGTCCCATTTGTTTTGCCTGGCAACCTCAGATTTCCCACTGGCTCCAGACAAGTTCTTTAAAATATGATGGAGCCTGTGAAGGGCATCAATATTGGCAGTGGCCCCATATTTCAGATTTTCCAGGCATTTTTTCTATGCCCAGATCTGAACAGAAAATGATAGATTCTCTGTCTTGAAGCTCAGAGCTAAAGTTCTATAGAGAAAGAAAGAAAGGAAAAAAAAAATCTTAAGAAGTGAAGTCACTGCTTGTTTTTCCCTTCCCTTTTCCAGGGGGAAGCTATCCTTCACCCAGAACAAACGAGGCTCCAGCCTCTGACATGCAGCTGGCACACAGAACACCGAACAAGATTATGTAAGCCACAGAATGCAACACAAACCAGTTGTTTCCCCAAAAGCTTCAGAAGCATGGAGTCATACATCTGATGTATACCTTGAACTCCAAGGTCTGGCCCAGAACTGTATCTGGCTGTGTGAGTGCTGCCAATGAACATCACTCAAAAACTTGGCCGAAGCCGATTTCCACGGAAGTTTATTGTGCAGAATTCAAACCAGGGCACATGGCTTCACACAGCACTGCAAACACTGCACAGTCCTGCTGCTGCTTTGGATTTCTACGGCCCGGAACTGCAGGAATGCCGTGCAGAGGTGGGCAGGGCAGGCTGGCTCACACCCCAGGCTACTTCCACAGAGGCTCCTTTCCTCCTGGAGCTCCCCAGGACTAAAACACACACTCAAATCCCTGGGTCAGTTTCCCAGTTTATTCCAGTCCTCATCATCTATCAGACTCTGAAGTGGCTGCAGCTGGTCATCCATCACCTGTCAGACTCTGAAGTGGGTGCAGCTGGTCATTCTGCTGCCTTTATCACCTTCCCTCCTGTGCCACCCTCTCAGAAAAACCCTTCAGGGACCTGCAGCACAGTGGGGTGGCAGCCAGGGATGAGGAGACCCTGGCTCTGTTGCCTAGTGCTGGTGATGCCTTGGGAAGGCTGACCTGGAACAGAGCTAGAGAATAAACTAGATATTTATTGAAAGGCCTTTAGGATACACCTTGGGCAGGACAGGAGCCTGGCCAGGGCTACACCCAAGGTGGACTTACAATGGTCACAAAAAAATGTACGACCAGTCACGAGGTCTCACACTTTTAGAAGTTTTAGTCTACTTGCATATTGGGTTTTAACTGTTCAATTACAGCTCCAGGTTGTGAGGTCCCATCTTTCTTGTTCCTCCCTCTAGCCCACCCTTGTTTGTGCTTTTGGGCCTGAAAGTTGTCCTTGGTCTCCATCAGGAAAAGGATTTGTTTTGTGTCCCTGCTCTGTGAAGAGAGCTGAGTGACACTGAATGTGAGCTCAGAACTGCACCCCTGGGCAGCACAGAGCGTGGAAAACATCTAAGCTAAAACCTAAGGCATCACTGGGAGATGGCAGCACAAATCTAAACCCTGCTCTGACCCCCTTCCTGCTCCCCATGCCTTCAGCCTGGCACACCAGGGGCAGAGGCCAGCTCTCCCAGGTGGAAGTGCAGTTCCTCCTGTCACAATACCCTGGCACGGATGCATCTTCTAGAGAGAAAAGCAATGCAGCTTTTAAAAAGCTGGAAAGATTTCACAGAGTCAACATCTGGCAGCAGTTGCCAAAATAAACACAGCATAGAAATATTTGTAAAATAGCTGAGAAGCACTATGGATAATGTGGCATTATACTAGAAACAGAGCAGCATATTAATCAAGGAACAATAAAGCTTTTAATTATATTTTAAAGAGTCTCACTTAAAACCAGCCCAAAACATAACTCATGTGGAATAGCTGGCCTGTTTCCCATTGGCTCCCTGTGTCAGTTCTCCAGCTGTAAAATTAAGAAAATAAGCCTTGGGGGCATAATGAGGGAAAAAAAGATGAAAGACTAAGAAGCTCCAATAGAGCTGTAATTGATACCATGTAAGTAGGTGGGCTGGAGATCACTATCCAAGTACCACAAAGCTGTGTTTGTTTGGAAGGAAACGCCACAAATATTAGGAGAGGACCTGTGGCCATCCAGTACACAAGTGTAGATTCACTGGGGAAGGCAAAACCCCTTCACTCGCTCCCACCTTCTGTGAGAGCTCCAGAGCTCTGCCCTGGCACACCAAACCTTCTGTGGAACACAGCCACGAGGCCACTGTCACCCACTCACTGCATCCTCTGAGAGCTGGGCTGCCAAAATGCTGCTTCTTCCTGAGCTTTGAGCAGTCAGAAGGAGATAAGGCTGTGACACGCTCCTAAGCTGCAGCAGACAGGGTGTTTTACACCAAGTGTCTGGAGCACACATGAATCAAAGGAGCTTTCAGACATGAAGGAGAAGAGATTGACAGTATCTGCTGGTTTGGGGTGCTGAGAAGGGAGGCTGTCATCGTTTACTGTCAGCTGCACAAGGTCTGTATGGCCCTCTGCAGCACTCACCCCATCTTCAGCTTCCACCAGGAGAAGTGTCAGATTGATGGGAAGCCCAGCGTGAGCAAGGTACGTCTCCATGGAAATCCACTGTGATGAAGGAATCTGCCACAGGAGATGGAGGGCAGAACAGCTGGGGCTCAGTGACAGAGTGACACTCAGCTGACGAAATGGCAGCACTGGCCACCAGCACTTGGTGAGGTTTTGGCCTTAAACCCACCCCACACAAACCCACTGTTCAAAATGACCTTTCAGCTTAAAATTCAGGATAACTATAGTTAGAAAACATCAGTGCAGTGAAAGCTGTAACAACTCATTTAGACATTTACCAAAATGAGAGCTCTGTGTGAACCCTTCCCCAGGCCCCACATTCACAGTGGTTTTTCTTATTCCTGTTAAAGGCACCTGAGTGTTCTCTCCTCCACAAAGCTCTAAATATTGTATTTCCTCATCGTTGTGCACTTCCAAAGAAGCAGGAGTGCACTTTGCAGTGTGGGTTTGCAGGACTCATGGGAGGTGTTCATGGCTCTGCACTGACTCACAGTCTGGTGTCACTCGAGGACCTCTGGAGCACCAAGGAAAAAACATCACCCCAGCTGAACACCCCAAATAGGTGGGATATTGCAAAGAATGGAAAAAGGGATGATTAAGGAGATTCTAGTGACCAAGAAGGGTAAGGACAGAATGTGAGATATCAAAAGTCAACCTGAGACTCAGCCACAGATGTGAAAACCCACGGCACAGATGTTCTGCAGCTGCATTTGTTGAAAGAGAACAGCAAAGCAGAAGAGGAGCTGCCTCACTGTTCACTTTGTGGCTGCACAGTCCCTCAGCTTTGGGATTATTTGTGGTTGTGCCAGTGATTATGCACTGGAAACAGAGACTGGAATGTCTTAGTAAGAAATACACATGGAAATGGCTCAGTGTCCCATGTTCTGCCTGGGAGAAGCATCAGAAGACAAGGTTCACCATTAACAGTCATCCATGGTAATGTCTCTGACAGAAAACCACAACAGGCCACGACTCCAGGTCTAACTGTGGTTCTGTCAAAGTCTGTAACAAACTCTGGCTGAGGGCAGAAAGGATCTGTAGGGGAGTAAGGGTAAAAACCCACAGGACTGCTTTGTGCTCTGGCCTTCCAAGCTTTTCACAGCAGGAGACAGACTGCATTGCTGAAGGCTTCTCTGGTACAACCACGGCAGCAAGGGCCTCAAGTTATTTTCTGCCAACAGGGGAAAGGGGAATCAAATTTCCAGCACTGGACAATGAACTTTCCAGCCCCAAATAAGCAGAAGAGATTCTCCTCTTTCCAACCAGGCCTTAACTGCATGAATCCCTCAAAGAGAAGGCTACATGGTATTTTATATTTAAAAAGATCCACCAAGGCACCATCTCATGAGTAATTACAGGTTAGCAGCACTGTAAACACCCGGGTCAGGCGCAGGAGCTCTCCTCAGGATGGGGTGCAAGCTTTGAGCAGTGCTCAGGGATCTGCCCTGACACAGGCAGGATGACCACCCTGCACTAAACCAGGCAGACGTTACCCTGCCTCGGGGCACATTGATTTCTAACTCTTCAACCTGTTGCAAAAACATTTAGGATGATAGAGGCTGACTCCAGGATCAGAGCTCCTCTGGAAAACACCCTTGCTGGACTTTACCAGAGTGAAGTAAGGAAATAGTTGTTGCCCAGGTAAAAGGCAGGAGAAGAACACTCTAATGCTGGGACAGCAGATGAGCTCGATGCAGAGAACCTGAATTAATTTTAGTGTATTGCACACGAGACTACCCAAGGGATGCCGCTCTACAAAAGAATTATTCCTTATCTAATTTCTGCACACCCAGAGGACTGTGTCCAGCGCCTGCAGACAATACATCTAGGTAGAATATTAGCACACTATCCAAGCAGCAGGCTGAAAGGGAGTACATTTTCACTAGGGCCATAATTCCACAAGAGAGTATATTTTTATGGAAAAATCCATTTTTCACTTTCACAGTGATGTTTAAGTATTGCAACACATTTTATGATAGTTTCCTCAACATTAAAAATACAACTTCAAATAGTACAGAGCAATAAATATGACACTTATGGATACGATGGCAAATGAGGCAGGGATGAGCTCTGGCTTCAGTTCTTTAAGGTGGGTTGATATATTGCAGCTCATTCCATGGGACTGACGTACTTGTAAATGCTGCTTTTTTTGGCCATTTTATTTTCCTTCCTAGGCTTAATATTGCCAATTTCTTCTTGATTGGTGTGGGGTGTTTTAGAGAGGAGAGAAGAGAAGAAATGAAGGGCAGGATGATGCCAGTTGTTGCATCTGGCACTCCAGTGACAGTTTGAAAATTAATTTTAATAAGGCAAGTGTTGATTTTTAAAGTCAAGAGGAATCTGAGCCTGTAACATGTGGCTGGGAAAGCAAACAGACATTAGCTCAGCTGATAAACACATGCTGAAGACAAGGAAAAGGAGGATATGAACTGGGATCCCACATGATGCAGACACTCAGAATGGCTGGGGGTGTGCATGCACACGTGTGTGAGCACATGGGCACCAGCAAGGCTGACACAGCCAGCCTGGGGCCAGAGCTGCAGCTCAGTGAGAGGCTCTCAGAATGCCACCTGGTTAGAAAAGGAGGTGATTTGTAAGGATAATCTCACTTCTGATGTGACGTGGCCAGATACCACGTCACCCTGGGCAGCAGACTCACTGTAGGGCTTGCCTTAGGACCAAAAAAAAAGCCCCCCTCTCCCTGTCCATCACTCTCACCTCAGATCAGAGGAAGTGGCAGGAGAACCAGCCCCTGGCACACCGCAGCTCTGCAGAGCAGGGAGCCCCACGGGCAGGCAGTGAAGAAAATCCCTTGTGATCCTCACTGCCACAGCAGGAAACGCTACAGAAACTTGGCGTGGTGCAAGAGAAAGCTCAGCAGGAACAAACCTTGTTCTTACCTGCTCTAGAGCCGACAGATCAGCTGAAATGAGGCGCAGGAATAGGCCTGACTGTAAAGGAGAGAGATGGAAGTATTTGCAGTAGGTTTTCTGTGGGTTGGAGCCTCTGGAAGGCAAACAGCCAGCCCTGCCCTTGCTCTCCCCACCACGCACTGCCAGGCACTGCTCAGCGGTCAGATCAGCACCGTGGGCTCTCTCCATTCTACTGAGATCTCACTTCTCCTCTCATCCAAAATCACTGTCAAACCAAGATAATCCCCCTGAGGACTGCTCCGGAGGAGTTCAGGGCTCCTGCCCTGGTCAGCTGCTGCTGTCCATGCTCCACATCTGGCCTTGGCAAGTCCGGCTGCAGAAACTGCAACCTCTCAAGCTGAGGGAAAGGACGGTGTCTGGAGGATGTTGCAAAGATATTTCTGATAGGCACTGAAAGCTTGCAAAGAATTAGTAGAGAATTAGGCTGGAATGGAGTTAGGGCGCTCGAATGGGTGTGATCAGGCTGCAGCACTTCCAGGAAAGAATGTTTAAGGAAGCCAAGCCATGGAGCACCAGCCTGGGCACAGCTGGAGAAAAGGCAACACACGCTATCAGCAGAGCCCAGGAAACCAGGAGCTTGCAGAGGGACACAAGGGGAGGAGGGACAGCTGGTTCTGGGAACCTCCACAGCTGTGAGCAGCACAGGGACTCTGGTGATACATTCAACACATTCTTTTCTGCCTGTAAAAAATGCCAGTATCTGAACCCAAAGGCATCCACGGCTCCTGAGACAGCGCCAGAAAATTAGTATTTAACTTTTTACCCATAAGCAACACCAAGGGAATGTTAATAGAGAACAGAAGGCGAAACATGGGTTCACAACTCACAGCCACAAGAAGAGCCTTGCCCTTTGAAACGTTCAGCTGCTCCCCACCCCCCAGCACTCAGCACAAATGCTGTCCTGGCTCCTGCCCTCGCCTCAGCCAGGAGAGTCTTCCTCCCAAGGTCACCGGTCCTGCACCTGGGCATTCCTCTCATGTCCCTCACAGAAATTCACATTTGAGACTGCTGAGATCTTCAGACACACTCATCTGACAGAAGTGCCCAGGAATTTCAGATAAAAATAAGAGATTTTGAATACAGCATGGATTCTCGCTCTCTCTTGTGAAAACGGATCATTGTACTAAGTCTTCTGTGAGAAAAAACCTAAAAAGAAATATAATAATAATGAAAAAGCACCAAATCCTCAGGCTGAGATACTGACCTCTAGAGAGGTCAGAATGTGAGAAAATAAAAACTATGCTGGTATTTATTCACATGGCACAATTAAGGTAGGTTGAGAAAATATTTAAATGAAATTTAAACACTCCTAGTAAGCCATTATACTTTAAAATCGAGGCTGTTCACAGACTGTCTTCTTTAAAAACCAAACCTCTCTTTTTTAAATTTCAGTAAGTCAGAATGTTTCATTTCTCAGTCATAATTGCTAATCAGGAAGATGTGATACAATCTGCTAAATCTCAAGAGTGCTAAGATATGAAGGGCCTTTAGCACTGGTACAGGTAATTAAGTTTGTTATGATTTTCTATATATTCTGCAGCAGAAAATCTGATTGTTCTTTTGGCAAAGGGCCATGCCTGTTCGTCTTCAAAGATGACCTGCTTTAAATTTTAAACTAAATATTATTTAAAGTTGAAGGTAATTTTATTTTAATAGAGCACACAATACCAATGTACGTTCTTCATGACAGAGAGCAACTATTTTTTTTTTTTTTGCTTATATACCACTGCATTGAAAATCTGTCTGATATTTTTAATACATATTCAAAAGATGGAAACACTAAAGGCAGGTGATGTTAACTGAGATGACAGATCCTGTGGAGCTGTATTAACATATTGGCATACTAACAGTCTGGAATTTTATGACTGGATGTAGTAAAGGGGAAGATTCGAGGAAGTCTTTGAAAAAGAGAACCTAGCATCATTTTTCCCTAATTATTGGCATTTCTCAGCGATTTCCATGAGGCATTATGACTGTGGGAGATCTCCAGGGATTCTTGCTGGTTGACAGCAGAAGGAGAACGTTGTTTTGGAAGGATCAGGGGTCAGGGGCTCCCCATTTCTCTGGAGCTGGAGGGAATGCAAACCCTCTGTGCCACTGCTTGGGAGTGTTCCACATGGAGTCAGAACTACCCTGAGACCTAAAACATGCCATAGGTGCTCAGTACCTCCAGCTACCCTGGAGAGCTACTCTAACCTCTCATTACAGTCAGCTCAAAGGTGATTTATCTCATTAAACAGAAATTTACACACCCCCTGATCTTAAACCTTGCTCGTTTCAGCCAGTATTCAAAACAGAACCATCCTCAGTGCCATTAATTCACACATCTGCTCCCAGCCTGCAGATCCAATTAGTTTTCTTCCTCAAGAAACCGTCTCAAGTGAAGCCCCCAAGAAAGCCCTAACCACATGCATCTCACCACTTCCTGAGATTTACTCCCAACATTATTTGACAAGCTATTAGGCTGAACTGGAAACAAAAAACAAAAAAAAGGATGAGTGCAACCATGTAGCTGCTTTACTGTACAGACAGCTGCTTTAGCAGCTAAATAAAATTAAAGTATCTGACCAATTCTCATGTAGAGGCTTTGTTACTTCACAGGCACAATTTGGATTTCTGGAAAATGCTTCCCGCTGTCCATTTTAAAATGATACTTTTGCTTTGGTAAATCACATTATTGTAGTCTCCAGCTCTAACAAATACGTTAAAAATAAGCCAAATATCACTCTCGGTGCACAGTATTATTAATCAGCAGTCATTTAACTTCATCATGTTCGTGTACTTTTCCTAAAACATCTTCACTTCAAATAAGGCAATAATCAAAATAAATTTATCTACATCCTGTAACAACCAGTCTTCCTCAGCACAGACTCACACATTTGCCCAACGAAGAATTTAAAAAGAAGTATTAATGCAGCATTTTCAAGAACAAGGTGTGAGCTTCCCAGAGAAGCATCAATTATTACGTTACCACCTACTGCCTGGGAGTTCAGCCGTCACGCTTTTGATGATGGGCATTTTAAAGCATTAATGCTGGGCAATTTTCTCAAAATTCCTTTCAGGACAAATCTCCTTAAGCTCATAACATCTTAAGGCTTTCCAAGAACAAAAGCCTCCCGTTCTAGGAGAGCAGCGCTAACGCAGCCCGTCTGTGAGGCCTCTGTGAGAGCTCAGCGGCACGAGAGCCCAGGAGAAAACAGATCACACAGCTGCAGGTTCTCCGGGGGGCAGGTAGGGAGGGCAGGCAGGCACAGAGGGCCTGGTCTGCCACGGACACAGGGCTCTGCCAAGGACACACAGCCATGCCAGGTGTGGCTCTCCCAGGTGTGTCTCCACCATGGTCACACAGCTTTGCCAGGTGTTGTCTCCCAGGTGTGGTCTCCCAGGTGTGGTCTCCCAGGTGTGGTCTCCCAGGTGTGGCTCTCCCCCAGGTGTGGTCTCCCAGGTGTGGCTCTCCCAGGTGTGGCTCTCCCAGGTGAGGTCTCCCAGGTGTGGCTCTCCCAGGTGTGGCTCTCCCAGATGTGCCTCTCCCAGGTGTGGCTCTCCCCCAGGTGTGTCTCTCTCAGGTGGGGCTCTCCCCCAGGTGTGGCTCTGCCATGGTCACACAGCTCTGCCAGGTGTGGCTCTCCCAGGTGTGGCTCTCCCAGGTGTGTCTCTGCCCCAGGTGTGGTCTCCCAGGTGTGGTCTCTCAGGTGTGGCTCTCCCAGGTGTTGTCTCCCAGGTGTGGTCTCCCAGGTGTTGTCTCCCAGGTGTGGTCCCCCAGGTGTGGCTCTCCCAGGTGTGGCTCTCCCCCAGGTGTGGCTCTCCCAGGTGTGGTCTCCCAGGTGTGGCTCTCCCAGGTGTGGCTCTCCCAGGTGTTGTCTCCCAGGTGTGGCTCTCCCAGGTGTGGCTCTCCCAGGTGTGGCTCTCCCCCAGGTGTGGCTTTCCCAGGTGTGGTCTCCCAGGTGTGTCTCTGCCCCAGGTGTGGTCTCCCAGGTGTGGTCTCCCAGGTGTGGTCTCCCAGGTGTGGCTCTCCCAGGTGTGGTTTCCCAGGTGTGGTCCCCCAGGTGTGGTCTCCCAGGTGTGGTCCCCCAGGTGTGGCTCCCCCAGGTGTGGCTCTGCCATGCCCACCCATGTCCACGGGCACTGCCAGGCCTTGGTGTGGCCCTGCACACGGAGACTCCCCGAGAGGAGATGGCGGTGGGAAATCCTCTGTCTCGGAAGGGAATTTATGAGCACGTCCCAAGCCCCAGGGATCAACGAGATGTGTGGCATGGGTGAAGTGAAAAGAGCAGAGGACCTGAACACTCGCCAGAGGAGGATTTTTGACTATTTACCCTCTAAACTTGCTGGCATTTACCCAGCTGCTGTGACCAGCGTGGAAAGGGATCACTGCAAAGATTTAACCTTAAGGCTCTTTCAGGGGAACACAGCAAACACAGAAAAGTTACCTGCACCAAAAACCAAGGCACGTCTCTGCAAAACAGGAGAAAGAACCCTTAAGTAAAGACACACCTGTGGCAGCGTTCAAGCCTTCTCTGTAACACGAGGGAACAAATAAAGAAGGATCTCTGCTTTGTAACAGTCTTCTGCTTTTAAAAAATGACATTATTAAGGTGTATAATCCATAAGTCCATCTGAAAAGAATGCACATGGAAGAAAGGGATTGTGTTTGATCATATAAAATATAAGTGGTGGCGGATTACGTTGCACTCCAGTGTCAGCAGAACATAAAGGATTTGAAAATAACGATTTGATTTTTAACAAGACGCAGAGAGTTTGTCCGTGGTTAGTCAGAAGCGCTGTACTTCACATAAATGCTTCACAAATGGTGACACAGTAATTACAGCACGAGAAAATGGCCACTATCTGTCTGCTCTGCATTTTACAGACTAAACAGAGATTTCATGCATAATGAATACACTTGTGTTAGCACAATTCACTTTTCCAATATCATTTTATAAGGTGAGAATAATATAAATTTTAAATCGTCATTCTAGTGTTACATCTATTTTATCAGGAGTTGCATTTTTAATAAAACGCAACTTTACTTGAAGCACACAATGTTTGCATAATCTGTGGAAGAAAATTGGCACTCTAGGAATTTATAATTCGCTTATTTCTTATAAAGCCTTTTGATGTATTCTGCAGATTGATAGGGTTTCAGTGCATTTATACAGACAGAAAAATATTTTCTGAGGTTGTGTATTTGCTCCTTTGAATAGACTTCTTTACAGTTTGCAAGGCGTTTTCATATAGTTTGCAAAAATAAGTTTACGATTTATCTGCGGTTTAAAAAATTCATTTCAAATCTTCTTTGATACAACGCACTTCCAATTTTTGTTGTGACACAGATTATGCAAATGTGCTCGACAAGGAGGACGCAAAGTGATTTTAAAGCAGAAGTTCAGCTGACAGTGCCCAGGCTGCTGTGTGAACTCAAAAGGATTGGGGGTTTACAGTCCCATGGATGGACATTGATTACCTGGGGCTTTTCTGGGATTAATGGGGAGCCTCCAACTGGGCATTTCCCAGTGATGCGTTTGGGTGTGATACAGAACCACTGCTGTGTCCCCATCAGTGTCACGCATCTTTTTCATTCACTGACAAGCCGTCAAGGACCTGCTAACACGTCAGGACTGTGGAACGTGATTAAAGTGGGGTTTTTTGATAAAGCTCTTTTCAGTTCATGATATCCATGTGGAGTTTATATCCAGGCTTTAAAGCAGCTTGGAGACAGCCAGCACCTCCCTACTCAAGCGTAGAGGGCTGCACATCCAGCAGAGTCCCTGGAGCAGGACAGAACGCACGGGGCTGCTGCATTCAGGGGAATCTCACATGCTGCTCTCCAGCGCAGGAATCCCCTGTCAGCACCAAGGGACATAGCAGGGAGCACTGCTCCATGAACATCTGCATCCCCAACCCCTGTCAGCACCAAGGCACATAGCAGGGAGCACTGCTCCATGAACATCTGCATCCCCAACCCCTGTCAGCACCAAGGCACATAGCAGGGAACACTGCTCCATGAACATCTGCATCCCCAACCCCTGTCAGCACCAAGGGACATAGCAGGGAGCACCGCTCCATGAACATCTGCATCCCCAACCCCTGTCGGCACCAAGGGACATAGCAGGGAACACTGCTCCATGAACATCTGCATCCCCAACCCCGAAGGATCGGGAGACCATTGGGAACAACCCACACCAGTGGCTGTGAGCTGGAGAGAGAGAGAAGGGAGCTCTTCCTTGTGCAGCCACTGAAACTGTGGAGGTAATGACTGGACTGCAAGTGATACCTTAAGATTTCAGCCTTGATGTTTTTCAGATGTTGTACTGCATTAGTGTATTAACTCCAAACTCCACATAGAGTGTTAGTTACTGTCTTCACATTTTGGTCAGACACAACAATCCCTCTGAGCTGGGAACTCAACGACACCCTACAGCTTCAGGCCCTGAAAGTACCAACAAGAGTGAATTGGGGGGAGCAAACTGGGGGTAAATGACTCCATGACCTGAAGCTGTAATTGGAGCAGTCACCCCTGATAATGAAATGGACCAAACTTAGAATTGTCTGAAAAACTCATGATCATCATCCCCCTTGGGTGTAGCCCCTGGGAGGCTCTGACTGCCCAAGGTGTGTCTATTGAAGGCCTTTAATAAACACCCACTTTATTCTCTTAATCTTGTCTGGCCTCGGTTCTAGGCAGCCACCCCAAGGCATCACAGGAGGTGAGGCTGCTGAGAAGCTGTCTGGCTTTCTTACAGGGCAATGCCATATTCCACCCTGTCTGAGGGAAGAGCACAGAAATATGTGATAGTGCCAGTCACAGAACTGCTCTGCAGCTGCAAGAAAAGCCTCCAAATCTGAGGCTTTGAACATGACACAGCCTCACGACTCAGCGTCTCTGCTGATGCTCAGAGATTTCCTTCTGCTCTGGAAAAGCAAAACCCAGGCAGCACCTGGCTGGTTCCATGTTCTGTGCATCCCTTGGAATGAAATCTGCAAGGACAGTGGTTGGAGAGACCCTGGCAGGCAGGGATAAGGCAAAGAACTTCCAAGAAAAATCCCCAAAGGTCCATGGAATGAACACAAGTGCCGGAGGGAGTGACCAGACTGCCTGGAATGCAGGCATGTTCCTCACACCACAGACTCCATGAAAGGAACAATGTTCCCATGGCTTTAATAAAAAAATGTAGAGCTACATGAAGAAAGAAAGAGAAAAACTTACTTCCAGTAAACATGAGTAGTTGGTCATTTTCAAAAATACTAGTTTTTTTTCAATGCATGAATATAACATGAGTATTTCAACTCCCAGGACTATTCTGCAAGTACCTTTTATGATGAGCGATGAAATGTTCCTGCTTGGATGCAGTTGTACTAAACTATTGTAATGGGATTCTCTGCTTGAACTTGCAATGGAGCTGTATCCCAGATTTGGGGCTGTATCCCAGTTTATTATCAATAGCTGGGTTTCAAATGCAGCCATGACCTCTGTCAATTAGATAAATCAGGATATTAAAAAAAGACAGCGTCGCAGTTGTTTAACATGAACCAGTGGAATTTCTGTGCTTTGGCACGGGCTAAGCCCATTGCTGCTGTGGGTCACCACCCTGGACAGGAGGGAGGAGGGCAGCAGCATCCAACCCTTTGTTTGTTGGCTCAAACTGTTGTCTCATTAAGCCAAAAGCCAAATCCCCAGTCATAATTATTGGGTCAGAATCAGGCCAAGCTCCCTCATTTTGCTTTTTTTTTTATTTCCTGGCCTTTATACTCTTTCTTGTGAATTTTAGAACATAATGCCTTTAAATCAAGAAGCATCTTCTGGCTAAAAATATCAAGCCTACTAGACATTGTTATTATTATAAAAGCTATATATTATTTGCAGGGGGCAAAATATTCCAGCTTGAATCAATATTTCCCCTTTTGTGTTCAAAACCTACAAAAACATCCCCTGAAATTAACATTCTCCCAATTGCATATGTACAACAAATGTTTCCATTTTTCAAAATGAAACCTTTTCGATAGAGAAACAAATCTGTGGGGTTTTGACAGGAAGAAAACTGCTTTCCCCCCCATCAGCTCTCCTGTTTTTCCATTGTGTGCGAGATTTATCCTGATGGAGTTTAGCCCAGGGCGCTGTGCTTGCCCCTCCACGTTCAGGTTACTGCAAATGTTCTTTGTGCTGCCTGTCGCTGTAGCAGCGTCCTGCCTGTGCTGCAGCTCCATACATATTTAAACAGGCTGTTGCTTTACAAGCACATGTTCAAAAGATTTTATCTAATCAAATTTTAAATAGGAAATTACTTGTCTGACTTCACATCAGAAAGCTATTCCTTTCCCTGCTGCTCCAGATTGGGTTATTAGGACTTCCCTACTAAATGGTCAGCAGCGTGTCTGAGTCACCAGTCTTCATTCTGGGCTATAAATATCAGATGATGATTTATTACCAGGCAGTTGCAATGCTGCAGTAGCAAATTCTCTTTAATCTCTTTAATTTGGAGAGCAGTGGCAAATAGTTAGGAAAGCTGAGAGTTTCTAAGGTTCTCCGTGCCAGTAACAGCTTTGTCAGTTGATCTCAGTGTCTCCCTCCACTTCCAGGTGATTCCAGGAGGTTTTCATGCCCACAATGACCCAGTCCTGCCCATCTCTGTGAATTAACTGCCAACTGTGGGCAGCAATTCCATGGTAAATGGGCTAAAGCTGTGATGGTGACAGTGTTCAATGACTCTGACAGGTAAATTGAAGAAACTTTGAAGGAGTAGTTGTTCCCCTGTGTGCCACCTGCCTCAGCACTGTTTAACATTCCTACCTCATCTGGACCTCAGGTGAGAGTTTATGATCTGCCCAGTGACAGAAATGGACCTGGCTGCACATTCAAAAGTTGGACTTTGCTCCCCAGAATATCCAGGTACTGCTTCCGCCTCTCCCAAAATGCTAATTCCATTCCTCCCGAAGGGCACCAGCCCAACGTGTCTCACCCTTCCCGGGCAATGGAGCTGCCCAAGCAGGTTGCTGGTGCAAGGGAGGTTTGCTTGTGCAAATCACACCTGGATCAGGAACGTGCATCATTTCAGAAAGCATTAAAGCAAGGAATGGACTTAAACCTCGCTGAAATGAAAACTAATCTGCAAACTAGACAGAATCCTTTATTTAGAAGATGAACAAATTAATGTGACACAAGATACCTCAAGAGATTAAAAAAACCCCACCCAAACCAAAACCATTTTCTTAATTTCAAAATACCTTTTTGTCATACTCAGAGTTTGGTTGGTTCTTTATAGTTGTTTTTTTTTTTATTTCAGAAATAATTCAAATTTAGCTTGACAAATTATGAGGCATTCAGAGAAGAACAAGCACAACAGGGAGATTAAAGAAGACAGCCTAAAGAACATCAGACAATCTGTCTAAATCCTAAAAGACAGGAAGACAAGGAAAGAAAACATTTTCTGGTTGTGATATTTAGGAGCCTGAACTAAGAATAGAATGTAATTTGGAAAAATAAAAGCTTCTGATACGAGTAAACGTGAGGGCCAATTACTGGAGGCAAATAGAGGAAACCACAGTAACAACAGTGTTAGGAGTGCTGTAGGATCTTGTATCTGACTTTCCCATCAGTGAGAACTGTGATGATGACCCTCAGACACCCATAATTCAGGGAGTTCACCCTGTTTTACGGATTCAGGCTCCACACTTCAGCGCCTCATATAAACCCAAAAAAGGTTTCTAACTTCCCTCTTTGGCAAGTGAAATCCAGTTCCTGAGTTTGGGGCTACTGGATGATGTCACAGCCCAACACACCCTAAAAAAGCCTCTGAAAGGTGTCAACTGTCCTGTGCAAACTGGAGGTTTCAGGGAAATATTACCTGACTGCTTTCAGGATCAAAGGAGAGAAATAAACACTCTTAAAAACCAGCAGACAGGAGACACTATGGGATAAACCAGATGCAAAATCACCTGCTGAGGAATAATGTGCTTAATCTTTGAACACTTTTCAGGGAAGGAATTTAAGTCCATGCAAGATCATCAGCTGGTTTAAGTTATTTTAAAGTACCTTGATCTCAAGGCAGCCAGATCCAGCCCTATAAATTCTTGATGCTGTTGATATGTCACATACTTTAGCCTGAAGTTCTGTTCTTTTTGTAGTCAGTCGAGTGTAGAGTACAGAGCAGTTGTGCTGTGCTCTCTGTTACTGTAAAACTAAACTGTGCTTTCTTTCAGGGCTTTGTTTTGATCCTAAATTTCTCAGCTGAGACATTCTGATGGCATATCTGCTGGCTTCAGGCACAACAGAACTCATTTAAGGAGTGTTACTTCACCTTAAAATGGACAATCAAGGAATAGAAAACCTCCAAATGTGAGCCTGGTGTACTCAAGGCAGCTTCTCCCCAAAAGCAAAGACAAAACATCCCCAAGAAACATTGGTTCAAGAGAGGGAGGGAAAACAAACCAGAGCAGTTCTTTTCCTCCTCTAAAAGAACAGCGACTGCTTAGGCTTTCCTTATGACCCATAAAACAAGGGAAGGTGGCAGCAGGGAGAAACAGAGAGTGTATTTTCATTTGTCAGTAACTTTCAGTTCTATTCCCACTGCCAAGCAGCTGCACGACCTGCCTTTCACTTGTTGTGTTCAATGAGAGGCGACAGAGGGCTTCTTGAGGCCTTTAAGGTTGCAGTAATTCCTAACCTTACCTTAATTAACTTGGCAGAATTTACCTTTGGAAGAAACAAGGCCCAAGGTTGGATTTTAGTATCTTCCTTCCTTGGAGAAATGTGAGGAGGGAAGGTGGCAGAGGTGCCGTGGGTTCAGCACAAGGAGCAGGAAACAACATCCCTGTCCCCCTGGCTCTGTTCTTCCTTTGCGTGGCACAAAAACCAACGGGCAGGCGAACATTTCCCTTGGGCTGGCAGGATTGTGTTGATAACTCATAGTCTAATGACATTAACCTTTTAAAGGGAGCTTTCACTAAATGACAGGAGTTATCTGTTTTGGAGCATTTTGAAGGACCTTCCATTGTTAACTCCTCTTAATTAATTCTGGCTTTGTGACGTTTTGGGGGCAGATTGCCTTAACCCCTACATTCGTGCTACCACTGTGTGGCACGACCAAGATATTTGAGCTCCTCGGTGAATTCCTTGTCAGAAGGATCTAAACCACACCTCTGATGAGAACTCCATGCGAAGGATTGGATTTATTCTCCCTTCAGCTTGGCCTGTGAACTCTGGGTGCCAGCCTTGCAAATGACATTCTCAGAAAAAAGCACCACGACTGTGGGGTCAAAGCATCCACCTGCAGAGAGCTCTCTGCAGATCAAGTTGTTCTGCTTCCTGTGTTTAGCAATGCAAGTTTTCTTAGAAACCTCTCTTTCACATATTTGAGCCATCCAACACCAAGTTGCTTCTTTTTGTTCATGCTCTTTGTGGTTTGGCTCTGGTCCTGTTTGGGACCATTCGGCTTTGTGACACTTCTGTTTAAACGAAGCCCTTTCTATTAATACCTGTGAGAAATGCAACTGAGTGGGAACTCACTGGAAAATGAGATCAGTGAGTTTTCGGCTTAGGGCTGTTTGCAAAACCCATCTCAGACATAGATGTACACATGGAATTACTCCGCTGGAAAGCAACCAGACAAAATAGTGCTGACAAGGGCAGTGAAAATTGTTCTGCTGTACTAAGTGTGTTCAAGGGACAGAGATTACTGGTAATATTTTTAATAGGAAGTTGGTAAAAGTGCATTACCCTTCAGTGATCTCCAGTGCAGTCCCTCATGGCTGCTTGGACAGAACTACTGCAAATACTTAAGCCCCAAATGTCTTTATCTTGATCTTTCCAATGTTTAATTTCCTCCTACAGAACATGCATTGGAAGGCTTAGTGTACCCTAACCAACTAAAATGCTTAGACCTTTTAATTTTGTCTAAATGGTGCTAAGATGATCAGAGATGTGCTGTAATTCACATTTTTGCTGGTGAAATGGTAAAATTGCATTTCTCCAATTACCATTTTACCTCTCCGAAGGCACCAGAGATAGCACCGAAGCTGTTCAGAGAGTCCCAGAGCTGGCACACAGTCTGTTATTCCTTTAGCTACTGCTCTGATCAGCATTAGGAGAAATTCCTGCAGGGGATGTGTTTATCTGGTTGTGCAGAAAGTCATTTCTGCAACTTGGCAAAAACTCCTGTCTTGAATGGATCTAAGCAGGAGCCCTGGTGGTGCTGGGAACTCTCACCTCAGGTCTAGGAGTGAGAGTCTGAAGGAACTGAAATCCCATTTCTTTACACCTCAAACTGTTGTAAATGGCTGAGGAAGGTTGAGAAACGATTCTAAGATTCTTCTTCTGTTAATTCCACTTAAAATTACACTGTGTAATGCAGAACAAAAAAGATCTTATTCCAGTATTGGCAGATTACAAAATAGATTTACCCAGGGACAGAGATATGGAAACATCCTTCTATCTCTCTCTCTCTCTCTCTTTTTTTTTTTTTTCTCTTCTTCTCTCCCCTTGCAACACTCTCTCCCCTTCTCTGCAGCCCCTCTCAGCTGCCCTCTGATCCCAGCTGCACACAGCAGAGCCTGCAGGAAATGCCACTGTCACCTAGGGAATCTCTCAGCCAAGTGTACCCACAGTGGGACACCACTGTGCCATCAAAGTAGCTCATCTGAGCACCAGACCTTCCCAAGTTCGAATAAATCATCAAAAAATCTGTGCTTCTCATTTTGATTATTTAGGCTTCTCTGGTTTTCTCTGCTCCCATGTCTCCTCCCAAACTGTATCCTAAACCAGAAGCCCCAGCCAGAAATCTGCCAGCTGCGGAACCACCACTCACTCTCCCCCACACGTGCTGGCAGGGTTTGCTTCTGCTCCTCTTGACAGAGGCTCATGTGTCCCTACCACCCCAAATGGCAAAGATCAGGTGGAGTTTTCCTGAAAAGTCAAACTTCCATAAGGGTTTAATCTGTTGCTGTGCTGTTTTGAGGACAGAATGAGGCATTTACGCTGAGGGCAATCTAGGAATTTATAGACTCTCTAAAAACAGAGTTGGAGATGGAATGTCTCGAGCAACAAAGGATGTAGAAAGCGGCTCTGCAAGGCAGCAGGATGGGGAGGAGGTGTGATGGAGAGGTTTCTCTAGGCAGGAAGACAGAAGACACTGAAAACGCAGCATTTCTGTGAGCCAGGATCATCTGTGAGGACGTGTGGCAATGAGAAGCTGATGAGCATGGCTGACTGCCAGCAGATATTATGATCTCAGAATATTGATGTTTTGTACTAATAATTACAAAATCAGCAGCTGTACAACTGCGTATTTGGATAAATACAAGTGTAAGTGCGTCCTGTGACACGGTGAATGGAAATGAAGTATGATTAAAATGACAGATCATGCAGTAATACTGATGCCAAGAAAAGACAGACAAGCTGGGAGAATGATGACATAATAAAGCATTAAAGAATCTTGATATTCAAAAGGGAAAAACTGATAATGAAAACATTCATAAGCAGTCAGAGAAACACATTAACTTTCCATTGCTGTTGAGAGCAGATACAGATCAGACAGAAGACAATAAGAAAGAGGAAAATTTACTTGTCTGCACTTGTAAAGGCATACCGGGGCAAAAATGCATCCTTCTCATAAGCCCTAAATAAGAAATCTACAACCAGCATGATCTCTTCAGATGCTCTGAAAGATAGGCAGAAAGATGGGGATTGTCTACACAGCCAAGGAGAAAGCCAAGAGCTGGAATCGTATCATCTGAATGTTCCAAGTAGATTTGTTACAGACTCCCACCCAGGCACTCATCTGTGACAATGAGGCAGAAGGTTCAACCAGGATGTCTGAAATCTGAAAGTTCTCGTTCAAGGGAGGAAGCTTCATGGAGGAATTAGGAGGAAGTACAGAAGAATACTGGGATTAGGTAAGCACTTGGCAAAAGTCACAGCGATAAAACAGATTTAACCCACAGCCACGGTCAAAGTCTGGCTGGGATGTCCCAGGACGCGTTTTTATTGAATGCCTGCACTGACTGACACGATTGAAACCATTGTATGAGATCTGCGGTGCCTGAGGGTCAGCACTGGTCAGGCACTGCTTGTTCCATGGACTCCCACTGCTTTTGGGATGGGGACACAGCAGAAGCCCAGCTCTGTGTGGACCAAGGCAGTGAGCCAGGCAAAAGGAAAGCTCCGTATTTCCGTTTCCCAACAGTCTCAAGTTTCAAGGCATGTCAGAAGGAGTGGGGTTAACACCTGTCCCACCTGAGGGCTCAGCTTTTTGAGCCATATGTACCTTCTAACCTCAGAGAGGTGAATCTGGTGCGAAGACTGAAGTTCAGGTACACCAGACATTTGGGGCTGTGTATCCTGTTCAGTGAGGAGGGCCCGAGGATGGACTAAACTGTGTTTTCCTTCCCCTGCCAGCCCAAGGACAGCTGCAGTCCAACATGAGCTCCACTCCCCGGCACTTTGCACGATGTTGCACCAGGCTCCTCAAGACAGAAGCCTGGATTAATTTCTGCCTTGCCCTGGCTGCGTGAAACCTTCAGACACAGAGGTGCAGGAGCACCTGGGATTGCCCTGCGTGCAGGTGTGCTCACGGACTCGTGCCCAGAGAGGTGTCAGCACAACCTCCCTCACCACAATGCTCCACAGCTTCCACACAGCCCAGAGCTCCGCACTGCTGCCGTTGGCCTGACTAAACTAAACACAGGTTTAAGCCCACCTGTGGCCTAAACCTTTCCGCCGCCTTTGCTCAGGAGGGAATCGCCTGATGACTGCCCTGAAGAGACACCTAATGCTGGCTGTCACTGCTTGGATGGGGCCCTCCTTCCCCCTCTGAAAAGGAGGCAGCAGAGGCAGGACGCAGCGTGACTCTGTTGCTGCTCTCTTTGCAGGAGCAGCGGGACACTCATTCCTCAATCCTGCAGGGCACTGAGCAATCCCTGCCCCTCTCCAGCACCACCACCTTCACGTAAGGGCTGAAGAACAAGGACTTCCACCAGTGGACTCGCTGTGATCACATCCATGTCAGGCATTGGTTCTGTGAGCAGGCTGAGCTCAGCAAGGCTCAGCCTAAGATGCAGCTTTGCCCTTCTGCCTAGAAACCTGCAGGACTGCAGCAGGGCAAACCACAGAGCAACTTCCCCATCCACGCTCAAGATTTATATGGCTGGCTTTCCTCTGCTTAAATCTCCCCTAACAAAGCTTTGTTCCAAGATGATTCACAGATGTTGTCATTAAAAACTTGGTACTTGCCAACAAATAACACATGGGTCTGCTTGAGAAACTGCTGTTCCCACCGCTTTCCCCAGGAAGAGATACTTGGGGTAATTGGTAAGGCCTGTGAGAATAGGACCTTATAAAGCCTCTTCTACCATCCATAATTTTTGAAGAGAACCCTGGTTTCCTGAGAATTTATCTTGTTCCTATAAAAATCACT
Source organism: Chamaea fasciata (assembly GCF_029207755.1). Taxonomy (NCBI): domain Eukaryota; kingdom Metazoa; phylum Chordata; class Aves; order Passeriformes; family Sylviidae; genus Chamaea; species Chamaea fasciata. The sequence continues at coordinate 2,669,999 of NW_027094096.1, read as the reverse complement.
TGGATAAACACACACAATATAGAATAGATAATTAAGCCCATTATCATTAAAGAAGTGTTGATCTTTTCAGGTAATAGTGAATGGGTCAAGCGAAGACTTATTTGCAACCAAGATAAACAAAATCCCAGCACTAGCTAACAGACAGTCATGTATCTTAATTACAGACATAAAATAAAATGATTAATTGATATGCAGGCGTGGGTCTCAAAGGCCAGAAGGTGACAAACAAAAGGACAGGACTGTACTGTCCATTGCAGGATGAGATAAACCACAGAGACAGCAAACCCCAACCAAAAGGGAATAAAAAACAACAGAGGGAAAAGGGTGTTCCATCACCTGGCTGGAATACACACACACAGAATCACTCCTGTGCTCTCCCACTCAGGACAGGCTGAAATCCAAAACCCAGGAGCTCAGTCCTCAGTTAGCAGCTTGGAAGAACAACGTGGGGACTCAGCAGTGGACCCTGTCTGGGGAGATCCTTACGAATAGTTATGAACAGAAATGTCTCACAATGGTAACCCACGTACTGATGACATTCTTGGCCATTTATCAGGAAAAGCCTGATAAGGCTTTTTTAAGGAAAAGGCCTTTTTTTTTTTTTCCTGGGAGGTGGAAAGAAATGAGCATTCGGTGGGTTTTCAAACACCAAAAGCAATCTCAGTCTTTTGCAAAGCTCTCAACACACAGCGCAGTACATATAATTTTCATATAGTTTTGAATAAATGACAGATGTAGTACAAATTCACTACATTCTCAATTCCGCAATTTAGAGGCTGACACTGAAATATTTTGCTCTGTTTTTCATGGGCCTGTTGTTAAAAGCATGACTGCTCTGCCAAGAAGTCTGTGGTTTGGAAAGGCTTTTATTCCTCTTTTATCCCTTTTGTTCTGCGCTGTGACTCTGTGCTCCAACATGCCCCGAAGAGCTCGGTGGCATTTCACAGCTCTCGTTGATGTCTCACCCACACCTGTAAGGACATTCCCACTGACTTCACCAGGGTTCCCTTCAGGGAACCATTTGGGATTTAGCTTTAGAGCCAATTCGCCGCTCACTTTCCAGGCCAGCAGGGAACAGGCAATGTTATCATTCTCCACTTGCACACGACAGTGGGTAGATGGACTGGAAGGGTTTTAAGCTTAGGAAATACAAGTTCACAAGCTGTACAACTGCCAACATCATCTCACAGACATGCAGCAAGGGGAAATTCAACTAATCTGATGTTTGTTTTTCTTTAACATTCTATTAAAGCAAAGCAGCTCCATAATGAGATTACTGCATTTTATCTCTTAATTGTATCCAGATATGGAAAAGAGATTTACTGCTAGTGGCTTGTATAGAGTACAATATTTTAAAGCTAATTATGATAGAACATTACTATTGTCACACAATGAAATACTTATTCTTCTGTTATGAATCAATACCATTTTCTAAAATTTATTGTAACTATCTTTTTAATTGGATATACACCCCGCTAAATTCTGAAACAGACAGTTATATAAATATAATTCTTTTAAATCCAGGATGATATCAGCATAAAATATTTTAATTAAAGAGATTGCAAAAGAGGAGAAAAAGTGACATTAAGTAGCTTTCCATTATCAAAGCCAGCTGAAAGTCAAGTCTAGAAAGCATTCGAGTTTTTATTTTTGAACTTTCCATTGTCCATGGCAGCGGGACACACATCCTCCCCAAATGGTGTATTAATAGTCTGATTGTTCATTGAAGACTACCAAGCACCTGGCTTTTGTTTCTATTACTCCACACAGAGAGGGAATCATATTACAGCATTTATCTTCCTAAATCCCCAGGGTCTAAAACCTCTACCAGTCCTTTCTTTGCTTATGGATGAAATACAGCAAACAATTAAGAAGTTAAGCAAAGAGTTTTAAAATAACATTGCATCCGAGTTCCTTTGTTCAAAAATATTGGTGAGCAGATGGTGAAAACCTCTGCTTGATCTGTCAGTTGTAATTACTTAAGGATTTTTAAAAGCAGTGTCCCTGTGTGATGGTACCCTGACGATACAGGCCATCAATGCAAACTAAAATTCAAGTGTTTATAAGCTGGTACTGCAATTACCTGTAACACTTAGTGCAAAGCACACCTTTAAGCTTGGTTTTCCTGAACAAGCATTCACGATAGGGACAGCGGAAGCCCTGACCACAAGCTGATCACAGCATGTTTGTAAATCTTACCTGAGGATGAGACACCTCGTCCCCCTCTCTACTCAGAGGCAAAAGGACAAGGCCTTGGTTCATCTCAGCAGAACCAAGCAGCAGTTTAGAACCCACCTGAGCTCCAGCTATCAAATGAGCATTGTTTTCAGCACACTGATACCTTCATTTCATGTATTTACACATCCAATCCACACTATACTTACACTACAGTGAATTAAACCAGTTACATTTTGGTGAGGTAAAATGCATCAGAACTTGGAGATGAGGCAAACCAATCATATCAAGTATTTAGAAACATCTTACTTCTTATTAAGCTACTGAAAGGATTTAACTACATATTATATTGCCAGTATGTTGGTGGAAGTTGTTAGATACTGAAGCTGATTCTACACTTGATGACATATTATCCAAGTAATTTAATGAATTAATATTGCAGAATGCAATATCTGAGACTGTCAAGCAATTCCATTTAACCAGTAGCTCACCACTAGGGAAAAACCTCACAGTATTTCCTGTGGTTTTTTTCAAGAATATCTACATTGAGCCAACTCTGGATCATCTTTCCGTATCATTTTGCAGTAAATAAAGGCTTATGTAAACACTTAGCATACTCTATAAGATCACCAATTTTCTATTTATCTGAAGAGCCCACATTACCTAGGAAGGCTCTTCAGCCTTCCTGGGCTCCAGATTTCACTGCAGACATTATTCACTCGACATTTAAGTCTTTTATCTGCATGCCAAGTGTTAAATTATATTGGGTTACTGTCTGTTTCATTCTTTTTTTACTGCAGCTCTTCACAGATTAGGATTCAAATCCTTTGAATTTAGTAGGATTTTGACAGCAATTCAGGCAGCGTAAGTCTCAGCTCTGTCCACCTAATTGTGGCACAGGAATTTCTCAGCTCTCTAGGTGCCTACAGAGGCTGCATTTACCTGCTGTGTGCATCCTGTCCCCGGATCCTTGGCAGCCATCCTCATCGTCGCAGTCTCCGCTGGCCTCCATCTCCTGGCTCCCTCCAGCCCCACTGCCGGCATCCCGGGGCCCCCACCTCTCCAGCTTCAGCTTTGCCTTCTCAGCATCCAGCTGGAACGGAGAAGGGACAAACCACGCACGGTCAGACCATTCACACAGCTCCTACCGCTGGCACCCACCTGGTTGATACAGCCACAAACGCCATCTCAGGCACTTTCAGGAGCAGCTCCTCAAGCTGGAGGCTGTTTCTGGCAATGGCATTCAAATATTCCGGAATATCAGACTATGCAACCAAATGTTCTCCAGCACAGATGATCAGAGGCACTTTTCAAACTTTTAACTGGAAACATCACAATCTACCAGTACCACCACAGGGAGTGACGCTCCTACAGCTTTCCCTTTGCCAGCCACAGCTTGGGGCGCACTTGTTACTGATGGCACAATCTGCCAGCTGTGCAAGCACTCGTTTTGAGGGATTTACAGTTGAAGACCATGACAAACCTGACAGCTGAGGGCATTTGCTGCTCTTCATGATGGGCTTGGTCACTTGCAAACCTTGCTCCTGGATATGACTTCGAAGACGCTGCCGTTTAAGATGCCCGTTCCAACTGCAAGTTGTTTATTAGATTTCACCTGAAATAATTCCAGGACTGAGCACAGAGTAAGAAAACCTTTTCTAAAATAAATCTAAATCTATCGCACTAGGTCACGCTTGCTCTAACAATGTATTTACCCCCCAAAACTCAGCTTTTTGACCTTTAGATAACCCTTTCTCCTGCTGTCACCACAAACAGCTGCCTACTGTTTGCCCTGTGGAAACAAATGATTTTTCAGCTCACTGGTAGTTCCAAAAGATGAAAAATCTCATTTTCTTGGGAGTGAATCTAAACCCAGCCTGCGCAGGGCACACCAAGAACAGCCCTATCTGGAAAAAAAACCCCAAACCCAAATGGATTAGACTAATAAATTGTGTTATAAGTCAAATATTCATCAAGCAAGGATAGTCCTGGAGAAGCCTGAACTTTACCCCAGCACTGACTAAATGGACAGACTCTATACTGCTCTCAAAGCCTCTCTCTGCCCTGCTGCCAGACTGTGGATCTATCCAATATCCTTCAGCACAAGTCTCTTCCTCCCAAGGCACTCCAGATCCATTTCAGGCTTTGTGATCTGCTTCATCCCAGAGGACTGATTATTCTTGGTACTGAGCAAGAAGTACTTTGAAACGTAACACTTTGGAGATTCCAACACTAAAAAGGAGCTGTTCTGGGAGCTGTGGGTGAACTGGAGCACGGGGCTAACACAACTGTATGAACTGGGCTGAGAGGATGGTGATGGATGCAGGAATTTCACTGCAGTGGGAAGCTCTGTGCCACAGTCCCCTCCAGGTGCTGGCAGCTGCCACTCTCCACTCTGGGGCTGACAAATGCCTGGAGAGCACAGCAGCGATCCAGTCCTGTGGAACAGCAGATGCCACCTTCTGCAGGGCAGAACTCAGGAAACTCTGCACCCTTTCACTGCAGAGCTCAGTTTTTTTCCTTCTGGAGACACAAATAACTGCACAGCGCAGTGGGAAGATCAGTAAGTGGGAGGAGAGGGCATGGACTTGAGTCAGGAGGTGCACTGAACACTCTCTAATTGCTACTGCATGTCTGTTTTTATAAACAAGTTGCCTAATGTCGAGCCTTGGTATTCACAGCCATAAAGACGGATGCCATGGCAATACAAAACAACATTTTGTTGAACAACTGGAAAATTTTGCTTATGAGGGAGAAAGATAACTCAGTTCTTTCACAAATTTATTGTGCCCTGACCATATTAGAAAAGACTCATTCATTCTTTGTTATAATTCTTCCGAATGAAAAGAAATGGCTAAGTGGCAAACAGAACAGACAAAAAATGTAATAAAGGCTTTTAATGACTGTTTGTAAGTCAGAGCAGAAATATTTGCTGCCTGTTAAGGCCCTCCTTCTTTGCAAAAATCTGATTTTATTCATTGCCCATGGCTCAAATCCTGCCCTCTGCTCCAAACAAGCAATACTTGAACCAAATGGGACCCAGCTCCAAGGAGGAATCTCAGCTGTGCAGCATGGGGCACGGCAGCATTTCTGGGTTCTGGCGCCTTCACTGCAGCAAGAGAGGAGCTGGAGCCCAGCTCTGCATCTCCTCTGTACCTCTGGAAGTGCATCCAGCCCCTTCCTGGCCTGTCAGCAGAGAGAGGCCACCAAATTACCCCCTGACAGCCAGGGTCACCATCACCACTTCACACCAGCTCAGATGTGACCTACCAGCCCTTTTCACCTTGGATACCCTTTCCCAGCCTCTTCACAACAGGGCTCTTCTGTCCTGTGGCTCCCACTCCCCTGGAACGACGGACCAGAGCCTGACTTTGTGCTCCAGTAATGGTTTATCTATAAATGAACTCATTCCAGGAGATGGGAGAGTGCAGCCACTTCAGTGAGGAGCTCCAGACACACCAAGCATCCCTGTTGGGAAGGCAATGCCACCATTTCCCAGTGACTTGTGACCCAGCATCCTTCTCTTTCCCAGAGTCTGAAGGCACGGCTCTCCTTTGGCTGCTGCCACAGGACTCCAGTGACATCAGTATTTCAGGGCAACAGCAAAGCTTATACCAGCATGTTCCAATCCCCCTTTTTTCACAGAATAACAGAAACCTGTCTCAAAGGCCTGAGACTGCACCCTGGAGGTGTTCAAAAAAAGCCTGGACATGGCACTCAGTGCCATGGTTTGGGTGAGGAGGAGGTGTCAGGTCACAGGTTGGACTCCACGATCTCAAAGGCCTTTTCCAACCCAGCTCATTCTGTGATTCTGTGAAAACAGCACTGACTGCATCAGCCTGGGCTGGGATGGTGGAGCTTTAGAAGATCAGAATGGAAGACATCAATCATCGCTTTTTACTCTCTGGTCCCCGGGGTTGGGTGTGGGCAGCGAATGCCTGCTGTCCTTTGTGGCTGTGGGACTGTGAGGTCCCCAGCAGGGGACCCGGAGGTCACCTGAAGGCTCAGGACATCTTCAGAGACAGCCTGGCAGACACAGATCTGTTTAAAACCTTGAACAACTCTCCAGGCTCCAAGCACAAATGTTCCTGCTTCCCCAGATGGCTGTGGGGAGATCCAGAGCCCCTTGCCCCTGTTTAACACTGGGAAGCAGAGACTGGAGTCAGTTGTGGCATTTCTATCAATGCTTAAGTGCCACTCTTAAAACCCCCTTATTTTGGTGGCTCTTTCCCTGCCCGCTGACAAATGATTCCGTCCAGCCACCTCTGGCAGCTCTGCACAACAGCTCCTGCCTGGGAGTGCCCTGCTCTGGCTCGGAGAATTGACGCCTCAGTTAAATAACTGCATTTCAGGCTGGGCCCTGGAGCTTGTGCCTTTACCTTCACAAAGCACAGGATACTCCCTGCCTAAGAATCCAGGGAATACTGGAATCTTAACAGCTTAAAAATTAAGTCTTCAAGTTTTTGCCATATGTGAAAGGTTTTTTTTGGTTTCTTTTTCCCTCTTGAAAAGGTTATAGAAATAGATCGATACAATTTGTGCAGTCCAACTGCAAACTGACTCAAATCAGGAATTTTCCCAATTGCAATAAGCTTTGGATCAGGTTCATAAACCTCTGAAGGGTTTCTGAGAAACTATTTACTGCTTCTGTGGGGAAGTGTTAGTATCTGACTCAGCTGAAAGGTAAAAATCACATTTTACAATTCAGCTCTGAGTCAGACACAGGCGACTCTCCCGCATGGATTTTATTTATTCCAGCAAAGGTCCCAACCTTAAGTGACATTAAAAAAAAAAAAAAAAAAAAGAAGTTCTGCTGACATAAGGTTTTGTGGAGAAGAAAGAATTCACATGAGAGTGGCTGCTGTCTTTCTCCCCTATTAATACTTCATGATGTAGCACACACATCGCCAGTCACATAAAAGAGTCCTTCAGACTTGAAAGGCTTCAAAGAGCCCGTGACACACAACCCCTGAGCTCTGCACAACCAGTCTAACCCTAATGCTCACTAGGAACACGGGAGTGGCAGAATGCAAATTCATTATCGTGGCTTTTCACGAAGCCGGGTTCCACTTGAATACTTCCACACCTTAATGAAATAATAACTGCTTCACTCCACGAAAACCATTGTAGAAAAAGGCGCCGATTTCTATCTGTTTCATGGATCAGCCTCTTTGCTGAGGGGTCATATACGCATGTGGATGACTTCAAGCTGTAGGATAATAACCTCATTTCATCAGAAAATAGGTTTTAGAATTATATTTTACGCCACAGTTTCAGGCTTCTCAGGTCAGTGGACACAACAATGGAAATATTCTCTTTGAATGAAGCCACTTAAAAGTTGTGTGTGCTTGGAATATTCAGAGACAAATTCCACAGAATAATAGTTCCGGGGGGATTTGTTAATTAGTTTTCTACATGACAGATTGCGCCGTGGATGCTTCTTCCTTCTGAAGAGTCAGCTCCGAGGTGAAATGTGACTTGTGTCCACGCGCCATGTGAGCGCACCTATCGCTGGCTGCTGTTTCCAGGGGGAGGAAAACCCAGCTGATTAGACCCTGCATTTAGAAACTGTAAGCTAAGCATGATTTTTTTCTCAAGGTACTTACAAGTGGCTGCCTTTTTAAAAGGGCTCTAGTGACATAAAAATGATTTGCAGAGACAAAGCGTTTTGCCAGCTTATGCACAAATAATGCACAAAGCCTCATCTTGAAAAGAGTCATAAATGACTCAATCCTTCCATTCATTTCTTTAAAAAATAAAAATAAAAAATCCTTTCTAAACCATTATTAGGTCAGCAATGACTACAACTGGAAAAGACAATGTGCCTTTGTTTTTGGCCTGTTATATACATTTTTTGTTCGGAACTGACATACTGCTTTAGGCATAAAGCTGCATTTTACTGGTGCCTTGTGACTGAGCAGATGTTCTGTCATTTCACAAAACAATAGCAACATAACAAATTTTAGACATAACTGCCATATATACACTTATTCCAAGTGGGACCTCTCTGAGATAACATTTATGGTTCATTTTCCTCCACATGTGCTCTTATCTCCTTTATAAAAGCATTTGGCTGTTGCTTTTGTTTCTTCTTTTCACATTATCTAGCACTCATACATTACAACGTAACTAAGGAAAATAAACTCATTTAGCTTCAATTTTGTCAGACATTTTGTTTGGTTCATTCTCCCTTTGTCTCTATTCCACAGAAACCCAAAAAGGCCTGGTGAATTATCCCCTTCTAGATGAACTGTCCCTTTCCAGTTTCTTCAGGAAGTAGCACAGCTCGAGGAGGCAGCTCCTAAATCCCCTTTTTTACCTTCAGAGAACACACATCCAACCTTCTGCAGCAACCACCACCCCCAGCCCTCCTTCTGCTGTTTATTCAGATCCTTCCAACAACCTTTCATGACACATCCTGCTCTACAAGTCACCTGGACACATTACAATAATTTCAATGAACAGCTATACATAATTTATGGGGCACACTTGTGGGCCGACAACGGCTTTGGAATTTTATTCACGTCCCTCCAGAGCAGACCTTTTCAGCTGGGGAACTGGACCAGCACTGGTGAATTCCTCTGTTCTGTGGTTTTCTCTCCAGCCCAAGCAGCTCACATTTACATACATCGGTATTTGTATTTATTGTCCATGCCCGTGCCCCTGGAATATTTAACTATATATTTATTTTATATACACGGAAGGGGAAGGCTCTCTTGAAACACATGGAAACATGTTAAGTGCAAGCCTCAGAAAGTGGGGCCCGACACCCTTCTCTTGCCCTCTGCCTCAGGGTATCTGCACTCGAGCTACACACAGGAATTTCAAAGTTCTTTTCCCATTTTTGGCATTTTTTTTCCCCAGGTTTTTTGATTCGTTCTCTCATCGAGTCTCTCAGAATAATCCTCCCCTCTCTGTATTGGTTTTGGACATTTCAGCTCCCCATGGAGCCACCTTTTGGGTAACAAAATTTTGCACAAATTTCTGGTAGAGCAGGACAGGCTCACAGAACCAGCAGCAGGAGGGTCACAGCGACAGAAAGCTTCCTGGGGATCACTACATGTGGCAGGGGAAATGACACAGCTGCTTCTAATGTCTTTTCCATGTTGTTTTTCATCTTCTGCTTCATTCTAGAATTATTTTGTTTCAAGTATGTTGATCATTTTACCAACCCTCCCACTGTTTCTGAGCATCTCCAGTACGAGCTTTACATCTTTTGGGAAGGTCAGGACTATTTTCTGATTTTATCCATCTTTTTTTTATGCCAAAAAGCTGTTTGGAATTGGTGTTTTGATGTGTTTTGACTTGCTTTTATTCACATCAAATCACTAAATTACTGCTTTCAGAAACAGCATCTGTATTCCTACAATGGCTTTAGAGTCTTTTGGTTTCAGTGGAAGATTCTTGCAAACATTCCTTTATTTCCTCTGTTTCCCTCCTAATTTTATACCCCTAGCTTCTCCACACACATTTTCTAATCCTCTGTCACTGACGCTTTGTATTTGCCCAATCTGTCACTATTTGTGATTCCTTTTTGTTCCCCTGGTTTATGCAGATGGACTCATCACCCCCATCCTGACACTCTTATTGCCAGGCGACACACTGGATACCTACAAATCCACGCTGTCACTTTTCTCTGACTGCTTTCCATTTCTTCTCTGAACTTCAAAACTCTGAACTCTCTGAAAAAAAGTTAACTTTTTTCACTTATCTTTTGACTACTTTTCATTTCTTCTTTTGTAACCTGGCTGTGTCTCTCTGATTTCCTGGATATTCCACTGCAGATCCATACCCCAGAGCAGAGGAGCTAAAAGCATTCATTTCTTCCTGGCTGGATTACAAATGTTTCAGCAGCAATCTAAAGATGGTTTTTAGAGATTCACTTTGTTACACTGCACAATTACTGCTCCTACTTCTGCAATTTGTGGTTTCTGTTTTCCAACTGCTTACTCAAGGTGAGCTGGGAGACTGCTAGCACCAGGATCAGCTTAATATTCACTGAATTAAATTACGCAAGCCAAAAATGTTCTCATATTTACTGATTACACTGTGAAGGAGCAACAAGAATGTGCACTCACAGAATCTTCGCAAGAGCTTCATAGTAACAGTTTGGGCAAAATGTCAACCAAAAAGCTCTAATTGTGACGGATGTAAAGTGAGTACAAGTTAAAAAAAAACCCCCAAACCTTATTCCAGTTAATAATATGCTTAAACAGATATTTAAAGAGAAGAAAGAAAATCTGATTTAAATTCAGCAAGTCAGTTGGGGCAAGGAAGCAGCAGACAACTCTCCTTGATGTCTTGTCTTGCTGCTGGGCTGTAACTTTTTGGTATTTTGTGATGCACTAAAGATACTTCTGACCTGGTATCTAATACGTCTAACTCAGACACAGACGTTGGGTTAGTCCCTGCCACAGGTCTGAATTTCACCTTTAGACAGAAAATGCAACAAAAAGTGTTGCCCAAAAACATGACTGGCTTCTTAAGTTATAGTAGGTGTAGTTTGAAAATAGAGCATATGGCTAAAAAATCTGTCATGTTACACTGAAGACTCTCTGCATCTTGTTAAGGTTAAAAAAAAAAAAAAAGTAAACAACTGCAATAAGATTGTAATAATATACAATAAAAAAGTAACATAAACATAATTATTGGTGAGGAATAGGTAGTAGTTGCTTAAAAAGGACCTTTGACACTTCAAAGTAGTTCACTTTGGGGAAAAAAAAAAAAACCCTTTAGACGGCGTAGTGTACTCCTTTCCAGAAATAAAATCTGCTTACAAAAGACCTTTTACCCTTCAAAGTAATTAATTATTTTGGAGAGGGTCTGTTTGATACAACAGCTTCAGAGGCTGAGGGTTGCTGGGAGCGCCCACAAGGTAGTGAGAATGACACCAAAACCCCAGAAGATTGGGATTGGTTTAAAGATTACTAAGGTAAATGATTGGAAATAGTAGATATATCTGTCCCTTTTCAGCGGCTTCTTGCTTCCTCCCCAGCTCTCTGTGGATGATATCCATTACACTGCTCAAATTCCATGTTTTGTATAGATAAAATATACCAAGAGCCTTCCCTGAGAACACTGCGGCGCAAAGATGACTGGGAGGATCTTCAGGTTATTGTTGGTAAAAGGTATCTCGCTTTTCCCTTAAATGCAGACATCTCTGAGAATAAAAGAAGCACAGGAACAAAAAGGTGGAAACAAGCATTTTAACCAGCAGAGTGATTGAGTTTTGGGAGCAGCCACCCACGAGGAAGGTGGAGACAAAAATTCTCAAGCATTTTTAAGACCTGGCTAAATAAATCAGTGAGGGGAGTTGCCTGTGATGTCAGTGAGCTACACGTGATATTTCAGGAGGTCTCTTCCACACTTCTACACTCCACTGGTTTCTAATATTAGAAAATTGATTTGTAGAATCACAAACCAGAACTACCCCCATTAGCAATTAGGAGTGGGTTTTTTTTTTTCCTTGCTTCTCTGATTTCTATGTGGGAAAATTGTGTCCACCTAGCAAATTATGTCCATTCTTTCTTCTAGGCTAAGAATGAAGCCTCTTAATTGTGCCTGCAGTCAAAATGTGGTTCAAAAAATGTATTCATTATTACTGGGGCTTAACATGGTTTACAAATGAGCTCTGACTCATCAGGGTTTAGGTGTCTAATATTAGCCAAGGATCTTGTGTCTGATCAGACTTGGGAAGTGTGAAATGAGAAGTGCCCGCAATCAGCAGGCTGGTCACACTCCATCAGCCCTGGAATGGCACCCTTCTGCTAGGCTGCATGTTTTTATGGGCTAAGTGAGTAAACAGTGGCCAATCTCAATTGTCTAAGGAACAGAGCCAACCTTTCTCCTTGCTTTGCACTCTGACAGCAATTACCTTTGTTATTTGCTGAGGGAAATGTTCATGACATGCTCCAGTGCATGTTAATTCTGTTTCATGTTCTTGGATAATTATCTGTTTTCAAGCTCTGTGTTGGGGAACATCATTTTTGTGGTATGAAAAGTTTGACATTTCATTGGAAAGACTCGTGAACAATCAAAGTGTCTCATTTCTGCGTAGTGCTCAACAGACCCAGGCTTCAGATTTGACGTTTCGTGTTAAAACATGACAGAAGCAGGGTTCTGCTTAGGCTCCTCCACACTAAATCACAGCAACAAAGCACTGAAACACAACATGGAATGAAGCACGGAAAACATGGGAAGAAGATGGGTAATGGTGTTTGTCATCCACTGAGCATGTATCAATGTTGGGAGCTAAATCACCAATTATTCATCACATAAGCTTTAACGACATTGCAACCCCAAGCCACATATAAAAATATTCCCACTGTCTCAGGGCCACCACACTTCTCTGAAATCTTGAATACCATAACTATGTTGTATTATTTAGGAAGTGCCACATGTACAGCAAAAGAAAGAGAAAATGAAGAACTGGAGCCTATGCTGCTATGAATCAGCAAACTCAATTCTGTGGAGCTGCCCCAGTTTATTCCACATGAAGGGCCAGCCCAGATTTTTTCTGTTTGGGAAAGCATGGTGTTGTAAGAGAACAGACAAATGCATTTCATGTTGCATAAGTCTGACAGAAGAAAAGACTGTCTTTCCAGATGTTGTACTCCCACGGTTTCATGGTAACATCTGAGGACATGATTGAATGCTTTTGCTAAATCATTTTTATTTAAAAAGGAAAGAAGAGGGAAGAAAATATACTTCTGCAAGCGGCAGCTGTCACTGGAGTTTTTTTTTTCTCTTCTGGCTTTTTCCTACAGCTTTTCATTGATGGCTTCCATGGAGGTTCTGTGCCGTCACACGGACCGAGTTCACAACACTGTGTTTTTACCAGCGAGTCTCCCTTCTTCACAGAACTCAGGATCTGTCAAATTTTATGAAAACTGGCTAAAGACTAGAAAAGATCCAGCAGGAGTGGCAAGGCTGAGAGGCGGGGACACAGCAGAGCACATTACATAAGCTGTGCTTGTTTATGAAACCAGGTTAAAACACAACGTGAGGGCACACAACCTACTGCCCTCGGCAGATCACCAGGGAAATTTCTGGAGAGCAGGAAGAGTTCTTTGTCTGATGCAGCTTTGCTTTCCCCCTCACAGGTTTAAATTCTGTTCAGGCTCAGAACGGGCACAGTAAGTGGAAAAAGGTCAATGCATCGGTCTGCACGGAATATCATCTGCTCCTACTGCCTTTTGAGAGCCACTAACAAGATAATCTGATCACAAAGATCAAAAGCTCTCTCGTGGTGCACTGGGGAAATTGATAACTGCATTCTCCTGTGCTGGATATCCTATAATTCAGAGCTGGGAACTGGCCCACATTTACCAGAGATGTAAAGTGGCTTTGAAAGTCTGTCTTTATCTCTCATTCACACTGTATAAAGGAACTGATATTTCCTGGGAGAGAAGAGGAATGTTCAGAACAGGGCTGCAGACTTGTGCTACCAGCACTTTCCTGCAGGACTCATTTAAGCCATTTCAGCACATCCAAGCAACCATCATCTGCCCCGATGTTTTACACTTCTATTTTATACTTATAAATTCAGAATGTTTTCCTGACAAGTGACTGAGCTCTCAATCAAATAGAATAATTTTCACTGATGTATCTTCTGAGATGCCTAAACTTCTTCATTCCATTTTTTATTTCACCAAAAAATTTAATTCTTTATTTAATTAAAACAATCATCCTATTCTCTCCACTGATGGGTCTAAATTAGATTCTGCTCTTGTACAGCTCTGTAGACGTCACCTAAATTTCAAGCAGTGTTCAAAATATGCAAAGAAAAGATGTCAGCTCTAAAGACAAGCAAGAATTCTGGACTGCCTCACCGAAGACAATCAAGAATTCTGGACTGGAGCTGGCTTCTATTCTTGTTAAGACCTAGTTTGGAATAGGTGAAAACCCAGGAGAATTACCTGAGAACTACCAGTGTAACACAGTCAGTGGGAAACAAAACATTCTAATGATCTTGTTTTCCCCCTTCTCAGCAAGATGCTCTCCATTTCATTTGTATTTCATCTTTCTTGCCAGTTCCTCTTCACTGCTTGCATTTGACCCACTCCTCTCATTTTTGCCTTCTCATGGAACAGCATCATCCTCTTTCCTGCCTGAATGCAGACACCCTTCAGCTGAGCAGGAGGGTTCTTGGTCACTTCTGTTGGGATGCATCCTTAGGTTTTTCATGTGGAAGCTCTTCTCCTGGACACCAGTCCCTGGTGGCTGCAGCAGCTCTGCCCAGAAGATGGCCTGTGAGGACCCTTCAATCCTCCCACCCGTGTCTCTTCCCTGCCTCAGACCTCTGGAGAGCAAGCCTGGCCTGCCTTTTCATTTTGCTCTCTCACAGCTTTTGTACCACTCAGAATCTTCCTCTCTGCAGCGATTCTCAGTGGAAACAAGGAGGAATCAACCCCATGAATCTCACCACTGACCCCAGTAAGTTTCCCCACCGTCTGGGAGCTCCTAGATGAGCTTGTCAGCAATGCAGGGCTCTAGGGGAGAAATGTGGGCTGGAAAAGCTCACACATTTTCATGGACAAGTATTCAAGCTGAGATGGCTCCAGGAAAGCTTCTGTTCTGCTTGTCAAGCACCCCATGTGGGGTACCTGCCCTGCCAGCCCTGGCTCCCTGCTGCCTCCAGGCTCCTCTGAGAGCTGAGGTGTGGCTGTATCAGGTGCTGGTTCTGCACCCATGTCCTGCTTTGCCCCTGCTGAACTGAGATGGCAGCAAGCACCAACAAACACGCCCCTGGATAAGCTGTTGCTTCCAAACAAAAAGCCAAGGGTGAGAGGTCCCTGACTTCAGAACTCGCAGCCAACACTGAGCCTGTCAATCTTCCCTCCTGGCAAGGCACTGGCACTGCTGTGAGGAATGAGTTGTGGCACTGTCACTTCCACCAGCTCCCAGCAGCCCTGCTCACTGCACCTCTGACTCCATGTCTTGGGTTGCTATGCAAGATGCAGCCGAAAGTTTGTATTGTGTTACCAGCTGTTGAAACTGGCTGGGGAGGTGTTTTTCTCTTCTACGACCCATTCCTCCTGACTCTGGGGGATGGGGTGGGTGCCATCTGTCAAACCAGCTGGGGCAGTGTTCTCTATCTCTCCCACCACCCACCCTCCCTCCAGGGGATCTCTGCCATTCATGGGCCATCGAGGCTCACTGCAGGGCTGATACAATTCCATCATCCCAGTGGGAGATGCTCCACCCAGGGGGAGGAGCCCAGAATTCCCACCTGGATAAAACCTGAGATTCAGAACAGCAGCACAGCCTGTTTGCACTGGATTCCCAGAGGGAGACTGGACCCATCTCACCACCACTGGACCATCAGAGGAAAACTACACCCTCCTACAGGATTATTGCTTCAACAGAACCACAGCTGTCACTGCAGGAGGACTTGATTGGACTGACACCAACACCATGACCAACAGGGTGTCAGGTCGTGTTCTGACTCTGTCAGTGTTTTCTTTTTGTTTGTTTGCTTTTTTTGTCCTACGTTTTTATTTTTAACATTCCTAGCAAAGAGCTGTTATTACTATTCCCGTATCTTTGCCTGAAAGCCCCTTAGTTTCAAAACTATAATTCAGAAGGAGGAGGTTTACGTTCTCCATTCCAAGGGAAGCTCCAGCTTTCCCTGGCAGACACCTGTCTTTCCCAACCAAGACACCCCACAAGGCTGGTGTGTTCACATGCAGCTCTGGGAGGAATGACTGCTTGTGATGACAAAAAGGATGATCTAAGCAAACAAAGGCAGACTCCCTTTGTTTGTGCCCTTGTCTTCTCACCTGATGCCTGAGCAATCACATTACAAAGCCTTGATCTTCCTACCCCTGAATCACAAAATACAAGGCAGAGATGGCACAAAGAGTCTGTGAGGAATTTTCCCTTCTGGCACTGTGGCTTCCTCTCCTTCCATGGAGCTCAGACGTGGCAGTGCTGAGCCCTGGCTGCCCTGGCAGCAGCCACACAAACCAGTGCTGGCTGTTCCCCAACTGGGAAGGAGCAGCAGACCCCAAAGAACCCAGGCACCACTACTGGATCTGGGGGAGTTGTTTGGTCTGGGTCTTTCAGGTATTTCTGAGGTAATACAGCTATATTTAGCTGCTGAAACATGACATGAAGTACAGCAAGACCCCGCTGTGTATTTGGTCATCTGATCCAAATTAGGCATGAAAAAGAAGGAATCTATCTCGAGTTTAACTTCAAAGCCGGGGGCCGTGGTTCTTGCTGTCAGGCAGGTAGGGCTGGCAGTGATAGCTGTGATTACAACTGCGGGGGCAACACCCGCAGGGAAATCTGCGGCAGCTGCAAAGGCTCAGCAGCACTAATGCTCCCTCCCTCCCCTTCCCCTGCCTGGGCTGTAAGTTATGGGGCAGGCCAGGGCTATTCATTCCCATTACTCTGATGTCCTCAATGACTGACTACCAAATCAAAGCCTGCTCACCGATTTCACTCAAGGTCATCCCTCAAAAAATTTTCCCTCCTCAGTCCCCAGCCCTCCCCGCGCTGTCACAGGGCTCAACACAGAGACAGCCACCAGCACTCACAGGGACACAAAGAGACCGGTGCTACAAGCCTTTGTACGGAGCAAAGTGGGAAAAAAAAGCCACCGGGGGAATTGTGTTAAGATCCACCTCCACCATCAAGCTCTCTGCTGTGCTCTGTCACCCTCCCCAGAGCTTTACCTGGCCTCCTGTATTTGCAAGCTCTGCAGGGACTGACTACCCTTTCGGATTTATTAGCGGCAAAGAGGGTTGTTCTTGGTGCCTCATTCCATCTGTAATAAACATGATTAATCATAATAATTAAAAGGATATCCCCCCTGCTTTTTGTTCTTT
Organism: Chamaea fasciata; assembly: GCF_029207755.1. Taxonomy (NCBI): domain Eukaryota; kingdom Metazoa; phylum Chordata; class Aves; order Passeriformes; family Sylviidae; genus Chamaea; species Chamaea fasciata. The sequence goes on along the minus strand of NW_027094096.1, from coordinate 2,652,990 downwards.
TATTGCTGTACAGATGGCAGGTGGCTTTTTTCTGTTTCCTTTTCTATGCTGGGTTTTTCTTTCAAATCTGATCTCATCACCTCTCCATTATAATGTATGTACACATCAGACAAGTAAGTGCAATTTTAATAAGGGGAATGGTGCTTAACTGTGCCCACTTTTATAAATCATGTTTTCTCTTTTCCCCCCTTCATTTGACATGTTACATTCCAG